>NC_092821.1:16721260-17471260 GCF_023375885.2 Dermacentor andersoni | reverse complement strand
CGCGTTTTATAATGAAATCGGCAACCAGATGTAGTTATATATGCTTCTCGTGACCGTGGAGATATTTTCTCGACTCTTAGTTATTTGCTTTACCGAAGGGACCGTAGGAAACCGAAACTTTAGACCGGGCCTCGCGTTAAATCCTCGAACACCGCACGAGCTTGGCAGTGTATACGTGCGACTGTGCGCTGTCGCCTTGCCCTTGCTTACTGAGGCTCCGATTGTATTATGCGGGAGCGCGCAGGGTGTTGTATACGCTGTTTGAAGACAATATTGCCCGCCGATCTTTCTAACCTTAAGTGGCTCGTCGCAATGGCTCGTACCCGAAAAAAGCGGCGTATAGCCCAGTGATGCAAAAAGTATCATCATCAGGTATGGCTAATCCCCGGGTAAGCAAGCAAAGCCGCAATGGCTGAATATCAATGAAGAAACGAAAGAACAAAAGGACGAACGAAGAAAGGAAAACGAAGCAAAGAAAGAAAGCAGGCATTAGGTGCATTAGGTGCTCGCATCTCTCGTTGAGGAGGTCGACCGACAGCGCCACACGTTTACTTCACACTGCGGCTCGATCGTTGTCTTCCACAAAGTCTGACCCCTCCGATCTGATGCGTTACCACTAGTGCAGCAGGCTTTCGCGTTCGCGATGTTAGAGGAGTGTAACATGCTGCCGAACTTTTTTCTTTCTCTCTTTTTTGCTTCTTCTGCAGATGCGTGTTCGCGCTTGTCCTTCTGTGGCAGTAGCGTAGCCATTGGGAGAAGGGGGGAAAGCGCAAACTGAGCACGTGTCCAACCCCCCCCCCCACGAAGTCCCAAGTCCTGTGTACCGGGATGCTGTACAGCCCCTATCGTCGCCAGTCATGTGCGCTGCTCCCGCCCCACCCCCCGGAAATAAATTCCTGGCTACACCACTGCATCTTATAGTATCCGAACGATCCCAGCGCTGAAGTTCCTTGTAGTAAATCTTGCAGGGAACTCGTATGCTTAAGCATGGTCTCCGAGGTGCGCGCCGCCCGATCTCGGAGACCATGGCTGAAGAGTCGGCGTGTTTAATCGTCCACGTGACCCGCGACAGCTTCGCGAGCGCGTCGTCTGCAGCACCGCGTGTTCCGCTTTCCAGTGGCTGACCACGGCATAGAGTTCCACACAATTACTAGAGGCGACTCTGGCGCTAGTGTCTGCAGGAGCTGCAATGGCAGCGGTTCATCCAGCATGGAAATTATGGCCAGTACATGGATTCGCCTGAACTTCGTCCTTGTGGCTTTAAATGGCTTCGCGATTTCGCAAAGTGATCATTTTTAGGAAAGTATAGTGCGTTATAAATAATTAAATTAACATTACGAAAATTCTCCGAGGGCTAGATTCAAACATCGGACCTTTTAGCACAGGAGCGAGATATTGAAACCATTACGCCACTAACGCTTTTGCAAACGTAATCACTGCAATTAGCAACGATTATGCGTGCTTGAAGAGTCGTATTAGCCTGTGCATGAAAAAAGTATAGATTGCTTTGTAATCTAGTCCCATTTAGGTCCAGATGAAGCGTAATAAACGAAGCCACAAGAACATGTGAAGCCCAAGCACGAAGATCAGACAAACCCACGTAGTCGCGGGCCATGGGCCTCGCGACTCGGCGTGCGTGACGTCACATCCCTCGGCAAGTGGCGCAACCCCGCTGAGAGCGACAACACGCCCGCGCGATGACGGGTACGCGACGACGGCGCAGCGCTTGCCTTCCGGGAAGGGAAGCGTCGCGGCGTGCCATTACTCGCGCGCGCACGTCGAAAATAATACGTTCCCAAGGCGGCAAGTGCGCTTCCCGCGCAGTTGCTTTTCTCTGGTTGCCCGTCGCTCACGCGGGAGGAGGGACGCCGCCCGGACGCGTCTGTCGCGCTCGGCGACGTTATCCTTGACGCAGGGGATTTCCCCTGCGCCTGCGTCGAAGCATCTCGCATCGCGAGTGCGTCCGCACACTTTTGCCGTGGATGAAGGCGCGTCATGCGCATGCACCTCCCGGCGTCCTTCACTCGAGGACGTGGTTGCTTCGAGGGAGGCGTTGCGTATTGTGCCACCCCTTCGCACGTTTAAGGTAGTTCAGGCTCAGCTGCGTTTAAATTTCGCTTTGGCTAAATATGTCATAAATCAGTCGTGTGTACTACTGAGGCAATCTCGGCACAGTGACAGGACTTGTAATTTTAATTTTCTTATTAGCAGCGTTGAAATAGCACTCAGGTAGGTAACGCGCGCACCTGGCGGTGCCCTTAGAGAAGCGCGAAAGAGGAGTCCCGCGGTGCAGTACACGCCTTATACATAACTCGTTTCGACCGTGACAATACTTTGTGGCCTTATATTGATTCAATGCTAACTCATTACCGTCGACAGTCATCGTGAGATGGGTTCTGCTGCAATCTTTTGTTGTTTGGGTCGTAAGTCTCCTGCACATCACTATTGTTTAACAGACAGACAGACAGACAGACAGACAGACAGACGGACGGACGGACAGACGGACAGACGGACAGACGGACGGACGGACGGACGGACGGACGGACGGACGGACGGACGGACGGACGGACGGACGGAGTTTCGGGGGAACGACAGAGATAGAATCTGAAGAGGAAGGAGGGTGGTGGTATGGCAAATATGATCACGAGAGCTCCACAGGATGCTGTTTCTGTCAAACGCGTACGAGTACACTTGACAGCGCAGCAGAGTCATCTTCCCCGGCAGAGTTAGGAGTCACTGCAGCGTAGCTATATAGCAGACTGTCTATATAGCTTTCATATGTTTTGGCGCTGTTAGCGCCATTGACCTATTTAAACCAGACAGTACCAGCTGCAGGGCGTCGATTATTTGTCTCAGCACGGCTTTGATGACAGAACCCGATGGTGGTTTCTCAGCGCACTGTCCTTTCTCGCGCCGACAGTCAACGTGGCGGTTACGTGGTTAAGCGGCGGAGCTGAACATTTCGCTATTTCAGGTCAATTCGCGTCGCCTTGCGCTAACGTGTGCGATGCATACGTTGCGGCTAAAACGTGATCATGTCTGTGGTACCACAGACATGATCACGTTTTAGCCGCGACGTTGCAGCAACGTTGCTGCTCCAACGAACGCAGTTGTGTGCGCTATACGGACGTGGTCTGCACGAGCGAGCTCGCGTTGGTCACTACGTTTTTCTTTACTGATTATTCATTCTACATGCACTCGAAATGCGGAACACCCGCATTATTATGAGAGCTTCAACAATTGCGACACGAGTGTAAGTTTTCTCGTTATTTCCTAGTTTATTTTGCTTCCGCGTAATAGTGTTGAGTTGCCGACGGCAACGCACAATCACAGTCCCTCACCCAACGCCTACACACACACACACACCCACACTCTATATGTTGGCGTCAAGCAGCGCACTCTGGATGAGTCGTTACCTCTTTTTTCTCCCTCTCCGTCTTTTCGCGCTTTCTCTCCCCATCGTGCTCTTGCCCGAATGTGTCAAGTAATCCAAGCGGCGGGTTACGCGTTCTCGCTTCGCAAGAAATACCGGCGTTCTCCGCTGCAATATCTCGCTGCGGATCTTCGAGAGTGACCACGCGCATTAAGGTTAACGCACGCACCGCCTCGTGAATGAACACGTGGAGGAGGAGGAGCGGTCGTAACGCACCTGTTGCGGCCCCGCTTCTTTCTTGCGCTCCCCTCGTTTCGCGAGACTGCTCGCTCAGTTGCGTTAGCGCGGCTCTCTGCACCTCGTTGGTCCATGAACGCGCGCAGTTCTGCCTCCTTGCGCAAGAGATCTTTCGCACCCCGTGTCATTGTTGCTGCTGCTGCTGCTCCGGCGACAAGTACACTGCTTTTGGGCAGCTCCCCCCCCTCTCCCTCACTATCTGTGTGTGTGCTGGCACATTATAAAGCGGGCTATCAGTGGCACGACTGTGAATGCATCCCGATAAGAGTGGTTTTTCATAGAGTGCAAGCCTTGGAAAAAGTTCCTCTTGTGCTCACTCAGCGGTCTGTTTCGAAGCGTTTCGTTTGCGGTTCTGGTGGTGGATGCCATGCAATCCTCTTCCATTTCTTTGTCCTTGCATTTTTTATCTGTGGCCACGGTTCAGGGTTACGTCTGTCACCGCACGTGTTGGTGTCGTGCAGTATTCCGCAGTGTTCAAAATGCAAGCGTGCCTATCTGCGTCATCATTGCGTTCCGTCGACGCAGAAAAAAAAAAAAAAAGTTGCCTTTCGCGGTGTCAGCCGTGACGCGGAATATGTCTTTCTTTCCTTCTTTATTTTTTTTTTTTGACGTTTGCATTGCACATTGAAAAGAGGGGGGGGGGCAGGTAATCGCTGATTTTTATACGGAACAGAACGGGTTCACAAAGTGGGCGCTCCGCAGAATTAGTGAAAACGAGGGGAAGAGACCAGCCAATCGACAAGCGATGGACTGCCCGTAAGTTGGCATGGCTCGTTTATCGTTTGGTTGTGGACAATATACTACAAATGTAAGCGAAATGTTTATCGCCTTCTAATGAATAAACGTTCTATTACGGGTTCTTGCAGCTAATATTCGTAGAACCCTTTATTTTTCTTTTCTTTTTCCGCGCTGAAACATCCTAACGCCATATCAATGATTAGGCCTTAGGATGCTTATGAAAGTCATGGAAATGAAAAATTGGCGCTCGTTCGAACTGACTCGTGGCTCTGAATAGCAAAGTTATGACGTTGTGCAGCACATTCCAATCTATGTCCAAGCGAATGCAAAACAGCGCAGCAGTCTGCTTCTTCTTTTTTGTCTTTTGTCACGTCTCAGTCGGTAGAGTTTATTTTTGATCACTGGGAAAGCCGGTCCTTCGGTAGCTTATATTCCCCGAACCTCGTCACTTAACGAACAACAACAAATCCAGCAGCGCGAGTTGCAGGGGGCCATTGTCTTGCCGCCAGTTCTGCTGCTCTTCGAGGCAGCGCACAGGCATTACGGAGCGACGCGCACTTGCGGGGTCTGGGGCTGCCGAACATCACGGACGGGTTATAGCCGCTAACTAATCAAAAAGAAAGCAAATTCAAATAAACGTCCTACTAACTGTGGCTTCTGAAAGACGAAACAGAGCGAGCGAGAAATGTGTGCCAACGTCGAGAAATGCAGGAGAGAGCGAGCCAGCCACGCTCGCTATAGGACGGCAGGGAGGGCTGGTTCCCGCGAAGGGGTATCATTACCGACTCGCCGGTTCTTGCGCCGACCGCGCCGTAATCGTCCCCTCTAACGAGAACCATCGATCGCGGAGTGGCACAGTCGGCCGTGGCTGCTCTGCTGGCTCCCTCTTTCGTCAGGGTGCGCTTACTTTCTCCTATTATACATACACGGCCCGTGCCGTGTGCTTGAGGCGGGAGGCTTTCGGGCGACCGTCGGAGCGTGTGCGGCCAACTGCGCGCGGTTATTTGCGCCCGCTCTGGGAGAAAAAAAAAAGATCGGGGCAACCCTGCTGCGAGACGAGCTCGGGGCGCCATTTCGAGAGTACGTCCCTCTTTCTGCTCTGAGCCCCGAAGCCGGCAGCGCAGTGTAGGCCTTTGCGTGCGAGCGCTGCCGTCTTTGATCCCACCCCCACTTTACCTCCGCTGAATTAGCGGTTGTTTGTTGCCCTCTGGCGAAGAAAACGAACGGTTTGCGGAAGTCGCCGAGCCCTTTTCCTTTTGTTTTCCCTTGCTTCTGGTGCTTTGCCGCAAAATTCGTCCTTCTTTGTTGATCGGCGATACCACAGGGAAGCTTATTTGACATGTATTAGTAAATTACCCTGCTAAAGTACTGCAGAAAAGCGACTCTTACAGTGACGAGAGGTTTGAGTGATCAAAAGAAGAGGCAAGAACGCATGATCCGCACCAGCCAGTTGTGACGTCGTGGATTCTGATCCCGCCTGCTTGGGTCTGTTTATACCGATACAGATCGACTGCATTATGTTCTAAAAGAGCCAAAGGCTGAACACAGCAAGCTTAAAGAACTGTTACTGAGCCACCAACGTCCAAAAAGAAGCAAGAAAAATGTGAGATTCGTGACGTCACACCGACGCACCGGTGGTGGTCTTCGATCTCGAAATTAAAAAAAAAAGAAAGATTAGCTCGGATCGTCATTTCTCCTTCTTTTAATAATTCGGCCAATTACCGCGTAATTAAGAATGGGAGTGGGAATATTAGTTTATTGGTCGAAAGTGATTTAGTGTTGCTTTCGACACTTTCGACGAAGCTTTCAATTTAGTTTATATAATTTTTTTTTAATTCTTTGCTCTCAAAGCCGGTGAGGCGTTACAGAGAGAGTACGTTTAGAAGTTGGAAAAGTAATAATGCGTGTCAGTTTGCAAAAGGATATCAGAAGCTGCTGTTGCGTATCCGCGACGGAGACGACAGAGGCCGCCAGGTGGTTCCAGTACGACACGCTGTTCGTATCAGATGCGTTACTCTGTTGGTCAGTTCTACATTTTGGCGTGTGTACTGTGGTGTCCTGGTCTCTACGGTATGAAAAATACATGCGCCGGAGTGGCAAACAATAGATTTTTTTTTTTAATTGTCGTTGGTGTAACGTGTCTTGTTGAAAGCGCGTAAGATGCGACACCGTGTGGCCAGATCAGGCGAATGAAGCGTCTTGTGTCGGCTTTCTTTGGTGCGATGAGTCACCACGATGGTGCACTGGCACTGTGGCCACGCCGCGCCGCGGCCGAAGTGAATGGAGCGACCAGCCGCCGCGAAGCAGGTCTGCTGTCCGACAGCAGTGGAATTTCGCGTCGGGTACACTTATTATGCACACGGAGAGAGGAAGACGTTCGCTCAGGCGCAGCCAAATGCAGGAGTGTGGATCCCCCCTTGTGGTTACTGGCACATACCCACTCTGGGGGATTGTCCGAGAACCGGGTATATCTTAAAACGGAAACAGAAATAGAAGTTAAAACATTTATGGCAAATATTTAATGACAAAACTGGAATTGATGGCGAAAGTTACTTAGAACAGCCATATTGTATATCTGGACGGACTGACTACAAGTACAAAATTAGAGAACACCATACCTGTATGCATTTTTTTTTTTTTTTTTTGTAGAAGCTATGGCTCAGTGGAATCGACTGACGTCTGAGCAAGTGTGCAATGTGAACGAAGATGTTTCTTTTTTTTTTTGCAACATTGTAACCCCCTCGCTGTAGCGTCTTCGGGCAAAGCGGGGAAATACATGAATAACATGAATAATAATAATAATAATAATAATACATGAACTAAAACACATACAGTAGGTGGTGGTCTAGAATCGGAACGGATGGTACGCAGATAATGCTTATGGCTACGCTCGTGTCAAGGTGTCCTTGTCTTCTTCTGTAACAAGGTGTGAGACTGCGCTAGTTGGTATTGCATGATGGTACAACCAGCGCGAGAGTTGGCACGAAATACAAAAAAAAAGCGACAAGGACAAGCGCCGGCCTCAACCCGTACCGACTATAGAGCAGCCTTCCCTTAACAAGCAAAGAATAGTCGAATCACAGCAGTACACAGTCAAGTGCCTGGGATTAAGATGGGCGTGTGTGCATGCAAACGGAATGTTCCAACTGCATTCGCGCATGCGCTTCCGCGTCTGGATCACGGCAGCGGACTCAGAAAAATTCGTCGTGCAATGCTAGCGCCCTGCTGGCCGGTGCTGTTGAACCGTCATACGATGCGACATAGTGCGAGAACCCCAAGTCATCGGAACAATGTCGCGAGGTGCACGAGGGAAAATGTGACTTCGTAGGCGCGCCTTATACGTGTCAGATTGCTCGATTGAAAACGCGTAATTACTGTGGCTCGGTCATTGCCCGTGGTGCTGCTTTGAAAAGGTTAGGGCTCGGGAAACGGAAGTCCCGGCATTGCAGGGGATCCTCTGGTGCTGACGGTGCTGATGGTGCTTCTAATCGCGAGGACATGGGTTCGACTCCCGGTTTCTGCGTTTGCTATCAGTGGAGGCGGAATGTTCGTGTAAACCGTGTTTCTTTCTTTCTTTGTATTGTTTCTTTGTTTGTTTGTTTTTTTGTAGTTATACAATCGCTCGGGCCTTGCTCTCGCCCGGATGTGACGCCCGGGCAAATTCGTATTGTACAAAACAGTGATGCAACAAATAAAAATAATGGAATACATAAATAAAGTAAAGAAGCTTGCAATTGTGGAAGCAACCGACGAGCGTAGCGTTATCGAGCTATTTGCTGTATATGCGCTGTGTTCTGTCTCAAGTTGTTCAACATCCCGTCAGAGATGGCGGTGATGCAGCGTTTGGTGTGCGCGAACACATCTTCTTCACGTTTTGCCACAGGTTGTTCTGTTGTCGTGACCGTGTGCACAGCACGTTTCTCGGCGAGAAATACAGCCACATGTAACATTGTGTGCGGAAAATCCTGTCCCGGTACACGCTGCCCAGTTACGACGGCCCATTTCTCGCCACCCGCGCCCACTGCAGCTGACAGTGTTTCCGCCTCTCTCGCAACCGTATACGTCGTTTCTCAAAATACGGCCGTGCCCGTTTCCTCTCTCGCAAGCTGTTGTTCCGCTCGTTACTTTGTCTTCGCTGTATTGCACGATTGAACGGAGAACGATTGGCCCCGTCCGTCCCTTCTCGTTAACTTTAGTTCAAGCTTTTTTTTTTTTTTTTTTTTCTCGAGACCGGCAACCTTTTCGCTCGAAGAGCGCGGTTTGGACGGCGCGCAGTAAATTGAGTCCGCAAGACGTTCTCATCCCTCGGTCCAATTCGGCAGCCGAAAGAACAATGCAGTGGAAAAGCAGCGGGTGGGTGCAAAGGCTTGAGCGGAAATAACGGCAGCCCTCTGACACCCCCCTTGTACCGCGCCGCAATCGTTTTTGACGGCGCATCCTCGGACGCACGGACCCGCCAATAAAGCGAAGAGAAACAGCGATGGCGGCTCCTGACTTCGTCGTATACAGCAGTGCTCCGCTCGTGTCCCTGCGGCGAAAACGCAGCAGTGGTCGACGGGAAATTACGAACGACCGCTTTTCTTTTTTCTTCTTTGTCCCCGCGTCCTTACAGCCGGCCTCTCTTATTTGCGGTTTCCCGGGAACATGGCTGTGGTCCCTGCAGGGAGAGAGCGGCCGCGTATGTGATTTGAGCGGTGACGCTTACTTCTTCGCCGCGGACCTGGAAAGATTTCCGGATTCTGACCGTTCATTTTCTCCGAGTTGTCCCATTCCCGGTCTCTCTTTCTTTCGAAACGATCCGAACAAAGTGACCAATCACTCACAGCTGACCACGACAGGGACGCCTTGACGTTGTTGTACGGCGTTCCTCTTAGAAGACGAAGGGAAATTTTTATCTTCGGCTAGAACTTCCTTTGTTTTGGCGTTGATGGTTTCTTAAGCGTCAACGCAAAAAAAAAAGAAAAGAATAACTCGAAGAATGAAGGACTTCAGTCTAACTTCAGAGCAGGCGTGCGTGCACCCATGGAGTATGGACGTGTCGTCGCGACACAAACAAACAAACAAAACTGATGAATGTAGATGCACATAGCTTTCTTGGCCTGTGCAGTCAAAACGTAAGCGAAGCGCGTGTATGAGTATAGGCGTTTGCTAGGCCTTCTGAATTGAACTGGATCCACTGCCATATTACGCTATCTAGAAATTATCCGTCTTTTCTAGAACGCGAACATAAATAGCTTTGCTGACAGGTGCTTAAATGTCTTTCGCAACATTTAGCTTTGCCTTCTATGGATGTATGGATAGGATAATTATCTGCCAGCAGACAACGTGAGAAAAGGACCGCAGTGGTCTCGACCGTGATAGGGAACGCTAGACGCTCTCAAGTCGGCGAGGGAAGTGGCGAGGGAAGGTTGGTTCGATATATTTTTCACTAACAAGTACACCCGTGCACATGACGTGAAGAGGAAAGAAGACAAAAAATGTGCGTCTCAACGCAGCTTCTGGGTACAGGACTGAGGCTGCGTGCTATGTGTAGGATGTGCAGTTGCTACGCGGAACAGCAATTCGGTGTTCGCTCGGTATCTTAAGATACAGTGCGGCATATCTTTCAGTAGTTTTCGTACCAGCAGAGCACCGAAATTCGTGTTCTGGAGTGAGCCATGTTTGCCACTAGACGGAACTCTGGCGCTGCCATCGTCCAAGGACGTGCAGTCGTCTGACCTTGGTGCTTGTGACTTCATTCACGACTCTTTATCCGCCTTTATTAGCCTAAGTGTTGATGCAGTCATATTTTTTTTCTTAGCGCATACGTGTAATGGTATAATAGCACATGTATAATGGTTGCGTTTATAACGCACTATTTGAAGCCAGAAGCACGAAGTCTATGTGCTTACTACCCATCATTCTCACGATGGCTGAGCCGCCATGCTTGCAGCTCCCATAGACAGTAGCGCCACAGCTACGTAGTAGAGTTTGTGGGGAACTCTACGGGGATGGCATTCCAGGAATATTTGATCTTGCTTCGTCTAGCGTTTGCTGTCGTCACGCAGAAGCTGATAAAAGGGAAGCAGGTCAGTGACCGCTTTGCGTGCGTGTGTATCTCACGCACACACTACAGCAGAAGATAATCGTGTTACAGTGCGCAGATATACATGCGAACGTAGGAATGATTATTGGCAGGCTGGAGAACGGAGCGTGTGTTAACCTGAACTGTGTGTACTCCACTTTTACCGGCTGTTTGCGATTTGATTGATTACTCAGTCACTTGCACGTTTTCGGCACGGTACTATAACGTTTTCAGACTCGTTCATTTTACGAAGAGGTTTCCACTGTGTATAGCGCCCCAGCTGTCCGCAGTCACGTGGTCTTTTCGTGCTTCACGTGCTTTTTTTTTTTTTTTCGGATGGACAAATTTAGCACGCTCGTTGTATCTTGGTAAAAGCATCCCAGTCTGATGTTTCGTATGTCTTCGACTTCTTGACATCTTGTGGATTGCTACAGCAATTAACGAGTTCGATAATTGTAGTTAAATCATCGAATGACATTTAAAAAAATATGCTGGTGACATCTCAACTCCACTGCAAATAAAAGATCACACGCTTAGTTTAGTCAATGCAAAACGATTTATGGTTTTGAAAGCTCGGACCACGTCACCGGCGACACCTTGCATATCGGAACGCTCGAGCGTCGTCGTGCCGTCCACTGCCTCGCGTGTGGCGCCTATTGTAGCGGAAGCGGCGCGTCGACAGCGGAGTCGGCCAGCACTTCCGGCCCAGTGTATCCGCAGCGCGGCGTTTCCGGCTCCCCGATTCTGCAGCAGCACTAAGCACTGGGCGACCGGACGTGGGGCGCAGCCGATGCCACACCGCGGCCTCGTGCGTTCATCGATTCGGCACGCTGGCCGTGCTCGGTTCGCTGGACACGCGTGGCGACTCGGGCGCCGCCGGAGGCGTTACGGTCCAACGGAGGCAGCGGACCGCGTCTGTGTCGCCACCGGAGGCGCCGACTGTACGGCGCGCGTGCGTCGCCCCCGAAAGGCGGGAAGCCGTGGGCGCAGACCGGAGCTCCGCCGCATCGGCATTCCGCTCGCCATTTTCCCGAGATCGAGCCTCGGTTGGCGCTGGGCGTTCGTGTTTCTGGTCAGCTTCTACCAATGCTGTATCCTTGTGTGTTGCTCAGCGGCTGTCTGAAATTGAATCCAATTGTCGTGCGCACGAGTTTGAAAGCCTCGGAGGGGAATTGTAGAAGAAATAAACCCGCCCGACGTGTTAGGGGTGTCGGTACGTATCCATACAGTATGGAGAATCACGAGGAGAGGGAGACTCGGAGAAGTGATCAACGTGACGGAATGAGGCACGTCTACGACTGGAACTAACGTTTCGTGAAGGTAGTTTGGGTTCGCCACCTTTTGACGAACGCATTTGCTGGATGCCACTGGTGCGACCGCGGTAGGAGCGACGAGTGTACGCGCACGAGTGCGGGTACAGCGCTCTCCTTTCGACTGGTTCGCGCGACACTGCGAGTACGTATAGTACAGCGCGATGAGACGAAGGCAGGGGAAAGGAACGAGACGTGACGGAGCTCTTCGTCCTGCCTTAGCCTTCGTCTACGACACAGTGCCAGTGGGCGAATGCTCGTGGGTTTCGTCCACTCGTTTCGTGGCCGTAAAACGAAGAAGCGTGTAACACATCTTCCCTTGTTCGGTTATTGGTGATTGGTGTTGGTAAAAACAGTTAAGGTGGTTGTCCGTATTTCGAAGCGCCCGTGGTGCACTGTTGCAGAAATTGCAAATAGATGTGCCTCTCGAAATGAAGGGGAAGAAAAAGGAAAGGTTTGCATCCGCTCGAAAGAGCAAAATTCCGGAGCTTCGCGCTCGTATTCTTCTGATACTATTCCTCCAATTCCTACTATTGCTCCTATTCTTCCTATTCTTCTGGCTTGTTGTCAGCGGCATCTACTCTCGTCTAAGTTGTTGTGAGGTAAAAGTTGAACGCCTCGGCATTTATTCCCAATGCCAGTCTCCTAACCGCTGCCGTAACGGACGGTTCTTCTCAATGGAGTGGAGGTGTAGGGATGCTCGGAAGCCAAGCTCTCTGGAGATTAACCTGAATAACGGCTGGAGGATCGACTACTCGAGGACATGGGCAAAAAGAGCTTTGAGTAAGGGCGTCTCACTGTGTAAGCCTGACGTTCCAAGCTCCGTAGTCGCCTTACCGTGTATTTAAGGTCAACCCTTTTGCCGTATCCGGACCTCGAAGGACGTCACCGGTTTAGGACGCGGTGTCCCGGATCGGCCCTTCGCATTCCCAGACGAGCTGACCCGCAGTCGGGGTTAGCTCGATCCTTGCGCGTGTGCAGCATTTCGCTTGTGAAGACAATTGCGGCCTCTGATGCCGCAACGCCTGTGCGCTCTTCTGACCCTCGGTTTCGGGTGTTTCCGAGCGCCAAAGACGAAAGCAGCGGCGAGAGGCGCCCTGCGATGGTAGGCTGCGAGGCCGTCGAGCACTGCGCCTCTCTTCCTCTCCGTCTCTTGTCGTCACTGCTTCCTCCTTTCCCCCGCGGCGTGTTAATTCGCTTTATTACGTTTATCCTTTTCTTTGTGGCACTAATCGTCCAGCTGTCTCTTACGGTGTCCACAGCACCTTGCCATACGTTTCCCGTGTACCGTCCTGAAATAGCCGTCGCCGCGCGCAAGCCGACTGCTTCCACATCTATCGCTGGATGGATATAGCGTATTCTACCGTAATTCAATCAGTGCTCTCTATATTGTCTCTGTGAGCTACGCATATCAAGCGTCTTCGTCTGGGAAGTTTTCACGCTCGTTTCTCCAACGTGGAAATTGCCGGTTCCCGCTGCGGGAAAGGCGAACGTCGGCGAGGATATTTTGTGCAACGTCAGCGCATCCACATTGCTTTCATCGGTTTCGAGATCCTAAGAAGAAAGGGCGTGTAACGAGCGTTGCATTTTACGCGGGGACACACTGACGGGAGGCACTGAGTGAGTTGCAAAGCTCTGTTTTCACTCATTTGGCGCGAGAATAGTTGTTGCCGACGGATGGACTCCAGGCCCGAGTTTCGTTCCTTGAAATTTGCACCCGCACTCGCCAGTGTTAAGCTTGGGCCTGTTTAGCGCAGGAATATAAGCAGCAGTGATTTCGTAGCGATGCGCACCGCTGGATTCCGTGTCACTCTGCATAATCATCCACCCTTCCCGACCGACTGATGACGCGGATGGAGCGTCGCCCCGAGCGCGGGCGAGCCTCGCGTGGCTACGCCGACCACTCGAGATATCAAACACCGCCCGTGGGGCCACTCGCTTTATGTCGGCTTTTGTTGCCGCTTGGTGCGTGTGTGCGGGCGTATGTGTGTCTGTTCTGCGTAGGAAAGCGCATCGTCAGAAGAACACGGGACAGTAATATTCTAAACTTTATTCCCTTCATTAGAGAGTCTTAGAATAGGGGCCCCAATATTTTGGGGCCCAAAGAGCTTTGCAGGTGTTAGCGTTGGGGCACGCAGGAGTGAAGAGCTTTAGAATAGGGCTTTGCGTTTGCAGATAGCGTCTTGCGCTGACAGCGCCACTACGGCGTCTAAAGAAAAACGATTAAAAATAATTAAATAAAATATACCATCTTATGATATGAATAGTAATTTTGACTTGCGTGTATTCGCGTTTAATTACAATTTAGAGTTTATTCTTCAAGCAGCAAACAATTAGTTGTGCTTAGTTTGGAGCAACAAACCCAACTTTACGTGCCTTCACCAGCCAAGCTTAGCCGTGTTAGGCCTACGAGCCATAACATCCACACTCAAATTCGGAATCAGCGGCGTCTAATTAATCAATCTTCATAACACACGCTAGTTGAGAGAAAGCGATAACTGCAGTCACTTCTCCTAGCTTGCGAACTTCACGCATTACCGCGAATCGAACCCAGTTTGGTGCTAGGTTAGAGCCGTCGCTTCGATGGGTGCCGCCATGTTTGTTGACGCAAAGCTTTTGGGAACGCTATTTGAGCTCCCGCTAAATTGGTGAAATAGCGTTCCCAACGCAAAACCCAAACGCAGTTTGCGTCTCGCGCATGCGCAGTGGCTTCGACGCTATTTCTTTGGGGCCCCAAAACGTTTGGGGCCCCTATTCTAAAACTCTCTATTTACGGTTTTGAGTTTTCGTCTCTTGTCGTGTCCGTGTCCAGGATAGTTTCTTTACTCGTGCGCTCTTCACTGTCGAGCGTTCCCAGGCAGAAATTCGCGTAGCCGTAAAAGCGACACTAATAACCCGCGCCGAGCGCCTTCTGTCGGCATCGAGTGCAGGTTTCCTTGCCGTACGCCATTGTTTGTGAAGCAATGCGCGGTGTGTTTAACGAGCGCGGCGAGATCAAAGCGGCGCGAGTTGCTTTTATCTCTCTGGTTGGTCGCAATTTATGCGACCTAATGAAAGGACGGAGACAAGTCCCCTTTCCAAGGGGACCGTGTGTTTTTTTTTTTTTTTTTTTTCCTGGGCGAGGGCGATTAACGACCGGAAGGGGAGCAAGGCAGCCTTCGAACTTACTTGCATTTGTCCCCTGTCTCTCTCTCTCTCTCTCTCTCTCTCTCTGTCTCTCTCTCTCTCGAGTGCCTTTTCCCGCTTCATTACGTGAGCACAATTTCCGTCATTCCACTAGATTACGCCGACCGTGATGTACAACGTGTAAGGTTATCTTGTGCGAACCGTTTCTAGCTCCGTATTGCAGCGTTTTCTTTCCTTTTTTTTCGTGTTTAATTCAGAAATACGTGTTTCTTCGCCCATAGTTTCTTGAAGCGACGTGATTCTCTAAGCAAACTGCGCTTAATGAAGCAGCATGCCGGCGAAAACGTGGATACGAAAGAATGGCCTCATTTTGTCGTAATTAATAAAGGTCCAGTATACGAAAGCGCGACACGCTGCTTACCTTTTTGTGTAATTTCGTTGTTATTTTGACGCACTAACATGAATCAGCTAATCTTTGCTTCGTTTTTCTCATTGCTCTTTTCCCTACCTGTGATACGAATAAGCGCTGTAATATATGACGAAAGCGTTGGAAGGATGCTCGCACAGCGGTCTCGGCTATGGAGCGAGTCTGAGGCACCCGCGTTGCCAGCGACGCGTGATTTTGTTACGCCGGCCGCCCGAAGTCGCCGAGGCGAGCACGAGGTCGAGGGTTTGATTCCAGTCCTCGGCGACCACATTTTATATGCAAGCGAAACGTTAAAGGAAAGGAATAATGAACATCGCCTTTGCACATTTTTTTGAAAAAATTGAAATGAAAATAAAGGTAAAATGTGTAATCGTGCCATAATGATGACGGGTATACTCCTTTTTCCCGTAGCAGAAACAACAGCTGGTCTTTAAGCTTACGTTAAACAATTCCACGCGGTCAAAACTAATCGGCGCGTCCGCCAGAAGTGCAGGGCGCCGTGAGGTGGCTTCATATACGTGGCGTCCTACGGCGGAAAACGAGGTCGCTGGTTCGGTTCCCTCTACGCCGCCGCGCAGCGTTCAAACGGCGGTTCTGCGTAGATTTAGCGTGCATTCCCATGCAAGTGCATTAAAGGAATGCCGCTGGTCGAAGCAAACAGTGCTAAACCAGCGGAGGACAGGCCCTGCATCTTTGCGTTCTCGTCACTTTGTTTAGCTCTGATTGGTGACCGATTAAACCCCCCTCGCTCCTCCTCAAACAATAATTGCACTGATAAATAAATAAATAAATAAATAAATAAATAAATAAATAAATAAAAAATTGGAGGACGCTTAAGCTTTGCCTTCAAGAGTGGAACGCGATAGCGTTATCGCACCCCGTTGGCACCGCCTACTCAAACGCGCTACGCCAGCCAAACGTCGCGATCGGCACAGATAGCCGGGCCCCGACGCGCCATGAAGGCGGGCGCGATCATGGGGCGAGTGGCGCGCCATGTGTCGGGGCAGCGCCGTACATTGCGAGGAGGGGGTCTTCTGTGTTTGCCGCAAGATGGCTCTGCGTGTGCGCAGAGCGCAGAATAAATGTAGCGGTAACGTACTTCACTACTCGTGAAACTGCGACTTCTGTAAGTTACATGGTCTTAATTACCGATATACACCGCAGTACAACTTTCTACGGCACGTTTCTAAGGCAACACCGCATTCACTAGAGGCGATTTTGTCCCGTTTTGAAGGAACGAACTCGTGGCTGAGTGGTAGCGTCTCCGTCTCACACTCCGGACACCCTGATTCGATTCCCACCAGCCCATCTTGCAAGATGTTTTTTATTTATGAAGTGCCTTCTGGGATTTATCGCTCACGGTCAACGCCGCTGACACCGACGACACCGGCTTTTCTGCGACACGAGCTCCTTGACGCTATCGCGTTAAAAGGAGACAGTCCAGTGTAGTTCCATTCACCGAAGACGCCCGAAAAATGCACCCGTCAGCGTAGGTATATGCGCAACCATATGCGTAAACGCATATACCTTCACGCATGTGCGCTTGTGCAATTTCTATCGTCGCCGTCAATTACCAGAACACGTTGATTAGCTGAGCACTGAGCTGTCGGTCTCTAAGACTTAAAGAAAGAATCGCCGACTGTACTTGGAATAAACTAAGCCGAAATAATGAACCACGCGTCCGTGCCTCGATCCACTTATAGTATTATCGCTGGCACATCATATCCATCCGATTTCTGCAGTCCGTATAGACCATGTGTTGCAAGGGCAATAACTATATATATATTATGCCCCTGCATAAGCGAGCTCGCTGGAGCGCAACCCGCGATAATTTTCCCAGTGGCTCACCTCGACACTGGCGGTTCGCGCATGATCTCACCCGAAATGACTCCGTCCTTCCGGAATTTGGCGAAACTTGAATTGTTAGTGGCACGCGCAGAAGCGCGAATTAGTGTAACCGTGTTAGCTGTATCCCCTGCTCGGTTCTGTTGTATTTCTATTGGACTGTTTTAATAATAATAATGATGATGATGATGAGAAGAAGAAGAATGGATGTCTGAGCAAGGCGTACCGAATATGTCGTGTGCCTTGGCTTCTCTTATTTGTTCGCCGTGTACACTCCGTGCCGTAGACTGCGATAAACAGAAGGACAAGGGAGCAGACGAAACGAGCGCCTTTTCTGGCGTCCGTCGGCTTCTCGTTACTCGCCAGTGCTGAGGGTAACCCGACTAGACCCGTGTCAACACTGTTCTCTTGGTGCGTGTGTGCCGGTGCGCGGGCGCCAGCCAAGCGCGTCGGGTGCGTGTGTGCTCAGCTGTCGATCAAGCGCGCCTTCACCTCTTGCGTGGCGGCCTTGGAAGACGCCAACGGCAGCGTCGGAGAGCAGCGCCATCCGAGCGTCAAGAGCAGACAGAGCTCACGCTAGGCTGCGCTGACGTCCTTTGCGTCACGCCGCCGCTTTCCCGTATCGCATGGCGCCTGCGCGCGCGTCTCTGATGGAGCGCAGACGACCAGTGGGCTTATGTGCGCGGGTCTTGGAGGTCGCTTCTGGCGTGACCTCCGTTTTCAGTGCGTACTTGGCCGTTTTGGGGTGCTCGAAGAGGTCAGTGTGCGCGTCGTGCACCTTCTGTCCTCTGGGCCAGTGCGTGTAACTGCGCCTTGGACGTTCGCGTGTTGCAGGTATAGTATAGCGCGTAGTGTAGCAGACGATATGCCGGGTTTATGAGGTGGTTTATTCCTTCTCCATTTTTTTTTTCATTGTGCCCTTGTTGTCTTTTTCTTGTCATTCCTTATTCGCTGGTGTGCAGTTTCGATGATTGAGATTGCTGGACCTCGGGCGGCTCCCAGAATACCGCCATTTAATACACAACGGGGGCTCACGTGTAAGAAATGATGGCGCAGCAATCCCTGCGACGTCCTCTTGAGGCTTGTCTGCAGTGGAGAGGCTCTGGACGCAGCAGCGTTTTTGTGACGACGCCAGCCGTCGCCGACAGGCAGGGGGCGCGCCCTGCATGCCCGCCGCTCGTCAATCCGATCCGACGGCTGAATTTGCTTTGCGTACTGAACTCATTGCACGCGGCGTTCTGTTCACAGTCATCCTTTGTCGCGTGCCATTTCTGACCGGTGCCGTCTTTTCGTGTGCTGACCTCTATTATGGCTGCATGCGCCACTGTTCTCTCACGCAGTCGACATCCTTCGCGAGAACTTCGTGTGTTCGCCCGCGCCATACGACTTAAGGTTGTTTCACATGGCGCGATCGGGGTGGGAAAAAAATCGTACTGCCGCGCACCTCGCAGAGCTATTTCTGTCGCAGCGATGCGCAAGGTTGTCGCCTGCTCACTAGGTATCCATGCCTGCATCGTTAATAACAACATGGAAAATATAGTCAAATATACGAATGTTCCTATTATTATTCGATAATAGAACAAGTACACAATTTTTTCAGCTTTAAAAGCGTTGGGACTTTACGACAGCTTGCAGATGCGGTGAGTGAGACGCTGCGCAACATCGCAACTATATGAGCGTGCGGCTTGTGCGGCGTTGGTGGGGTGGCTCCGTTTAGTACACTGTAGTTTCGTTGTTACTATGGAAGCGACAACTGTTTCCTGAACAACAAGCTACCATTGAGTGTGCGTGTGCAAGCAGATGGAACAATTTGTAACGATGAAAAGGTTGACGACGGTGGCGATCGAGTGGGTACGTGCCTTATGTTGAAGCGGCGTCCTTCTCCCGACCTGCATAGCGTGCAGCTTCTTCTTTTAAACGAATTGTGTGAGCGGAAGAACAACAAAATGTTTATGAAGCTCCTAAGCCGCACGCGCTGGTGGGTACGCCCTATTAAAACATAACTGAAACTGGCGCGCGACATTGCTCCACAGAGCTACCAACGCGTGGTAAAACAGGAAAGCGCCTATTTTGACGGCGCTTTGTTTTGTCACACGCATTGCCCCTCTCACATCGCGCCGATCGCTGCGACTCAGCGACGGAGGGACCAACTTGTTGGAATCCAGTCGCGGAGAGCGCACGACGTCGCGGCGGTCGCTGAGCGACGGAATTCGCTGTCTCGCTCAGTAAAAATTGCGCCATGTGAAACAGCCCTTAGACGCCTTGTCGCGGTCCGCTACTTCGCTGTTTCTCTTATAACTGCACGTTCAAATCGTAAATCACGCAGATATAGAAGAGCTGCAATTATGTACGTAGTTGCAGGTAGTTAGGCGAACCAATTACTGATTAGTGTTGCTATAATTCGTATTTTACCAGAAATAGCATTTCATTTTATTACTTGCACGAATGTTCTCTTCGTGTGACCAGAAATTACGTTGAACAAGTTGTTCTAATTATCCCTGACGTGTAACTGTGAGCACTATAAAGGGTTATGAAGGGATATAAACGTCTATGTGCAGAGAAATGGCTTTCCCTGCTCGCCAGGGTAATCGGCGAGGACGCTGCTGTGTAGCTCCAGCCGCGCATGGCTCCGCAATGTCCCGCCCGTGTGCAGATGGCGGCGATATTTGGGTCAAAGGCGCTGGCCCCGTTCTGTGCAGCCGCTCCCAGATGGGCGTGCGGCCGCTTTAACGGGCGCCTCAAAACGACCACCGGACAGTCGTCGCGCTGCCCGGCTTGCTTTTCAATTGGCTTCCGCTATCCTGACGTATTCTGCACTCGTGCGTACATAACTTCCTTTTTTCCCCTCTCAGTTCGTTTTCCTTTTAATGACTAAATTTATGAAAGTTCTACCACACTGGTTTAACGATGTGATTTTTACCTCATTTGCACGTCGCTCTGGTTATAAATTTGTACATATTATTGTCTATAGATTTATATTTTCAGCACTTTATAGTTACTGTAACTTAAATGACTGTTAGTTCCTTAAATTGTTCTTTCTTTAGATTCATTATAATGCTTCATTATTGCATAAGCGTCACCTATAATTATCAATATCTGCATGTATTCCCTGCTATATTAGCACCGTAAGGGCCAGTGTGTTCACTAAAGCTTAGAGGCTTGCAGCAGCGTCGCTCCAAAGAAAGACGTACGCATACTTTCAATTGAAAAGCTATGTTGAAGGTGAAGCGCGGTGAGAGAGAGCCAGCCCTAGAATGCGGCGCACTTTCAGGATATCGAGGGGTGGTCCCGCAATCGCACCGCCGTGCCCGCTCTCCCGCCGTGCAAATGGAAATCCGGTGAGCCTACAGGAGGAAGAACAAAGGGGGGGGGGGAAGTAGGAAGGCACAATCCACACAACTGTGCGGTGCCTGCGCGAGTCATTTTCGCAGCTTAATGCTCTGGTCCAAACGACGTCGTCTGCTGTGCGAGCGTAACCTGCAGCAGACGACCGACACACGCGCGCTGCGATATCGTGTGGCTTGCGCGCCGCCGCCTCTGACTGGCTGCGCCGCAGTGCTGGCTTGTCGTCACTGTCTTTCCCTGTCTTTTATTGGCCGGCGCTGTCCCTCGCAGAGCAGACGGGTGAGAGGGCGACGTGAGAGAATGAGCGGCCCCGACCGAAAGGAGCCTCGCTTGGCGCTGTATCTGGTGGCGATGTAATTTGCCTCAGCCCGAGCCTCCAAAATTCCTTCCGCCGCACTTCTGCGAAGAAGCCTTTGTGCGAACGTTGCAGACGCTGTGCTCTCGAGAAGTGAATAAAGTGGGACGGCTTTACGCCCAACTGTCGGTGGCGTGCTGCGACTAAGTACGGCTTTATTGGAGTCGAGTCGGGGTCGGCATATAAATGAACAGCACTCTATAAGGCTTCCGCTGGACCAGCCCGCAGCGTAGGCGGAAGTGTATTACGGAGCCTACGTGTCCTAAAACCTGGGGAAAGCCATTTAGGGACGGCTGGCTCCTTTCTATCTTATTATTACGGACTAAGTTACGCATTATTGTAGTGATCTACCTATAAGAGAAACGACCAAGGACGGCCGTAGGAACGATGGTGCCCTTTGACGCGTTTTCTGAAGTAGGCGTTTCAAGATTGCTTTTATAAGCCGCAAAAAAAAAAAATGAAGTAAGAACTACGTAAAAATGTAAGAACATTCTCAGGACAAAGTCCTTTTGACTTGCGTTTGCATTTTTCCTTTCGGAAAGACTTTGCGATCGAATATTGTTCCAAAACGTGCACGTTGCACTCGGGTAATTTCGGCGCTTTTGCATATTGGTTGGTGTGACTCGTACTGAGATTAATGCGGGCGTAGTGCAGAGAAAAAGGCACTAGATGTGACAAGTACAAGTTTCCCGAAGTCTGTACTTACGCGAAATAATTTGAAAGTACCTGTAGCATTGAATTGGTTTTCACATTTCTTTGTTTACGGGTGCGCAAGTTGAAAAATCTGAAATTCTGGGGTTTTGCCTGCCATAACCACCATCTTGATTCTGAGGCACGCCGTAGTGGGGGACTCCGACTTAATTTGGCCACTTGGGCTTTTTTTTTTTTTTTTTAACGTGCACTTGAATCTAAGCAAAGCAGCGTTCTTGCCTTCGCCGCCATCCAAATGCGGCTGTTGCGGCCGAGATTGAACCCGCGACCTCTAGCTCCGCAGTTCAAGTATAAACCCCATGCAAGCGATCTTGCGCGTGACAAGCGACGCGATGGAGATGGCTGTCGCGTTCGCTCGTCGCCTATACAAGTCGTACCACATGCGAGTGACGACTTCGAGCGATGTCGCCCCAGTGTTGCCGGTATGAGGGCAGCAATATAGGCGCAGAAACTAGCGTGACGCATGACTTATTAACTTAAGTTGATGTGTTTTACTGTAAAAAGCAGCACAAAATATTTCTGAGAGTCTTGCAGTAGGTTCTTGCACTATAAAAATTCAATCGTTTGCTCGTTCCGTGGCCACAATCGGTAGTACTTCAGTGATGTACACCCAGTTCCGGCTTCCCGCTATTGGCTAGTCGCTCATAGCACTTCCGGGCGACGAGCAATGAATTCTAGATTTGCAGAACCGAGTGATCGATCGCGCGACAAGACCGAGCAAGTCAAGCTTTCAAACGGGAGGTAAAAGAGAACTTAAATTTTCTTCATGAGTTATCTAATCTCACCAGTAACACACATTCTTACATCACAAGGTGTACGGAACAGTGGAAGGTAGTCACTCCGCGTGCCAATTATTATACACAAAATATATCATACACACTACCAACAATTTTAAATTTGTTTCTGAGATCAAGTCTTGATATTTATATAACTGATGTACGAGCTTTACGTGAACATTTTGTCACTCAATCTTTCTTAAATAATTGAGCGTTTTTCAGGTAATTTGTGTTTTTGTGTTTATTTTTTGTGCATATTTCACATGTAGTCAATTGCTATGTATATATATATATATCTCCTGTTCAATCTCTGTTTGCCTTGTAAAGGAGGCTGCGGGCTCTAGTCAAGTCGCTTGCCTCTAAAGCGACTTTTACCCGCAGTCTCCTCCATCACTGATTGAAATAAAGAAGTTATTATTATTATTATTATTATTATTATTATTATTATTATTATTATTATTATTATCTGTTCAAGCGACGGCCCTATCCGTCGCTCGAAGCCGTCGCTCGTCGCTGTCGCGCACAAAATCGCGCTCATGGGGTTTAGCCTTCAACGTCACGCCACTAAGCTACCGCGGCAGGTATAAGTTCGCATAGTTCGCCGTGACATTTCTTAAATTATTTCTTAATCATTTGTACGGTGCAGGCCTTTTACACACGAACATCATTCGCTGACCTTTCATCCGATTTAGTTTCCCTCGGCAGCGTTCAGTTTCGTACCTTTGAGGTCCTTCCGTCGCTCGCCCACGCGCCAGCTGGCTCCACATAACAGCGCGCAAAAGGCAACCGTTTGTAGCCGAAAGCTGCATACAGGGGTCGCGCGGGCATTCGGCGCTGAAATTATTTAGGGGCTTGCGCCAAGCAAACACTGCGCCAAGCAAGCGCCGTGACGCTCCATCATCGCCGACGAAAACTCAAGCAGAAGTCTCCATCCAGAGCACATTACGCCCCGCCCACCTTGGAAAATGACTTACCGCTCTTCGGAGCAGACGATACTCTCTGATACGCCGTCTGAAAACATTCTGGGGCCATTAGAACGATCCCGCGTAGCAGACGACGCTGCTGCTTCCAAAAGAACGATCGATTATGCGCTGATTGCATAGCGGTTGCTCTTGAAGCGCCATCTTTCTTCTTTCTTTTTACTTTTTCGCAATTCTTCTCGCCTTCGAATTGTTTTGTTTCACACTGGTAGGTGCTTTTGGATTCTTTATATAGAGCAACGGCCGCAGTCATCGGCAATGACTTGTGCTTCTGGTCTGTGAAGGCCATTCGAGGCGTTGCTCGGCAAAGAGATGCGCGGTGCGCTTTCTTCTTTTGCGGCGTTCAGGGACCGAGTCGTTCATCGTCCCACGCGGCGACCTCTGTTCCCTGGCATTGTGGCCGACGCGTCTGCTCGGCGCGCGATAACCCTGTTTGATAGCGGCCACGCCGGTTTTTCGGTAACGACACCCCGCTAGTACCCACTGCCGCCGACAGAGGGCGAGCCCCGTTGATGTCGCTGCCGTGCTCGCCGTTCGGTCCGTGATCGCCGCAGTTGCCGCCGCAGTCATTATTGTGTCATCTCGCGCGCTCTTTGGGGCCTTGGGAAGAAAAGGTTCACTCGAGTCGTCATTTTCGAGCGGCACTGTTTGCCTTGGTTTAATTGTTCTTGTTTGTGTTTCTTTCATCTTTTGCGAGCACGCGCTGTCCACTCTGCCACGGTTTGCGTTCAAACGCCTTCGTGGCCTCGTCGTAACTGCAGCGCTGCCTGGTTCTTTTGCCCATCGTCCCGTTGGGCCATCATGGCGTGCAGAGTAATATCTCTTCCGTTGTACACGTCCCGTCGCCCTTTCTTTGCGATTGCCCGGGAAATCTGGGCGTGTCTTCAAGGTCGCGTAGCGGTCGTTGCCGTTCGTGGGAAGCGGCGGCATGGCCTGGGGCTTGGTGCGTCTCTCGCTTTTGTTTCGCTGCCACTGCCTGCAGTTCTTTCGAGGCAGAGGCGCGCGCCTGTGCGCAAACTGTTCGGCGACGTGCTCGTCTTTTCGCCTTCGCTGTCCGGAATCGCCGGTTCCGTCTCGGCTAGAGTCGGCCGCGCTGTCTGATTGAAGACGTCGCGGTTGCGAAGAGGGCGGCGTTGTTCCGAAAAATTCGAGGACCTTCTCGCGGCAGAGGTCGCCGTCTGAACTGGCTCCCTGCCCACGGAGTTTGACAGGCCATCGCCCATTCTATAGCACCCGAGCAGCCGGCGCGGAATTGTACTGCTTCATTTTTTTTTTAGTTCTTGTTGTCTTGTATTCACGTTGCTGTTAATAGAGAGTTTTAGCCCAGCGGGTTTACGGCCAGCGGAGCGGAGCGGGCGAGCGGAGACGCGACTGCGCATGCGCACCACGCTGAGGCGGCCAGCGGTTTTACGGAGCAGCGTTTACGCCCGCTGGAAAGCACTCCCCAGCGGAGGGTATACGCAGCGCGCGAGCGTGCGTAAGCGCGCGCGGGCGTGTATGGGAAATGCGAGATGGCAGCCGCGAACATGAACGCCGGTAGTTCTGCATCGACGACGGCGACTGCGGCGCTGACCCGTACATTAGTACTCAGTACATTATTAACAAATAATGTACTGAGAACATGTAATATATCTTTATTCAACATTTCTTGCATAATAAAAGCGACGTAATTCAAATTCATTTCTCAGTAACTCCTATTCGGACCACTAGGTGGGGCAGCAGAGCGCCCCGCTCTTTACCCCGCTCGAGCGGGTGAGTGATCCGCTGAGCTAAAATTCTTTTTTCGCGAGCCGCTCCGCTGGCGCAACGGTGGAGACCGCGAGCGGAGCGAAACGTAAACCCGCTGAGCTAAAAGTCTCTAATAACTGCATGTTGTGCAGGTGTCTGCACGGCCTGCTGTGATCGATCGCGCTATGTTAGGCACACAGAGAACCATGCGCTCGCATTCGAATCATAGTAAGCACATATGCGCATAAATAACACGTGACTCCACGTTCTTTACGTCCACAAGGTGTAGTATCAATGTATGAAGCAGTTAGTACGTATACACAGATTGTAAACGAGAACACTGCGAGATGCGCGGAGTGAGACTTGTGTGACTGCAGGGCTTGCGTAGTCTTGAAACGTGATTGACCTGTGTGTTTGCTGTTCCTTTCTGCAGTCGCGCACACAGTGGGCCTCTTCGATTATCCGTCCCTGGCAGCCCCTGGGTTGGCCGAGGCAGTGCTTTCAACCAATGAGCGTTGCATAAGCATTGTCTTGGGCAGTCCTGGACATTTGGGATTGACAAATGGAACGGCCCCAGTGCACCGCGGCGCGGACAAATCGTGCGTCTACGTCGTTCTCGGTGTCGTACTCACGGGTAGCACGTTCTTCGCAGATTTTTAGCAACTGTGGCGGCCTACGTCGGTTCTGTAGTTGAGAGATAGCGGTTGTACGTGCGGCCAACGAACGAGACGATTTCGTAGAATTTGGCTCGCGCAGGTTCTGATCTATCTCTGTCGGAGTAGAGTATCTAAAGAGAGAGATATGAAAAGGAGCGTTTGCGCTGTACGTCTATTGCACACGCTGTATTACGCGGCTTAACGACTTTCGAGATGCGCAGAAGTAGTCTGCATCTGCTTTTTGAGTGGGGCCTATGTTCCTCGAATCATCTGTATTCCATATTACCATCGTTCAAGGTAGCAAACCGCACCCTTATCTGGTTAAGTCCTCGCATAACCTCCGAGACCACTCCAGGCTTCGCATTTTGCAATCTAGGCATGCAGACTATCCAGGCGAGACTGCTGGTACTCTCCTGGGCACCGCCATATTGTCAAACGCTCAGATGGCGGTATCTCGAGACAATCGTAGAGGCCGTCGCAGCCCACGGGCCAATCAAAGCGGACTAGACGGCGAACTCGGACAGTATGGCTGGATTTGACGATGTCCAGTGAACAGCGCCCAGTGTCGGCCTGCTCGTAGCGTCTTTGACAGCGCGTGCCTCGTGTGCGTGTAGTATATATCTATCGTTCTTATCATATACTCGCTTTCCGTGTGCGCAACCGTGGTATAGTGCATCGTCCTTGCTCCGCATGTCCCATGTATACAACTCGGCACTTGTACTCATTCCTCTCTGCGCGCATTGTGTTAAATCCGTGCAGGTGTGTTGTCGCTGCCGCTATTTGTGGGGCGTCGACACGACGCGAGGGTGATCCGTGTGCAGTGGGGACATTTCTCCGACCGTCCTCACCGACGGAATTTTTGTTCTCCTCCCCCGAACATTGTTTCACGCTTAACTTTGTCTTGCGCGATCGTATGCGGCGTAGTATGCGTTGCTCGTAACCGTCATCCCAGCGCCGTCTCCAGGCTGCCGCGTCTTCGGCAACGACGAGAGCCGCTACTGCGTATGACGCGGACGGGCCATCCACGGGCGCGTATACGCGAGACGAAAACGAGCGTGCCTCGGTTGTTGCTGGGCCGTTCTCCACCACTTTGTCACTCGACGAGGGAGCAATCTCTCGTACCCCTCACAGATGTTGTTATGCAAGTTCTACTATTGTTCTTTTGGTTGTACTCGATGTACTTTCTGTTGAGATGCAATTTGACGTCATGCACGGTCTTTGCACGGGGTTGTAGTGCACGCCGTTTGGGCGATTCGGGATTCCCACCTGACCTGCGCCTCGTATTCACTGCGCGTTATTCCTTCACTAGCGCAGTCGTCATCACGAGAGCGACGGTCGGTCCTTTTTTTATAGTGCGCGGCGACGCCTAAGTGCGCGGCGACGCCTAAGCTGTGGCCTCGCTAACAGCGTTCCCAAATGTGCGGCAGTTTCCGTATGTGGCCCTTTAGTGAAGTATAGGAAGCGTGTCGCGCACCGAACGCGCCTCGGGCAGCTGCCGCTAATTTATTTTTTAACGCTCTGTACTCCACGCTTTTTCCCGGTGCTCGCTCCCTGTCTGCGCTGGTTTTTCTCCTCGCTTTGTGCGCTGCTCCTTGTTTAATCCTTCGTACAGACAGGCTTTATAGCTTCCATTCGCCGTGCCGGGTAATTCACAGCGGGTTCGTGCGAGTTAAGAGTGCAACCCAGGCTCGTGTTTACGTTTATAGAGCCCTGTCTGCAGAAACGGCGGCAACTAAGCCTTTATTGTATTTGCCAAGAAACCGCATGCGCACTCCTGGTCCGCCGTGTATGCGTACGTCATATGCCAGGAATGTCTGACGTCTCTCCGCGAAAGAAGGAATCACAGTGAGGGGGAAAAAGAAAGGATGGCCGAATTCCGCGGCGTTGGCGTTTTAAGCCAATCGGAGCGGCCTTTCAGCCAATCAGAGTCAGACACGACCGTATGGCGAATTGTTTACGTTGTCCAGCACAGCGCCACCCGATTTCATGTTCCCGCTCTAGGACCACTCGGACCTTACTGTTTGAGGAACTCGATGTTTGAAGTCGTTATGCGATAGTTAGATTGAGCGTCGGAATTCACTAATCTATATTGTACTAATAAACTAAAATTTACTAATTTATATTATTTATAATATACATATCATATGTTATATTATAAAGCATTATAGATTTACTAACTACTTACTAATACTAGTATTTGCGTTCTGCTCCTCAAAACAGGTAACCTCGGGTAATCGAGTATTGCTTGGCCAATGGTGTATTGTGCATTTCTGTATATTTCAAGCAATCTAGCTGCGTAATCATACATTGCCTCGTATTTTCTTAGTAATGCACTTCCTTAAGTTCGCGCTCACGAAAGAGACGTATCGTACGTGCTGCACATTGCTCACCACGGCGACCCTTCCTGCGACCTAAATGATTCCAGGGTCCCGCCTCTCCGTGCCTGCTTGTACACTCTGCTTGGCGCCGTAAAGAGTCGATTCCGATGCGTTAGCAGCCGGGCGTCGATGCCAGAGCAGCGGCTTCACCGCGCGGGCGACGCGCCCTTCCAATGCAACGCCGTGGCAGAGTGGGCGAAGCGCAGAGCCGAGACGCACCTTGCTTCTGCCCTCCTCGCCCCCCCCCCGGCCCGCGCTTTGTTTTGGGTTGGCGGACCTTGCGTTCCCGCCGATGGCCTTTGGCGATAAGCTTGTCCGCGGGGATCCCCCGCTTTTATGGCGTCTCCCAGGCCGAGAAGGATTCTGGTGCCCGACTGCCCTTCCCGCTGGCTGCAGCGACAGCGAGGCGCCGTATAATTTGTGGCAGCCTATGTGAACAACAAAAGCATGCGCCGTATAGCCTGTCGATAACAGTACTCTTCAACGTTTTTTTTTTATGCCCTTCGTCCCTTGTCCTCAAACAATAATCATCACATATAACAGCGTATAATTCCGTTCTTTCTGGCCTGTACAAAGTTTATAGTCGCCACTTTAAATGACTGCATCTTTCCCTGCCCGCCGGAAAGCCAGCTTGCTGGTGTATCTGCTGAGGAGCAAAACGATCGGCTTAATTGCAGACGACCCACCGGATACACTGTCGGTGTTGCGTGTTGTCCATTCATTTACTTTTTCGTAATTCCTTTCTCTCTCTTACTTTACAGCGCTGTGCTTGCTACTTTCCTGTCGGAAAAGCCGTGCCAGGCTGACAAGCGCGTGCCATCGGCGAGTGACCCTAAAGTGCCGTGCCGCTTGAAATGCACGCAGCAGAGATGACAAAGGTTCTTGGGGAGAAGTTTAGTCCCAAAGGGTGCAAATTTTTCTTATAAGTGTACCGATGGCCACTTCACTTTGATAAGAACTTTCGCTTCCGAAGTTCAGAACGCAGCGCTTCAGAAAATTTTGCCACACAGACCTAGATGTCAGGCTGGCAACTATACGTGTAAGGAATGTTCTACGCGGTGTGTGCTTTTAGACAGCCACAAGGATAACGTTTCCAGTGGGCGCAGCCTTGGAGTAATTTTCCTGAGACATCTTGTATGAAAACGTTCGTCGTTTGCTGCAATCCTGAATCCTGTAGATAAGAAGGAAACGTGATGGTAAACAACAGCTTCGCTGTCGAAACGTGTTGTTTGCAGTTCCGAAAGTCGGCACGCGTTTCATACTATGTTACGCAATGTGGCTCCGCATCCATTGTGTATCACAAATTGAGAGTGGTTTAGTATGACACCGAAATCCTGGAAGGCAAAATCGATATCGTGCTTCTGTAAGAATTGAACACGAAGTTGCACATATACGTGGAATAGTTTAAGTTATACAACACAATTAACAAAATAAACACCTTGTATTACGGCTTGGCTGTAGTCGACTCCTAATTAAGCGTGTTTTTTTTTTTTTATTTGCATTCAGAAAATCCCCGTAAAGAGGGGTATTCTGTTACGCTTAAATTTGTTCTGTTGGAATGCACTGCCATGCGCGTACATTACTGCAATGCGAAACTTGTTTGTCGTGCGAGTGCAATAAATTTTGCTTTACGTTCTGATAGGCTGAAATTCTTGTATAATATTTGGGTACATAACTTACAGTTCTGTTGTGACCCTTGGTCTCTGTGGGATGTAGTCCCTTTCGTTTGAACACACAGACGCAAAACGATTTAATTGAAATTTGTTCAGCGATTATAGGCAGGGTCAACCCAAGGTATACTACGCGTCTTTCGCACGTACTTGAGCTGATAAATATCCAACTGTCCACAAAAATTTACGGGACACGGAGTTTGCGAGAAAGGTGTATTCCCACGAGGCCTCGGGAGCATATAGCCTCGAACTCAAAGCTTCAGTCTGCAGCGGTATTTTACGCGCGCACAGCGGTGCGTCAAATTGGAAGGACCTTAGCAGCGCATATATGCACGTCTGTTCCGCAAACTCGTGTCCCGCAAGCTCTTGTGGCTGGCTGTGTATGCATTTGAATAGACCCAGACGTATATATTTGAAGTGGAGAGGCAATCGAGCCCGTCGCACGTCCCCGTAGCGCTGCTGCCGCCTGCACGCGGCGTCGTTCCAAAAGGCGGCCGTGCGCGCACCCGACCTCTTCTTCATCCGGGAACTGAAGCCCGGCTTGGCCGCGCCCGCTTCCATGTATGCACGGACGGGCACCACCTCTAGGCGCGGATTTCGTTGTCTATCTCACTGGGCACATCGCGTGTGTTTCATTCGGAACGCCGTGTAGTCTTGGCTCTCACACGCCTCGACGTGCGTGCGAGAAACTGCGGATGTTCTGTCCCGAGGGCGAGGCGCCCGTTCGTCCGGGAAAGCCCGACAGTGTGCTGAAGCATTTCTTGTGAAGCTCGAAAACGCACTCGTTCGGGCGATGCAAGCGGGTGCTGTGTAGTGAGAAACGGTGAAGGCTGTTGCGGCCGATCTTTGGCCGCTTCCGTTCCCGTCTTCGTCCGCGCGAGCGCGCAAGTGGACGATGTGCAAGCGCTCGAGGAACGTTGTTCGCCGCAGGGACGCCTGGGGACGAAATGTCGAAAAGTGGCCACTCGCGTCAGAAGTGCGCTTTCAGGTGGCCAGTATAATTTGTTGCCGCCTCGTTTAGTAGCCGTGTCCGGTTGCGATTGCTAATTACTGCAGCATCGATAATATTTATTTATTTACCCTCGGGCCCTTTGGGGCGTTACAGAACGGCTGGGTACATGGTTGAACAAGAATGGAATATAAAATTGCAGATGAAATCAAGAAAGAACAAACAAATACAAAGCACACACATACAAAAAGCACATAGTACAGGACACTATGTGACCCGCCGTGGTTGCTCAGTGGCTATGGTGTTGGGCTGCTGAGCACGAGGTCGCGGGATCGAATCCCGGCCACGGCGGCCGCATTTCGATGGGGGCGAAATGCGAAAACACCCGTGTGCTTAGATTTAGGTGCACGTTAAAGAACCTCAGGTCGTCGAAATTTCCGGAGTCCCCCACTATGGCGTGCCTCATAATCAGAAAGTGGTTTTGGCACGTAAAACCGCCTAATTTAATTTTTTTAGGGCACTGTGTGCTGCACTAACACACATTCAAACTACAAAGAGAGAGAGAAAACAAGGGTAGGAAAGGCAGGGAGGTCAACCAGAACAGCATCCGGTTTGCTACCCTACACTGGGGGTGGGGGAAAGGGGAATAGAAAGAGGAAGAAAGGGAGAGAGGAAGCACTGAGTACGTGTGGGAGCGACACCATACACAAGGACACTATAAACGGTCTGTTAAGCCCGTGCACTTCAAGTACCGCACTAGTGCACGAATCGCTTTTCGAGCTAGTGACGGGTGTGGCCACGGTCCGAGTATCTTTGACTCGGTGAAACATCTCGAGTCCAGTCTGCGTAAAGTTGCCCGCAGAGAGAGGCGTTGGACATCGTAGCGAGGGCAGGTACACAATAGGTGCTCGATGGTCTCCTCGCACCCACAGGAGTCGCACATCGGGCTCTCGGCCATTCCCATACGGTAGGAGTATGCGTTCGTGAACGCCACTCCCAGCCACAAGCGACACAACAAGGTTGCTTCGCCGCGGGGAAGGCTAGATGGCAGTTGTAGCCGTAGCGTGGGGTCCAGTTTACGTAATCTGCAATTTAGGCCACTTGAAATCCAGAGATCTTGGGACTTCTTACGCGCAAGTTGGCGAAGTTCTCTGGCAGCGTCCGACCTCGCCAAAGGTGTTGGACGCGTCTTGGTATCTTCGTGGGCACACCGGGCAGCCTTGTCAGCTAGGTTGTTGCCGACGATGCCACAGTGAGCAGGAATCCACTGAAATATAATGTGGTGTCCACTTTCCAGAGCATGGTGGTGCAGTTCCCTGATTTCAGATGTCATTTGCTCGTAAGTTCTGGGACGTAATGCGGACTTGATGCTGTGAAGGGCTGCCTTTGAGTCACAAAATACGACCCATTTCTCTGTAGGCTCTTCGGTGATGTACATCATAGCGGCATGGAGAGCTGCAAGTTCTGCCGATGTAGATGTAGTCGTGTGCGACAATTTGAATTTAACTGTAACGTTCTTGGCTGGAACGACGAATGCGGCAGTTGAGCTGGTAGGTGAGGTGGAACCATCGGTATATATATGTATGCGGTCATGATACGTCTGGTGCAGTAATATGAGTGTAAGTTGCTTCAGAGCCGGCGATGGATGATTGGACTTTTTTGTAATTCCAGGAATAGCAAAATTCACTTGAGGCTGTCGCAGGCACCACAGGGGAGAGGAAGGCTTCGCCGCCGGTGTAAATGATGCCGGTATGTACTCATGATGAGCGCTAATAACTCGTGAAAAGGTCGCTTGAGGTCTCTCGGCTGGTAGGGAGGCCAAATGATGGTCGGGGATCCTTGACAGATGGCGAATGTGCGCTCTGAGAGAGTCGACAGCTACATGTGTCTGGATTGTATGGTCTCCTGCGATGGCGATTGTCGCTGCTGTTGAGGTGCACCTAGGCAGCCCTAAACACGTGCGTAGGGCTTGACCTTGTATGCTCTCCAAGGCGCGAAAGTTCGTCTTGCATGCATTTGACAATACTGGTAGGCTGTAACGAAGGAGTCCGAGAAACAAAACCCTGTACAGCTGCAACATAGAATGGACTGGTGTACCCCAGTTTTTCCCGCATAGAAATCGGAAGACCTGAGCAATGGCGACTAGCTTCTTCTTCAGATAGACGCAGTGAGGGCTCCATGAGAGGTTGCGGTCAATGATGACGCCCAGAAAGCGATGCGTCTTAACATAGAGTACAGCTTGACCATTGATCGTAACAGGATACGATGACATTTGTTTCCGCGTAAAACCAAGTAATGCGCACTTTTCAGTAGACACACTGAGGCCTTGCTCTCGGAGATAAGAAGCCGTCATGGTTGCCGCCCGCTGAAGCCTGGCTCTTAGCTGAGGGCGAGTCACCGCAGAGGCCCAGATGCAAATGTCGTCGGCGTATATTGAGACATGTACTGTCTGCGGTAGGTAATCCGCTAGTCCTACCAGGACGAGGTTGAACAAAATAGGGCTCAACACTCCACCCTGCGGCACACCACGGCAGATGGAATGGTCTGAAGTTGGGCCGTCTTCGGTCTGTAAGAAAAAACGCCTCTCAGTCAAATAGTCCCGAATCCATTGATACATCCGGCCACCAACTCCAACAGCCTCAAGTGAGTTTAGTATGGCCTCGTGGGCGACGTTGTCGTATGCTCCTTTTATATCCAGAAAAAGTGCCGCAGATAGGCGCTTGAGGCTTTTTTGATTTTGGACCCATGTTACGATGTCGATGACGTTGTCGATGGACGTGCGACCTCGACGAAAACCTGTCATGGCGTCCGGATAGATGTTGAATCGTTCTAGGTACCATTCCAATCGAGCAAGAATCATTCTTTCCATCACTTTGCCGACGCAGCTCGAAAGCGCAATCGGACGATATGATGAGATCTCAAGCGGAGACTTTCCAGGTTTCAGAATGGGGATCAAGCGGCTCAATTTCCATTGTTTAGGAACGGCGCCGTTCTGCCAAGATTCATTGTAGTAGTTGAGCAGCTCATCACGTGCGTCATGTCCAAGGTGGCATAGGGCAGCATACGTGATGCCATCAGGTCCTGGTGACGAAGAACGCCGGCAGGTCGCCAACGCAGCATCGAGTTCTTCGAGTGAAAATAGCACGTTCATTTCTGGTACACGTGCCTCAGGGATGTCATTCAATGCTACGTCAGTAATGATGGCCACGGACCCAGCAACCCGTGCACAGAACTCTTCAGCCACTTGAAGTTCCGAGCGGAGTTGGTAGAGGGCCAGAGCAGCGAAGGGCTTCCTTTGATGCGGAGATGAGCGAAGACCCCTAACCGTTCTCCATATGTGCGAGAGCGACTTGCGGGGATCAAGCGACTGACAGAATGCTTTCCATCTCTTATCTTCCAATTTATCCATGCGACGCTGGACTTTCTTTTGTATGCGTCGTGAAGCCCTCAGATCCAAGACGGACTTCGTGCGCCGATACCTCCTCTCCGCTTGTCGGCGTGCTGCACGCAGCCTCTCCAGTTCCATGTCCAAGTCTGTTCGCCTTGTTGACCTTGGAAGCGAGCAGATGGATGTTTTCAATGCTTCTGCGATTGCTTCTTCGATAGTGTGTGAGAGGCCTTCCTGACATGTGTCATCCATATCCTTCTGAAATTTTGACCAATCAACTGTACGCAAGGCAGTAGAGGAGCGTTGCTCAACTCCTCTAATCTTTATGTATGTTGGAATATGGTCGCTTCCATGTGTTTCTATGTCTGTAAACCATTGGACGCTCGAGGCAAAGCGCCTTGACACCAAAGTTAAATCCAAGCAGCTACTGTAGGTCGTGCCTCGCAGAAATGTAGGGCTGCCGTCATTCACGCAGCACAAATCATGGTCGGCAGCAAAGGAGGCAAGACTCCTGCCTTTGGAGTCAATTTTAGTGCTTCCCCATAGCTGGTGATGCGCGTTGAAATCACCTGTGATAACCCAGGGGCCACTGTTCATTTGTAATATTTTCTTTAGTCGTTCACCGTCAAAGTGACCCGCTGGGGATATGTAGGCTCCAATTAGTGTAAATGACACATTCTTCTTTTGGACATTTACGCAGACATATTGGTTGTCGTCATGAGGCTCTATCGCATTAGCGACATATGTTAAGTCCGTGCGGATGTAGATTATCACTTTCGTGCTCGCACCGCATGTGGACGAGACGAAAGGTTCATAACCGGACAGTCTGAGTGGAGTTGATGTATTTGGTTCGCAAATGACCAGTATGGGGAAGCGATGTGTGAAAATGAATTGGCGAAAGTCTGATATACGGGTCCTTAGACCCCTGGCATTCCATTGAAAGATCGACGCACTTTTAAGTTCAGTGCGGAAGGGGACTATTGATCGAGCCATGATGCTTAAACGATGCTAGCAAGCACTGGATTTAGTGCATCCAGTATTTGCAGAGCGCTTCGAGCTGCTGGTGTTTGCAGCTTGTTCAGTATAATGCGCATTGTATTAATTAGCGATTGCAGCATATCAGCCACCTGCCTGTCGTGGTCGCACAAATCGCCGATAGTAGACGTCGGGGGTTGTCCAGCGAAAGCTTGCTGTGTGTCTGTTGGTGAATGTTGTCGTTTCGGTAGAGCCGGCCAAGATTCGGCAGACGTGGTCTTCTCAGTGGACTTGTTCTTCGCGGTCCTGTCCACATTGTCTGGCCTGGGCGGTGGAGGAGGAGGTGGTGTTGTAGGAAGTGGCATGCGCCTTCCTTGAGAAGCCTTCCTTGAGGAGCGCCGGCGACGTGAACGTCGCTTCCTGATTTTTTCGGCGGCTTCGCGATGAGATGAATGATCTCTCGCCATCTCTTTCAAGATGGCCATTTCCTTCTTAATATGTGGGCATTTCTTCGATGAAGCTTCATGTGATCCTCCGCAGTTGGAACACTTCACTACAGTCGCGCCACATTTATCTGCAGCGTGGGGCTCTCCGCAGCGGGGGCATGCTGCCTGATTTTCGCAGACGCTGCTCACGTGTCCCAGTTTCATGCATTTGCGGCACTGAAGAGGTTTCGCAATGAAAGGCCGCACTGCATGTCTGAAGTGTCCCACCTTAACATGCGAGGGTATATATTTACCCTTGAATGCTATTTTCACGCAGCGTGAACTGCCTAGCCGCTTAACATCAACGATGACCTCATCATTGGCTGGCTTGATAAGAATCGGCAAGTCGTTATTAAGGATAGCAACGTCTACGTCGTAGATAACACCGGTGACTACGTCAGATCCCAGAGGGATGTAAGAGCGCACCTGAATGCCATCGAGGTCCGTTACGCTGCGTAGAGTGGTCAAAGCAGCCGCATGCTGGACATCAACCGCCAGAAGATTTTTTTCGGGTGTTCACTCGAATGTCCGATATTTCGTTTGGCACCAGGGCTTCCAGTGACATCGACACAGATTGCCTGTTAAGTAGCCTCATGTTGACGTTGGGAAGCAGGGGCACAAATATGATGGTATTTGCGTCCGGCCTCTGCGGCTGTCTCACTGTTTGCGTGCTTGACGATGAGGACGTCCTGGTGTTCCTTCTCTTCGCTCTGCGGCTCTGCACAAGCTGGAAGTCGTCATCGGAAGTGTCCTCACTGCTGAGAGAGTAGACATGGGTGTCCTCGCTGTCGGTGTCGCTCTGCTGACCGATCCGCTTCCTGGAGGCGGCCGCCGCTGACGCCGCCATCGCCGGCAGACGTGCGGGGTCGTCCACTTCCATTACGACCGAGCAGGGAGCGAAGACCAGCGGATGAACTTAGGTTTTCACAGAAATAAGGCGGAGCTAGAAAGAACAGCGCTGTATCAAAAGACACTTCGTCGTCTTCCTTCAAACTACAAAGATTAAGCAAACGTGTTCAAGCTACACATGCACAAAATTTTTCAACGCGTCATTGGAGGCCACAGGATCGTCTATGCAGACAATGGATGGGGGCAGGTGGTTCCAATCTGTTGTCGTTTTATTTTTTTGTGTATAATAATAAAAAGAAGAAGAAGAGGTACAACAAGAAGAAGAAATCCTTCAAGAAGCATATTCTCCGCCTGCTGAACCCGAATCTTGCCGTTGCATCTCTCCAGGTCAGAAGAGACAGAAAGAGGAAACCATATTGGTTAACGAGGTTGACTCTCCAATTGGCTACTCTGCACTCGTCGGGGATGAGAAGAGAATATATCGACAGGATCTGTCTGGCAGAAACACGAGGAAGGCTACTAACTAGCAGCTTTAAGTTTGTTTTTTCATTTGGTCCGTAGCTTCTAAAAAAGCACACACACTATAGCGGCTTTTAGGGGCAGCTCGTAGTGATGTCGACTGGCACCAGTGTGCAAGAATTCTCGTTCCTGGCAGGTGGACAGTGGTCAAGCTCGTTGTTCGTGGTGCATGCGCTTTTCTTTGCGCGTCGAAGCGAGGACAATCGCGCGGAGAAGTTGTGGGATGAGTCTCCCTGCGCCCACAAACTTTTTTGCACGTTCGGGGCTTACAATCGTTCTGACGAGGAAGGACACTACAGCGACCCGTTCTGTCGGCTATATATGGCCAGGTGAACATCGAGGATCTGCGGAACGAGGGCTTGTGTATAAGAGACGCTTTTGACGAGCTTTCTGCGTATATATCGACGCAACGATGTACCTTGTCGCCGAGTCTGAAACTGTAATCGTAGGCACGAGTATAATAGCGCCACTTCATATGCGTCAAGATACACGGTGCTTCTGCTGTGCAGTTGTCGCAGAGAGTTCGTCGTAATTTACGTTGACACACTATGCGTCCGTACATGGGTCATGCGACATGCGCCCAGTCCATCGGCGTTTGATCGTCCGCTGCATGCTTCTGTGCAGCAGCGGACTCCGCTTCTGCGAGTACGATACCCGCCGGCCTCGTGACGCGTAGGTCATTCGCTGCGCAATCGAAGGGATATCGCGTAACGATCAATCGTTCCTCTCGCCCGCGCCGCCACGTGACGCCTCCACGAACCCGTTAGTGCGAAGCGTTTTCCCCTTTCGCTGCCAATTAGCGTAGGCCGAGTTAATTATCAGTGATCACGTTATTCGGCGGCTCCGGCGTAGGGACACTCGCCGTTGAAGCGGCTTGGCACTAACGCGTCGCGGCTCCCCGCGTAGCGGAACTGGCGCGCGATGCACGAGCGCCGTAGTGTTCCTGTATGTGCTCCCGCAGTGAGCATATACAGGAACACTACGTAGTGTTCCTGTATTCCTGTATTCCGTAGTGTTCCTGTATATGCTCCTGCGGGAGCATATACAGGAACACTAGAGCGCCGGTGGGGACAGCGAACGAAGCTCCGCCGAGGGACTGTCGCCGTCTGACGCCGCGGCCTGCTCTGTGTGCACGCTGGCCTCGACGTCTCTGCATCCGAGTGGTTTCTCCGTCTCGACGTGACCGTGCGGCGACTCGAACGCGACCGTCTCTCTCGGCACGCGCCCTCTTTTCGAAAAGAACGCGACCTGGCTTGCTCGTTTGCAGCGCGCTTTGCGAGCGAGACCCGCCGTGGTAGCTTACATAGTGGCTCTGCTGTTGGTCTGTTGAGCACGAGGTCGCGGGATCGAATCTCGGCCGCATTTCGCTGGGGGCGAAATGCGAAAACACCCGTGTACTTAGGTTTAGCTGCACGTTAGCGGACCCCAGGTATAGTACAAGTTACTGGAGTCCCCCGCTTCGGCTTGGCTCATGATCAGATTAATAAGATCGTGGTTTCGGCACGTGAAACCCAAGAATTTAATTTAATTCTTTCTTTTTTTTTTGCGAGTTCAGCGTGACCTGCAGCCATATTGTGACATTACCGCCGTACCCAATTCTTTGTTGTCGTTTTGCTTTAGTCCTTGTGATACGTCAGCTTGTTCTTTTCTCTTTCCTTCTTTTCCCCTGTCGCTTGTACGTATATGTGTACGATTACGCTGCTACTACTACTACTACTACTACTACTACTACTACTACTACTACTACTACTACCACCAATAGTAGTAGTAGAAGTAGTATTCAATATCAATCAGTGAATCAAAGGTGTTTATTAAATGGCCCATTAACAACCTCGTGGATCTTAGTGCTGGCGCACTGCGCAAAACAATTCACAGGAAGAACAATGCAAGCTCACACGCACATACATACACACACGCGCGCGCACACATAAAAAGAGCATAATTTCGCGAATACAGATTTTGGCAGAGCATAAAATGTGTACACAAAGAGAATACAAAGCAAAAGTGGAGAAATCGGATAGGATTACAGAATGACGGAACACACAACAGATGGGAATTTTTGTTCACTTATTGAAATTCCTCTGCAACTCCTTTCAGGAAAATATTAAAGTTAGGCATCAACATGTCCACGCACTCTGAATGGGCGTTATATATATCGCCTGCACTCTACATAGAGGCTCATAAAAATCGGAAGGCTGGAAGGCGCGCTGTTTAGTAGATTAGTAATAATAATAATAATAATAATAATAATAATAATAATAATAATAAACTGCGCAGTCACGAGTCTGATGGAGACACGGCATCCTTCGTAGCTGTACAAACATGCATAAAGGCGTAAGCAACGAAATGCGACACCTTTCCCGAAATGCTACACCAGCTCCCGAATCGACGACGAAGCGAGATAGCGGGAACTACCGAAATGGTGGTCACAAGTCTGACCACGTACGCGCACAACGCGTACAAATTCTGCGCTTGTTTGAAAGCAACGGCGTACAGACCACGTCAAAATCGTTCCAGCCATTGTCAGGCGGTATTTTCACTGCGCTCGATGTAATCACCTTCCTCTTTCTGAGCTGCGCTACAAGTCTAAAAAAGTAATCACATACCGACTCGCCCAAACTGCCACGCTTTTGTAACCGATAACTTCACCAGTCACGATCTCGGATTGGGAACGTATATGGCACGATAGCGTTTTTCTGCTGATGCATGCTTTTCTAGAAAAGCGGGAACTTATCATGCCGGCAATGGTGCGACGTGCCTATACCGTATACACAGGCATAGAGTTTCATACAATAATTACTAGAGGGAATTCTGGCGCTACGATCGTTCAGCCACCATGGGAATGACGGCAAGTACATGGATTTGTCTGATCTTCGTGCTTGTGAATGCAAACGTTCTTGTGCCTTTTTTTTTTTTTACGTTTTGTCTGTCTTCGTTGTCCTAAATTTCAAAGCGATCTATACAATTCTATGTGCAGAATAATACCATGTTAACACGCGCAATCGCCACTAATCGCAGCGGCTGAACTTGTGGAGGTGACCGAATTAAAGCGCGCCAAGCGTCTCGACACGCCGGCTTGCCCGCAAGAAATTCGCGAGCGCGTTCTTTGCCGCTCGTCGATGCGCGCGTGCGCGGCGTGGTTTCAACATCGGGCTTCTGTGCTATAGAGGTCGTCTGTTCGAATCCTGTCGTCGGACACCTTCAATACCGTTTATTTAATTACTCATTACGGAGTGCTTTGTTGAAATTGACAAATTTACAAAGTCGCGGAGCCGTTTGGGCTAGCCAGAAGAACGAAGTTTAGGCAAAGCCACGTATATACTTGCCATAATTCCCGTGCTGGCTCAACCATTGCAGCTCCCGTAGAAACTGGTGCCAGAGTTTCCTACAGTAATTACAAATTACTGCATGGAACTCTATCATACACAAAAAAGAAGCTCAAAAGGAAGCTCGAGTTCGACGAGTGCCTGAGGCGACGTCAGTTCGACAACGGCGGCACGTCAGACAGCTATGACAAACGACTCGGTGCATTGTCCCGGACTATCCGCAACAGGGACTTTTCCTTTAGAAGATTTAAAAATGCAATCTAGTCTTTATAGACGGCTGCTTAAAGCCGTGCCTCTCGATGCTTCTTTTCGGCGATCTTCGTCGCGAGCGGACGCGAGGTCGTTCTCGGGCGCGCGCAATCGATCTGCGGCGCGCGCGTCAGCGTCGCTTCGATGCTTCTCGGCCTTTTCCATCGCCGCCGTCACTCGCTGACGTCGAAGCAGAGAGAATGTCGGCCACTGGGCCGCAGCGTAGTTCCCCGAAGTCTCTGCAACGGGTCGAGGCGCGCGCATCCTTTATCGACTCGGCCGCAAACGCAGTCGCTCGCTCAGCGCGCGGACGCGCGAGCGAAGCTGGGAGGCACGCAGAAAGGGCCTTTAATCGAATGTCTCTCCACGCATCGCGGTGTTTGAGCTCTCTCTTTTTCTCTATAAGACCATCCGGCACGAATCGAAAAACGGAGCGTGCGAAAATGAAACGGGACCCAGATATCTCGATCGTATTCCCTCGCTCCTTTTTTGCATAACGTTACCGTTTTACCGATACCTATTTCCTCTAGCCACGCATGCTCAGTTCACGGCAGGTGGTATAGCGACATTTATTTGCCAAATGATTATTTTATTAGTGGACGGCAAACTGCTCTTACGAAATACGGCATCAGAGTACCCATTTTAGTTCGCTCGTTGAAGGTTATACGGCGCGCTTTGCGGTGGTGTGCTGCTACGCAACATCACACTTTGGAGTAATTACGCGCACGAACGATTTAATTTCCGTTTGCGTTTCTGTGCATTCACGCGTCTATCGGGCACCGTGTCGACACTAAAGAGAAAAAAAAAAAAACATCGGCCAGCCCACTTGCTATAGAATCTTATCTCGCACCCTTTCATACCCGGTCGCGCCAGCAGCAAACACGGAAAGGCAGCGGGGCAGTCTGGACGCGTACATGCCGTTCGACGTTCCTTTTGCATCCTGCTGTTTTTCACACAGATGTCTATAAGAGCATCGACTTGCCGTAAGGTTCTCTTCCGCGGGGCGTTGCATAATCGCACTGACCGATTCGTTGCAATGTGCCGCCTTCGCAGGCCCATGCCGGTAAAATGCCATAGCGCTCGGCCGTGCTCCGTCGATTCAATGCGTTCCGCTTTCTTACAGCCTCGTGCGAGTGACCGCGTTCTTTCCACAGAGCTTCTTGCGCATGCTCGTACTTGCTGTCGCTGCGGCTTCACTTGTCTTACCGTTATGCCTTGCCTTCCTCCTTACTTGCGATAACATGCTATACTCAGCGACCTCGCTCGTTCGCGAAGCGTCTCATCAGTCGTATGTGCCTCCGAGATGCGCAATAACGCATAATTTGCCGCATGAAAGTTGCACTTGGTGTTTGCATTGCTTCGGTGTCGTATTGCCTGTAAATTATTGTGCCCTCAGTGTGTCCAATCCCTCAAAAAAGCAAGGACGCTCAGAAACCCACGAAGCCTCGGCAGCGGCGGCCGTCAATCCCTTAGCGCGTGCTGTAATTGTATACAGGTGGCGCCACAACACAGCAAGCACGGAGGCTACGCTGTCTTTTGCTGACACAAGTTTCGTCAACTCGTGCGCGTAGCGAGAGTGCCAACAGCTGGCCACAAACGTTTATGGGACAGGGGACTCCCGACAAGGCTCGATTCCCGCGAAGCGTGGAGACACACAACATCGGATTCAAGTTTGTTATCAGTATGGTGACCTGCTGAGTAATATTAACAAGATCGCAGAACGAACGATGAAACGAGAAAACTTTCAAGATACAAGAAGACGGCGGTGTGGATTAGGGACCAAGCGGGGGTAGCCCATAGGCTAGTTCGCATTCATTGGAAACAATGAAGCTGGGCGGGACACCACCAGCGAACTTGGTGGTGCGACGAAATCGGGAAATTCGGAAGAAATATATAGATGAGGTCAGATAGCGCACGACAGGAGTCACTATAGAGTTCGCTCGGGGAGGCCTTGCATAGGATATACATTAGGATGATGATGACGATGATGACAGCACTCTATTAAGTTACAAGTGCGCCCCATTAAGCACAAGGAAGTGCACATTTCCTGTGGAACCATTGTGCTTTAAACTTTTCCGACTGACTGTATCTCAGTGACACTGTGTGCAAGACCGACACAGTTCGGCACAAATATCTCCTGTCGCTATTTTATAACAGAAGCCTATAGTTGTTTTTGTTTTGTACCGTTGTAATCCAGCGTGCCGCTCTAAAGAAAAGCCGCGGTCTCTCTCCGTGACGGTGGGGATCCCTCGATCCAGCGTCTCGTCTCAAAAAGAACGGACGCCGTTGCAGCGTTGCGAAAGGGAAGCGGCGAGCGAGCGTGGCGCCGTTGTTTTTCAACAATGGAGAGGATCGCCATGAACCGGGACTCGTCCGGCCCGAGTCGGTCCGGACCAGCGCGCGCTGTGAAGCGGTCCCGCCGAGCGCGTGGTGCACAGACCTCCGCCGTTGCGCGTACAATGCTCGAGGCGAAAACCCGAAGCATGGGACCAAGGAAAGGGCCGAACCATGCGCCACAAGTGCGTCGGCTTTCTTTTATCCGGACCACGGGCACAACGGTCGTGCAGCTTTCAAATCGGAGTCCGGTGCGGGGGATTTGAGAGGCGTCTTCGCCGGGAAGGCTTTGCTCGTCGGGTCGCGCAAGAGGAGGGGATTGAAGCTCCTTTCTCGGAGTTTTGTGTCGTTCTTCTTCTGCGGCCCCGGGGTGGCGCAAGACATCCAATCTTCGTGCTCCGAGGATTAGCGGCCGTTCGACGTTACGCATTTCGCCACGCGCATTCTTTCGCTCGCTCTCACTGCGTCACAGCGGAGCTGCGCCAGCCGGCGTGCTTTGAGCGCAGTACTTGACGCAGCGAGCCTTGGCGACAGAATTCGTCACACGAGGCTTCCTTCGCGCCGTTTCGACAGGCGCGGGCATTGCCGCAGTGGCCGGAGCCTCGCGACTGTATAAAGCAACCACCGCCGGTACTTTCTCGTTTCGCGCCAAACGGCAGCTTAAATCCACTGGCAAGACGGCGAAGGGGTCTGTAAGCTTCCCCCGCCAATTTCGTTCGGAGGTGTCGCAGGAGGCACGTTCGTCGTCTACTTCGCGGCGCTAGGTCGTTCACAGTTCGCCCGCCTGCTTCGCACTCTTCTATCCGTTCGCGCCCGTTCCGTTTTGCTCGTCTCGATTCCGAGGGACCGGCAGCGCCCGCCTACGCAGGCGACCTCGCTACTGTGCTCGCTATCTGTCGGCCATTGTGGCACGCGCCCATTGTCGCCGCCCGTACGTCATCGGAGCGCGCGGCTTTTCTGCGGCGAGAGATACCGCATCTCGTAACGCGAAACGACCAAAGGGAGATTGCCAATAAAAACGGGGGCGGGGCGGGAATGAGACCTCGCCCTTGACGACAATGGTTATACGCGCGGCCCGCGCTGCAATCCCATCGCCGGGGGAGAATAGGAAGCCCCCCCGGCACTTTGTCCCACAAGTTCCGTGCAGCGCGCCACGGAGGCTGCAGCGGATCAGTGGCTGTGGCGTCCTCTTCCTGAAGGTCGCTCGTTCCATTGCCTGTTGGCGGCGGCGGCATTTTGATGGAAGCGAGGAACAAAAACGTTTGTGCACGCGAAAGAGCCCCAAGTTGTCAGAATTATTCCGAAGCCCCGCACAAGGGCAGTTTCGGGACGTTAAACCCTACATTGTTTTTTTTTTTTCGTGCAGCTCGTAAGAGGGCAGAGGAAATATAACACTGGGTTTAGTAAGGCAACGGCACTAACGTGTAAACTGCAAAAACGCGCAGTTGGCGCAGGAGGTACTGATCGCACAGATTGCGAAACTGTAGCGCAAGGCCAGTGCAAGTCATCTTCGGGAGTGCCTCTAGTTTTGATATTCTTCGCTCGTTTCTGATTGCCCCGGATTTCTGGACGCGTGTCGCCGATCTCGGGCGCTAACCGATTGCTACTGGCGCTCTGACGTTTCAAAGCTGCGGTGCTGGGCCCCGTGTTTTAATTTTGCGCATGTCTTGCTCCCTAGCGTCCACGTTGTCTGTAGTCGTATGCGTCTGAGCACTAGAGCGCGGATGCATGCGAATGCGCTCTACCCTGCACCCATTTATAGCGACAGTACAGCGACGGTACGTGTCCGCGGTGTGGAGAGGGAGTCTCGTGCCTCCACCACCACGGTCAGGCTACAATACGCGCGGTCGTGCGTCGCCATTGTGCAGCCCCAGAGGCCACGCCGGTGGAGGGAGGGCAGGAAGTTCTTGCCGCCGTTTGCGTGTCCCGCTGGCGACAACGCCGCCGCACCCTTTCCCCCGCTTTTGTTGCGGGTCCGCTTTTCGTCCGACGCTGCTGCTGCAGCACGGGCGCTGTCCTCTGTGCGTGGCCATCTCGCTCGCTACCATCGGTCGGGCAAGGCCGCGCTGCTGACCGCCACTGCCGCTTGACGGGGGCGTTGACGCTCGCGAAGGAGCCGGGACTGAGTGCAGGTCGCGGCTGTGTGCAGCTCAGCGGTCTTGCCCGTATTATTAGTCTAAGGAAGTGGAACACACCGCAGTTCTCCAATCGGCGCCTGTATGCCATGGAGCGGCATGTGAGATTACAATCACCTGGTTATAACCGACGGGAAGAAACGCTACCGTGCCGCCTGCGAGTAGGAGATTCTTTCACAAGCGCCTACTCATTCCTAATTGGAATGGCGGAGACTCCCAATCGTAGCACGTGTAATGTCGAAGAAACGACCAAACATCTCCTGTGTGACTGCCTCACATACGAAGACGAGTGCCTTTCGGACAGCTTTGGGGCACTCAGACCACCGTCCTTTCACAGAGGACAACATTTTGGGCCCGTCGCCTCGTGCGTCTGCAATGTGCAAGGCCACAAAGGCGCTGGTGCGTTTCTTGAAATGACCACCTGTGAGCGGCTCAGCGGTGAACGCTTGCGTGTTTAACAGGGGACACTGTGAACTTATTCCTTCTCCTCTTTCAAGCCCCCTTCCCCAGTGCAGGGTAGCCTACCGGGCTCACCTTAGTTAAGCTCTCTGCCTTTCTCGTATGACCTCTCGCTCTCTTGCGACGACACGCAACACACACTGACTTTGCTTCCCTACGTGTCTCGGCGCGAATCAGAGTGCCTTGCCATTCGCATACACTTCTCCTGCCACCTGCATGTAGATGGACATGTTGGTTATTCCGTCTTTTTCCTAAGAGGTCATGATGTGGTCCTCTTCCCCTCTCGACTTTTCACAACCAATAGGATTACAGGCGTCTTTCTTGTTTTCTCTCTTCCCTTCCTGAATTTCGAACTGCTCGTTCGCGCTGGCTGCACCAGTGCAGGCTTCCGTTGCCGCCACGCCAAGACGCGAATGCCGTTGCAGCACACCGCGAACCGCGTGGTTCTGCCGCGACCCAGTTTTCACGGACGCCACCGCTGCGAGCCGCCGCGATTTGATGCGGTCGGTCCCTGTCCCCCGTTGGTCTGTTCGATTCCACGAGTTGATTCTCACGCGGCGTTCGATCGCCACCGTCGCAGAGTGATCGGTCGACTCAACGACCGTTGCCGTGTGCATTTTCGACGACAGCGGCGGCAGATAAACTGCTGCCACAACCTTGCAGCGCCCCTCAGTCCCGCTGGGACATCGCGCTCTCGCGTCGTCGAAGCGGGTCAGCGACGTGCTTTATCCCTCGGGGCCCATCGTGTCGCGCGGCGCTCCGTTACGCACGTCCGGCCACCTTGAGGGGCCGCTGGTGCGTCCTCTCCCCCGCTTGCCGCCTGTCCTTGTTTTGGCGGGACCTCTACCGCCGAAACGTAATTCTCAGACCGCGCCTCAACACTACATATATATATATATATATATATATATATATATATATATATATATATATATATATATATATATATATATATATATATATATATATATATATATATATATGGTGCTTGTTTCTGAGTGGAAGGGGCTCTCACGTTCCCGAATGCTGCGTGTCTTCTCGACAGTAGCAACAAATGGACGCACCGTTGTATGCCCCGATGCAGTGAAGTGAAAACCTTGATGTCTGCATTTCGCGACAACCGCACCGTGGCGGGATGTCGTGCATGGTGGACGTGTGCGGCAGTGTTAGGTCGTAGTTTTGTTCACCACTGTTGGGCCCGCGGTTGTTCCTCGAGTCTCTTGCAGGCACAGCGCGCGAACGCACTGCTACGTGCGTACAGCGGCTCCGTGCATGTGTCGGCGATTAACGTTTCGGCTGCAATCAGCGGAGGTTTTGCGGCGGGAACTTGATATATGTGACCGCAGCGCAGGGCGTCACACGCAGAATTCTCTTTTTCACGACCGCGTGACCTTAGCCGAGTGACCCCTCGCCTGATGAACGCCAGTGTATCGCCCAGTGGTTATATTTGAACGACGTAAGTCGCGCGGGAAACGTCGCGTCACTTCGTGTCACGTAAGGAAATCACTGGCAGTTGTAGACGTTTCAGCACACGATAGAATTCATGAAATAAGGCACGCAAGAATCAGCGAGAAATTGTTCGTCGCGGGTTTATGGGGTCACGTGGAGAATATTTCCGCCAGCAGAAACCGAGGAAGACCAGCCGCTGAGTTCGGGACGTCCTACACGCTCCTCTTCGTCTCGGTGTGACGTTGGCAGCGACCCCCGGGGTATACCTGGCCTCGAGGAACATGCGCGCGTGCTACTTCCAGCGGCAGCTGTGAAGAAATGTCTCTCTCCTCTCGTTATCTCACCCATTCTCTCTCCCTTCCTGTGTGTGTGCGTGCGGCGGGCGCAGACGCGGCAAGAAGTTATCGCGCGCGGTCTTTTCTCGTCCCCGGGAGAGCGCGCCTGTGGACAAATGGTTTCCCTGTTCCCGTTGCGACGAACGCCGAGCGGACGCGTCCAAGCTGCGAGAGGGACCTTGACGTGTCGATGCGCCTCGCGGAACGCTGCTCTACGCGCTTTCGAATGCGTTTTGAGGCGCCGTGATCTCTGTCCCGCCAGGCGATGACTGTCCGGGCCGGTTCCGCGGGCGGCCCGCGAGCGATCGTCCGTCCAGAAGCGGGCGAAAGCGAACGCGTCCTTCGGCCGCCGTCTTGGCTTTCGTCTGCCCGTGCGCTCGCCGTCGACCTTCAGGCGTCACGTGGGCGGCCGCGCGACATCTGGAACGTCGTCGGGCGGTGACCGTGGCGTCCGTTGCGCCGTATCGCTCTGTGCAGAGGCGTGTAGCCCAGAGTAAAAGGCGGTGGGCCACGACATCACCACCACTCTGTGCGCCGTCCACGCAGGACAGCGATGGATTGCGTGTCTTGATCTGACACGTTAGGTGCGCTGTAAGAGCGACGAAATTGGGACGTCTGGATCTATAGCCTAGGCGCGCTTCGGATCTTGCGACGTCCTGGCAATTCTAACCCCGAATTGTATTAAGTCGCTTATCATTAGCGGTGTCTAGAATGACAATTTGCTTGCGTAAGCAAACGTTGCCGCAGAGGCGGCTTGCTACCGCTACCGCTAGTGGAGTTTTCGCCTATTGCACCGGACTGGACGTCCCGGACATTGATGGCAGTGCCAACTAGCACCAGTTTTTAATGTACGACTTGTCAGTAGACGAGCTCACCCAACCTCACACGAACGTTGCCAAGTGGAATTATTGGGCGTGTCAACCGACCTCTTGCAACCGGGTTAGCACAAGTCGTCTCGAAGGTGGCTCGACCCGATCCGCCAGTGTTTATTCGAACCCGACAAGATGTCTCTACCCGACTCTACCGTGTTCGCGTGAATACGGTAGGTTCGGCTCGCTCGCTTGACGCGTCTCCGCCAAGCAGTGCAGTGGCAACGCGGTCTTGTTTCCTCCGCGTGAGTCTCCGTTGCGTGCTGGCCGTTGCCTCGCGTTGCTGCCCACGCGACGGGGGCGCCGCGCGTCCGTTCTCGCCCGCTTCCGCCTCTCTCTCAGGCGCGTCCTCGCCAAGGTCGACCTGTCGCGCCAGCGCCCTCCACTCCTCGCCCGTGCTCGGCGACCGCTCTCGGCCCGCAGGGGCGCTGTAACGAGGAATGCGGAGTGTAGGAACTGCAGCTGTACTACGGCAGCTACGCGGTACAGTAAATCATGCGACTGGTAAATGGCGCCACATCACCAAGCCCCGATCAACTCTGTATAGTCATGTGGCGCCATTTGTTAGGTGGAAATTGACGCGCTTTCCCGGCTCTTGCCGTCCCTTTAGGCCTAGTATGTAGCGTCAGAACAACCGATCTGAATAACGACAGAACAGCGCTTGTACTTCGTACTCGGCGGGAGATTCGACTAAGCGATGGCAGATTTTATCATTTATTTCTCGCGGAATCGCCGGACAACCAGTAAAATGGGCGCATTAGGATCGAAGTGGGCAGCCTGGGCAAGGCCGCCTTCCTGCGAAGTCACGGTAACCGACGAAAGCCATCCCTATACCGGAGCCCGGTAAGTTCCGCGCATCTGCAGTCGTGGCAGCCGATATCGGTAACGGTTGCGGCAAGACGGTAACGCTATGTTAAAAGAGGGCTCTCTTACCGTCCGACGGGGACGCATGGTGAGCCAGCAAGCGCGCTGTCAACGAAAGACGGGCGCCAACACGAGCCCGAAGTTTCGGCGCCTCCTTTCCGGGACGCCGTCGACTGTGACCGCTTTAATAAAGTATTTGGCGGAAGGTGCGCTCTGAAGGTTCGGACGACACGCGCAACTTTGCAAAAGGCGGAGAACGTACACACCGTTAAAGCGGCCCAAAGGCGAGATTATTGCATCGAAATCCGTTACGGACTTCTTGGCGTAAATGCGGAAGTTTACGGCGAGAAAGTGACAGCAAACGAGTTAACAGCCTTTTCTCGTCAACTAAATGAAAATGGAGCTCTCGAAAAAAAGTTTAATATTTTGCTCGTTTAAACTGACCGCGTGTATCCTTTCAATTTGTCCAACGTGTAGCAAGCTTTTTTTTTTATTCAAAACTGTGGCAACAGCTTTTCGTATACACTGTAAACCCACCACAAATGTAGTCCATTCATGTATACGTGGTCTTCATTAAGCAAATAAAAGAAACTATACATTTCCCCTGCAAAGCAGGCTTCGCTGCATCGTCGCGGCTTCTCTTATTTCCGCATCTTTCTTCTTGCGGCGGACGCTATAGTCAATGCACGCAACCCGTCTGAGAAAAAGTCCGGGCGTTCTATTTGTCAAGGATGACGTCACACCGCTAGTTGTCGCCCCTTCGCTGCTCTTACGGTATTGCGCGCCCGGCTGCTTGCGGGGCCGCGGAGCTCCGCTGGAACGGCGCGTAGCTGACTGGAAGTCGTCACGCAACCGCGCACTATCGCAGCCGTGGCCTCCGAGATTGCACCGGCTCCGACGCGATCTCGGAGCCCACTTCAAATTTTGCGCGTTGCAGTATTTTCGCGCCAGCTCGCTCCCTTGACCTGGCGGCGAGTTCGTTTCGCTCCATTTGTTCTTTAAGATGTTATCCCTGCTCGTTCGATCAGAAAAGCAGGCGTCGGGCACTTTGTGTCTGTACATCTCGGGTATACACTCCGTGAATTCTAACTGGTTGCTTTGCTCGCACGTTTTCTTCGGCTGCCTCGGCCCTTATCCCAGTAACGCCTGTTTTCAAACACGTGCGTAATGCCCGAATAAACAGCGGCCGCTGCATATGGCGGCAATGTGGCAACCTTGAACAGAAGGCTGTCGGGAGCGTTAAAGAATTACTCGCTTGGCTTCGCTCGCGCAGCCTGTTGCTGATTGCCGGCATTTTCTTCAGCGCCAATGTGTGCCACGGACTTTCCAGGGCGCGCAAGAAACAGTCGTGAGCATTTGCTTCCGCGCCGCCCCAGACGCCGAATGGCTCAGTGTGAACGCGCCATTAGAGGGCCGGGCCTCCACAATGACGTGCCTGCTTAATTCAGATTGGTAGTAATAATAACAATGGTGAGCGCGAAAAATACGAGGACAGCGAAAGTGCGCAGGACTACTCACTGCTGTGTCGTATATTCCTAGACTCTCTATTCTTTTCTGTATTCCGTTTACGGTTCTTCGTTTCTGACTCAGTGTTTGCTTGTCTTGTGTATGAGTTAAGCTTTGAAATTTGCAGATGTCCTGTTTGGCCCTGCGCGCTCGTCGTCCGTGTATTTCCCGCGATGTGGTTTTTCGCTATTTCTTGCGAACCAGCTTGCAGACGAAACGCTGTTCTGTGCTGACTAGAGGGCTTGAAGGCCAACAGTCGATATTACTCTAGAAAAGTACGGCAGGATTCGGGATGGCACGGAGGCATATAATGTTTATTTCTATTGTACTTTTAAGAATGCCGTCCTGGGGAAAAAGGAAAGAAAGGGGAAATCAATAGAGGTGCTAGTACTCGCTGTCCTCCGCCAGCCGGTGCTCTGCAGTGTTTCCGTCGAGTGAAAAGCCTGGCTTCGAATGGCACGTCCTCGTTTGCGCGACACGTGTGCGGAGACCATCTCCGTTCGGGCGCAGTGTATTTTGCGCGCTAATGAACAAACAGCGACATTCAAGCGTGACTAGGCGGAATGTGTTGCTAGCGCATTCCAACAAAGCGGTGCGGAACAATGGAGTCGCAGTGTTTGCGTTTGTCCCTCGCGCCCATTGTGGAGACGTCGCGCCGCAGCTCGCCGTGACGACGGCGGTGACGTGCGAAGCCTCGCGTACGGAGCGGACGTACGCCCGTATTGCGTGCTTGGCTGCCGTCGCTCGCGGCTCGACGCCTCGTTGTTACGCGCACGATCCAGTAATTTGCTGACGTGCCAGCACTCGCGCGTCGGATGCGTAATCGCCCAAAGGCGGTCATTTTGAGCAGCCGCTGGCCACGAATAGTTTCGACCTCCCCCGAAGGCATCCGCAAACGGCTGACGTGCGGTAGCCTTGACACGACGCGAGGCCACCTCGCGTACGCTCCCACCGGCGCTCTCTTTGCCCAGGCAACGGCGGCCCGCTCGCCCTTTCGGAGAGGAGCAGTCGCAGCGTCGGTTTCGCGCGGGCAGCGTTTCGTACCCGGGGCACGCGCCGTCGGTGGCTGCCCCGCTGGTGCAACCCGTCATTCGCGCGCAATTGCTGGACACGCGCCGCTGTTTGGCGTGATTCGTGACCTCGGTGGTGCTGACGCTTTCTTCCGGTGGCTGTTCGGCCTGTCCTAAACTTCGTGCGCGGCCTGCCCGTGCCCGGCCGATTCGGCACCCGTGACCTTGGGCTCGCCGGCCTTGCCAATGTGCGACTCTCACCGAGGAGCTGTAGTTCGCTGTCTGCGGCCATAAAACGGGCGCCGGTTACCGTGTCGCTGCTATTTCGACTGTGCTCCGGGGGCCTTGACACCCCTTCGCTTCCGGCGCGCCGTGGGCTTCGCCTTTGTTACCTTAATTGCACCCGTGGCGGGCACAGGGTGTGTTTTGGGTGCGCGTTATCCACAGTTGTCCGATTATCTCTGTTTGCCGTGTTGCGTTTGCGTATACTAACGACGCCAAGCTGCAGTTTCTCCTTTAAGATTGACCGTCTTATCGGGGTCTCACTGCGGCGGTTAAACACAATGCACGGAAAAATAAAGGCCGTAGCAGTTTTGCATGGTGCAAACCTGGAATTCCGTTTCTTTCTTTCTTTCTTTCTTTCTTTCTTTCTTTCTTTCTTTCTTTCTTTCTTTCTTTCTTTCTTTCCTTCTTTTTTTTTTTTCGTAAGTGAAACTCTTGCGACCATCCGACGAATGTCTGCCCTTGCGACTTATTAGCCGGACGGACTGCAAGAAGCTGGTCATATACTACTTATTGCAATCGGTACAGTAACTTGTACGAAACGCTTCTTCTGCGCTGTGGAGTGCAGACTTTATCAATGCCGAGATACGCAATAATGGACTAACCACCTGACGTCAAAGGGAAGCACGACGTGGCTGGCGACCAAAGCTTCATGACCAGTACTATATGCTTACACACCGAGAACGTAAAAGAGGAAGACGGACTTCCGCAGCTGTCGCCACATGTCGCTTTCACTGAGAGTCTGTTCCAATGACGCATCTTGCCAGCGCGCCACCCGATCCCGCGTGATATCGCCGCTGCCTTTGAGCTAATCATCTTCATCATCATCATTTGTGGCGTACACGCAACAACTGTCAAGCAGCTGGTCGGAAAGTGGCCGTGGCTTGCTTGTCGCCTGCAAACGAAGCTTTCCCCGACACGTGGCGGCAGGCTGAGGGCTAAGAACACGACATCGAGCGCGCGGGGTGAAGTATGCACATGCTTATCGTGCGATTAGCCTTTCCTTGCTACGTGACGTCTGCGCGCGTGGTGGGTGATCGTCTGCTTCTGACTCTCCTGCTCGGTGTCTGCTCCTGCATCGCGATCACGTTCGGCAGTAGGCGACGTCTGTATGTGAAAGTGGGTGAGTGCAGTTGTAGTTGCAGAACAAGCGAAGGAACCACGTTGGCGATGCCCACTGTGAGGCAATGCTGCTCTGCCAGTTGAGTTCAGCGTCGAAGTGATCGACGTAGTCTGCTGTGAATTTTGCGTGCCTCGTGTGCGCGCAGCGAGTTTGATCATTTTACTCCTGCTGACCGTTTGAGGTGCGCTGTCTCGCTAACTATTGCTGGTAGGTCTTGACGCTTTTGTCGTCTTAATTGCTTTATGTAAGCTACCTACTTGCTCAAAGCTACGACATGAGCGGCGTTGTTTCTGTTGCCTTCTTTGTGTTGCCGTCATTATAATTCCCACTACCAGAAAGCTGAATATTGACACGTGTACTTGTTTTATCCTTTTTCTGGGGACCGCATTCGACCCGCTAACAACTTTAATGTTATCGTTCAGCGCAAGACGCGCCTGCATGGTTTGGCACTTACGCGAGTGTTATCGTTTTGATTCCGTCTGTTGCCTATGTTCTCGCCGAACTTTGGGTAATTAGATTGTATGCGCCATGCGAACTGTGTAATACTTTCTGGTAAGTATGCGAGCACCAATGCTTGCACTGGAACCTTCGACGAGTCATGGGGACGTATTCCGAAACGACACACTTCAATGACAGTATCTGCGATAGTATTGCCGTCAGGCGCGCGCTGATATAGGCTGCATGGTTGAGCAAAATGGGATGACGTAGCGCTCAACCACCCAATCAGCCCATCCAGTTTTGCTAAAACAGCCAATCTGTACGTGCCAATGGCAAAGGCATGGACAAGGCGATAGTATCGCGGAAAGTGATCGTTTCAGAGTGAGGCCCATGCACAAACGTAGACGCGGGCTTGACCCGTAGATTAGATTTCGATGAAAGTAAGTAAGTAAAGTAAGTAAGTAAGTACTTTATTTTCCATAAATAACATACATCTGAATATAGGCATGTCTTGAGAAAAAAAGATGACTAAGTCCTAAAATCCATTCTATGGCGGCAGCAGGGAGAACAACAGTGCAAGAGGAATGGTAAGAATAAAGCAGAATAGAAAGAATAAAAATAGCGCAAACTAAACGAACACACAAGAAAATGATAAACCATAGCAAGTTACTTAGCTTACATGCTATCACGAAATCAGGGGTATGGAGAAAAAAATACGGCATTCAGATTAGTCATGTGCACTATAATAACAGATGATGCAGCAAAACTAATATCGTGATCAGCAAGTACAGAGTATTTACTAATAAGCATAAAACCAGCGCTAGCAGCAATAATAATTATGCAGACTAGTTAAGGAAGACTGTAACACATCGATATCATCAGCGATCAGTGTGTTGAGTAGGACAGGCAGCGTATAAGGAATCATTTGCTTTCCAGAATTAGTGCGTGGTTGCGGTATACATGCCAGTATTCTGGAGATCGTGTTTGACAATGGTGTACGCTATTATGTTTTAGGTTAGCTCGCCGCTATCATAGTTCCGAATGTTACTTGCTTTGCTGGGCGCAGGTTCGCCCAGTAAACAGTCTCGTGAGCTGTGCTCTGACGGTGTGGTTGTTCACCGTCACTATACAGCGTGAAGCTGTTACGTTGTTATTCCAGCTCGCTGTTCTTCGGTAGATTCTTCTGTGCACTTTGCTTTTGCGTTCTGCAAGCGTCGCGTGGAGGAAGGTGCGTTGAAAGCGCTGCTTACAAGGGGAGCGTTCATTCTTCTGGCGTGTGCTGTCGACCAATCCTAGTGCATATCTCAGCGGTTCATCGTGCCTGTCTTTGTGGAGCAAAAGGGCTACAGCGCGAGCGAATAGGCGCTCCTGTTAGCGAACTGCGAGCCCCCCCTCCACTTCTTTTTTTGTTCTACCCCTTTGTTTTGTTTCCATCTCCCGCTTTCTGGGTTTTGCGTTGGCACCGGCTCGAAGTGGACGACGTGCCCACCCGGCGCTGTGGCGGCGCCTCGGTTGAGGACAGCGGCTGCCGTCGGTGAAAGCAGCGCAGCAGCGGCCGCCGTTCGAGGCCAGTGCGCGCAGCTGCGGGCGCCGTTCTCGGCTTTGTTCTCGCCCGGCGGTGCTTTTCAGCGTGGCCCGTCCAGCGTGTCCGTTGCAGCCGCCGGCGATGCGATTGCGCCAGCTGCAGCGACGCCGGCCGTGTATGCGCGACGATCGCGGCTTCTACGCCCTGACGTCTGCCAACTCCGGGCTGCGCTCGTGAAAGTTTATTGCGAGGACAGTGTAGTCGGCCGGAGGAACATTTCTCTAGACAACTGTGATCTATAGCCAACTACCTAGACTTCTTATCGTAGAGATGGGCAAGACGGCTTACTTCCAGTGAGCGGCTTGGAACGCCTCAGCTCACTGAAATGTACGGGTTCACTGAAGTGTGTGTTACGTATAGTCTTGATACTTGCCTATGAAAAAAAAAATTATGCGTGCATTAGTGGCATTGTGACTAAACTGGGCGAGTGTTGTAATACTTACTTTAAAAGCGCCAAGTTGTATTATTAGCGAACCTTCATTTTCTGATATTGGCGATAACATGCCTCTGATGCTGTAACTGAGTGGGTGGCTTTCCGAGTTGCCACGCCCGTCTCTCCGTGCTGGTGAAAGTGCGGCGCCGGCTAAACGGCAGCGCGCCAGCGAACGTTCGGAAAGCGCTTGCGGCGACCTGTGAGCGGAGCTGCGTCAGAGCGACGGCAGAGGACGGAACGGCAGTCGAGTCCGAGCTGTGACTGGAACTCCGGCGGACGTGGTCCGACGTTTGGGACGTGGAGAAAGAGCGAGAGCCGGCTCAGACGGCACGGCGTCCTCACTATAACAGAACCGCCGCTCGCTTTTACTGAACCGTGGATCACTCATCCTTTCAAAGAGATCGGCTCGAAAGATCCGCCTCGCTCCCGATCTGTGCAGCTATACTCTGTGCCGGGCTAAGGGCGAAGTACGTCGGGGCAGGTCTGCTTGTATACCCTACAGAGGTCCACCCCCGTGCATCTTAAGTAATCGAGTAAGGCCGCCTCAAAACTAAATTAACAGTCACGACAAGGGCCCAATATAATACCCTCCGACAAACGTTAGCCGTCGAAATGGGCAAGAGTGTCACCGAAACACTGTACATCTTCCATCTATTGATGCCAGTAACATGGCACATCTGTTATGTCGGCTCCTGCTCGCGACATAGCTCACAGTTTGGCTGGCCTAGGTTAGAAGGAGACCCCAGCCAATCGGCACCTCAAGAGCAGACGACATGACCACTTGCACAATTACACCCGCACGCGCTGACGGCAGGCCTGTGTTGAGATTCGGAAAACCGGCGGCGCCGGATGCTCATTCCGCCATGCATGGCGGGGGTACAGACACTGGAAAATGAAAGTATTAGCGACAATTAACAAAACTCGTAAAGGAGACCGCAGAAGGAGCTTTCTCCACTTGAGTGACGACGCTAAAACGCGAAATTTCTCCCGGGAATCCTGTTATAGAGCAATTAAAGTGCCTATAAAGGTTGCCTACAATGCCTGTAAATGCCTGCGCAGTCGTTCCCCACCTGCGACAAATTGCTTTTTCACCCATTTTCATTTCCATTAATTTATAATTTCTTTAATTCAGTTAGCAAGTACAAATAATTTCCCCCTTGTCCTTCGTGTCTTTCTTTGCTAGCGTCTTATGATTTAAAGATTAAAAGGATACTACGGAACAGCTCGAAACCAGTATGTATATACACATGAAAATTATTATTTCGGAACTGTATTGCCATGATATATAGAAAGACAGAAAAAAAAGGTTAGTTGCTAGCGAAGGCAATAAAGGCTTAATAAATAGCCCCAGTCCTCGGCCTTGCTCCCAAGCCGCAACGACGGTACACACGCTAGTGGGTCGTTACGTATTTCCTAGTATTCTACCACGTTCCGGCCTTTTTTCACGTTAAGAAAGTTTCGAAATTTTACTCGGTACGTTCAATATTTTTTTTTTCTTTTTAGAATGCAATGTAATTCTTCATTCTCAATAAGAAATACGCCATAGACGCTGTTCGATTTCATGGCGTCATGTCATGGGCTGCTGCTACGGTGCAATGCATAAATGGGACGTCGCCATTTGTCCATGGGTACTGCGTCTTTCCTCTCTTGCCAAGCCTGCTAGCACACTAGAGGCGACGTTAATTTCCGGCATCCCCAAAGCCTCAACACCGATCCAGCCTGACTTAACCTTCTCTACGGAGCTCGCTCGGCGTCCGATTGAGGCAGGTCATCAGGATCGATCGCGAAGACAGAGGCCATAGCACGATTAGTAGCAGCGGCCGTAGTAGTTGTAGTAATTGGTTGTTTTATTATATGAAGGACAGAAAAAGGGAAGCGAGGCAACTATTCCTTCCGACTTCACCGTGAACTGTCTAGCATTAGGGCCGATGCCCGAATGCCGGCCAGCAGAGGGTGATAAGGGAATGAGTGTAAAGGAAAAAGAGTGACGACGGCACGGAGATTTGAAGGTACAAGATGACATAGTTATGCGCACCTCGCGGCTAAGTATAAATTTTTAGCGCTTCACACAGGCGTGTTTGTGGCAACACCCCCGCACGCATTCACGAGTAAGCTCCGCATTGATGCTCAAGTTGATTGTTTTCATATGTATACCGTACTATAGTGCTCTGCCGTTTTCTTTCTTTCTTTTTGTACATTCGAGAGCGTTATGTAGAAAGGCCGTGGAAAGCGAGCGGCGCTTCGTTTTCTGCGTTGGCGAATTTATCCGTAAAGCTCCGGGCGGTACACGCGAAGAGCTTGTCACGCCAAGCGCTCGCAAAAGCTGCGCCTCCTGAATGCGTGCGGGCGTCGTATGCGCGCTTTCGCAATCAACTGCGCCGAGGTTACGCACACAGCGTGCCCAGCTGTGCTCACGTGATGCGTACCACCTTCAACAGCAGCCGACATCCTCGCACTGTGGGACTGCGCGCACATCAAAGTGTACGTACGTACATGCGCACAGCGCGTTTGCCGCGCCCTCCGGAAATTTCCGTTTGCACTGAAAACACGGAGGAAGGAAACTAAGGAGAGGCCCTGACGTCCCTCTTTGTGAAGCTAAAGTGAAGCCGGAAGTTGGCGTTGCTCATGGCGTTGCTCCGCCTATCGGGCCAGCTCTCCTCTCTTGTTTACATTTCTCGCGAAACCACGCCGCGCTGCGCGCAACCGTGCTGCTCGGACCCGCGCGCTCCGCAGCAATACTAAGCAATCGTTGGCACGTTAGCATGATTCCGCCAAAGAGGGCAAAATTTCCCGCGGATATTCCTTCGTCTGTAGCCATTGCCGTGGCGCAGTACATTGCGTACAGCGTTGCATGCGCGTTCATTTCACGAACTTTAGTTCCTCCTGTCCCACCTGACCACAGCAACATCCGGTAGAGCACGGTCCAGATAACGCAGCGCAACAAAACACGGAGACCAACGAAAACCTGCCCGCACGGCGCCTTTGCCACGGTACGAAACCTACGGAGCAACACGTGTGAGCGCACAGAACCATAACAAAGCCGCCATTGTGGCCGGAAAGGCGTGGCCGCTACAGCAAATAAATAAAAAAAACAGCAGAAAAGAGGAGAACCTACTACGTCATTTCCTCCACACTTTTCTCCTAGCGCGCGGAGGGGGTAGGGCCTCTCCTCAGTTTCCTTCCTCCATGACTGAAAAGTTCTTATAGTTTCTCTCTCTCTCGGCGGGGCCGACCATTTGGCGCTTTTGTTTCCGCACGCCAGCGCATGCGCAGTACCTGCCGTGCTTCGTTCTTTCTGCTCCATATACGAGACGCACTTTGTGGCCATCGGCGCTTCCTCTTCCACTGTTCTTTTTGTACGCTGTCTCGAATATTTCTTGCGTCCAGTCTTTGGCGCGCATAGTTATTCCGTATACACTGTCCTAAACAGGTTTACAGACCAGCCGGAGGTGTTGCAAGAGATCTGAAGATCCTCGTAAATTGCCACACCAAAGATAAGGCGCGGACGGTTCCATAATTCGTTTTGCAGTAGGAAGTGCCCAGGCATTTAGCTACGTTTCTAGACTTTCGGTGGGTAGTTTGTGTGGATTGTTCTATAAAATCGAAACTGTGCCGAATTTGTAGCGTCACAGTTCATCGCTCAGTACGTGCGTCTGTGTATACGGTGTGAAAATCACATGCTGTGACACACTTGCGGCTAAAAGGTGTGAGGATTGGGGGGTCAATCCCATCGCTCGTAATCAGCTGTCAAGATTGGAGTCGGGCATTAATTAGAAGGTAGCTGGCCCATGCCGTCATCCAACTTATCCACGCTGAGGACGTTGTTGAAGGGAAGGACTGCTTCTCATCGAGAACGAGGAATATGAGTTTATTTACAGTATCTACATAAGGATGTTGCAGTTCATCCGTCTAGCATGGCTGCGAGAGAAAGTACACTGAGCAGCCGCACAACAGCGGTTTATAAACACTCGGTCCTCCCTCGATCCCAAGGTGAGGGAAACGTTCGACCAGGCACCGTAGACGAGGGCTTGCACACACACACACCTCTTTGAGCGACGTTCACGGTCCCCAACCGACGTCAGACGGCCTTCGCAGAACTCGGAGCTGACGTCAGGAACGGCACATCCGATTCCCAGAGCTGACCCCCGCAGCGTGGCCGCCGGTTGTCCATTGTCTTGCGTCTTGAATGGCGTGTGGGAAGGGGTCTCCGGAGACGTTCCCTTGGCAACGCCCCCGCTCATAGCAGATCAGATCGACGGTGGCGGGTTCACTAACAATAGTTGGTCCGCCGATCGCGTTTAGTCACAACGGCGCCGAGGCTAGAGCGTAATGGTGGCTTTCCAAGAAAAGTTGACGCGGCTGTCGCAACTGGCAAAACTTGCACCTCAGCGGGCCGTTCTGAACAAAGGGCGTCCGGTCGGCGCCACAAGAATTGTGGACGGAGAGAGAATGCCGCCGCGCGAATTTTTGCACGCTAAATGCGCAGGTTGTGCGTTCGGTTGTCACCAGCGGTGAGTTGTCTGTTCGTCCAGGCTCGTCTCCGTTTGCCGTTGGTTGGATGGATGGATGGATGGATGGATGGATGGATGGATGGATGGGATCGATCGATCGTCCCCTTTGAAACGGGGCGATGGCAGCTGCCACCATGCGCAGATTTTTATTTTGCCTTTTATTTTTATCTGTGTTGTGTGTTATTGAATTTCTCGATTTTCTTTAAGTACGTCTTCCTACCCTTTTAACCTTATGTCACCTCTCTGCTTTTGAGCCACCAATCCTCCAATCGCCTTTTGCTAATTTCCACCGCATATTTATTTACATGACTATTATCATCTCTCAACCAGGGCTTCAGGAAGGGTGACTGTGGCCGCATCGACATCGGGCTTGATACCATCACATTTTAGTATGAGGTGTTCCATTGTTTCTACATATTTACCACACACAGTACATGTGTCTTCTTCGTTAAATTTCTTTTTATAGCTCCGCGTTCTAAGACATCCTGACCTAGCTTCAAAGAGTAGGGCACTGCCTCTTGAGTTATCATAAAACGCTTCCTTCCTGATCCGCTGTTTCCAGTATCGATATAGTTACACACTATGCTTCTTTTCCATGAATTTATCCAATTTCTACCTTCCGCATTTTTAACTTGTCGTTTAATGCTCTGTCTTTCTTCGTCCTCGTGTCTGGCATACTTACTGGTTAGCTTCCTAGTTCTTTTCCGCCATTGTGAGTCAACGCTCTTTCTGTATAGGTATTTAAACACCTTAGCTGCCCACCTGTTATCGTCCAATTTCCTCAGACGTTTTTCGTATAGGATTTTACTCTGAGCTTCCCGTGCTTCGAACGATGTCCAGCCCATATCTCCCTGTACTGCTTCGTTTGTGGTTTTCCCGTGGGTGCCTAGTGCTAACCGTCCCACAGCTCTCTGATTTACTTCTAGTCTCGACTGAACCTCTGCCCTTAAAAACAGGACCGCATTCCCGAAAGTAAGCCCCGGCACCATTACTCCCTTCCAAATACCTCTCAGTACCTCATACCTGTTGTACCCCCACAATGCCTTATGTTTTATTATCCCGGCATCTCATCGCCCTTTTGCTATGAGAGACTTCGTGCTTTTTCGTGTACATCTGCCCTTTGTTTATCCATACCCCGAGATATTTGTATTCGGCCACTCGGGGTATTTCATGGCCTTGTACTGTAAGCTCCTGATGAGTTGTATCGTTGAAAAACATCCCACCGGACTTAGCTGCACTAAAACTGAAACCTAAGCTGTCTCCTTCATCCCCACAGCAATTAACCCGAGTTTGCAAATACCTCTCACAGACCTCTCATACCTCTCACAGAAATTTTCACAGACCTTGACACCTCCCTCCCTCTCTCTCTCCGGAGACGCGAGACAAAAGCGCCGCACTGCGAGGTGCGGGTTGATGCGGCGGCGGCGCCAGCCGAGTCCGCACGCGGTGGCGGGTCGCTCGCATCGCGTCGCTTCGCCGCATGACGAGAGAGCCCGGTGGGAATGAATGCAGCACGCAACGGCGCTGGGGTTTCCTGCGGCCGGAATGTGTTCCCGCTGACCTCCTCCTCTCTTTGCCCACCTCGCTCGCCTTCGTGGCGCACCTACGGCGAAACGGGCTAAACGGGCGTATACGAAACACCCAGAATTTAGGGGAAAAAAGAAGGAAGGAAAATGAGCGAGAGACAAGGAGAGAGCCTCGAGGCGCCTCATAACGCAACGTGGGTGACGTGATTTTCACAGACCTTGACACCTCCCTCCCTCTCTCTCTCCGCACTCGGTTCTTGTCTTTTCCAAGCTCGTTATACGCAGCACGCGTGGCTTCCGAGCTCTCGCTGCTGGGGGTGTGCGCCGTGTTTCTTTTTTGTTTCGCTTTTTTCTCTCCTTTGTTTATCCCTCGTGCGACTCGCACGCGTGCTTTGTTCGTGGCGTGTTTGTCGTCTTTCGCGTATGTGTGTGTGTCTCGCTTAGTACTTCCTTTCCTTTCTTCTTTTTCGTGCGTTCTTTGTTTTCTTTTTTTCTTTTCCCCGTGACTCGCATCCGTCATGCACGAAAGGGGAGGGGACTGGGTGACACGGTAGCCGAAAGGCCCACAAATGACTCTGACATGCTTGTCTATGCGTCCTTTGTGTTCTATCCGAATTGAATCAAGGAAAAAAGAAACACTAAGAAGATGAAAACGCGCGCAGAGTGAACATTTAGGTGAAGGTCAGCCGACGTTTCACATAGTCTAGGCGATTCGCTTACGGTTGAGCTTAATGCTCGAGCAATTTTCTGATCTGCGGCTCTCAATAACTCGTCGCCTGTGCCCTCCCCCCGTTTTAGTCACACGTGGAGAGGGGTGGCGGGTGTCACTCTCGGGCCTCGTTGATATTTGGGTCGTGAATGGCCTCGTGTACAGACTGGCCGTGGTCACCTCTAGCGTGAGACGGCGTCATCGCGGCAAAGTCGTTACTGCAGCCGATACCCGACGAGGTGGCGGCGATTTTATGCGTTCTTTCTTTTTTCTTTTTTTTAAGGAACGTTCTCTCGCAAATGCAAGCAGCTGCAAACGGATCACCCGTCGAGATGTTTTTCCCGGTCTGTTTCCCGCGGCGTCCTCGCTCAAACCATCTCTACATTAGTGGTATTCTAAAGAAGACTGTAAAGTGTCAAGCGAGGTTGTGCTTGTAGAAGCGTGCTTCTACAATAATCGAGCCACTACTTCTACCGTGCCAGAAAGCTTGGTAAGCCGGAAACTATGCAAGAACGGATGTGGGGTTTCAGATGTCAGATGTCAAGGTCTGTCCTCCCGTGCCTTCTGAACGAGATGGACAGTTCAAACGCAGATGCGCAGTTGGCGTGAATTCAGTTGCGCGGTCTGGCAGGTCGATATAAATTTGGGACACGCGCCTACTCGCCACACCGCCAGCGTAGCATACTGTGCGGCCAGCCGGGATGACCTCTGTGTCGAGCTGCACGGATTAGTTTAAACCCTCGCGACCGGGTGCACATCCTTTAGTTGTCAGAGGCACACGTACCGCCGTGCAGCTCCGTCCTGTGCACGTCTCTCGCCCGCGCGGTTCCCACGGAGGCCGCTCCTGCGCCTCTCTGCATACACGGCGACCGCACGGGAGGAGGTCTCTTCGTTCCTGGGGCCGTCGGGACCTTCTTGAGCGTAGCCCCGAGAATACGTTGCCGATCTGTAGAACGGGCTCCTACGAACGCGTGAGCCGAGCATTGTTGCACTGCATGCAGCAGGGAATGCCGTATCAGGAAGAGCGAAAAATCGCTTGCCCTCGCAGTGTCGTTATCGCCAGCAGCGAAGCCCACCAACGGCTACTGGCCGATTTCGTGATCGCGAGGGCATTCTCCGCAATACTATTACTGCTCATTTTCGGGTAAGTAGATGTGAAGTATACGCGTTTCTGCGATCTCGAAAAGACGGGGAAAAGCATTTCGTCCTCGCACTGCCCGGTCTGCACGCGACCGTTTCGCGCAGCTGCGTAGAAAGCAGCGGCGTGCGCCTATACTGGAGATTCATAAGGCGACGTCCTTGATTAGTGAGGCCATTCTATGATTAGAGAAGGTTTTCAGGGTCACCTTAAAGGGCAACTCCGGCGATTTATCGATGTCCACTGATCGTAATAAAGCTTTCAATATATGTTCTCTTTTGCACTCTGATTACCTCTGCCAAACTTTGTTTGCGAGTCATTTACTTTTCCTGAAAATGAATTTTAAAGATTGGTTGCGTTCCCGAGTCGCGATTACCTAATGGTCACCCCGTGTTCGTGACGTCAGAGAATACACCGCCACTGTCGCCGAAATCGTCGCTGAAATCGCAGCTCCCAGTGTCGTCGGGAGACACGTCGGCTTCGCTTCTTCGGCGTTAGCGCCAAGTGTATTGCCTGTTTAGCATGCGTTCTGCGTGTTTACATTATTGTAGTGTAGGATATGACGTCATCGACTCATCGCGCCGTCACACGACTAGGCTACCCCTTTCTGTTTCGGTATCACGTTTATCGTTTATTTAAAATTATTCGTGAATTTCTAAACAACTTGAATCACCATACCGGGGACAGGACTGTCAATGCCATTTGAAAATGACGATATCCTAATATGGTAAAAAAAAAAAAAACGCCGGAGTTGCCGTTTAAGGCATGCCACAGAAACTGCCTCAAACAACTTATGTTAAGCCTGCAACCGTCGCGGACAACGGCCCGTATACTTTTGACAAAGAGTGTGCGTAAAAGGAACCGTCCGAGTAATCCGGAAATTGGCATGTGCCTCTTAACGTAAAACGTTGGCCGATTGCTTCTTGCAGACGACAGTGCACGAATCGTCAGTGTAACCTAAGAATTCCGCGTGTTCGGGTTGAACCGCTAAGCTCGCGGCTTGGCCAAGTGGAACGTTTAGATTTTGGAACGCGTCAACCCGGCCGCTCGAGGAAGTAACAAGCCTGCGAACTGTATCGGAGCTGAAATTTGCATGCACGGTTCGAATAATGTAGGCGCACGTGCGGGCTGCGTTACGTGTGTTTTAGGGAGCACGATCGGCAACACACGTGGCAAGGATCAGCGGAAAGTCGAGGAGGAGAGGGAAAGCACGAGGACTCCTCTTTCCGGAGACCAAAGCAAAGGCCCGCCGTGCCTGCGGCGGGACAGCGCGGCTCGAAAAAAGGAAATGCGTTGGAACGTAGAGGCACGAGTGCGGACTCTACGATCGCTGCGTGAGCTGAAGGTACAAAGAATGAAATAATACGGGATTGTATTTCTTTTTTTCTCCGATCGTCTAACTACATTTGTTCTTTCTTCTGGCTTTCTACATATAATCTCGCTGTGTAACCGTCATGCAAGGAGAGAGGGAAAAAGAAACCACGTCTGCGCGCGGGAGCGGCGGTTGGAATAAAATGAGGGGATAGGGAGGCTGGTCGCATTTCAAGCAGACAGGCTGCATTTATTCGCGTCAGCCCAGCAACCGCGTATAGGATTCCATTACCGCTGCGGGTAGCGCACAGCTGACGCGCATCAAAAAGTGGTGGTCCCGCGTTCGCTGTTCTGCCTCTGGAAAAATAAACAACGCGCGAGAACAGAGAAACACGTATTACCACTTGACGGTTGCGCGTCCTGCGGTAATACGCGTTTCTCTGTTGTCGTCTGTTCTCGCGCGTTGTTTATTTTTCCCGAAGTATACGACACGGCAACTTCCTGAAACCATGATAGTACCTTCGCTGTTGTCTTCCGAGGACATTTTATACCGTACGTTCAGGCGCGCTCTGATGCATGCGGCTGTATTTACACTCGCGTACAACGTCAGCTGCAACACGGTCCCCGTGGTGAGAGGGGCCTAATTAACGCATGCGCGGCGCATCGCTGACAAGCAGAAATATCTTCGAATAAATACCAGCAATTATCCAGTTTCTTTCGTTGCAGCTCGGCTTCCACCTCATAGAATTTGTCGAGGGATCAAATACATGAATAATAACTGCATTGCCGTTGCTAAAGATGCTGCAAACGAATTTGAACGCTGTGTACTGTCAAGACAAGTAAAATATGTATCTTTTCATAAAAGAATACACTCGTATGTCCCGAAAATAAGTAACTGATATCAATGCTTCTATGTTTTTTTGTCTATTTAATAAGCAAAGAAAATATTGCACGAACTTTAGAACTATATCAGTTCGAAACCAACAAAGCGCGGTGCATGCTGCTGGTATGAAAAATGTAAAGGCCATGTATTGAACAAGTTGAGGACAAATACTGTAATGAAAGTTTGTCATTCAAGAACCTTGTTTATATTTTTGTACATATGCAACGGCCAGGGAGAAATCTCGATGGCGCTGTCCTTTGTTCCAATGTATTGCGCAGAAGCACATATAAAAAGCAGGAGTTCTGCAAAATATGCGAGGGCGAGTCAAATGAAGGTGAGCCAATGTGAATATATGACAAACGGGGCACTTTATTTAAAAGTAGTCTCCATGGGCATTTAGACATTTGTCCCACTGGCTAACGAGTCACGTAATTCCCGTCTCATAAAACTCCTTGGGTTGCTGTTTCAAAAAGTCTGTAACTGACTCGCGTCATTGTCCGACACGAGTCTGGTTCCCTGAAGTGCTTTTTCAACTGCCCCAAAATGTGGAAGTCGCAAGGCGACAGGTCTGGGCTGTATGGCGGATGTTGGAGCGTTTCCCACTTGAATTTTGCCAGTTTTGTATTAACCACATCAACGATGTGGGGACGGGCATTGTCGTTGGACAAGATGACCCCATGCGTCAATTTTCCACGTCGTTTGTTCTTGATCTCGACACGCAGCCGATATGGCGTTTCACAATATCGTAAATGATTGATAGTCTCTCCAGGTTTGGCAATTTCGATCAGTAATGGCCCCTGACGATCGAAAAACAAAAGTCAGCAACACCTTTCCGGCGGAAATGACGGCTGTTAGGCCGCTCATCTCTCGAGCATGCAGAATGGAGGGTGCCGGGCTGCATGATTGTTTTGTATATACTTTTGCAGTGCCGCGAGTTGCCCCTGTGTTTTGTGAATGGGGAGGCGCCCGTCTCTGTTCGTGAGGGGTCGGACGGCCCGCGTGGTGTCGGGTGACGAGCCGAGGCGCACGCTGGGGGGGGGGCGCGGTGCGAAGGCGGAAAACGGATTCGGAGAACATGCTCTTACGCGCGCTTTGTTGACATTCCGCCGATGGTCATAATAGGGCCACGCGGACAAACCTCGAGTGGGACGTGGTATACGCGACATTGTGGCGCCGGCCCCTGAGTGCCCTGCTGGTTAGAGACGCAGCTGCAAGCAATGTTGACCACGCGCTGCGCGTACGGAGCGGGGGGGTTCACGCCCCTACGCATTCGGGCGGCAGCCACGTGCATCTTGTTTTGAGCGCTGAGGAGAGCCCGCTTGGTGTCGTTTTACAACTTGCAGTGCGCGCCATAGAGAGGGGCGCGGGGCGCATGCACAGGCCGCGTTCGGAGAACTTCGTTTAAGAACACCGAGTCCGGATGCCGCCAGCGGTCATTATTTTTCTTCGAGGAAAGACCTTGAGGGGGGACTGCGGTACGCGGTGTTGGGACACCAGCGCCCGAGCCCCCTTGCTGGCTAGAAACGCCGCTGAGGTGCGAGATGGCCTCAATAAATCGTGCGTGCCTGACGTGTGTGCCGAGGCCGTCACTGACCACGTGGAGAGGGAAACGAAGCTGTGGGAAGAGGGAAAACAGGGTGGTTTTCCAATACATTTACTTTTGAGAGTAAGCCCATCCCTTTGGGTTGTGGCTTAAGAAACTGTCAACTCTCATTGGCAACTGCTTCCGTGGGATGGGCTAACGACCCTACCGCCCTTTTTCTTTGTCTCTTCTGACTATAACAATCGAGACGAGGTGCTTGTTCCTCAGTCTAGGCTGTAATCACTAAACCTGATAGAACAGTAAGACTCCGTACGATGCAACGCTAGTCTGGGCCGTAACCACTTAGTGGTAGAACAGTGAGACTCGGTTGGTCGTATGTAGTGACAGTTGTCCTAGGCTCTAACTTAAGAAAAAGTAGAAGAGTAAGGCGCTGTTTACTTGTGTGTTTTGTATCAGTGTGCTTTTGCTAACTCTGTATTTGACTGTGTAAATATTTCCGTTGCAATATATCTTCAAGTTTTGTTACCTCCAACCTGCCTCCTGCTTCATCAACGCCGATAATCACCTTGAAGAGACTTTGGTCGCCTTCAAGGAGAGAAAAGAACAAACACGAAACTTAACTGGCGCAGCCGACAGGATCGGCGAGCTCTACAACATCGAATGCTGGACCAGTGGTGAGAAGATCAAGTCATCCAACGACCACCTCCTGCACCTTCGAGAAGATCCCACAGCAGCCAAGCCCGGCACCGTGGAGGAGATCCGGAAACGACAGTGCATTCAGCAACGGGTGAGCAGGATTTCTTGCGTCTTTCTCAAGTTGGCATGGCAGTTGATGTGTAGAGCAGATGGTGAGGACACGCAGGGGCGCAGAGACAATGGAGTCTAACGGAGTTGAGGGTGCGATTGTGGCGGAAATGGATCGGAATCAGGGGTTATCAAATGACGATATACTAAATTCCGATAAGTCAAATGAAATGAGAGTACCCAGTCAGAGTCAGGAATTGTCGCAGCGGGCATCTCAGCCTTTGCAAATTCCGAATGATACAAGAACGCTGGAACTTGAAATTCAAAGGCTCAATGCTCAGACTACTTGTATACAGCTTCAGATTGAGTACGAAAGGCTGTTGCAGGCAAGGACGAATGCTGAACGTCTCAATGGCACGTCGTCCAGCACTGGGTCGGAGCGGAGCGATCGGAGGCGAATGGGCTTCGACTCCATCGAGCAATGCGCAAAAGTGCTGAAAGGGTTCCGCCTGCCGTGTGACGCGGATGTACCATTATGGTTTGAGGAGGTAGAAAGACTTTTTGCTACTTACGGGGTACCGTATGAGAGTCGCGTGCATTTAGTCATGCCAGCTCTAACTGAGCGCGTTCGCTACCTACTGCGTAACCTCAACCAGGAAGAGAGTACAGATTACGAGTCAGTTAAACAGGCAGTGTTGATGGAACTGAAGCTTTCTCCCGCGGAGTATCTGCAGAGGTTTGAGAGAGCAGTGAAGCGGAAGGAGGAAACGTGGTCACAGTTCGCGTCGCGAGTGAAAACGTATTTCTCCTACTACCTTCAAGTAAGAGGAGCCGACACTGTAGAAGTTATGGCAGAACTCATGGTTGCGGATCGTATAAAAGCAGGCCTTAGTATAGAGGGTCTTGAATACGTGAGGCTACGAGAAGACGAGGGATGGCTTAAGCCACCTGAGATTGCCAAAGTACTACAAACTTTGGAACAAGCGAAAGGCAAAGGATACGCCTCAAAGCCATCAGCGGCAGAGATGGGGCAAAAGCCGACGCGAGTAGCGAAAAGCGCCCTCAAGTGCCACGTATGTCACAGCTCAGGTCATTTCGCTAAGGATTGCCCGAAGTCTAGTGACAAGGGAAACCAGCCAAAGAAGGCTACCGAGCCAAGGCAGAGGGCACAAAGGGTGGCGGTAGCCGACGAGACGGGAAGTGGGATACCTGACGGAGTCCTTACTGCAAAGGTAGAGGCCTTGAAACACAAAGGTGAAGGCATGACTAACCTGCAGTTGATCCCGATCTCATGCGGAAACGTATCCACAGATGCAATTCTAGATACGGGGAGTGAAATAACTGTCATACGCGAGAGTCTGCTTCCGCAAAATATTGTGGAGCCTTCAGGCACGATACGATTGGTGTCTGCATTTGGTAAAACTATTGAGGCAAAGCTAGCAACGTTGCCGGTAAAGTTAAATAGCCCGCAAATGGCAGCGGAACCTCAGAACGTTGACCTACTCTGCGCGTTGACTAATGAGCTCGTCGAGGGCACAGATTGTTTGTTGACCAAGGAAGATTGGGAACATTTGTTGAGGGCCAGCAGCTCTCTGGAATCCATTGTAGCACCGGCCGAGCCTGCTCAGAGGATAGAGCGATCAAATGAGAAAGCCGAGGCAGTGGCCTGCAACGTTACATTGGAGGAGGAAGGTGTTTCTGGGGAAGCTGAGCTAGCTGAAGAGAGGGATGAGTCAATAAGCCAAAGAGAAGAGTTCCGCAGATTGCAGCTAGCTGACGCTACCTTAAAGAAAGGGTGGGAAGATGCTCGGAGTGGGAAATCCGGTATGTTCGTCTCGGATGGACTCTTGTACCACTGGGACTCAATAGTGGGCACCCGAGTAAGACAACTAGTTGTTCCGAAAGACAAGCGCAGTGAGGTGATGCATTTAGCTCACGAGTCTCTATGCGGAGGGCACCTAGGCCCAAAGAAAACTAAAGCGCGCATTAGGTATAATTTTTTTTGGCCTGGCATGGAGAGGGAGGTATTAGAGCATTGTCGCTCATGCCATGATTGTCAAATTCGCTCTGACCGGCGTCGCACGGACAGAGTACCGATAACTCCTCTCACTAGGCCAGAACACCCTTTTCAAATTGTCAACGTGGATATCATTGGACCCTTAGACACACCGTCAGCGAGAGGCCATAGGTACGCGCTATGCTTGGTGGACATTTGCACAAGGTGGCCAGAGGTTGTCCCACTGCGCTCTTTGACAGCTAAGGCTACTTGCGACGCGTTGATTGAAATTTTCAGTCGCACTGGCGTTCCGGAAATGATCTGTTCCGACCAGGGCACTAATTTCAAATCACAGCTCACACAGTCGATGCTCGAGAAATTAGGTTGCGCACCAAGGTTCTCAACCCCAGAACACCCAGAGAGTAATGGAGTCGTAGAAAGATGGAACAGGGTATTGAAAAACATGTTGTTCCATGTCATTCAAAGAGACTCGAAGAATTGGGACAAATTGATCCCGCTTGTGTTATGGGCTTATCGGGAAGTTCCCCATGAGGTTACCGGAGTGGCTCCATTCCGTCTGTTGTATGGAAGAAACCCCACGGGACCGCTTCTAATACTACAGCGGACGTGGACGGGAGAACTGACGGTACCTTCAACTTTAAGAGAGAACCCCGCTAAGTATTTACAGCAACTTCGGGAGCAACTCGAGACCGCCGCTAATATCGCTGAGCTAACTAGTGCAACACGTCAGGACAGCTATGTTGGTGCGTATAATCGCAGCACCAGGCACAAAGCTTTTAAGGTTGGCGACAAAGTGCTGGTGTTCGACAACGATCGGAATGGTAAGATGGCACCTAAGTGGCTGGGCCCGTTCACAGTGGTTGGATGTGAGCGACGGCATTCTTATCGGGTTGAAACAGTAGAGGGCAAAGTGAAAAGTATTCACGCCAACTACATTCGACCATACTATGCAAGAGTCAGCCATATTGGGGTCATTTTCGATCAGGACCATGACTTTGGGGAGGTAGAATATGCTCCGCAACCTACAACTATAAAGCGCGAAGAGTTGGCGGTGACAAGCGAAAAGGTTGCTCATCTAGATGCTGATTCCCAGTCGGAAATAGAGGCTGTATTTCAAAGGCATCGCGCACTCTTTGACGGCATTCCGGGTATGGCAAATGTGGGTCAACATAGGATAGAATTAGAACCAGGGCACCAGCCCAGGAAGACGTTCCCTTATCGGATACCTGAGCTGTTAAAGAAAGAAGTCAGCCGGCAAGTTGGTGAACTTTTGGCTTGGAAACTGATCTATCCTACTGAAAGCGAATTTGCGCATCCGGTAGTGTGCGTAGGGAAAAAGGATGGGACAATCCGCATGTGTGTAGATTACCGCGCGCTAAATGCCGTCACCAGAGTGGATGCGTTCCCTATGATGAATCCTCAAGAATTGATTTTCAGAGTGGGAAGAGCACAGTTCATTACGGTGATAGACCTTAGGCGCGGATACTGGCAGGTGCCGATGGAAGAGCAGAGTCAGAATTTCACCGCGTTTGTAACGCATGAAGGTCAATATGCTTGGAAGGTGATGCCGTTCGGGCTAAAAAATTCAGCCGCGACCTTTCAGAGAATGGTGAACAAGCTCTTATCGCAACATCAGACATACGCTACGGCATACCTAGATGATATTGCCATTTTCTCTAGCACGTGGAAGGAGCACTTAAAGCATCTCGACATTATCCTTCAGGTCCTAGAAAAGGCTGGGCTGAAAGCCAGTCCGGAAAAGTGTCAGGTTGCACAATCCCACATTCACTACCTCGGGCATATTGTCGGTTCAGGGACGCACGCACCAGACCCAGAGAAAATAGCTGCAATTAAGAATCTGGTGCCACCACGCACAAAAAGGGAGCTACGCAGCCTGCTAGGACTGTGCGGCTACTATCGCGAGTATGTCAGAGCATATGCAGAGGTGGCGAGCCCGCTCACGCGGTTAACAAAGAAAGCGGTACCCAATAGCATACCCTGGCCGGAGGAAGCGCAGACGGCATTTGAGACACTGAAACAGTCCCTGTGCGAGGCCGTGGCGCTCAGCACTCCGGACCCATCTGAGCCCTACTGGCTTTTCACAGACGCATCAGCTACGGCGGCGGGCGCTTGTTTGGCGCAAATGACAGCCGAGGGAAAGGAGAGGCCTATTGCTTTTGCCAGCCACCGCTTCACGCCGACTCAGACGCGATGGTCGACAATTGAGAGGGAGGCGTTTGCTATTATATGGGCCTTAAAGAAGTTTGACTACTGGCTTTTTGGTGCCATGATAAACGTTGTTTCCGACCACAATCCATTGTCGTACCTTACAACTTCGACTCCACACGGGGCAAAATTGACAAGATGGGCGCTGGCTTTACAGCGATATCACGTGTCAGTACGACATCGGAAGGGTGTCAGCAATGGTAACGCGGATGCTTTGTCCAGGCTTCACAACAGCTCATGGAAGCCAGCGTAATACTATAGTGCCATGCCAACTGGATGGGCGTGAATGTTCCTGCTCACCTGGCGCTGTATATCGCGGACTTTGTGAGTGCCGATTCAAGACACAGAGACACTAGAGTGCTCTTACAGCTTGGAACTGCAATCGTGTGCTTAATTGTTTGGTGACATGTATTGTGTATTTCTTTTTACTCTCTTCTTGCTTTGTTATTTGAAAGTGTTTGTTGTTGTGATGTAATTAGGCCAGGGTGTGGTTAGAAAGTTCATTACGTAATCGCGGCAGTGATTTATCGTATCACTGAGCGAAAATCAGCCCAGTATACTCTTTAGGGGGAACGTGTTAGGCCGCTCATCTCTCGAGCATGCAGAATGGAGGGTGCCGGGCTGCATGATTGTTTTGTATATACTTTTGCAGTGCCGCGAGTTGCCCCTGTGTTTTGTGAATGGGGAGGCGCCCGTCTCTGTTCGTGAGGGGTCGGACGGCCCGCGTGGTGTCGGGTGACGAGCCGAGGCGCACGCTGGGGGGGGGGGCGCGGTGCGAAGGCGGAAAACGGATTCGGAGAACATGCTCTTACGCGCGCTTTGTTGACATTCCGCCGATGGTCATAATAGGGCCACGCGGACAAACCTCGAGTGGGACGTGGTATACGCGACATTGTGGCGCCGGCCCCTGAGTGCCCTGCTGGTTAGAGACGCAGCTGCAAGCAATGTTGACCACGCGCTGCGCGTACGGAGCGGGGGGGTTCACGCCCCTACGCATTCGGGCGGCAGCCACGTGCATCTTGTTTTGAGCGCTGAGGAGAGCCCGCTTGGTGTCGTTTTACAACTTGCAGTGCGCGCCATAGAGAGGGGCGCGGGGCGCATGCACAGGCCGCGTTCGGAGAACTTCGTTTAAGAACACCGAGTCCGGATGCCGCCAGCGGTCATTATTTTTCTTCGAGGAAAGACCTTGAGGGGGGACTGCGGTACGCGGTGTTGGGACACCAGCGCCCGAGCCCCCTTGCTGGCTAGAAACGCCGCTGAGGTGCGAGATGGCCTCAATAAATCGTGCGTGCCTGACGTGTGTGCCGAGGCCGTCACTGACCACGTGGAGAGGGAAACGAAGCTGTGGGAAGAGGGAAAACAGGGTGGTTTTCCAATACATTTACTTTTGAGAGTAAGCCCATCCCTTTGGGTTGTGGCTTAAGAAACTGTCAACTCTCATTGGCAACTGCTTCCGTGGGATGGGCTAACGACCCTACCGCCCTTTTTCTTTGTCTCTTCTGACTATAACAATCGAGACGAGGTGCTTGTTCCTCAGTCTAGGCTGTAATCACTAAACCTGATAGAACAGTAAGACTCCGTACGATGCAACGCTAGTCTGGGCCGTAACCACTTAGTGGTAGAACAGTGAGACTCGGTTGGTCGTATGTAGTGACAGTTGTCCTAGGCTCTAACTTAAGAAAAAGTAGAAGAGTAAGGCGCTGTTTACTTGTGTGTTTTGTATCAGTGTGCTTTTGCTAACTCTGTATTTGACTGTGTAAATATTTCCGTTGCAATATATCTTCAAGTTTTGTTACCTCCAACCTGCCTCCTGCTTCATCAACGCCGATAATCACCTTGAAGAGACTTTGGTCGCCTTCAAGGAGAGAAAAGAACAAACACGAAACTTAACTACGGCCTTTCCTTTCCTTGGGGCTGGTGAATTCAGATGTTTCACTGTAAGCTTTGCCGTCGTATTTCAGGCCCGTAGTAGTGGTACCATGGTTGGCCGCGGTCACAATTGCAGGCAAGAAGTCGTCACCCTCATTGTGATACCGGATCAGATGAGTCAAAGTATATAGCGCCGAACCTTTCCGTCTAATGTCTGTGGTTCAATATCTTGGGCATCGATTGCGCACACAAGAGCCGATAAGCGAGACGTTCTTGAATTATGGTGTGAACCGAACTTTGACTGATGTTCACACGCTCTGCCAGTTCATCGATGCGTATCATCGGTTCTTGTGTAATCAGCTCATCAACATTTGTAATTGTGTTGAGGGTGATTGCATGGTAGCTTTGGCCCGGTCTTGGATCGTCTTTGCAACTTTCACGTCGTTCTTTGAACAGTTTGCTCCAACGCTTCAAAGTGGCCAATGAAATGCAATGTTCAACGTACACGACAGCCACACGGCGACTTATTTCATTTTGTGAGACACCTTCAGCTGTCAAAAACTTCGCGACACCATGCTGTTCAACATTTGGAGCGTCCAATATGTCACGCAGCCATGTTCAACCCAGTGTATGAAAGCATTAAACAACACTTATTCTCACGCCTGTGTGTCATTTTTGTAAATGAGAGATACTTGTGTGTATACGCGCATGCCTCGCAGATAATGAACCGAACCATTATTGCACTGGGTGGGTTGACTCACTTTCATTAGACTCGCCTTCATACATTAGAAATTCGAAGATACAATGGAATATACAAATGCCAAGATACAGCTTGATAAAGGGCAGAAAAGTGCCACAGAAAACAAAGTTCTATGCACGCACAAACAAAACCTGGCAACAAGATATTTAAACATAAGTATAAGTCTCCAATAAATCTACCTATCTAAGAAAAAGTCACTGTATATAATGCGTCCAGCAAGGCAAATAAATATGTTAGGCAATCACAGATCAACAGATTACAGAACGTATCCCGCGCGACGGAAGGCGGCGCGCTTCGTCTTTGCTTTTCTCTCTTGCGCGCTCAAGACAGCCACCATCGTCGGCTCACCTATAACCCCCCCCCCCCCCCCCCAAGCGCTTTCACTCCCACATGCAGCGTGCGGCTCGCGGCCACGATGTTATCGCCCTTGGACTTTATACGGAACATGAGGGCGACGCGTGACGGCAGGAATGCGCCTGGAATGTGCATATAATTATAATATAAATCGTAATAATATGATAAAAGTATCGGGCAACTGAAGCGTCCCGTGGCCCATTAATTTCCGCAAAAGTGGTAACGAAATCGAACTTTTACTGTGCAGAAATTCGCTGCGCCGCAAGTGTATAAAAACCGAAATAAAAAAATGCAAAGGAAAGCATGTTGGCCACAATCGAATGCCTACTTTGGGCACCTAATGTGGCTACCGAAGGAATATCGAAGAAAACGTGAGTCGCTTTGTCCACAGAGAATCGTACGCATACTGCTCGGTATCCTGCACCGGCGAAACAGGACTTTCCGGAGAGGTTGCGCTCAAGCGAACGCGTTGCAATCCGTCGAGTAACCAGGGATGGCGGCGAGCGACCGTTGTTTGTTTCTCTCGTCTGCTAGCCAGAAAGCGTCCAAAACTCTGCCAGGCGAGAATCCACTCGGCCAGAGAAAGACGAATGCGCACTGAAGTGCGCAGCGTGGTGGTCGCGGCAACACGAAAAAAACGCGTGCGCTCTGGCTGGCTCTGGCAGCCCGCGAGTGGCGAGAACAAGATAATTGAAGAGGCTCGATGTGGTCCTCGCGATTAAAAGTCAGAGGAAAAATAAATAAGAAGGTAGTTACCTTTGCTGGCTTTAGTGTCTTGACATGCATGCTTTGGCGCTGGTAAAATGTTGATATTCTTTTCTGTGACATGACGGCACAAATGAATCATCAGAACGCTTTATCTCATCGGACCTTGCTGCGTGATTTGTCAACTTGTGTGACATTGTGTTTATTTGGCTTGTCTCGTTCTATGGTCCGATGTACGACTTAATAAAGTTGAAGCACCTTTGGCGTCAAATGTTTATAACAACATTAAACCTACAATGTTTCGGAATTGAAAATCTAAAGCACAAGTTTAAAAATGTCAAGGCAGCTTTCGGATAAAAAGTTTATGAGAACTTTATACCCATAAAGTTTCGCAATTGAAATTTATGTCCTCCGTGGATTCCGTGGCCTCCGCGACATGCCGCAACCAGCCCGCTTGCCATCAAAGCATCCTTGAAACTTTGTGCTAGGATGGAATTTCTCGGGGGGGGGGGGGGAGGCGTTATGTGTGACCCGGTGTATGGCCGTTGCCGCTAACTCCGGCCCGGGTTTGCAATGTTCGCGCTGAAATGTCTTTTCGAGCGTGAAAAAGACAATGTAGACAAAATCCAGAATGATTTCCAGTGCCGGGGGTTGTTTTGGTCGGCGGTGCATGACAGCACGATAAAATTTCGGGGCGGGGGAGGTGTTGGAGCCCTATAAGCCCCCCCACCTGGTTACGCCCCTGCGCAGTGGTGCATATATATATATATATATATATATATATATATATATATATATATATATATATATATATATATCATTTGGTCCACCGTTTCCACTTGAATGTTAAATACGGATTACGAGACAGCGAGATGGTGTGGCTAAACACCCTGTGTGAACAACAGCGCGGAGAACCGCGCGGCATCGCTCTTCCGCTGATCGCAAACAGCAACGACCCGAATGGATGCTTTCAAGCGACGCCGTGCGCCGCGTTCATTCAGCCCCGACACGTGCGTCGGATAAGCAACGCTGTCGCGAACACGGCTCGGGGAATCGAGCGTCGCTCGGAAAATGCGTCTGCTCGGGCCGCACGTCGTCGTGCAAGAGCGGTGCCGTTTCGCCTCCTGCTTCTGTCCCACCGACCCGCACGCGCGAACGTCGGGAATTCCATTAGGCCACGACGGTCGCGTTCCGTCTACCTCGTCGCTCGCATCCGCCCTTGCGGGGGGCGAAATGCGCGGCCGGTTGGTCGTTCAGTTTTGCGAAAATGTTGTATTCCCGCGAAAACCTCTGGGTGCATACCCTCGAATTCAAAGTTTCGGTGCGTTGTAGCCTTTGCGACCTGTACAGTCACCTATAAAATTAAAAGCGGCATGTCCTAAGCAGAGTAGGAATTCACGTTTGTCTTAAAAGTCATGTGGCGCACGCAAACTTTGGTGGCCATCTGCTCAATGCGATCCACTATAAGAGGGAACGCCTAACCAGCGAGAGCTAAATTGGAACATTTATTCGGCCTTTATCCGAAGGGAGCTGCTCATATCTATATTCAATTGAACCGTACGCGGGCCTCTTATGGAATCTCTCGTAAGCAGTCGATGATGGCGGAACACCAACAGGGTGTTTCTCTTAGCAGATCTTACTCTGCGCTCCTTTAACTTCTCGCATTTTTTAAAAATTTAGTTTCACTGTCGTATGAACGGTACGCTTGAACTTCCTTATATTTTGTTACACCGCTTAATAAGCATAAAGCTGCAGTGACCTCCCGCTTCTCTAATAGTAACAATAAAGGTTACACCTTATAAGCAAAATTTGCTGCAACTGCAATATTTTCGCTTTGCATGCAGATTTTTCTCCCCCGTCACGTCAGGCACAGGTATTCAGTGAGTGATCTATGTGCCACCATTTAACGCTGTCTTTCGACGCTCTTTCGAATTGAGATACGACGACACGTGCTGTTTCGGCGCCTCACAGAAAGAAGCAACGATTTATGCTTTTCACAATGATCTTGCGAAAAGAGGACCTTACTGCCATTGACAGCAAAGTGCTTTCCCGGCTCCCCTTTGGAATCGCAACATTTTGGCAGCGTGGGATGAGGAGGATGAGATTTTAATGAAGAGAAAAGAGGAGAGGTCGGCCTGGAGAACGTGTCTCTGGCGTGCTACTCCTCACTTGGGAATGGGGAAGAGGGAATACAGGGAAAAGTAGGTGGCAGGCAATTATTTTATGGAACAATGAACTATTATATACACGGTTTCCAATACGCGGACGCGAACTGTAGGCACAATACACGCAAGAGTAATCTTGTCCACACAAAAAGTTATCGCGTAAGGACATTTGGCACTGTCTGCACGTCTGACAGGTTCTAGAGGCGATCGTCTAAACCAGTCTCACGTTGAAAGCACAAGAGTGACTTTACGGTACATTGGGCATAGGCAGCTCTTCTCCACGCGCCTAAAATCTTGCCTTCCGAAAAGGGGCGGGAGTCCAAGCACTCAACACTACACTTAAGTGTTCTTCGCTCGGCCGCATATTGAGGGCACACGCAGAGTACGTGAGCTATCATCTCGGGAGTGTGACAGACGCGTATACAGCCAGCGTCCCGGGCTTGTCCAATCTTGTGAAGGTATCGGTTATTGTACACCACACCCAGCCGTAATCGACGGATGAGTGTTTCCTGGCCTCTCCGCAACCGAAGTGTAAGCCGCAATCGTAAACCAGCGTCAAGTCTATGGAGGCGCTCTTGCTGATGTTCGGGATTCTCCCATTGTCACTCCATAGAGATTTTGATGGAGTTATGGAGCAAGGCGTTGATAATGTGGGATTTCGCGCAAGAGTATCGAGTCGCGCAGTGCAAACACGGGCACGTTGAGAAGGACATACGATGGACCTTGTGTTGTCCTTCGCGTGTCTGTCTGCACGCACTACTAAATACGAAGCTCACGCACAAGACGCGCTTGTTCGTGGTTCCTGTCGCGAACCTCAGGCTGTATTGCAACAAAAAGTGGTCAACCGGGTGAGTTGGTTGCTTTGCGTCGTGACGACTTTTTTTTAAGCGCAACGATAGACGGTACACGAATGAACAAAGCGCCTTGTCCTGTTGTTTCTTCGTCTTCACGGAGGCCGCATTTCGATGGGGGCGAAATGCGAAAGCGTCCGTGTATTAGATTTAGGTGCGCGTTGAAGAACCCCAGGTGGTCAAAGTTGTTCCGTAGTCCCCCCGCTGTATACGACGTGCCTGATAATCAGATCGTGGTTTTGGTGCTGTCAGCGGCGCGCACTCTCATAACTTAGCCGTCACGCATTTTACGGCGACCTGTGAGGCAGCGTGCTCCACCGCCGCAATCCCGTAGATCACGAGACGGGCCGCACGGTACTTTGCTGCCCGCAAGAGACCCTTGAGTAAACACGAGGAAAGACTCGTGGCACTGATGCCCTGCCATGGTTCCTGTTACTGTAAGAAGAGACCCTCGAGTAGACACGGGTGTTCGAGCGAGGCGAGAGAGAAGAGCCGGAGGCCAGCCGAACGAGAGAGACGGCACGGAGAGACGAACGAGAGACGCGGCCGAGGAAGGCAGCAACGCGGCAACACGCTTCACGCCGACGCTCTGCAGATAATAAGCAGTCTTCATTTAAGCAAGAATCCAGCCTTTTTCATTGCTGTCAGTGCGTAAAACTACATAATTTAATTAAACAGTTTTACTTTCTTCGTCCATGCTGTCTATCGTGGCGCTTAAAATAGTTTTCAAGATGGGCGTCTGACCATATCTTAAGCGTTCTCGAAAGGGCAGCGTAATGAGAAAATACTCGAGCGGTTATCGCAGGGCGGACCACGTGTCAAGCCGACTCTTTTTTTTTGTTTACCGTATGCACCGAAAAGTATACATATAGGAGACTGGGCTGCGCGTCGTTCCCGGCTAAGCGCGCCCCTGCTGCACAGTCTGCCCACGCGCACTTTCGAGCCCTGTCCGTGCTGCGATGCCCCGTGCGTCTCGTATTCTGCCCGTGCAACGCTCGCGGCTGCAGGCGCCGTGATTCGTCGGTCCTTCCGCTTTTTTTCGGTGCTCCGCGCGCGCGCGTTTGCGTTCGGCCCGTCGGCCGACGCACGAGCCGTCGCAGTCGCCCCGATTGATTCCTGTCGACCTCGCGTTGCCTTTCGCTTTCCCAAAATATGATCGGAGCCCGTGTGTCACGTTGGGTTTTTCCTTGGCCGTTGCTATTGGCGGCGCTACTGTGTAGCCGGCATGACGGCGCCGTTTTGGGGACGAAAGCTGTACATGCAGCATTTGCCTTCAAAAAAAGAAAAGAAAACAACATCGCCCGCTAACTCTGCGAAATTGAGCGCGTTATTTTTTTTTTCTCGGTAGAAAATGTATATTTGTTAGCTGATGCACCTGGGTTTAGTAAGTGTACATCACATGGAATCAGTGACTCCGAATGGTGGAACGCTCGACAACGCGTAATAAATTGACGATCCTTTTGCTCGTGTATAGCATAGCAAATTCATCGTTACGCGTTTTTTGTAGAGCTACACTTTTCGCAATCACTAGGCTCTGGACAGTCATCCCTTGTTCCCGATGATAGTTAACACCTGGAACGTGGTTGGTTAGTGGCCCTGAAAGCAGTCCGCGAAGTGAAATACATATTTAGAACTGCGCAAAGACACGAGAAATACTTCGATATGATTTTATGCAGCGAGTCGCCTTAATTGTTCATCTTTCGTATTTTATTGCGGTAGCAATTATACGGACACTCCGAGCGAATTTTATGCCGTCGGCGTTGGCGTCGCCGTGAGGTTCCGTATACATTTAAGTATATGTATGCTATATGCCATGCGGTGTATGTGGGTGATATTGCCACGCCATTCTATCGGTAAAGTTGCTCATACCAAGTCTTTACATTCTTCGCATAATTGTTCCTCAGCGTATTGAGAATGGCAGCCCACGAACATGTGTGACGAAACGAAACACTCACAGCGCATGCCTTCTTAAACCTTCTCATCTCTCTCACCACGACGCCTCGTCTTTTTGCTTGGTCAGCTTGCACTTACACTTCAATTCGTATACTGCCACTAGAGCGACGAGTCTCGACTTCGTGTATTATTCTGGCATGTTGCTATCGCTTTCATTGCTTCGCCCTTATGGCCAAACTGTGATAGCTTTATTTTCTTATCTTGTACGGGTTAATGTTTACGCGTTCTGAACTGTGTCCTTTATTATCATTATTTATTTATTTTAAAGCAAATTCATTATTTATTATTATCTCCCACAAAAGTGAAATGGTGTACCCGGCCGTGTACTTCATATACAGTTAGGCCTCATTTAAACCTACCGAGCTAAATTTACTATATTCTTTTAACAATGCGACACAGCTTTAGTGCTGCGTTTCAGAGCTGATGCGTTTATTTGACGAGTCTCTTCTTCATATGCTTCGCAGCAAACCCCCGAATGATAATAATAAAATCTGGTTATGCACTCCTAAGTGGATAACTCATTCAGTGGTTATGATAGCACTTCGTGATATTAAAGCTGCAATCGCAATATTAAAGCTGTAATCAGAATAACGAACACGAGAGTACGTACAGGCACGATGAAAATAATCGAACAGAGGAATTTCCCGGTCGAATTGAATATGAACATTCGATATTATTCGATATTTGATTCCATATTCGGAGATCATCTTCTTAGAGAAGACGATCTCCGAATATGAAATCAAATATCGAATAATTTAATTCTGAACAGAGTGAAATAACAAAGTCTGCGTGGAGTCCTTCTGGTAAAGAAGCAGGTACTTAATGTTGGCTTTATTTACACCCCTTACTTACAGGCATATTAAATGCCTCTATACATATAACGCTGTTCGCAAGGGGACCCAAATGGAGGCGCTCGTAAAGTAGCAACAACTGCTTTCATTTATCGGGTGAACCGCGGCAATGAGAGTAATACAAAAAAAAAAGAAAGGGAAAGGAAGAAGCGCAGAATGTCACCAACTGCACGTAGAATGTTCTCACTTCCAACGTTTTCTGTCGTTTGAGACTCCAAAAGTGTTGCTATCTCTTAAGCATTCGAAAGAAATGAATGTTCAACAATTTCAAGTAGTTCATTGTCGAATAGGACATGAATCGAATAGCAAAGGCTGTTCGTGTTGTATTTGAAATATCCACCATTTGCGCACCCGTAGCTAAAATAAGCTTCGTCACTGACACAGGTGACATAGAGCATGTCTGCTTGTAGTTACAACCGCAAGTACACAGTAAGTGACCTCCTGACCGGCGTCAAGGCGCGTGATGTGGGACAACAACATTCGGTGCCTGCGCTTCCTGACGCACGTGAAAGCTTCGACGCTGGACAACGCCCAACAACGGCTACGGTCGAAGCCGCGGGACGTCGCCCTCTCTCTTTTCACTCGGCACGCGAGGCGGGCATCGATCGTCGGTTGTAATGTTTTTTGTTATTAATATTATTTATTTTATTCACTCATAACGCCACCACTGCGCTGCACTTATGAAAGACTACCGACCCACTCCTGCACCGCGCTGGTCATCTGTCATTGCCACAGTACATTGTAATAGCCTTCCAAACGCAGTCACTAGCTCACTGTCTAAATTAGCTAAGCAGGGAGGATATTGCAACGATTCTATTCCACGGCTATTCCGTTTTCCGCTTCGTGGATAGTCCGAACGCCCACTTGATCACCAGGATCGACCGGCCCTATGCGGTGGATGATATGCAAGAAATAAAATCGAGCAAAAATTTAGAGGACGCTTAAGCTTCGCCTTTAAGAGTGGAACGAGATAGCTTTCAAAGATCTCTGACTGCTTCTAACGCTTCCCGGCAACTGGAGGGTATGTAACCGTAATGTTTACCGGGAAACGCTAGCCGCGAACACTATGCACGAAGGCGGGCTTTCTTGCGTGAGCTGCGATGCGGAGGAGGCGAGCGCCATCTGGAGGTGTTGCAAGGAAGCGGGCGCGGTGCTCCGTGGCCTCCAAGATATTCGCGCGCCGGCGTGCGCACAGGGCGGACGCCGTGGCCGGTCTATGGATGATAGAAACGCTGAAAAGGGGGTTTCTTTGAGTTTTCGCGTATCATAATTATGTTACTCCTATAGTCAAATTACAATCCCACGATATGATGTCTGTAGGTCCTGTGTAAGTCGTACTTCACAAGTTTTTTAAGTATTTTACCTTGAAAAATTCAGTTCAGTAACTTCCTTGCGCCACATGGAGGACCCGAGTATGGGTGATTAGAAAACATTTTCGTCGAAACGACGTCCGACGTTGGACGCCGCATGGGGCCCTTACTGCGACACGGGGCCCTTAACGCTGTCGCGTTAAAAAAAATCATTTCATAAGCGTACTGGTTATAATGTTTCCTTACGGCTCTGCTGCCATTTACACGACTGATAGCTTTCATTATGTGCTGGTCGTATTTTGTGAAAACCGGTTCTACAATCTATAGCGACCGGGCTAGTTGGTGTTGTTCCATGATTGACAGCGGCAACGTATGCAGACGAAGGCTCTTTTGTGAAAATCAGTTGGAAGTCAGCGCTTGTCTCCGTTTGTCGCCTCTTTCACCGCCATTCCCATACGTTCGCGCTGTCAAAGACTATGGACTACATAAGTCTCAGGCTTCTGTAAAAGATTTTCAACGAACCACACGACTCCGCTGAAGCTCGTTTGATTCGGTGTGGAGATATTTAAATAAAATGTTTCCGAGTTTCTCAACGAGTGTTTTGGAACGGCGTGTTGAATTGGTAACGAAAAGTACTCGCGGTGCCTTCGTTGAACATCGTACCCACCGTTCATGTTTCCGTCGCCTACTTTTTTTTCCCCTATAACTGTCATTGCAGCCTTAATTTTTCGATGCGTCCATTGACTTGCTTCTGCTCGCTTTGGATTTCAGCAAAGGAGCAGATATGCACATTATGTGACGTGACATTATCAGCTTGCGGGACTGATCAGCCAAGTTGCGACAAGCTTTAGTGGTCAAAGTTTGGTTACCGGGCTTTTAAGCCATAATGTGGGACTATGCGAGTTGGATTCCATTTCATGATGTAATCATGATGATTTTCATAGGCTCATTAAGTTCTTTTAGTGTTCGTGACTTTTTTTTGTTGCACTGCTACATCGTCAACTTTCAGGCAAGGTTTACTTGTTAGGCAGCGAATATTTTTTAAATATTTGTATTATTGTCCAGCTATTGAAATGTTGGCCACCTTGACCTCTCGTCAGATGCAGTCGTGTTTGCGACGACGGTGGATTTTTGTTCATAGACGATAGGCTTCCCTCTTTCAATCAAGAAAGTTTACGAAACAAGCCTTCTTTTTCTTTTTGCAATCGCGGACGCACGTTGCAGCCCTGGTTAATTCGACATTTTTATTCTGATTACGCACGAGTGACTTGTGTAGCTCAAGTTAGGATTGCGCGGATTTCTGTTATTCCTAGCTGGCGAGTTTGTGGCAGCAGTGAAGACAGGCGTCGTCTTGCAGTGGTCGCCATTGCTTACCTCTGTAAGGGCCTCTCGCCGAGTTGCGTGAGCGCATTCTGAGCAGGCGTATCGTTGCTGTTGATTGTTGTTTCAAAAGCGCCTTTTATGCGCCCTGCTTGCGATGTGTGGTACTGTTGCGCCAATTTGTGCCAACCCACACAGATGCAAGCCTGCCGCTCGTTTTTCTCCGCTCCAACCGTTGTTATTGCTTCCTGCGAAGAGTGTGACAAATCGGAGGGCAGGCGTAGTTACTCTGCAGTGTTTCAGTCAACAGTGCATATTTCAGCGTAGCTGTGCTTTCGAGAACTTGGAGTTCGGTTAAAAAGAGCGGAGGCAGTTTGCAGTTCTTGCCAACGCTAACTGTTCTTGCGCAATCGTTTGAGTATTGCACTGTGCTATCGCTCCTTCAGGGTGAGCTAGCGCCCCCCTGCCTCCCACTTCCCCACTTCCTCAAAATATTAGCGCGCGCAGGCGGACTTCATTCAGCCTTCTTTTTTTTTCATCGTGCAACGAGCGAGAGTGTAGATTGCGCGATGCGCGGCTGGCGCACGAAGGCACGGTGCCCGCAGGGAATCGCGTCCGTCAGACTTCGTAATTTCGGTAACAAAACGTTACTAATTGAATAGCCTCTCGAAAGAGCGCGTTCGGAAACACAATGTGTGCCCGTCGGGCGGCATTATTCGCTTCCCTCGCCCGCCTTTTTGGAACGGAAATCCAAGGCAGCGAGGCTCTTTCAAAGCGCAATCCAGGCCTAAACAAAGCAACTTTAGTCCGAGGACTCATTCTACTGTACGCGCGGTCTGACGAAATTAAGGTCACTCTATGAGGTGCACACCACGGTTAGGACGAACGCAGGATTGTTCTCGATAGCGCTGACATGTCGTGGTCAAATTCGGACACTGTAATTCCTCTTTTGTGGCGTAATCTTGATGAAGTGTTTGTTTGTTGCCCAAAGTGAATTAGTTTGTTGTGTTTCTCAAGTATTTTGTAGGCGACAAAGGAGGCTATAAAAGCTGCGTGACACACCTACGCAAAATATTTTGAAAACATAGTACACTATTCTGAATCTCTTCGCGAAGATCCGTGCTCACGTCCTTTTGGATCAATGCCTACTAGTCATTGTTATTGCGTTTTCGAGTACACTGTGTAAACCAAGCGTTGAGTAGCCTCACAGTCGCCACGAATCAACTTGATGTGATACGTAATCAAATCAGCTACAAATGAATCGAAAGATGACTTATGCTTGCGTCATTTCTGGATAATCATGAAATATATTGTGGCGGAAGTGCCGCACAGCCAATCGGCTTCGTCCGCAAGGATTACTACTGCGACAGCAGTGAAGACATCGAAACGTGGTATTTAAGAAAAACCTCGAACGGTTTCGTTAGTCGTTTTGATTCTTTCTTTTTTTTCTTTCTAAGCCTCGGTACCGCACCTGGTTCAGGTGTGTGCTTCGAGGCGACAGTCCGCCACGGATCCGTCGTGGTGAAGCGCGGCATCGGCAGAAAAATGTTCAACGCAACGGGTTAGTCATTGCAGGGCCTGAGGTAGCGACACGCGGAGGAGCTTCGCAAAACGCCGCGACCGCGCGCTCTGTAGTTGCGGCGTGGTCTTCGGGCTAACCGTCAACCACGTGCCGCTCGCACGCACCTCTCGTGGTTCCTGTAACGCTCGTCGGCGTCGGTCTCTGCGGTCACGTTTCAGAAATGAAACAATAGCACCGGGTGGTCGAAATTGAATCGCATTTGAAAGAACAATGCGTGGCGCGTGTTCTGACTCACTATCTTGTGTTTTAATTTACGTGCACGATACTGTCCCATTCAACCATGACCGGCATACTCACTCGTGAGCGTGCACTTGTTCGCGCCTACTTCGAGTAACGAAGGGTGTTACGGTAGACGTCATCACGAACGCGAGCGAGCGCGAACTGCACGTGGCTGCAGCTCTCTGACGTGCCCGCGCTCTGTTTCTCTGTCTTCCCGCCAGGCGTCGGCATCGTTCTGATCACGGTGAGCGGCATCGCATGGCGGCTGACTTCGCACGAGGCCCCCTCGTGCCGCGCCATGCTGGGACTGCGCGGCGACGAGCCCGGAGGTCGCCGGTTCGTGCCCAGGGTGCCCCCGTACGGAGGGAGGCCCGGGGGCCACCCCTACGCAGGTGAGCGCAGCGGGCCGAGCTTCGGCGGGCTACGTCTCCGAACGCGTGACCAGCGTTGGCGGTTAGGGAAACGTTATCGGCAAATCAGCTTTGCAGAAATCCACAATAAAAAAAAAAAGAAGAGAAACTTGCAAACCAACCAACTCTCTCCCAATTGTCCATTTTCGTAATGTTTAAGAATTTGGATTCCTCGTACGCCTTTACGAATGCTGCGTCAAGTTTTAGGGAAAAGAAATTCTGTTCGCGAAACAAAAAATCGTTTAAAGTGATAAAAGATGGCACACCGCAAGAATGAAGACAGAAAAAAAAAGAGAAAATGTGCGCTCAAAATATTAAATTGCCCTCGTACCTGTGCCGCCCTCTCGTGGCAGCACAAAACGTACATATACCGCTAGCATAAAATCACGTACTTCTAGCGTCTGCTGATGGTGAATAACAGAGAGAGAGAGAGAGAGAAGGGGGGCGGGGCGGAGTACAAGTTCAGAAGATTTTGTTTGTGTACAAAGTTGTTCTGACAGTGGTCGTGAAGCAGGCACTAGAAATCTGTAACAGCATCACCGTTATCTAAAAGCCCTGCGATGCTCGTCAGTCCCAGCGATGCCTAGTTTGTCGCTCCTCGTGTGCTCTGTCTGAGGGGAATCATCGTTGGCAAATTGCCTGTGCGTCCCACAAAAGCGCGAACTGGACACGCACACCCACAAATGCGCCACTTCCCGCAGTTTATGCTTGTGACCATCTTGCTGCTTATCGGCCATGGACGTCAGCGTAGTCGGATCATGTCAGTGAGCAGTGCAAGGAAAACAGTGAAACAAAATATCTACAATATAGACGAGTTGCAAAGTTTGACTTACACGGTGTAACACTCGATGTAACGCTGTAATAGCTTCGCTGTTCGACCATCTTCACGGACCGGAAGGGGCGGTGATTTTTCTGTATCCGCGCCCTTCACCGGGTATCCGTGTTGCCCAAGGTGGTAGCTCCAAGCCTAGCGCACAATTGTATTCGAGCAATGGAGCACAGGTTCTGTGTATATTTGCAGCAGGTGGCAAAGTGTGCTGCAGTGAAGAGCAAGCACGGAGCAACGCTGTGGTTAAACGCAAGGACTCAACTTTCAGAATTATTTTCTCGCTTAAAACAAATTGTTCCGATTAAACTTTCAGAAATAAATGCCATTGAATGGTACTGCGTAACTTACTGTCTTTCATATCTTTACTTGGACCACCTCACTGTGCAATTGACGGCTGAATATGCGCCAGAAAGCAAATTTTCTGAAGTTAGGAATTTTTCTTTGCTCACGCGCGTTATGTTTTTTTTTTATATATCTGAAACATTTTTATCAGCTCCTTCGTCTTCCGGAAAAGTTGGAGAAATAGTTGGAATGACCAGTATGAGAACATAAAATTTCATTAAAAAATTTCGAATTTCCACCTTTTCTTTAGCTTCTTCCTTGTTTTGTATTTAAACAAAAGTAAAACGAATTCGGCTCAAGTTAATGTATTTAACAAGAACAATATATTTTGTAAGCATAAAAAAAATTTCATAGGCATTGGTAAAAATGTTTATTTTGTAGAATTTTTTCTTGTTAGACTAGGTTTTGCAACCGCTCGCAAATTAACATGGCGGCCCACGGCGCGAAAATAAATTCTCCAATACCAAGCTGGGTTAATGTTTGTCACAGTAACGCAATAAGCCACGATTTAAAAAAAAAATCGAAGCTGGTCGAGCGCGAAGTGGGGATCGGTTGGCGTGGAATGGCCCTTGTGCAATCGATGGTCGCAGTGAATGTTTAGCGCGCTTTGCATACAGGCGCTCGTGCCAAGATGCCGGCTACCGGCGCCGCGCTGCGACAACGCACGCTGTGCGGGCTTCGAGGGCGCAGCAGCCAACTCGGTCCTCGAGTTGTGCGCGTCACGGGACGTCACGTCACCGAGGCGGCCGACTCCTCTCGCGTCGAAATTTAAAGTCTGAGGTTTTACTTGTTAAAACCACGAATTGATAGGCAGGCACGCCGTAGTGGGGGAGTCCGAATTAATTTTTACCACCTGCTGTTTTTTTTTAACCTGCATCCCATGCGCGGAACACACGGTGTAGGAGTTGAGGAGGACTTCGAGATGAAAAACTTGGGAGGTTTATTTACATTATTTACAGTGAGAGTCAATTAACAGTCTTAGAGTCATTACGGGCCGGCAGCAGCTCGGACGCTGCGGCCCGTGGCAAGAAGCTCGCAAGAGATGAATCAAGGAATGCTCTAGGAATGCTCTCCTGCTGCTCCCGGTGTGCGTCTTTTAAGCCCTTCGGTGTCGATAAGACACGTAACGTTCGGCCAATGGGAGAGCCCGCTCAGGTGACGCCATTTTCGGCCAATCGGCGAGCCCGCTCGGGTGTCGTCATTTTCGGGCAATGGTAGGCGCCCGTGCGATGGAGTCACGCCCGGCGAAGAGAGTCGCTCCTTGGTGCCCCTGCGGTCTTGCCTTGCAATACGCCGTCACCATAGAGGGTAGGGGCTCACGCCGCCACGTTGTCACGGCGCATTACAGCCGTCTTGCTTCGGGACCCACTTTACCCGCCACAGTGCCAGGCTCTCGCTTCACTTTCGGGAAGAGCCAAGCAGTGAATAGCTCCACCGGCTGCACACGAAGTGGGGTCCGCCAACTTGATTGCACGTGTCGTGCCTCAGGAATGTGGCATCCGTGTTTCTGCGCTTCTTAATTAGCTGTGGTGCGATTCGATGTGGTCTGGGGAACTCGAAGTAGGCTCAGGAAACGGTCCCGTATCTAACAACGGGTGCCTTTTGAATTTCGCCCATCGAAATGCGGCCCCGCGAAGTCGTGCTTGGCAGCGCAACGCCACAGCCGCTAAAAGACGCCACGTCGGGCCGCGTGACGACATCTAACGTGGCACACCCTCAGGGAAGTCATTCGCAACATCTTTCATAAATTCAAAGGAGGGCTGTTCCTGGTAGATTTGATTTATTGGTTATTCTTGTGCCATTCGAAATGCCAAATAAAAAAAAAGAATTGTGTTTTACGTGTTAAAATCACAATCTGATTGAGGCACGTCGCTTAATCTTTAGCACCTTGTATTTTTGTTTTTTAAATGCACTAAGCACACAAACGTTTTCTTCTCTCTTTCTCTTCATTTCTTACTTCCTCTTTTTCTCTTTTTTTCTTCATTTTTTTCTTCTGCGGTCGCCATGGCTGAACACGCGACCTCGAGCTCGGCATCGCTACGCCGCAGCCACCAGCCACCGCGGCGGGTTAAACTGGCAGGTGGAGTTAGGGTACGGCAAGGGAAAGTGGCGAGCTTTGTACGTACGCGGAAGTGGCGTCACCGCTCTAGCTGTGCTTTGTTTTAGTTGCGTCGCTAGGCGTCGGGGGTCGTTTGTTTGCAGTTCGCTACCACGCCCGGCGCAAAAAGCGGCTCAGTTGACTCGCGACTCAGTTGACTCACGACTCCGTCCTCCTTCCTTATTTCGCTTTCTCTTTTTCTTTTTCGCATAGTGGGAATCGGGGTGTAGAGGGAAATAAGCGGGGAAATAATCAATTTCCGAGCCGCTCGCTCGGTGCGCCTACATTTGCAGCGCCTAATCGATGCGCCGGGCTACTTCTGGGAAGCGCGCTGCACAGGTGCACCCGACGCGTCCTTACCAGCGACGAGGTGTCCTGCTTTAGGCTGCGCGAAGCAACTAGAATAAGGGCCGTATATGTCACGGTGACCTTTTGTTTACCGTCCAAGTGTCCGGAGTTGGTAAGTCCTCTAGCTAAGTAACAAATAGAGATGCTAGGCGTGTGATTAACGGAGCTGCAATAGTTAACTTTCGGGTTATTCAACTGAGATGGCCAATTTATTCCTGCAGTTAGAAGACATCGACCTTATCTAGCTGAAGCGTGAGATTTCGGCTAAATGAATTCTTGCGAGAGCAACATCTACCGATTGATTCGCCTTCGCAGGCTCGCCGAAAGCCAAACATTGCGCGATTTTAACCTCGCATGTCTTATTACGAGCATTTCCAGCGCACGAACTTTCCTGCGATTACGGAAATATCTTCGTACGAGACAATGAGGGCTTAATTTCGTTACAAACCATCATAAACTTTGCCTCGTGCCTTGCTAGTCTTCCAAGTCAACCGCTGTAAACCTAAGATAAATTGGCAGTAAACATATCGTGGCTCGTTTGGACGTGCACGAACAGAAAGACTCTATATAAATCCAAAGACGGTGACGACAGCCCGCGTATGTAGACTGTACTCTGTGGAGACGCGATATTTGCAGATCGCGCAGGTTTTCCTCCAGCGCTGTTTGTCTGATTCTGCTTGACAGAGCCGTGGCCTCCGAGATCGGGTGGCGCGCCAGAGCCTGCAGACCGCGTGAGCGCGGCACAGAATTGTCGTGCGCTTATTGCGCACCCCATGCGCACCGGGTACAGACCCTGCCGCGGTGCACCGATGCAGCGTCAGATGAACAGGCACGGCCGACGTGGTGCCTGTCCCCGCTGCTTGCGATCTCGTACTGCTTTTGCGCTGGTTCCCCAGTATACCATCGGGATAAGCCGACTCGGCCAGTTGAAGTTGTTGCGGCCTTCGGGACACTCCGCGGGCCTACTATAGACCCGGTTTCGTACGTTCCAGCCAACGCTGCGGAAGCTTGTTCTCGATCTGCGACGCTTTCTGCGGAATAATTGCGCTATGTGAAGCTACAACCTCCGAAAAAGTTACGTCAAATTACGTATCGGTGCACCTTGCGTGATTTGAGTGTGCGACGTTGCCGTGCCTGGGTCGCGAGCGCAATCGGCGCGCTGCGGTGGTCGCAGAAAGTGCGGCTCGGTGCACGCGTGCGGCAGGTTCGCATCTGGGACGCGTGTACCGCGCAACGAATGCGTCGTGCCACGCAACAGCACAAAAGTAGTAGCGACTCTGTGCACAGCGTTGCCGAGCAGCCGAGCCTCGGATTACAGGACGCATGCCTTTATTTCATACGGGAGACACTTTTCGGTTGCGAGTGCGACAAGTGGGAGAAGGTTTTCAGCGTTCGTTGCGCTGCATGCACGCCGGGTCTGAAAGGGAGTGTATAATGTAGTGAGCGATGGTATATGTACAGCTGCATCGCGTGGTTGGCCCCAGGGTTTTGTTGCTGTGGGGCTTAAAAGGCTTAAAAAAATCGAGAATGCGGCTATATTGCTTAACGTCCGGAACGGCGGGGTTGCTTCTATCGAAACGGTCGCTCCCTATTTAAACAGACGGTTATGGCGTTGCGTCGGCAACAGGACCGACCCCGCTGGTTCTCGGAAATGGTCTGCGGAGAAACTCGGCGAAGTGTGCCCCATGCAGGGTGAACGACCTCCTTTACTCTGGACGCCGTAATGAGCTAACGGGCCCGTTTACCGGCCGCGGTAACCTATACACGCGGGAGGAGACTCGGAGGGAACCGCATGCGCGTGGCCGCCACTCGACGGTTGTTGCGTTGGGAGCCGAGCCTAGCAATTTGTCGCGTCTCGCGGCGTCGACGCACGGGGCCGCAACTTCCCGTGACGGCCAGGCATCGAAGAAATAGAGAAATGCTACTTGTGATGGCCCTTCGAGCGTACCCCAATTTCACTTTCTTTTTTGTTCACCTCGAGGCGCAGAAGGGTGAGCAAAAGAACAATAGACAGAATAATTATAGCTCCAGCTGTACAGGCTCGAAACTAAGGCGAATGCGGCTCCTTTCCTATAGCCTATGAGAAGTCACGGATGCTCCCTCCGCTCGCGTCACCGGCAACATAGTCGACACGCGCACCTACTGTTTTGTCTTTTGCTTTAAAGCGAGGCTTCCTTCGCCTGCTACGAACCCGTCAGATGATGCGCTTCGACTTTCCTATATCATAGAAACGATCGTCCAAATCCTTAGGCTAAAAAGCTTAATAGCCTAATTAGTAATCGAACATTTAGCATCTCGAGGTATATTGATATCTACGCTCCTGTGGCAAAAGCAACGTCGAAGAAAACAGATGCTTTCGAATTGAAAACTGGGCGAATTGGCAAATTTTGTCGAACCCTTTCCAACTCGCCGCGCATTGACGTCTATATGCGGGTGCCATAGCCCCGTGACGGAACCATTCTTTCCAGTCATAGCTGGCAGCGTTCCTGGACGTCAATGAATCCTTCCATATTGTGCTCCCCCTCCCTCCCCTTTTTACAACAGCGGTCATAGCGGGCGCTATAGGCACCTGCGTAAATAGACCAGAAATAAATAAAGAAGAAACGGGGAGAATTGCGTCTGTGCAGTTACAAATAACGAATAAATAATTTGAATCTATTGCCCGTGCGGGAATGCATAATTGCAGGAGTTGAAGGTTTATGATGCGCAGTCGAAATCCCAACACTGTCTCGCTATTGCTTACATTTATGATTGTACATGTTCTATCGCACTTTTTGCAAATAATAATGATAATAATGCTTGAGAGTTGGTACTGTCCAGTAAATTCTTGTCTTACGTCTTCGTGTGTACACCCGAGAGCAAAAGTATGCGGACCAGGGATTGCGCGAGAAAACTGATTTTCTGCGCTGTCTGTGAATGCAACGCGAAATTAAAGACTACATTCCAAGCTTGGCATTCCGAATGTTCTAGTACACTCAAGAGTTTCCGCTTATGCGTGCTAATTACGAAAAAAATTGTGTGTGTTTTTTTTTCGGCGGCCCTAACTGTGGTTCGTATACTTTTGCTCACGGGTATACAGCGTTGTCACACCGTCATGCACGAAGAGATCGCATTTTGTAGTATCGCACCTTCGCTATTTTGAACAAATGCCGAGCGCTTTTTTCCTGGAACAGCCGGCGTACCGGAAAGTCGCGCCTTCTTATCGGCCGGGCTCTTCGTTAAACTTTCGAAAATCATCGCCGCGCGAACAGTCAGCCGCCGTTTAATGGTCCAGCGAGAACGTTGGGCCGATACGTTTACTCTTGGCCGAAAATGACGGGAAATGGGCTTATCTCGCTCGTTGAGGGGGGGTGGGGGGGGGCTCGTACATCTGGAGATAACGGCCTTCTGGGAGTGCGCGCCCGCTGCGTCGTCATCGGCCGAGATCGGTTTCTGTCCCCGCACGGCGTCGCGGATCGATGTCGCCATGAATCATTCAGCATCGACGTTACGCGCGGCGACGGGCGGAAATAACGACTGGAAATAAATTGTTCGCGTGCGAGCGATCGCGAAGTCGCGGTCGAAAAGCGGGAAAGTGCGCCTGCGGGTTGCTTATCGAGGCGGTCGTTCGTCGACGATCTCTCGCTCGTCCCTTCCATGACGGGCGTCGCTGTGGCGCCCGTATGGCTTCGCGCTGTCGCCGGCAGAAGCGCGAAATGCAGACGGGGCGAGTTACGTGCCGGCGTCGTTGGAAGCGAGTATACCGAACGGCAAGGGCGTGGGTTCGAGCTGCTGCGTGTGCAAGTGTTGACACAGCTGCACGTCCGCAGGCAACGCTGATATTTGAGAACGCGTGCGTGGAGAGCAGCTGATAAGACAGGTGAGAATCGATTTGTTGCTAATCCATCAGTTTCGGTGAGCTGATCAATTGTTGCCTACACGTGGCAAATTGGAATCGCAAAGATCATCCATGCTGCGGTGGCGCCACATTTAGGTGGTGCTGGAATGTAGAAAATAACGATGTTCGCCTACGCTGCTTTCGGGGCTCGCTAAAGAAAGAGTGGGCGGGAGGGGAAATAGATGGTTGAAAATTAATCCCGAGCCCCATACTACGGCATCTATTATAGCCGATGAGTTGCCTGGAGAAAGAGAGAGAGACAAAAGGGAACGAAAGACGGAGAGGTTAGCAAGCCCATAACTAAATTTAATAATTTTAAAGATTACCCTTTCATTTGATTTATTTATCTATTTTAATAACTAAATAAGTGAAACCTGACCCCATAGCTTAGCTGGCTGGTCGTCGCAACTCTTGCGAGACTCGGTCAGTGATGTCCCCATTTCCTCCATGTTGTTTGCGTCGAAAACGACACCTCTGGTGGTTCTCCTGCATTTCTCTTCAAAATGTCCAGTCTTAAAACAGTTGATTCCTTGAAAAAAGCTCGCTCAAAAAGCGCGTGAGAATTGAGTGCGTTCGCTCTTAATGACCTAGGCTATAGCGGGACGTGAAAGCATAGGGTGTTCCGCTTTCATTGCCGAAATACGAGGGCGTAGAATACCTGCTGTTGAAAAGCAGTCTGTCTGCCGTCGGCTACTGGTTAAGGCCCACGATATCGAACTCAGATGTCTCGGGCGAGCACGTTTCCGCTGGCAGCAATATTTATTTTGTTAGACGCTTCGACTTTAAGAGGCGAACTTAATCGATGGTACAAACGGCGCTGCTCAGGTGCCATGAACAGAGGGACACTGACACGTTTGCACGAAACGGGCTCGGATGTATTTACGTTCCAGCATATTTGTGTGCGTAATCTAAGCGGCGCAACTTTCGCAGCAAATCTGATCGTTATGATTTGGCGTAAAATGGCTGACAGAAACAGACGAGAGGCTGACAAGGACGAACGCTTATTTAGCCTGTTTTATTTCTTGTTTTCGTCTGTCCGCCACTTTGCGCCGAGTTACTCTAGTCATAATGGAAGACCAACTACCAACAGTCAGTTCTTCTAAAGCATATTACACTAACTGGACCCCGTTGATGTACTTTTAGTCGCCTAATACTTCAAAGCCTTAGAAAACTTCAGATTTACTATATGCGTGCCCTTCGTTAGATCGAGTCCTTGAAGCATTTCCGACACGCCCTTTAAATTGAACATGTTCACCATCGAGTCTGCAGATACTGTTACGGAGCTGTTTGCGAAGGGCGACCGCGCGCGGAAAAGCGACGAACGTGTGGCGATGCGGTTGGTGTGGCTGATGATTCGGGAGTGTCGAGCTTGCGTGTCTGCCATTGGCCCTTTTCGTGTGAAGGGCGTGCGCGTACCAAAAGCGTCGTCGTCATTCGCTTCCTCACGGTAACACTATTTTTGTTCTCATTTATGTTTAAAGCCACTCGTTTGGTAGTGCGGTTACAATGCCTACTGATCAACGAGCCCTGTTGACGTCCTTATGACTTCTTAATGACGCGTAGTTTCTCTTTCCTTCATTTTATGCTCACGTTGTCAAAGAATGTTATATATCTATATGTGTGTATAATATTGTTACGTCTCAACACCACGAAGGGTGTTAATTGAACGTCTGCCACGTGTCAAACCACCGCAGCTCCTTACCAGACGTCAGCGTGGCGTGGACAACGACGAAAAGCGCTCACCCAACCATCAGCTAGAAACAGGAGAAAAGGATGAACGGGAGGAAACCACGACAACGGATGGATAGGCGCAGTTAATTAGACGAGTCAAATCATCACCCATCCCTCGGCACTTATCCAGGCGTCAAGACAGCGTGTAAACCGGCTGTTGGAGGGTTCCACGAAAGGACTTCAGCCGCCCTTCACCTGGAAGGCTGAGCGAAGAACGGAGTGGGCAACGACGAAAGAACCAGGTGTCGCCGGATGTTTTCTTTCCACACATTCCAAACCAGTTTCTTCGAGGGGGAGTTACTGCGGGTTATGGATAGCATGGGCGTGGTATCGCAACGGAGTCGACGATGGTGATTTGCTACTGGACAGTATTCAGATTCCCTAGTCGACTCGCCTACGGAAGACGACGATCTTAAAAGCAGATACTTTTCGAGAGAGTGGACAGAGGGTCCTGTTGTGAACCGAGACGTTAGCTTGCTCCTGCATGGAGTAGGGCTTCAGCACTGGAGCCGTGTAACTAAGCTAGATAAACCCTTTTTCCGTCATTTTCTACTACTTGACGTCGTAGTCGATGGGCTTGGTGGATTCCATGTCCTGAAAGCCACTGTAACCGCAACAGTATATATATATATATATATATATATATATATATATATATATATATATATATATATATATATTGTTACGAGGGGTTGCGAAGAATTTACACGATGGTCGCGTGATCGCAGCGCAGCCCGGCCTCTCAAACTCCTCGTTCTCTTCGTCTTCTATTTCTTTTCTTCTTGTCCGTGCCTTTCGTATCTGTTACATTTCTCCGCAAGCAGACGAAGCCCGTGGGGCGAGTCAGGATGGACAAGCAGGGTAGAAAGGCTTCAGGCGAGCAATATGAGTCAGCTGAGTTTTGCTTGATCGCCGACCATTGCACAGTAGGCGAGCTATGACGTAAGTGAGTTCGCTCAGGTGGTCCACAACTACAAATGGGCCTGAATATTGTGACAATAACTTTTGGCACAATCCACGCTTGCGTTGCGGTGTCCAAAGAAGGACCAAGTCACCTTTTTCCAACGATACTTGTACGTGAAGGTCGTCGTATCGCTCTTTCGAACGACTTTGCGAGGCCAGAGTACGAAGACGAGCTATTCGACGGGCTTCTTCGGCGAGACACAAAGTCTTCAATACAGAATCGTCACTGTGCAGTACGAAGGGTAAGAAAGTGTCCAGAGGGCTTCGCGGTAACCTTGCATACCGGAGATGAAATGGGCTATAGTTCGTGGTTTCGTGCTTCGCCGTGTTGTATGCATAAGTGGTGAAGGGCAGCACGTCGTCCCAGTTCTTATGATTGGAGGAGACGTACATGGCAAGCATGTTGGTCAGCGTTCTGTTCGCCCTTTCAACGAGGACATTGGTCTGTGGATGATACATCTTGGTATGACGGAACTGTGAAGCGCACAAACGCAGTAACTCTTCAATGGCATAAACCGTGAACTGGCGACCACGGTCGCTGATGATGACACGTGGTGGGCCATGATGAAGGACCACGGAACGCAGCAGGAAGACCGCCACACAAGCGGCGGTGGAAGACGGTATGGCTGCAGTTTCTGCATACCGTGTAGGATGGTCTACGCAGACAATTATCCAACGGTTCTTGTTGTTAGATAACGGGAATGGACCCAAAAGGTCAATACCTACTTGCTCGAACGGCGTACTGGGTGGTGTCACTGGCCGAAGGGGACCCGGGGCTGCAGTGGTCGGTCGCTTGTGACGTTGGCACGTTTCACAACTAGCGACATAGCGCTTGGTTGTTTCGTACATCTTGGGCCAGTAAAAACGCTCCTGCGTGCGGTGCAGCGTTCGTACGAAGCCGAAATGGCCGGATGTCACATCGTCATGCATAGCGCGTAGAACGTCGGAGTGGAGACTCTCGGGGACGACAAGCAGAAAACGCGCTCCATGCCTGGAGTAATTAGTTTTGTACAGCAATTTATCACGGACAGTAAAGCGACCGCTGCCTTTAGAAGTACGGGTGGCGACAAAAAGCGGATCAAGCGTAACATCATCCCGTTGTTCTCGCTGAAAGTCTGCCCCGTCAGGGAACGTAGGAGTAACAGCAGCGAGACAGTCGTCAAAATTCTCAGCATCGCAGTCGGTAGTCGCAACAGGAATCCGAGAGAGGCAGTCTGCGTCAGCGTGACGACGGCCACTGTTGTACGATACCACAAAGTCGTATTCCTGGAGGCGCAGCGCCCAACGTGCGAGTTGACCAGAGGGATCACGCAAACCGACCAGCCAGCATGAAGAATGATGGTCGGTGATAATCTTGAAGGGTCTACCGTAAAGATAACACCGAAACTTTTGTATGGCGAATACGGCTGCCAGGCATTCCTGTTCCGTAACCGTATAATTGCGGTCAGATTTGCTCAACGGCTTGCATATGCGACATGTTCTGCGCCACTGTGACGTTGTACAAGCACCGCTCCTAACCCGATTCCACTCGCATCAGTGTGAACTTCAGTCGGGCAAGATGGATCGAAGTGACGCAAGAGGGGTGCTGACGTTAGTATAAACTTCAGTTGAGAGAATGATGCGTCACACTCTGGTGTCCAATTGAAGGATGCATTTTGTCGCAAAATACTTGTCAACGGGTAAACGATGTCGGCAAACCTGGGAACAAAACGACCAAATTACGAACATAGGCCAATGAATGAGCGGAGTTCTCGTGCTGACTGCGGTGGCTTGAAGGAGCTCACTGCTTCAATCTTACGAGGATCGGGTCTGACGCCATCCTTGTCGACTAAGTGTCCCAGGACCAGTGTTTGACGTTCGCCGAACCGACACTTTTTTGAGTTTAGGACCAGTCCAGCTTTCTCAATGCAGTCGAGAACGAGGCTGAGGCGCTCGTTATGTTCTTCAAACGTGCGGCCAAATATTACATCATCGAGGTAACACATGCATATCTCCCACTTTAGACCACGTAGTACTGTGTCCATGAATCTTTCAAAGGTGGCAGGAGCATTGCAAAGGCCAAAAGGCATAACATGAAATTTGAATAGGCCATCTGGAGTCACGAAAGCAGTCTTTTCCTTGTCGGCAGGGTACATAGATATTTGCCAATACTTCGATCGCCAATCAAGTGTTGAGAAGTATGAAGCAGCGTGTAAGCAATCAATGACGTCATCGATTCGCGGTAGCGGATAGACATCTTTCTTCGTCACTGCGTTTAGATGTCTGTAATCCACGCAGAATCTCCAGGAGCCATCTTTTTTTCTGACCAGGAGTACTGGGGCTGCCCATGGACTAGATGACTCTTGAACGACACCTTTGCTCATCATCTCCTCGACTTGCTCGGCAATAACTTTGCGCTCGGACGATGACACTCGGTAGGGCTTCTGGCGGATGGGGTGTGCTGAGCCGGTATCTATTATGTGACGAGCGCGGGACGACGGTAAATGAAGGGGTGCATCTCCATGCGTGAAGTCGAATGCGGCCTCATGCCTGGCAAGGACTTGTACCAGTGCTTGCCGTTCCGATGTACCGAGAGCCTTGCTGATCATGCCAAGCATTAGCTCTTCAGAATGGCGATTATCGCAAGGAGAGCAAGCTGTAGGTAGAGACGTCCGTAGTTAGTGCCGCTATTGAGCTACATGCGGCTTCATCGAAGAGAGCGATTTTCATACCGCGAGAAAGGACAACCGGCGTGGCGGAACAGTTCAGTGCCCACAATGTGGCGACTCCTTTCATCATGCACACGGCAGAGCAGGGCACAAGTATAGCTTTTTTTTTTCACAGTTTATGCGGAGAGGCCTAACTACAAGGCCAATACAATCAGCGTCAACAGTAGTTGAAGAAACACGAACGGGCGTCAGGCACCACGATGGTGCAATCACTTCATCAAGAACACTGAGTGTGTCTATGTCCCTGTCTTCGCCACGCGAGCTTTGTTCGGAATGTGCTGATATAATTAACTTGTTCACTGATATTTCGCCACAACCACAGTCCACGGAAGCGCCGCACTATTCAATAAAATCGATACCAAGAACTGCATCGTGCGAACAACGAGAAAGAACAAGAAATTCCGACACAAAAACTTTCCCAGCCAACAAAACACTCACAGCACAAACACCAAGGGGATGAAGCCACTCGCCGCCTACTCCACGAAAGGTAATACCGTCGTTCCAAGAAAACATAACTTTGTGGCCTAGCCGGTTTTTGAAAGCGAGGCTCATCACAGACACAGTCGCCCCAGTATCAACTAACGCCATGGTCGGTATTCCGTCAATCGAGACATTCACTTTGTTCTTGGACATCACAATAGGCAGATGTATTTCTTGCAAAGACCGTCCGGCGACCACACCTCCACTGGCCGCTGATGCTAGCTTCCCGGCGGCGGTGAGGAAGAACGGCGCCGAGGAGACGGAGAGCGACGGGAACGGTTATTCGGTGGCGTCAATCTCCGCTCAGATGCTGGCGAATCGCTGCGTCTGGTCTCGTGTGAGAAGTGGTCCATTGTAAGCAAATCGGTCGTCCGCAAGTCATATGAAGTACGGGTTCTGGATGGCGAGAACATCGGTGGTGTCCTACATGATTGACGGCCTTGGCGACAATACCGAGCTATATGGCCTGTGGAACCGCAGTTGTAGCACACGGGAGGGTCGCGGTTCACAGCGTCTTCCTCGAAACGAATGGTAGGCGGCTGCGGTCGGCGAGAAAGTTCGTTGTCTTGTGGAGAACGTGTCTCTGCTGCTTGCTGAAATCCGTTATATCGTTCATAAGTCGTGTCGTGGTTGTAGGGTCGGTGCTGTTCTTGTCGCGGCCTGACAGAAGTCACAGGGCCTCGGGGGTGAAAACGCGGCTGCTCTCGTTGTGGCCGAGCGTCATAGGTAGGGCCTCTGTCGTAGAGACGTGGCTGCTGTCGGGGCGCGAGTTCATAATCCTCAGTGCCCCTCGCCGCTGGATAGGGGGAGAAGGATGCCACGGTTGGCTCGAAATTTGGTGATAGGTGGAAGTTATGAGTGCCTGGATGTGTCACTTGCGCGTGCAGGCTGAGCTATTCCCGAACTATTTGTCGGATCGTTGATGCCAGATCGAGGGGCTGGTTGCTGTCCACGCTTGCAACTGTCGTCACATTGACTAGCCTGCCAAACTTCGGCGTGATGCGCTTTGTCTTCAGTTGCTGGAAAGTACGACAGTGCCGAATGATGTCAGCGACGGAAGCCAGGTAGTCTTTTGCGATGAGGAAGTTATAAACATCCTCGGCAATTCCTTTTAGGATGTGCCTGACTTTGTCTTCCTCGGACATTCCAGAGTCCACCATCCTGCACAGTTTTATTACTGCCTCAATGTAGGTAGTGCAGGTTTCGCGTGGCACTTGCGCATGTTGCAGCAGCGTCTGTTCTGCCCTTTTCCTTTTCGTCGCGGAGTCGCCGAATCGCTCTTTGATTTCCGAAACAAATCTTCCCCATGTTGTGAACGTTTCCTCGTGATTGTCGAACCACAACAACGCCGTATCCGTTAGAAAGAAGACGACGTTCGAAAGCTGAGGAGCGCTGTTTCACTTGTTGGCGACTTTCACCCGGTGATAATAGATGAGCCATTCCTCGACGTCTTCGTCTGATCTTCCAGCGAAGGGACGCGCATCTCTCAGTTGTAGAACGGAACTGGTCGGCGCAGCTGTTGGAATGGGCCGTTGTTCGTCTGCGCCGTGGGACATATTCAACTCCGGTGGATTCGGTAGATGTCCAGCAAGGCGACGGCTCCGTCGAAGAACTTGTGATTCAGCCTCCGTCTTCGGGTGTCGATTACCCCGCACCTCCACCACAACTGTTACGAGGGGTTGCGAAGAAATGGTTTTATTTACACGATGGTCGTAGCGTGATCGCAGCGTAACCCGGCCTCTCAAACTCCTCGTTCTCTTCGTCTTTTATTTCTTTTCTTTTTGTCCGTGCCTTTCGTATCTGTTACAATATATATAAAGTGCGTGCGTGTGTGTGTGAAACTTGCGCCGATTTGGCAGTCTCATCTAGCCCCGTGGTTTCAGAATATTATTCGAACCGCCCAATGACCAACGGTACACCGTTATCAGTGCCTCGATAAAACGCCACCGAGAAGCACTACGTATAGTCGCGCATGCATTACGGTCAAGTTAACGGCACAAACACCGAGCAGTCCGTCAAGGTTTCGAACATCCGAGCTTCGTGGCGGAGTCGAGCAGGATGCTGCTGCCGCGTGCTTGGTTCCGTTCTTCTTTTTTTTTTTTATCCATCGTGACTCCCTTTTTGTTGTCGTGGGCAGGGACACGGCGTCATTCGTTGCGCCATCGGACCGGAAGTTCTGCGAGCGGGTCATTCGCACGGACGGAGAGACTCGCCGCACAAGACGGCGACAAAGAGGGGAAAAATTACGCCTGTACGAAAGTACATCAAGGCGGAACGAAAGGCCTGTGGCGAGAAAGAACGGTGCTGGACCCTGAATAGGGCGCGAATTGCGGACGCAGATAGAAAGAACGAAAAAAAAAAAAACAGAACTAAATACACTCCGGCGGCGTATTATGGGACGGGGGCAACCGCACCGTTTCCTCTGCTAGAAGGCATCTCGGGTCTCTCGCTGACCGCGCGGTGTGCCGGGAGTGCGCGGGAAACGCGCTTTGTTGTTCTTTTTTGTGTCAAGACCGTCGCGTTTCTGCACAGCGAGGCTGCCTCCCTCGCGCAGCGCTGCTCTTTTCGTGCGAGTATGCCTCTCGACGTTGGAGTCTCATATCGCCGTCTTTATTGCTCTAATCAACAAGGCAGGACATTCCTCCCTTGTGCGCGAGGGAGAGGAGACATGGGACCTGGTCACGCTATACGTAGCGTGCATCCTCTCGCCCTACAATGTGCCCTTTTGCGTGACTAAGCCAAGCAGTAGGCTCTCCGGAAAGAGAGAACTGCCCTCTTCTGATTTAACTTCTTTTCTTTCCTTGCGAGTTTCCAAACCTCAATGCGTTAAGAACCAGAACAGAAAACGTTCAAGAAGCCGCAACATTCATATGGACACGGATTACGAACGAAGCTGTTTAAGTTGCATACATCATGAAATCGTACATTTTTTTCATACGACACCACAGTACGCCAACACAAACACCACCGTGGTCACCGCACCTCCTATGCATCTGCGTCAACCGCTGCTGCAGCCGCGCCGGCACCTCCCTACGCGCGTGCTGTTATAACCGCAGAAGCGCAGGCCACGTGCACAGGCGCCATCGCCACATTTCCCTCCTCTCCCGCCTACCCGTCTCCATGACTGAAGCGCTGTCGACACTCTTTCCCGTTCTCTTCTACCCGTCTCCAATCCAGCAGCGCGGGAACTTCCGACGCGCGTGGACGTTATAACCACAGAAGCGCATACCACGTGCACATTTTCCCCCTCTCCCCTACCCGTCTACATGGCTGTAGCGCTGTCGCCACACTTCCTTCCTCTCCCCTACTCATCGCCACACACTATCCCTCTCTCACATACCCGTCTCCATTCCAGCAGCCTGGCATCCCCGACACGAGTGACGTTATAACCACAAGCGCAGGTCAAGTGGCCAGGGTCGTCGCCACGCTCTTTCTCCCGCAAATGGCCGGCTGTGCGCAGACGTTTGTGTATTTCTGTCTACCATACGGACGCAAGCCGCCCAGCGTGCCCCCTCTGGGAACGCATGCGGGGGTTGCACACTGGGGCTAGAGGTAAACATCTTCACTGTAAAAAGTATCAACAACAGGCGTTGTGAAACGTCGTTCCAGCGCACATTTTGACACGGATGAAAAGAGGACTGCACGAACGCCGGACTTCAACTGAATTTTATTCACGGAAAACAGGGCGTCATGTACACAGGGGAAAGGGAGGGGTGCGCTGCTAGTGCGCAGGACCACCCAAAGATATTTCCTTGGTCCAGGCGACAATCATCAGAGGCGTCGAAACCAAAAAAAAAAGGAAAGAATAAAAATAAAGTTCGTTCTTCCCGAGCACAACAGAAGGAGCACTGACGCAGTAATCGTTTTCATTGGAGATACAAAAGGCTTCCAAAAATTTCCGGTTTTTCTGAGGGCTAAATTTGCGCAACAGACGTGTTCGTTCGAAAAACGCCTTGCATGCTGGCTTGTGCGAGCAACGGCGAATGTGGTCGGCTAAATGACCAGCGCCACTTAGTGAAGTAGCATTCCTGCGATGCTCTAGCAGGCGTCCATTCAGACATGTTCAAATGTGCGCTGGAACGATGTCTCATAATGCCAATCACAACCAACTAGCTCAGCTGTCCATACTTATCAACAACAGCACTGGCAGCAGGTATAGTACGACAAAACACCAACACAGCACTTAGTTAGCGACAGCGTCCAGAAATTGAACGAAGTCTGCAGACATGAGTGAAGGCTACGGCCTTTAGATACTATAGACAGTGACAACTTATACAAGCAAGCACACCGCTGTCCAACTCGAATAGAATTTGAATCGATCCGCCAACCATGGCTTCCACTTGTAACGTTCAAAAACCGTTGCTCGTCTGTTGCTAACGAAACTGATGGTAGGCTGACGCATATAATTTGTCGTAGCGTTCCATTTCGGCTGCTTATGTTACCCCATCTCCCGGGAGCCTTCTTGTCGACGCCGCAGCACATTTTCTGACCGCGCTCGTGCCTCCTCGCAGCGATGCTGTACCCGGAGTTCCAGTACCGGCCCCCTCCGCCGTCGTACCAGGCCTCGATGCAGGAGTACCGGCTGCGGCTGCTTCTGCTGGACCGGCAGGGCGGTCCGCCCACCCTGCCCACCCCGGTGGCACTGGCCGCCCACCACCACCACCACCATCACCACCACGCGGTGCCCGCCCCGCCCCCCGTGGTGCCGCCCCCCGCCGCGGTGACCTCGCAGCCCGCGCCCATGCTGTCTCCGGTGTCCCCGCCGCCCACCTACCGGTCCGGGCTGCACGCCAGGTGAGCGCGCCTATTCTACACGGTCGCGGTGCTTCTCGAAGGGAGACAAACCCTGAGGACGAAGGAGAGACAGGGTGGCATACTCAAGTCGTCGCTTTACGGTTGCCTTACGTTTCCGAAGTGACCTGGAGTGTGGCAAAGCGATGTCTTAAAGGGCCCCTCACCAGGCCCCACAGCAAATTTTGGTTATACGCTGGAAGTTGTTACGTGTCCTCTACAGATCGTTCTGCCGCAAAAAAAAAAAAAAATCGAATCTTCACATTAATAGCCGAGATAGAAATATTTCAGTGCCGCGAAGCCATGATTTCAGCAGCCTAGGAAGACGCTCTCTCCACTCGCCCCGTCTAGCCTACCCAGGCGAAATTCCTTCCCTGCGTTCTTCCTTACCGGACCTCGAGGATCGCTGACGCATGCGTCACAGGCCCCGCCTTCATTTTCTTTGTCCTCGCTTTTTTTTTTCGGCGTCACGCACTTCCGCCGACGACGTCGCGCGCGAGCTGTTGTCTCGTTCGCCCAGCGCACGATTTTGCGCGCTGTGCACAAGGAAACATGACCAGCGGTATAAGTCAGTGCTACGCGAATACTGAGGCAGAACAAGCGGATCGCAGAGCATGATCATGCTCTGGAACACGGTAGAAAATGGCATAGTTTCGGTACATGCGCATGTGACCGCACGACCGTGGGAACAAGCAGACGAAGCGGAAGGAAGTACATCTCTCTTGCTTCGGTGCGAAGTAAAAAAAAAAAAATGCAGACATTCCGTTTGTGTGTTTTATTATTTCTCTAAACTTCAATTGGTCCATTCAGGCAACAGATCGCACAGATAACAGATGTTGTCTTAGACAATTCTCGAAGCCACGTGTCACCACTAGCGACGTCACACCACGGACACTACTACGTAGGCGCATGGGCACGACTACGTCACCGTCCGGCTTGGAGCGCGGCGGCTGCGAGAAGGAAAAACGGCGTTCGGTTTGAAATTTCAGATCTTTCCGCGCCGCGTAGCGATGTAATACTTTGCAGACGCGATCGTTATCGCGCAATCTATGCTCTGCGCTTGTCAGCTCAAAATGGCCAGACCTGGTGAGGGGGCCTTCGATAGAGCGAGCTCATTTGATTTCTGAGCGGAGAAATAGAGTTGCGTTGTTCCATAGATGCTGGAGTTATTTTTCTCTGCCGCACACCTAGTATATTACTTCAAATGACGAAGTGTGATACGTGGTATGACCCATCGCTACGTGCTTACACAAGATACACAAGCAAGAGAGAAAAGTGAACTCTCTTTTTCGGGCCCGTGTACCAAAATGAACGTTAGGAGTGGCTTCATTGCTCGCAATGCCCTGCCAGCGCGGCTCCAAAGTGCAAGCAGAACATCCCACATTCTTAACTATATCGCGCGAATGTCGATCACACGCTAATTTAGCGTCTCACAAAGGCGAGTCTGGCAGAAGTACGCGCAGGCGCAGAAAGCACTCTCCAGTGCAAGCGGCGTCTGCTAACGCTGTTCCCTCCAGGACGACGCACGCCCATATCACAGTGTGGTCGCCCGGTATAGGTCACAAATGCGGGATACTGTACAAGTGGTGCTGCACGTAGGACGCACCACGTAAATTTGAAGTTCATCGCATTATAGATAACCCTTGAGGCGGGAAAGCGCGTGCAAAGTGGTAAGGTACGCAGTCGTGCGCTTTACGCAGGGCTTATCACATCGGTTGCAGTTTGTGCAAGTAGTAGATCGCACAGGGGACGACGTTAAAAAAAAATTTAATTATGGGGTTTTACGTGCCAAAACCACTTTCTGGTTATGAGGCACGCCGTAGTGGAGGACTTCGAAAATTTCGACCACCTGGGGTTCTTTAACGTGCATCTAAATATAAGGACACGGGTGGGGCGACGACGTTTAGCCGAAGGCGGTGCAAACACGTTTGGTGGGGCCATATTCAATACATGGATGTCTTAGTTTGTGTCGGTACTGCGAATGGGTTCGTACTGTGTGTCGTATATGTGGACATCCGGCCAGAGTTGTGGACCACTGTCATGGCCGCCACCACGCCGGTGACTACAATCAAGTGGGTGCGACTGGCTTATCTCGTAGCCTTTTGAGGACTGGTTCTCGGACCACGATGGGTATTCGTCCTGTTGCCACGTGATCTGTCGATTTCCACGATTACGCTACACCGTGAGGAGCGTCACCTTTTTGGATTAACATCAACTGCACAGAAGCTATGACTCCACTTTTCTGAGAACAGCACGGCACTCCTGAAGGCGCACTTATTTTGCAAATCAGTCGTTATCAACAACTCGCCTAAAAGAAAAAGCCGGCAGTGTTGGGCATTCTTGCGCAGTCACCATCGTAATTCGAGTGAAGGAGTTAGTGCGCCTGTTAGGCAGAAGTTGTTAGCTCTTAGTCGAAATGTTATAAGGTCTCAAGCTAACGTGTATATCTGCACCTCTGGAAGAATACGCTGAACTCTCGTACGCCTTTTTATTGATTATGTGTGTCTGTCTAGCCGTGGATGAAACCTTTGACACGTGGTGCAATGTGCTTCGAGCCGTAACTCGCCAACTATTGTTTTCTGTTGAGGTTAACCTCTCTGCCTCTCATTAAACCCTCTCTCTCCTAACTATTCTGATTTAGTTTAGAATAGGTTAAAAATGCGACGAGCGCGAGTGCGCGCTACAAGAGTATCGAAAGGACTGAGCAAAAGAGTTAAAAAACATACACGCTCTAGTGTTAGGGTTTCATGCCTATTTTTTCTGTTTATTTTCGTTCTTTCCCGTTCGCTCTGACCGAAGCACCCCGGGGTGATCGCGAAACCGGAAAGCGTCGCGTATCGCCTCCTCGTCAGCCGCGCTGCTCCGGTTTCTCAGTCGGAGGCAGGACGGTGTCTGCTGCGCGTGCCATCGAACCAGAGCGGCATTTCTCGCCGCGTCTTTGCAAGAACTTCGCCTGACGGGTTGCGCGCTTGCTTTTTTTTTTTTGCGTTGCGTTTGTTGTTACCTCGTTTTTCTGCCAGGCCCCTCTTATCTGTGCAGCGACCGTTTCGGAACCTCACGACGGACTAGGTGGCTCGTGCTTTGGGACACGAAGAAAGCGAAAGCTTTGCGTGTTTCTTTCGTTTCCTGGAGGGCAGATTTTCGTTTTACTTCTTCCCTCGCGGATTTGACGGGTCGTGCATCTCGAAAGCTGGTTTCGCCCATTCGCCGTGCGCTCCTAATGGTTGCCCCGGGGACGCGCTGGCCCGGTCGCCGTGTGGCCCGCTGCCGCGCACCGCTGTGCTCTCTCACTTTCGCGTTGCCTAATTGCTCGCAGACGGGAGTTTACGTGAAGCGCGTGCGCGTTTGTTTGCCGCTTTCGCTTCCCACTGACTGCGCGCTCAGTGGTGGTTTTAATGAAACAGCACGCTTAAGAGCATTATTGACTTCGGCTGCTAACTACGCTCGTACGCGCAGCGGGTGACTGCGCGTTGGATTTAAGGCATTGCACTGCCGCATTGAGATGGGGGCGCACTGAAAAACTGGTCTTGTACTCGTCTTGCGGTGAGCGTTACCGGACGCAGCGCGACCAGTATTAATCTCATTGCGGCGACTGCCTGTGTTGTTTAGGAGCATTAATCCGAGTCAATCAATCAATTGACCAGTCAGTCAATCAAACATACCGCGAGCAAGTGCGAAGGCGCATCCGCGAAACGGGAAAGTTGCGATCTCGAGAACCTAGAACGTGCCAGTGAACTCGAGGCCACAAAATCTTGCAACACCATCGTTGAAGAAAGGATGGGGCCGTTGCGCAGATGGTGCAAATCGGCCCTCGGGAATCTGCGCCGCGTATACTTTGTCCACTCGGGACGACCGATGTGGCGTCCTCCGACGAACCGCTTCGCGTAGCGTGCGAGGTTCGTCTTCCAGCCGAGACCACGTGCCTCCTCGACCCCCTTTCTTTTTCATTTCCAGGCGGTTCGCGTCCTCGACAGTTGTGTGCCGGCTGCGGGGACGAACGAGGACAGCGAATCCGACGAGTGGTCGTCGCGACCCGCGAGCGTCCTTCGCGGCGTGAGCGAGCCTTGCCGGAAAAGACGACGCACACAAACAGATAGAAACGACGAACTGCGCGGCGAATGCAAACGAAACGTCCACGCATCGTCCGTCAGGCGCGACCGCTGCAGTTTTCGCCGCGAAACGCGCAGGCAGGACACGGCGGCGGCTGCTGCTTCGCGGCGCGCCTCGCACCCGCGGAGACGCTAAGTGCGGCGCGTTTTTCCATCCGCACGTGTTCCCCGCTCATTCATTGTTTGTCGCCGTCGTTTCCCTTTGTTGGCGCCCTCTCGCGTAAGAGCCGAGGCCGCGTCGGCAGTTTGGTGTGCGTTGCCGCGTGCGAGCGTGCGGACACGCTCCTTGACACACTCCGCGGTCTTCGAGGCGCGTGGACACCCCGCTCTCTCCCTTCGAGCAACACTGGGGCGCCGCTTGGCTGCTGGCGCCGTTCTGCGTGTCCCGTTCGTCCCATTGTGTGACGCGAAGTGAGTTGCCGCTGGGCGCTTGCAATCGCGGCGTCGGGGAGCTCAGTGCGCGAGCGTCGGTGGCGGGTTGTGCACGATACAGAGCTAAGGACGGCACAGGGAATGGCGTCAGTCGCTCTAGCAAAGGAAATCGACTATTGGCGTCGCAAAGCCAAATAGTCTATGATATCGTAACCATTTCTTCAAGGTCTCGCCGGCGATAACCATTCCTTTTAGGTGACTGTGATGCGTTTTTGGTTCCATATCTATATCTGCCTTTAATGTTGTGATCGTTATTATTAAAGAAAAGCAAATTGGTAAGGTAGACCGGCTAACCCAAAATCTCCTATTACCTACTCCAAAGATGTGAAGGTACGCCAGAGTAAGATGAAAACAACAACACTGTACACACTAACACGAGTATGCAGTCGTGTCAGCACGAAGCAGCGGGAACACGCTCTATTTCGTCACATCCAGAGAATCCCACTGAAACTCCCAACTATTCTCTCTAGCTTTTCTTTTTCCTTTCTCTCCCGCATTCTTGTGAGTAAATGCAGTGATCGCCTCGTTCGTAGTGTCAGCGCTACAACCTGCTTTGTCTTATCCCGTTCCTTACGTTGTTTTAACTCTGCAGTGCCCCAACAGAGTTTCACATTAATGTAAATTACAACTTGTTCGCCTTCATTTCTGTTCATGGAGAGTACATTTGTATTTCGAAAACAAATAATTATTTTTGAGTTATAAATATTGATTAGTATAACAATTAACTGATTAGTAATTCGTTCGCTGAAACGTATACGACTGAAAACTCTCTCCAGCGTTTGAAATACGCTTCTCTTCGCAGTACGCTAAGGTTCCTTTCGCTAAATCAGAATTTTGAGCTATCAACGCAGCTTAGCGCATGTCATACACTGGACATTGCAGAGTTAGGTACAAGGAATAGGAGAGACGTTACAGTTAGTCTTTTCGCCGTAGCGCCACTTTGTCTACGAGACCAGCCGATGGTGCGAAGATCACATTGAGCGCCTCTGCAACCCTGTCTGTTGTAACCTTCACATTATTATTTAATGTTTTGTCGCTCGTGCATGTGTCCACGCGAAAGTGGCACGTTTGCTTGTTGCTTATTTACACTGTGTTATTGCCACTACTGCGAGCGCAGTTTTCCAAAGAAACGTTCGTCACGGATAGCTTCTCCACACTAAGACCGCTTGTGTGGAGAAGCCTCGTTTACGAGCGATAAGCCGCGCACTCGACACGCTTACGGGAAGGGGACCAACCAATGCAGGCATCGAACTAATGTTTTTTGAATCAAGGAAACAACTGCCCACCCGACCCCGTCGTTGGTGGCCGCGAAGGCGTGAACCCCACGCTGGCGTGTTCCTACATTTATTTTCTTTGCTGTATGTCGCGTTATTATAAGTGTGTCGTCGCTTCGTTTAGGAAAGCGCAATTTGGCCACCATCAGCTCGTATTGTACGGCAAGGTTCTGACGAGTTTTCTACGTAGTAAGCGGCAGGTGCTGGGACAGCTATTGCCTCGCAACGATTACAGCACATCTGCTTCCAACCGCGCCGTGTGCTTTCCATCGTCCCGAGCACTGTGGACGACCGTCGCACTCCTCGCGGGGAAAACGCAGCGTAGCGCTTGCGAATGGGAATGCGCACTCGACTATGTTTGTTGCGGGACTAAATGTGGCGCCATTAAGAAGTCAACAAAGCTTTTTTTTTTTTTTTTCAATGAACGACTGCCGCAGTTGGCTGTCCGTGTGAAGAAGAAACTGTAGCGCTAGCGCGACAGACGGGGCGACGTAGAGAAGACGCCAGGAGGCGCTCCGTTTCTGGCCGGCCATTGCAGCCTTTGCAGCCCGTCGGTGAGGTGCCGTCGAATGCGTACTTTTCGACAGCGGGAAACAGAGGTTTCTGCGGGGCGTTACGCAACCCTTCCCGCCGTGTTGTGGGGGGAAGCTCTCCTCGAGTGCGGCCTCGAGCGGACGGGCGCCGGCGCGTGGTGCGCCTCGCGGCAGTGGGACGGAGGCGTTCGAGCCGCGGCGTCGAACCGCGCGCCTTCCACGCTGGTCCCAAGTCTCCGGCGGCGGCCGCGCGTGACCGTGTAGCGGCGAGGGTCGGCGTTCCGCCAGTGCCTCTGTCTTTTTTGCGTCTCCGCTTTCCCGCCTTTTGATTTGTGTCCGCGGTGGTGGACCACCGAGAACAATAGGCTGACAATGGCAGACGAGGAGGAGGAAGGAAAGGGAGTGCGTGCGAGCGCCGTTGTTCACTCTCGGTTGAAGGTCGCTGTCGCACGGCGCCCGTCTCGCGCATCGCGGCCGAAACGTCGCCTTCTTTGCCTTTTTTATTGTCTTCTTCGTTTTTTTTTTCTTATTGGTTTCGCGACGTTATCGCGACATTCGGGATGAATCGAGGTTGCGTGCGGGTCGTCACGAGATGCAGCCGCATAGCCGGCGGCATTGTCTCTTCACCGGGTCTTCAGATTTCTCGTCGTCGCCGACTTCCAGTACTTCGAGGCGGCACCGGTTTTCCATTTGTTTCTTTCTTTTCTTTGTTCGTTTATCTTTCTTTCGTGGCCGTGTATTTTTCCGCGCAGATCCCTGCGATGACAGAACAGCGCGGGCATTTTGGGCGTCTCCGCCGATTGGAAACAATGGGTGGACAGAAAATGACAGCGTTGTCGTGCGAGTCTTTCCCGTTGGAGGAAAGAAACCTCGGATCTGCTGTCTAACGGGCGCTGCGAATGAAAGTGGCGCGGGACTGCAGCACTGCGTGCGAACGCAGGTACACTCTGCTTGCCTTTATGTGCAGAAGCGTTTACTGGCTTGCCATTAACTACCAGTAACAACGCTGTGGTTCTCGGTTCACAGCCAAGAAGCATTAACATCCATCTGGTGAAAAGAGAGTGAAAATAAATATTTAAAGAATGCTTCAGCGGAATCAGGCACTAAAAGGAGCGTGTGGTGCAAAGCGAGAGAGAGAGAAAGGAAAGAGAGGGAGCTTGACTAGAGATTATCTCCGCGGTTGGCTACCCTGTACCGGAGGAGGGGCAAAGAGATGCTGCTATAGACGAGAGAGAAAGAATGAAGAAAGAAAGATGAGACGGCGCAATGATAAATAGGAGAGAATTTGTCGACTATCTTCTAGCATTGGAGATAGGCGAGTTTCACCGGTACCGGATTATTGTCATGCCAGAACTGTGCAAGGAAAAACGGATGGCGTCAGCACGCTCCAGTTCTCGCACCAGTTCCTTGTGACGTCGGTATATTTGATGGCATTCGGCGGAGGGTCATTAATGTCATCTATGAAAAAAAAAAAACGCATCAGACCACATCAGTGATTAGTTCGCCTCTCAACTGGTTTACTGTGACAGGCCCTGACAAACGACACCGCCATCTTCGTAACTTACTTTGCGATGTTCACGGCTTCAGGAATGGCGGCGTTCGAAATGCGTTCTCATTGTACGTATACATCTGAGCGACTGTGACGCGATAGCATTATCAGGTTACAGTGCCTCCAGAATCGGTTCGCGGTACAGACCGCAAAAGCTCATGCGAAGACGCACACAGTGACCAACTTTGAGTTAGTAGGCACTTTTAGATATTGCGCATGCAAACGGCTTTTGGTACTCGGACGGAATATTGCGTGCTCGAATTATCGCGCCCGGCTGGCGTTCTTTTTTCTCCTTTTGGGTTCTTTTGTATGCCTTTCTTGCTCTCTTTGGTAAGTTCGGCAGTTTGCGCCCCCTAAGTTTGCGTACGCAAAATATACAACTCCGTAGTGTCTGTGATATCGGTTATGTTTTGATTAGACCTTCTCATGAAACGGTGCAGTTTACACTTATTGCACTTCCTCCGGGATCGGACCACTTTACTCGGCGAGAGAAACAGCAGCACCGACCCACGCACAAACCTGAGAAGGTAGGCAAAGAAGGATTCGCTTTAAAGAGACAAATCAGCTTAGACTGTTAAGCTATTCTTTCAAAAACTGTGTCAACAATTTTGCGACAAGAGGTTGATTATTAAGATAGAAAACCAAGGCCAAACTTCCATTTTCTTTCTTTGTACAATTTCGTGCCGGGACGTAAGAGTCGGTACGTCAGTGTGTCCTCGTGGTTTTCAATATATTTTCTTGTGTTTAGGTCGTTGTGGCACGGCAATCCGCTCACTTAGAATACAGTGCAGCCCATCCTTATCCTTAAAAAAATGAATAAACTAGGCAGTCGATGTTCGACTCGATGTCAGTGAGGGAAATTTGAAATTGTCTCAAGACAACTTCTTGCTGGGCAAGTTGGTATTGATTAATGATGCCTATATTTAAGGCGCCAAAAAACAACACGCGGCACACAAGAAAGGACAAGGATGGCGCTCTGTCCCGTTGTCCTCTCTGGTGTGCTGTGTGTTATTTTTTGGCGCCTTAAAGAATAGGTTTATTGAAGGTGTCGCGGATGTCGCGAAGTCACATTACAGTATGCTAGGCTGTGACGCTGATTGCAAGGGGTTAACTATATATTAAGATAAAATAAGCAAGGGATAAAATGGAAGCTATTTGGACAAAGCACGAGTCAAAAGTTACAATGATGCTACAATTTGGTCTTCTCTCTCGTGGCCGAATGTTTAGCGAATCCCCCTGCGAAGGCCGTGCACGTATACCTAGAAGCATCCTCCTCGCCCCATCGTTCGTCCAATCACACTGCGGTGCGCGCAGTGTGCACACAGGGTGACACCATCCGGAGTTTCAATACGTCAAGGCCGTTGCCACAAATCGTTAGCAGTGCAACGGGCCTCTTGTCTCGCAGCATCGCAAGACACACTTCCTCAAAGAAAACACTTCCACGCCCGTTGGAGCATCTGGTCCGTTCCCGGAATATCTCGGCATGGTGCAGTTCAGCGGGTCGACTGCACTGCTTCCACGAGCCGAATGGCGGAAGCCCCGCCTACGCGCTTTCCGTAAACCGGGGCTCCCCCGACGGCTGTAACCCTCCGCCGCCGTCTTGGTGTCGAACGGCGTCTCTCTTTTGACTACACCGCGTGACCCTTGCACGTGGCCGCCCGCACAGACAGCGTCCTAAGAATGTGTGACGTCACGGCGCGCTGGTGCGGGAACCTCTGCAAGGCAGCGTCGCCCTCGTGCCGACGTCTGTTCGCTATCGTGCGAGGGTGACTCGATACGTGCGGCCAGTCTTCTCCGCGTATCCGTTGACGCTCTATCACGCGCAGTTCGGGCGCCCTCTTTCCGGGCGTCTAGTTTGGTTTGGCGGTCCCGCGATAAAGCAGGCAGCGCGCCGCCTGCGTGTCAGACACCCGTGGCCGGTTGGCCGCGATCTGCTGCCCACTGGTCTCTCGGCCGTGCCGGTCGCTGTAGAGGTGGGTGTGCGACGTGGCCGACGGTCCGCGACGGGAGTTGAGTACGTCACCTCGGAGCGAGGCGATCTGGAGCGCGACATTAAAAGCGCCGTCCAGTCGCCGTCGAGACTTCTTCGAGCGCAACCAGTGATCGTGGTCGCCGTTTATCTATTTCTTCGCTCCGTTGTCGCACAGTGGTTACTACCTCTGCATCGTTCAACTCTGCATCGTTACCGCGAGACAAATGGTCGTTCTTTTTATGTCTCGGGGAAAAGTTATTTTACCACTACAAATAATAGCACAGCACACATTGCAGCATAGCATATTGAGCATAATGAATTGCTCTTTCCAAAAACATACGTCCCCAAACAAAGACATTATTAGGTAAAACATAAAAATTCTACAGAGCGCATTTTTTGCTGGCACTTGGTAAAAACAACAATAAACTATCATGATATCTACAAAAACTTACGTTAATATTAAACGAAATTTAGAATATACATTTCAAAGTTAAATAACCCAGAAATTGTGCCCGAAAAAATAAATGCTCATTACACTGCCGTTCTTCGCATGCCAAAAAAAAAAAAATAATAAAACCTAACACCAGTTCACCGCTCATGCCATGCGGTGAAGCAATTTCTGGATTTTGTGAAGCATAGGTGCAATGCGCAATTTTCCCACAAAACGTCTGTTTGTTTATTCGCCTTTTCGGCATCTTCTGAGGATGGTCCGATGAGAAGTACAAGGAACGTACTTTATCAGTTCGTCTAGAGACGTGCACCTCTTCCCGGACTGATCGCCCTCACGTAGCTGGCCAACTACAAGATTATGCATCCGAGCATATCTGTTTGCATTTTTTAGCAGATTGTCTTTATCACCTCTGCAGAGAGAAAGAGCAGAAAGAAATCCTACGAGGTTGTAAACTGTCTCGCGTTGATCCGCAGTGCTGGGCCTAGATGTGCTACGGGTGGCCTTCTTGGTGGTGGTGGTAAACTGTATTGAAAGGGGGAAGCGGAAAGGGGGAGGTGGCCGAGGGAACGGCCTCAAGACAGGCCCTGGGCCCTGCTTGGCCCTCTCCGCCCACTCCACCAGTCCAAGCTGTCGGTGCTGAGTGGGATCTCGCTGCTGAGTGGGGGGGGGGGGGGGGGGGGGGTGAGAAAAAAACGGGAGCGAGGTGGCTTGAACGGAAGTTTCTTTGCTGCCGATGGATCATAACCGAGCGAAGCATGCTCCCTGAAGATGATCAGTAGAGCTCTCGGGCGGTGCAAAAAGATCGGCAGATAAGCGCGCACAAGGAAGGAGACCGCTCAAGGTCGTAATGAAAACTCGCCGGTGAATAGCTGCGGTTGTCGCATGCTGACTCAAAACATCGTCGCCGTCAGAGCTTGAGCCTGCTTTGCCGTCATCTTCGGAGTCGTAACTCGAGTCCTCATTACGAAATTGAAGTGCGGGTGCAGCATAGTCTCGAGCTCGACGCCTTTCCCGCGACGCAGCCGCGCGGGACGACGCCGTGGGAGCGACTCTCGACAACTGCGCAGTGACACCGGCAGCGCCTCTTGCCGAGATTTTACGAGAGAGGCGAAACCTGTACTCTTCGGAACTGGTTGAAAATTCCAGGTGCACATGTTGCACATGCGGCGCACCTTCGGAAACTCAATTTGGCGGAATAAAACGACTCGGACTCCAAACCACTTGCGAACAGCTGGCGTCATTTCGGTTAATCATCACCGCTCAGCACTGTCGGACGGCAAAGCCGGCGACAAAATTAAATTCTGCATTTGCTGGGAGTCATTTGATTACAACATTTTGATGCGAGTGCGGTGTGATCGTGAGCGGCATGCTATTTTCTCGAGCGCGGCAGAAGGTGACAGCCGCGCCTCTTTTCGCTACAACATACGCACATTAGTGCCCAAGAAGGTTAGTCAAAAATCACATCGCCGGAGTGTGAAAATTTAAACCGATTGTGAAAGTGCAGTGCCTGTACTGACTACTGGACGGCCTTATATGGATAAAAAACGGCTGCAGTAAGACGAAATTGGCGATCTAAATCATCGATCGCGGGTGATCGATTTGAATGGGCGTGGTAGCGAAAGAGTTAAAGCAGCACTGACACGCACGCTTTCGTAGTTGCGCAAGCTCAAACCACGGCTCTTCGCGCGCGATGGCCTCACGCACAGCCGGTGCGTATACGAAGCCACGTGGCCGCCGAAGGCGCTCGCCGAGCCCAGTCGTGTTCGAAGTGGGCTCCGTACGGATGAGCAGGTCTCAAAGTAGCGGGTGTTTTTCTTTTTTTTTTTTCGTGTAGCCGCCGTTTTTCTCGTCGTCGCGTACTCCCGCCATTGGCCGTGCCTGATTGGCTTTGTGCGATCGCGTGGAAATGCCACGTGACGGCATGTACTGACCGCTGTAGCCTCCCCCCCCCCCTTAAAAAAGAAAGAAAGAAAACGTTCTAACGCTTCTTTTCACGAACCGCCAACATATCCGAGCGTGCAGCAGCGATCTCTGCGTGGATGGCGCTGCCTTGTTTTGGTAATGACGGAGACATTTTAGCCGAGTGGGCGGCAGACGGTTTGCGGAAGCAGAAAAGTCACGAATAATAACAGCCTGGAAAAGATGCGAAACGGAAAACAGTAAATGGGCAAAGTCCGGCATGCCCTCGGCGCTAGTTACTTAGCGGTAACAAACCGTATGCTGTTTTCTTTCTTTCCTTCCACCACGACTAACTATAATTTACGATACAGTGCAACTTTGAAGTACAGGTGGTCTTGGCCTTGATTGAACCAACCCCCCTGTGTCATATCTACTTTTCCTGGGTGCCAGATGTTTGGGACAGTATCGAGAATGCTTGCTGAACCGTTCCGTACGCTTATTTGTTCCGCGCGATGTATTTCGTTAAAATCACTTTGTTCTTACTTGCTTGTCTTTCTTTCTCGTTTTCTTTTATTTGTACGCTCTCATAAATGGGGAGTCTCCGAAATCTTTTTACATTTTCCACGCCGGCCAGCCTTAATTCAAACTCTGCTTCCTTTGTTTTCCGCTTAAATATACCAGCCATGCGAGCGGTGCCGTAGTGAGTCCGCGTGGCGTTCAGCTAGGAAGCGCGTCCGACTCCCGGCCGCCGCGTTTCGACGAGGGCGGAACGTAAGAAAAGTCGCTCCAGTACGTGCACCTAGATTTAGGTGCACGTCGAAGGACCCCCAAGTGGTCGTGACTAATTCGCAGTCGTGCACTACGCGCGGCGTCTCCCACTGCGCCGGTTGTTCGCCGGGACGTTAGATCCCGCGAATCAGTTGGTCAGTCGAGTGTGCTCGTCTTCTCTCGCATTTGTGCCACCGGACTATATATGTGGCAGTCCCGTCTATATATGCGCCACTGGGGCACAATTGGCCCGGTCACTTGAGCTTCCAATACGCTCTATACAAAGCGCGCCACAAACTGCGAAGGGGCCAGCGGCTGCGCTCGCCCTGGCGCGTACACTTGATTGCACTCACCGCGTCGCGGGCACTCGAAGCGAACAAATGTGAGTTGAAGAGAGATTTGAAGAACGCTTTGCGGGCGCTTTTTTTTTACAACTCTTTCTGCCTCGGCTTTAAGCTGCGCGCCACGCAGCCAGCTTTCGGCGCTGTTTGACGCAGCCGCTCGGGATGCACTGGCCACGCCCCCCGTAGCCCTTCGGTCGCCTCGGACCCGCGTGGTTCTGAGAGCGCGGCGAAATGTAGCGCGCGCCACTTCCTCTCGCCGTGCGTGCCCTGGCGTTCCCGCTCCCAGCCGTAGCTGGTTCGCGCAAGCACTCCGACCGAAACGCGCGCACAGCAACAAAATTGTCGCCTATTTAGATGCGCGCAGGAGGAGCGCACCGCGGGTGATTTGGCGGCCAGGCCGGCATTTGGCGCGTCCCCGCGAGATCCTTACCGGGCTCCGAACCGGGCCTCCGCGAAAAGACGGCGCGCCGGAGGCATTGTTCTTGGACGGCCATCGGGAGCGACGGGCGCTCGAACAAAAGCCGCGCCGGCGGCCGCCACCTTTTCACCCTCGCGCAATCTCGCCAAAATCTCGCGCGCGGAATACGGCGCGGTGCATCTCTCGCACCGCGGTGCGCACTTACGGGGCGCTTCTTAAAATTTTCGCAGCGTTCTCGCCGCTATTTTTAACTACATATATATAATGTGCGTGGCGAGTAACCGGGTGTAGCCGTGAGGTGCTGCGGCTCCGTCCAGACGGTCAGCGAAAAGCGACCGAGCGCAAATACGAACAGCGTGCGCACAAACCGTCCGCAGTTCCCCTGAGGAATGCGTTGCGCTTGCGTCCCATAGCCTGCGAACTTGAACTGCCAAGTTGGGGCTTTTGTTTCACGACCAGCGATCTACTCGCGTAAAGTCATTCTTGAATGCTACTGTTTCCCTATCACTTTGACCTTCCCTGATTTCCTGTCTTTATTGCACGCATAGAGGCAGAGGACTAGCGAACATCACCTCACAAACATTCCATTAAAAGAAAATTATTCGACAGCACACATTGCGAGTAGATCTGCCTGGTGCACTGTCGTGTGCCGTCGAACCTGTGGGACGCTCTACCGATTCCAGACAGGTGATCTTATTAGGCCTCGATCAGATCAGCAAAGGCGTAGAAGCAAATTACCTCGTTGCGTGCGCACCCTTTGGCTTACCCCGCGTTGAACCGAAAAGCTGTCTTTCGCGCTCTCTTAGCCACGTTGCTGGATCTGCGATATCATCGCGTAAACACAAACCCCAAGCCCATCGACGAATGCGTCCAGTAGTAGGAATGAATGAAAACGGATTTCTTTGACATTAGTTACACGGATCGAGCTACGGAAGCCCACTCCATGCTCCCGAGGATAATGTTAAACGTCCGAGTTCACGTCAGGACGCGTCGGCCCCGCTGCACAGAAAGTCTTCCCTTTTAATAACGTCGTCTTCCCTAGGCGACTCGACTAAGGAATCCGAAGACTGTCCAGCAGCCAATCACAATCGGTCGCGATACCACGCCCATGCTGTCACAACGCTCCGCAGTGCAATATAGGGGACAGGATAGCAGCCTGGGAATCCACTGTCGGCGCCGTTCTTCGGTGGCATTTGACGTTGGCCCTTTTCATCGTTAGTTCAGGCTGTCAGGTAGTATTGGAGATGGGGGGGGGGGCTTTTGTGGACCCGTCAGCAGTCGGTGTCAACGCTGCGTTGGCTTCTTGGTAGGCACTGATAGATGGGTGGGGGTTGCCTCGTGGCGCACGTCTAATTAACGCCTTTGCCCGTGTTAGGACGTAACACTCCGTTCACACGAACCCGACGGAGTCGAGTACGCATCTGCTTGTCGGGCCCAAAGCCGGTGGTCGCGGGCTCGCGCGAACGCTACGCAGCAGATCGTCCCCAGCGAGCGTCGAGGCGACTTCGGTCTGCATGGACTGGCCCTGTGCGCTCGGCGAGGTGCGTGCAAACGCCGTCCGTGCATGGAGTAGCGTGCAACTTGTCGCGCAAACGTCGCACCGGCCCCAAACTACCGAACGTCCAGTTAAATCTTTCTGCCGGCATCCGTCCTTACGCATTCAGCTGGCATGCGTTGAATGAGCACTGCCAGGGGGAGTGCCACCTGGGCGCCGCACCTGACGCGTTGCTCACTTGGCTCTGTGCTACATAGGCTGTTCTTCTTAAAAACTCCCGTTCATTAGCGACGAAAGCAATCCAGGAAAAGTTTAATATTCGCGAATTCGGTCACTTAAATTGAGATTAAGGAGGTGTCCGTCTGGACGAGCTCTCTGCCTATCTTGTAACTTTTTTTCTTTTCTTTTTGCCCGTGTGTGTGTGTACTCCGCTAAAAAATATGATATTTATTCTGAAATTGACCGCTCGCATGCCAGTGTGGCTTCGCACATTTTGAATGATTTTTCGCGTGTGGGCAGAAAAGAAATGTCTGAAGCTTGCTCGGAGTACATGCTGTCCAAGTACATGACGTTAAGCAGAGCCGATGTGGCGACATCGAATCTGACCGCCTGTCGATGCAGCTACAGGATGGGAGGCGTGCGCGATATATCGTGGATTAGATCGCGAAGTTAGGCGGTGGCCGTATTGTGGCGTGCCTTTGCTGCTCTCGTGTGACGAATTATTCCCAAGTCTTCTCGCGTAAGGTGATGCGGCATCTTGGCGCTTTGCGCTAGGTTCTCTTGTTCTTTCTCTTTTCTTTTCCGCGCTTGGCTGCTTTGGTTTGATTTGCGTATGGCCCAGGGTGGCGTGTTGCTCGTATGAAAAGGGTGGGGTCCGTGAATGGGTCGGAAGAAGGGATTGGGTCGAAGAAGAGATTGGGTCGGAAGAAGGGATGCGACTGTATAGGTGAGGCCAACTCGTGGTGCGAAATTATGCGATCTAGTGGAGAGTATTGCCAAGTAAGAAACACGTCACTTTGGTGACTGACCTGTTTCTTTCCTAATTAATTACGTGACAGATCTGCGTATAAACTAGGCGCGCAGCATCAACGGAACATAAAACGACACTTTTCGTAGTATAACGAAGAAGCCAAGATACGCTAAATGGAGTCTCTATGAGGCCTCCATGCCTATTGCTCTCCAAGCGGAAAGGGGCAAGGCGGCCCCCGGGCAGCAGGGAGTGCTGTGACGCCGAAAGTAGGAATTCACTCCTTAAAAAAAAAAAAAAAAAATACAGAGAAGGGCCAGCAAGCGGCATTCCCATCTCGCGTGTTATTTATACCCATTCCTCTCATCTCTATACGAGCCACCTCGGTTCGGAGCATCCCGCCACCTCTGCACTGGTCGCCATTGCGTCCTCTCTCCGTGACGCTGCTCCCTTCTCGGGGAGAAAGAAAGCTCAAAAAACGAAATCTGGGTCGCGGCGCGCTTCTAAATTTGGTGCCTTTTCGGCTCCGCCGGCCGCTCTCCCCGTGCGAGCCAGCGTGTGTATTTACATCGCGCGATTCCTCCAAGCGTTCGCTCAAGGAGCCCATTTCGCAGTGGCGCTTGCTCTCTCTCTCTCTCTCTCTCTCATATCTCTTCGTGGAAAGAGAGAAGACCGACCGCGCGGGGGGCTCTCTCTGCGCTGGCGACGCCCTGGAGTGCACGCGCAACTAGCTCGTCCCTTCATTCTGTTCTGGGGGAAGCGCCCTTTTGTTTATTCATTTCGGAGATTCGGTGAGGCCTTGCTTACCGTACACCGGGCCGGCCGAAGCCCATGCGTGAAGCATGAAACCGCGACACTGTGCGACTTATGCGAGAACGAATCCGGCTGGAACAACGCGTACGGAGGGAGCATGGCCTCCGAAATTGCAGATGTCCCTGCAAAGATGATGATGATGATGATGATGATGATGATGTCCTTGATGAGATTGGCGCTTACCCACTCGCGGGGATTGGCCTGCAAAGATTAATTGACGAGACTGTGGCGCTGCCATTGTTCGGCCAGCGTGGTATAGATCGGATAGTGCATGTATTTGTCTAAATTTCGTGCTGCTACTTTCAGGCGTACTTGGGGCTTTACTTATTTATTGCGCTTTATCTTTGTAAATTTGAAATTAATCGTATTTTTCTGGTGTGCAGGAAGGGCAATAGCTAATGCTTTTTGTTACATTAAATGCTTGTGTACGTTAGCGTCATCGGTGGTGCCTCCTACTTCTCTCTTAAGCAAATAGCGCACATAAAAAATACGGGTCGGCGCAAACAAACTCCAAACAAATGAGATAGAGTAATACATTAAAAATGCAAATAAAAGTAGGAACACGCTCGCGTAGTTCACGTAAAGTTCAAGTTAACGCATTCTACGCCACAACACACAGAATTTGCACAGCACGTAATACAACAAGATCAAGGAGTACTTTATAGAAACCTTAAACTGCAGCACTGTGATACTGCCGCAAAAATACAATTCACGCGGAACACGTTGCATATTTGTTGTAATTATCCCTAATTCTCGAATGTTCATAACACGGTGGCGGTGGCGCGCTTCCGGCTAGCGCAAGCGCATTGCGTACCTACGCAGCACAAGAAAAGAAAGCAGGGCATTCGAGTCGGGAATCCGAGGGAATCGCTTGCGGCGATAGATTTGGAGGTGTTATGATTGGGGGCTCAATCCCATCGCTTGTGATCCGTTGTCAAGATTGGAGTACAGCATGAATTCGAAGGTAGCTGGCCCCTGCCGTCGTCCAACTTATCCACGCTGAGGACGTTGATAAAAGGAAGGACTGCTTCTCATTGAGAACGAGGAATATGGGCTGATTTACAGTATTTACATGCAGTTCATCAGTTTAGCATGACTGCGAGAGAAAGTACGTCAGTCTAACATGACTGCTTAAGAAAGTGTGTCGAGCATCCGCACAACAGCGGCTTATAAGCACTCGGTCCCCCCTTGATTCCAAGGGGAGGGAAAACGTTCGTCCAGTCATTGTAAACAGGCTGCCTCTCCCCGGGACGGGTTACACACGCACACACACACACACACGCACACGCACACGCAGGTGCAATGGTCCGGAGCCGACGTCAGAGGGGCTTCGTAGAACTCGGAGCCGCCCCGGGTAGCGCGCCCGAGTAGCACATTGTCTTGCGTCTTGGTCGGCGCGTGGGAAGGAGCCTAAGAGGACGTTCCCGCGGCAACTCCCCCACCTGTAGCAGATCAGGTCCGCGTTGGGGAGTTTGGTAACAATAGTTGGCCCGCCGAACTCATTCCGTCACAACGGCGACGAGGCTAGAGCGTAACGGCGGCGGTTTCAGCACAAAGCCTGCTTCGTCAAACGCATCCTAGCTGAAGCGACGGAGAGTGGAGGATGTGCGTATTGTTCCCGACACAAAGTCGACTTAGTCACGCCGTGGCTAGAGGTTGGCGGCGGCATTCCAAGGTGAGGTTGCCACCGCTGGCGTAAATGGCTGGCAAACTTGCACTGCAGCTGGCCGTTCTTAACAGCGGTAAGGACAAGCCCTGTAGAGGTGATCGGCTTCACCGCAATAAAAACACAAGGGCCTCCGTCTGCAGTGCGCCATACGTCGCTCTTGCGTGGTGGCCGTGTTTCAGCCATGAATGGCGTGCGGCGAGTCCTGAAGTCGGCAGCTGCTTGTTCAACGGCGCGCACACCATGAAAGTCCGTGACGTCGCTCACATCGCGAAAAATCGGGCACAGCGAACTTCGCGCAGCTGCCGCATACGACATGCGAGGTTGTGGCTGCCGTACTTCGTGCTGTGGTGTCTTGCTTCGCTCTGGGACTTGGACTGCATGCCTGATTTCCTCCCGGACGACCTCAGCCAAAGGGAGTCGCTGCACCGATGCCGCAGCCACCAGAAGCTTTTGGAGCTCTTCTCGAACAAGAAGCTTAATGAGCACCCGCAAGGCGTCGGTATCGTCCAAGGGTATAGCGAGAGGGTCACGCGATAGGGTCGACATGTGGCGGTTGTACTGCCTTGTTCGCTGCTGCAGTGCCTTTTCCATTGATATGGCTTCCGCGAGAAACTCTGCAACGGTCTTTGGAGGGTTGCGTATTAGGGCACCGAATAACTCTTGCTTGACAATGCGCATCAAGTTCCTGAGCGTGTTTTCTTCCGGCATGGATGGATCCGCGCGTCGGAAAAGTCGGCACATATCTTCGACAAACATTGCGACGCTCTCGTTAGGCCGCTGTACTCTCGCCTGAATTGCTGATTCAGCTCGCTCCTTGCGATTAAGGCTGGCGTATGTGCTGATTAGCTGGCGTCCGAATTCGTCCCATGTCGATAAGACCGCCTCACGGTTCTCAAACCATGTCCGCGCATATTCCTCGAGGGCAAAGTAGGCGTTGCGTAGCTTGCGCTCTGGAGTCAAGCCGTTGAATTTTGCGACACGCTCAATGTGATGGAGCCAGTCCTCAACATCCTCGAAAGTGTCCCCATGGAAGGATGTGGGGATTCGCGGCTAGTTAAGGACGACCTCGGTCGGTGCCGTTGGGGAAGAAGACGGAACTGGTGTACTCATCTTTATGACTCGATTGGGTAGGGGCTCGTGCTCAGGTGGCAGTCCTTGAAGTCGATGGCTTGTCCGTACGTGAACAGGAGTCAGCTCGACCGGACTTCGTACTGGGCTTGTAGACGGTGTTCGATCTGGGAGTGGTAGCATTTACCCCGCACCTCCACCAGAAAAATGTAACGTAGATTAAAGACAAGCCTTGCAAAATAGACGCTTCTCTTTAATGGCGGGCCAGAAGAAGAGCGTGCCGCTTACGCGCTTCGTCGTCTTCCGTGGCGCCGGCCGTTGCGCGCGCCGTCCGGCGTTGCGGGAGCCTCACATCATTGTGTCAATATGGACGAAAGAAGAGTACTGAGGTGAACGCTTTTCTGGAGACCCACGAAATCGCGACGGTATATGCTGTATGCGTGGTCCGCCACAGTTGCAGAAGCGCGCGCATGCGCACTCTGTGTTCTTTATTCTTAGCCTCGATCGGTGCGCCTCTCCGTGCGCATAACAGTCCGCCACTGTCCTGAGCTTTCTCGCATTCTTTTCACTTGCCCGGCGAATCTGGTCCCCGGCTGCTTCTCCTTGCATCGCGGGTTGTCCCTTGTCGCTCGCACTGTTCTGGCGTTTTCGTCGATTTTCGCCTTCCTTGCAGCGCCACCTCGTAACTTTCTACGCTTCCTCTGCCGGCGCATCCCTCGACGCCTTTCCTACTCTTCCCTCAAATCCCTGCTTTACTCGAGCCGTTCTGTGTTGCTTGTGCCTATTCGCGCGTGCGCTCTTTCCCCCTTTACTGTCTCTGCCGCTTCCCCCGCTTGACGTGCCACTCCAGTGTTTCCGGCCGGGTCTCTCAGACCTACAGTTTGCTGCTCTCCACTGTGCCTTTTCTTTTCTTTCTTTGTCCCAGAGTCTTTTCGCTATAGCCCGTTTCTTCTTCCTTCTCCGCTCTCTTTTTTTTCCTTGCATACCCGCTCGCCTCTCGAGTGTGCCCACCCGCACAGTCCGAGCTTCCAGCCGAGCACCGCGTTCGCCTCGGGTGCGGAGCCAGTAATCGGTTCATTTATATTCGCAGAGGCCTTCGGGGCGCCCTTATTTCGAACCTTTGCAACGATCCCATTTTTTTCGCATCGTTATAAGCGGCAGGCTCTCCAGTCCCCCCCCCCCCCCCCTTTTTTTTTTTTTTGCTTTTACCACTCCAACTGTCTCCGTCACGAACGACGCCTCGTGCCCAAAATGTAAGCCGTACAAGTTCCGTTACGTAAGCCGCGCTGCCGCTCCTGGAGTGTCTATCCGTTGTGCGTGCGTGTGCCGATGCCGCGTGCTCAGAAGAAGCTGCAACTTTCCCACATTGTCACGCAAAGCGCTGCTCGTACGTTCTGGGGTAAGCGCTAGGCGCTCCATTTGAATATGTCTTCCTTTTTTTTTTTTTTTGCCCGTTTCGAATCGATTTTGCGAGAAACCGAAGTATTCGTTCTCGGTGCTTATATATTTCTTCCTTGCCCTCGGCAGGCAAGTTTCTTCTCGATAAATTTAATACAACTGAGCGCAAATTAAGACCAAGACAATAGGCCGAGACTGTACGTTGTACGGTCGACCCGTATACGTATACAGTCCACTCTCGACGCTTAGCCTGCGCTCTAGGCTTTCGGACTTTACAGTGTCATTAAGTAAAACGAAAAAAAAAATACTACGAACGCTGTACACACAGCGAAGGAACGGCACAGCCAATCCTCGTGCTGTTGTTTCTTTTAGTTAACGATGCGCCAGCCAGTCCACGTATATAAACACACTCCTGTCTTCGAGCGAGTGCGAACTTCTGCAACAACACACACGGTGCGCCACTACAAAAGGTATGTACTAGTATTTCATAGAAACCTGCTAGTTTTCCTTGTTCCAGCGCTCAAATAAGCAACTTCCGTGACGATATTCTTGAACACGAAAATTACACACCACGCTGTCTTTCTTTTATTTGTCTTTTTTTCTTCTCTTTCTTTCACAGAAATAACAAAAGATTTAAAAAGCGCGTGTGGCATGTGGCACAGTTCTACTCGTTCGACCGGATTGCCTTGAAGAAAAGGCATTGGCTGCTCAAGAAAAATAAATGCACGATTCAATAATTAATAAGATTTCAGTATAATATACACTTTAGCCAATTACTTCACGACAAAGGCCGCACCATGGGCGAAACTTCCGTAAACGTACATTTCGTTCGCTGTAGATTGCATTGGATAAGATGGGGCGGATAAATGGTCGGATGCATGATGAAACAGCGCTAAACACAAGAAGTATCTGGGGCTTTGCGTGCTAAAACTACGATCTGTTTATGAGGCACGCCGCAGTGGGGCACTGCGGATTCATCTCGAGCACCTGGGGTTCTTTAACGTGCCCACAATGCACGGGACGCGGGCGTTACTGAATGTCGTCCCCATCGAAATGCGGCCGCCTCGGCTGGGATTCCATGCCGCCACCTTGTGTTTAGCAGCGCAACACCGTAGCCACTATATAGGCGACCACGGCGGGTACAGACGCAAGCTAAATAACAAGACGCGTAGCGCTACTCTGGAGGTTATTGGGGAGACAAACGTATAGCCCAACTTTCATTTTCACCACCGCAGAAGAAACAGAAAAAAAAGAAGAAAACGTGTGTGTGTGTGTGTGTATATATATATATATATATATATATATATATATATATATATATATATATATATGTTGTGACGCAGCAGTTACCACGACGTTTATTCCGCGTCGAAGATGCAGCGAACCGACCACGCCCACAGCACGGATCACACTTAAGAGCAAGCCCCACAAGCAATCATGAGGAACCCGATGTAAACCCCACATGATGATGATCATGTACAGATGACAAAGAATAGCTTATAAATGCCCACACTAATGTCCCCTCGCGCGAGAGCGGCCATCCTGGCCGCAATTCAAAGAGCCGGCGAACGCCTCGTGAAAGGCTTCATACGGGAAACGCGGACAACCTCAGCAGCGCGGCAGCGGCAATCATTTGGAACAATAACTGGTGCCACGCGATAGTTAACCGGAGAGGTCTGCTCCAAGGCTTTGTAGGGGCCGATGAACCGAAACTGACGCTTGTCACACAAGCCAGGAGTACGAACTGGTGTCCGGAGTAGCACTTCCTCGCCAGGGCGGAAGCACACGACGCGATGAGAGGCGTCGTAATGCTTCTTGCGGTCCTGTTGCCGTGCTTCTGTGTTGATGCGGGCGACCTGGCGAGAACGCAGAATGCGGGACACATATTCTTCACAGGAGGATGGACATCGATTGACAGTTGGCGCGAAGAAAGAGACGTCAAGAGAGGAAGAGAACGAACGACCATAGACAAGATAGAATGATTAGTATCCGGTCGTGCGTTGAACAACGGTATTATACGCAAAAGTCACGAGTGGCAAAATTGCGTCCCAGTTTCTGTGATCTGGTTCGATGTACATGGCTAGCATGTCTGACAGCGTGCGATGAAATCGCTCTGTTAGGCCGCTGGTTTGCGGATGGTAACTGGAGGTAGTCTTGTGGGTGGTTCCGGAGGCTCTGAGTACTTCGTCTAGTAGTTGCGAGAGGAATGCTTTTCCACGGTCGCTCAGGAGGACGCGAGAAGCACCGTGACGCAGTATTAAGGCTTGAAGTATGATTGCAGCAACTTCAGAGGCTAAGGATGAACTCACACAAGCTGTTTCGGCGTAGCGTGTCAAGTGGTCAACGGCTGTCACGATCCATCGTTTACCGGTGAGAGTCACAGGAAGGTGTGTGTATATATATATAGATATATATTAAGCAACTGCTAGGCGGAACATGCGTTCGCAGTGTCACGCTCCATCCAGAGAGGGGACGATCTACTTCACCTGTTAATAGAATGGACGGTCGGCTAACGCACTCGCGTCGATATAGTCCCGTCCACTGCAGGGCTCAATTCCACTGGGTTGGCACTGTGTCCATATGCACACACGTTCACATGTTTGCCTTGCACTGCCGAGCTCGAGGTCACCGGTTCCGGTCCCGTCATTTCGATGGGGGTGAAATGAAAACAAAATTAAGAAAAAGCGCTCGTGTGCTTAGATGTATGTGCACGTTGCGAACGCCAGGTGTTCAGAATTAATCAGGGAGTCCGTCGACACCGCGTGCCGCATGATCATATCGCACGTAAATTTTCAGAATATATATTTACACGTGTGTTTGTGAGATCTTCGCTTACATTGACTAAGTAGCGCATTAGTAATATACGTAGGTGGTCGTCATTCCCTGTTAACTGTTCGACTGAGTAGCATGGCAAGCAAATGAAGGTGTCCACACAAATGAGACTATAGCGAAATGCGTAGACAGGACCTCCGAGATCGGAAGACGCGCGTTCGGTTTCCGATCTCGAAGCCCATGTACTAGATAACGCTGTTAGCGATGTTTTCTGTAAGGTGCATTTTGCTAGCTAACTTTCGACATATGCGTGCCTCGTGCGCCGTTTGGGGCAGACTTTTCTTCGAAAAATAATCGTCATCCAGCTTGCGCGCCTTGGCTTTCTGTTACGCTGCGCGCCTGGTTCTTTTAAAGCACGAACAGAATGCGCGTTGTCAGCTGACGTGACATCGCAATATCGACAGGAAAGGGGCGAGTGCAGAGTTTTTAAGAAAGGAAACGCAAACGAGGCAGATGACGATTACTGTTGTGTGGCCAGACTAGCCCCAAAGGGTGCAAATATTTCTTGTTTGGAGGATGGAAATAAGTGTTGCAAGAGCCTAGACAGGCCGCCAGACGGCAGATACCGATAGAAAAAAATATATACACATATGGCAGGGCCTATCGATTTGAGAAGCCGCGTGCGCACGCCCTCCGCCTCGCGCAGTTGAGAGCCAAAGAGGCAATCGAGACCCGTGGAACGAAGACTGGGCGAAATTTTCACAAAAAAGGAATCTGAGTGGTGGAGCGAGCAAGTTCGCTTTGAGCGGCGAGCAATGCGCGGTTGCCTGCGCGGTGGCGGGGGAGGCAGACAGGCAAATGAGATGGATGGCGCGAGATGAAGAAAGTTGGGGGGCAGATAAATAATGAACGCCTCTTTTTTTTTTTTCCCTACAACGGTGGCGCGCGGTGAGGGAAGAAGCCTCTGCGCTTCTAGTGCCTCGTGGGCGGACAGCGCCGAGTGGGAATAAAGGAAGGCTTCGTTCGCGCACGCAGATGAAAATTGGAGAGGCAGGCCAGGAAGCGCTGCCGTACCGGCGGTCAGGCTCAAAATGAGAACGGGGTCTCTTAAAGATAGCAGCTACACGCGCCCAGACCAGGCCGGGACTGGCAAAAAAAACTGTGTAAAAGAATGTAGAGTAACGTAAAATATAAGACTCGAGTCTGCGCAACTATAGCTCGCCTCCCGATTCTTTCGCTTCACTCGCGCGTTCCCGTCGCGTGGTCGTCTTTGCAAAGGCGCACCGATTCCCATTTCTATCCTTTTTCTTTTCTTTTCATGGCCGAGTGGCTTCTTCGGTGGTTTTCTCGCCGAATGGCGCGCGTTCTCGTATTGGAGGCCGATTTAAAACGAACAAGACAAGTGGCGCCGCTCCCGTGCGACGGCTGGCGACTGCAGCTGCGCAGCGGTGGTCCGTCCACCGAGCGATCGTCTGGAAGGCCGGACCGACGTCGAAGATGGTGTAGCGCGCTCGAAGCACGCGTGCACTGCTGGCGCTGACAGACGCAGTCGCGGTCAATGTTATACTATGACGTTATAGAACCTGGTCTATAGCAAGGTTGGTCGCGGTGCGCGCGCATCGCAAAACGCGGACGGCCGCGTTGCAGGCCTCCCGCGCCGACTGCATCCGGGCCCGCCGCGATGCCGCGGCTCCCATTACAGTCCAATCTTCGGCCCGCATTTAGCGAGCACGTGCTAAGCCTTAAGCGGCTCGCACCCCCGATGGTCACGTGACGGAAGGTCACGTGAGCTCGCCTTGCGCGCTCGCGCCACTGCTCGCGCGTTCGTCGTCGTCTTCTTCTTCCACAGCTGGCTCCGATACCGCTCGTCGTGCCAAAAAAACAAGGCACAGTTAATTAAGGCACTCGAACCCACGACCTTTGGTGGGAGAAAACGTGTAATAAGAAGTAACAACGCATTCGGGCATGAGAATGTCAAGTAATTCATTGAATGCCTCTTGAAGTCGCAGGCTTTCGCCTTCACCCGCTTTGCCGGATGCTAAAGTGGGTCAATTTCTTAAAAATGATTTTTCGGTTATTCTTTTCTTAGCCTGTCGAGTGTCCTTTTCCGGGAAAAATGTCGTCGCGACCATGTTTCAGTCACTGGCGGAAGGAGCGGAAAATGCGTGGCATGTGCTTAAAAAAGAAAAATAAAGCAAGGAAAGAAAGAAATAAACAACTTCAGAATAGTGGCTACAGCCGGGCTTCTCGGTACGAACACATTCTTTAGCAAACGAAAAACTTGTTGGAAGTCAGCGCCTGTGTCGTGTGCCTCCCGTTATTCGCGCTAAGAGAAACAACAACGTCCTCATCTTAAGCGCATTACACTATGGCTTGTTGTTTAGACTTCACAAACTTCGGGATCGGCCCACATTTTTAGACTGGACTACCACCGAGATCGGCCCGTATTTTGTCGAGTAAAGCCGCACTGCCGGTCTTAAGCACACGCAGTTTCAACGGACGCACCTGGGTCTAATTCCGGCCTGTTTCTGTAATTATTACTGCTCCGTATTCATAGCTCTACACCAGCTTGGTGCGTCGTCTTTTTTTGTTCCAAGCTTCATTTTATCGTTCTCTTGCCTGCACTGTAAGTCCTCAAAGTGCCTTATTTCTAAGAAAGTGGTCACAGAGCCAGATGTACCCAGATCCCACGAACCCAAAATCGATCTGCATTCGCCAAAGAAGGCCATGTTTCTTAAACTCGCCCCGACGTTTCTTTCACTGCCTTTTTGTTCCAGTATACTATTTATGTTCAGTGTCCTTAAACTCTGCCAGTTTGGCTCGCGGTTTATTGAACTACGCGTTTGTGCTTCTGTATTATGTACAACGTCGACGACGGTGGGTGCCTTATATAGTTTTTCAGTTTAAGCCAGTTTCGTTCGTAACTCTCAAAATAAATTAAAAATAGAGCTGCAGATATGTAAACAATGCAAAATATTTTGTGGAGCTCTCCTTTTATTAATAATACTGTTTGCTAACGCACTAAAATTGTTTACGCAAATTAACCGTAAACCTTTCTCGAATAAATGTGTCGCTGGTGTGCTTTGTTGATTTACTGTTTATCCTATATCAAATAACGCAAAAGTATGTATTTATGTTAACTGCTTGTTCAGGCTCTTGCATCATTGACAGTGTGCGCCTGCAGCATCTACTCATTGCATTACGGTCACTTCATGATGTCTTTTTTGAGGGCGTCATTATCGATCAAATGTTAATTTGGCATTGTCGGTACACATCTCGTAAAGAGCCGAACAAAATGGCTCGACTGAGTCTGTGCCCGCTACAATAGATCTGCATATCTTATTCCAAAGTATTGGTAGCTTACGTCGCATTAAATTGAATTTAAATCATTGTATTGACGAAGTTTATAAAACGCGTGAAATCAGTAGGTTTAATAAATACAAACAGGCACGTTCTTCATGAAGAAAAACGAGTTTTTAATGTATAGGTAGCTATCGTTACCCCATTTTTATTAAGCTCACATGATAAGGGGATCAGCAACGAGGAGAAGTGTAACAAAGCGTTTGATGTTTCAACAGCAGTGTTTCTCAAGATTTTTTCGTAACTCTCATTTTGATTCTGACACTGGTTAACTGTTCGTACGACTTGAAGCGAATAAGATAATGACTACTACTGCTATCGCCTGAGCCACATACAAACGTATGCTGATAAAAGCAACACTTGTATGTTCTACGACATTTCAGTGCTTCTCGTGTAAAACGCGGTTCTAACTTTGCCTAACCTTCTGAACAAGTATACGCGGCGGGATAAGTTGACCTTTCTATATTGTACGTGAAAAATCTCGAATGTTTATTCCCTAATTATGCATTGTTATCTCGTTAGTGGAGAGCATTGCCGATAATAAGCGCGCACGCATTCGTATTGTAGCTCCCGCAATTTTTCTCTCAAGCTGCGCACGGCTTCCCGCGCGGCAGGGCGCACGCTCCGCCCTGCAGGTGTAACCTTCGGCGGGCGCAAAGTCGGGGCGAGCCGAAATGGCACGGTGGCTGCGCGTGCGCTGTCTTTCCGCTCGCCGAGTCCCCTGTGGACGCGCCGAAGGCAGCGGCGGCAGAAGCGTTCGCTGCGCTCTGCTTGCGCTCCTCGTCACGCCAGGGTTGGGACAGCGAGTTCTCGCGGTCTTCGAGTGAGATCTGCTCCTGTTTGCACGTGCACGCGGGACACCATGGTTTGCTAGTTTAATTAGTATAAACGAATGTTTGCGGCAACTTATTCGGCCGATGACACTGCGAACTTTACTGCGTGTAGTTGTCTAATGTTTTGCTATCGCTCAGTAGTCACTGAGCGATAGCAAAACTGCAAATTATTATTACTATTGTTACGTTTCGCCTACAACGCGCGGTAATGCCGGCGCGGATGCAACGGACGCCGGGGCTTTGTTCAAAGCGGCGGACATTTTGGCCCGTCCGACGCCGCCGCGACGCCTACCCGCCAAGCGTGCCCAGGCGTGTTTCAGTGCCACGTGTCTTCGTGTGTGCGTGTGTGTGTGTGTGCCCTCGCTTGTCAAAGCGCGGCAGCCGGGGAGCGGAGTTCCCCGAATGAGGAGCCTGGAGGTCTCTCGGCTCAACAGTTCGCGCCGTCGTGGGCTCCTGCTGCGCCGTCCCGTGACCTTCATCCCGTGACCTTCCCTCCTTCCCTTTTGGACCGCGACGCCGGGAGTATAAGAGCAGCTGCCCCCGGACGCCAGAAGAGAGGCTCCGATTTGTACTGCTGAGTTACGTGCTCTCCTGTCTCTCCACTCCGGTCGACCTGACCGGCCGCTCTTTTGCTATGTTAGAATAAACAAGTTGTTCTGTTACCAGTCTTCTCATGCTTTGCCGGGACCTTCGGATGCTTCCAGTGCCCCAGGCCGCCAGGCCAACGCTACCCTTGGGGCTTGCGACCCATTGGCAATAACGGGCGTCAGCACCGAGACCCCAACAACTCGGGCCAGCGGTACGATTCCAACATCTGGTTGCCAGCGGTGGGATCGCGACAACGGAGGCCAGCAGCGAAGAGATGCGGTTGACTGTATGCTGAGCAGCACAACGACCATCCGGGAGCAGCGCAACGAGCCCTGTGTGATGACTGGTTGCCTGCAGCGGAACGACTGCGCTGAAGTCTTGGCTGCGAGGTTTGGTGAGTGCGGGACTTTCTTCTTCTGAGTTTTGCCAGGCTTTTGTTAGTGTTAGAAACAGAGCTGGTAATTGTGGTTGTCGTTGCTACCGGGTTAGTTTGCGGCAAGACAATAGTAGGCAGTAGAGAAAGCAGCATTCAGAGCAGCCATGGATTTGAAGTCGTTGCGCAAACCGAAATTGCTGGAGCTTGCGAGAGAGTTGGGTCTGGATGTCTCAGACAAACTCAGAAAACCAGAACTGCTAAGGGCTATTCTTGAGTTAGAAGCTGAGGATGACGAGCTGTCGGAATGCCTTGAGACCATTGAGGAGAGGGAGACGGCAAAAAGACAGGAGCGCGAACTTAAAGAGCAAAAAGAGAAACAGGAGCGCGAACGAAAAGAGCAGAAAGAAAAAGAAGAGCGCGACCACGCTTTGGAAATGAAGCGTCTCGAGATAGAGATGGAACGCGCTCGTAATGGAAGTCAGGCACACGGTGCAGGAGAACGAGTATTGTTCAAAATGACTGACCTGATGCGGCCGTTTAAGCTTGGAGAGGACATTGGTTTGTTCCTGGTTAACTTTGAGCGAACGTGCGAGAAGCAGGGGTTCTCTCGGGAAACGTGGCCACAGCGCTTGCTCACTTTGCTACCCGGCGAGGCGGCCGACGTAGTCGCTCGCTTGGAGAGAGAGGAGGCAGAGGATTTCGACAAAGTGAAATCGAGTCTGCTAAAAAAGTACCGGCTGTCAGCGGAGGCGTTCCGTCGGAAGTTCCGGGAAAACGAGAAAGGCAGAAGTGAGTCATATACAGAGTTTGCGTACAGGCTTATGTCAAACATGCAGGAGTGGCTCAAAGAAGAGAAAGCGTTTGGTGACCACGAGAAAGTTCTGCAGTGTTTCGGGCTAGAACAGTTTTATAGTCGGTTACCTGAGAACGTGCGGTACTGGGTCTTGGATAGGCCAGACGTTAGTACGGTGGCTAGAGCCGCTGAGCTAGCCGAGGAGTTTGTGACGCGTCGGGCTCGCGGAGCTAAGGACGGTCAAAAGGGTGAATTTGGCTCCAAGTTGGAGAGGCCGAAGTTCACACCCATGAGAGCAAAGGGGGATACACGTAGTGCGGATGCGAGTGAAAGCAGTCCGACCGAACGTAAGGAGACGGCGGCAACCGAAGCCGAACGCAGAAAGCGGTTCGAGACGAGGCAAGCGCGCGTTTGTTATACGTGCCAGAAGCCGGGTCACTTTTCGGCGCAGTGTCCAGAAACAAAAACACAAGTCGTGTTTTTGTCTATATGCAGCACTGACGAGAACATGAAGCTTCTCGAGCCTTACATGCGAGACCTCCTCGTGAACGGGAAAGAGTGCCGAGTGCTTCGCGATTCCGCAGCTACAATGGATGTAGTTCACCCCTCTTACGTAGAACCCGAAATGTTCACGGGCGAGTGCGCATGGATCAAGCAAGCAGTGGAAGCTCATAGCGTGTGTCTGCCGGTAGCAAAAGTGCTTATTGAAGGACCTTTCGGAGCACTTGAGACGGAGGCCGCAGTGTCATCTATGCTGCCCCCCCCCAGTACCCGTACTTATTTTCGAACAGGTCCGATCACCTCCTGCGCGAGAAGGGGCTTTTGTTTGGTGAGGCTAGCGTTCAGGCCTTAACCAGATCGAAGGTTCGGGAGCTCGCTGCAAAGGCGGTAGTTGCGGGGCCGACGTTGTTGAATGATGAGAAAGGGTCAGAGGCGCAGCAAGCTGGTATTCAGAGCACGCCCGAACGGGATAAAATTGAGCCTGTAGCGTTAAAGGCAGCAGATACTGGAGAGGAAATTCCCGACACGGGAAAGTTAGAAGAGCTGTCTCCAGATTTGCTCATCGCGCCTACGTCAGACGGACTTAACAGGTTGCTAAAAGTCAGCCGGTCGGCTTTGATAGCCGAGCAAAAGAAGGATGGCAGCCTAGAAAACATACGCTGCCTTATCAAGGAAGGTATCGCCAAGAAAAATGCTCGCTTTGTGGAAAGAGGTGGGGTCCTGTACCGGAAGTATCTAGACCGCAGGGGAGTGGAGTTCGATCAGCTGATCGTGCCTCAATGCTATCGTCAGGATCTGTTGCGCTTGTCGCATGGGGGTTCGTGGTCCGGACACCTAGGAGTTAAGAAAACTAAGGACCGTCTCTTGCAGGAGTACTATTGGCCAGGGTGTTTTCGGGACGCAGACCACTTTGTGAAGACATGCGACACCTGTCAGCGGGTGGGCAAGCCAGGGGACAAATCGAGGGCGCCGTTGAAGTTGGTACCTATCATTACGGAGCCTTTTAGACGGCTCGTTATTGATACAGTGGGACCTCTGCCGGTAACAGCCACGGGGTACCGACACATTTTGACTGTGATCTGCCCAGCGACAAAGTTCCCTGAAGCAGTGCCGCTTAAAGAACTCAGCTCAGTTGAGATAGTCAATGCACTACTGTCCATATTTGCGCGAGTTGGTTTTCCTGCAGAAATCCAGTCAGATCAGGGTACAGTGTTTACTAGCGCTTTGACGACAGCCTTTCTCGAAAGGTGCGGGGTAAGGCTGTTACACAGCTCAGTGCACCACCCCCAGTCGAATTCCGTTGAGAAGCTCCACTCCGTCATGAAGCGCGTATTGAGAGCATTGTGTTTTGAACATCAAACTGACTGGGAGCTGTGTCTGCCTGGAGTGATGTTTGCTTTAAGAACCGCGCCGCATGCGGCTACGGGGTTCTCGCCAGCTGAGCTGGTGTACGGTCGCTCGCTGCGATCTCCGCTTCGCATGCTTCGAGAATCATGGGAAGGCAGGGGCGACGACCCAGTCGTGGTAGAGTACGTGCTTAAGCTCCTCGAACGCTTAAGAAGGGCACAGGAGTTGTCAGGTGAAGCAATGGCAGAGGCCCAGCAGAGGGCCAAGGTTTATTATGATCGGACAGCCAGGGCCCGTCGTTTTGAGGTGGGCGATGAGGTCATGATATTGCGCACCTCGCTAAAGAACAAACTCGACGTGCAGTGGGAGGGCCCAGCACGGATTGTTCAAAAACTGTCGGACGTTAACTACGTGGTGAGTCTGCCAGGAAAGCGGAAAGCACAGCAAGTTTACCACTGTAATCTGCTCAAACCCTATAAGCAACGGGAAGCAGTGGTGTGCATGATGGTAAACGTGCCCGAAGAGCTTCCGGTCGAGCTTCCGGGACTAGGCTCAGTGACAAACAGGAAAGACGCCGATCAAGTCATTAGTGACTTAATAAGTAAAGCATCGCTGTCGCCTGAGCAGAAAACAGAACTACACCAGCTCTTACAAGAGTTTCAAGGTCTGTTCTCTGAGAGGCCTGGTAGGACTTCTGTCCTTACTCATGACATAGAACTTACCTCCCCAGAGCCAGTACGATCCAAGGCGTACCGGGTGTCACCCCGCCAGAGCGATATTATGGAGGCTGAGGTAAAGAAAATGCTACAGCTCGGTGTTATTGAAGCGGGTGAGAGTGATTATACCTCCCCTTTGATTTTAGTTGAGGTACCGGGCAAGGAACCTCGTCCTTGCGTCGACTACCGCAGGCTTAATTCCATCACTAAGGATCAAATTTATCCGATCCCTAACATCGAGGAGCGCCTTGAGAGAGTGAGTAGCGCTCAGTTTATTTCCACCCTAGATCTTGTCAGGGGTTATTGGCAGGTTCCACTTACAGAAGAGGCTAGTAGGTATGCGGCGTTCATTTCACCAATGGGGACATTCCGTCCTAAAGTTTTGAGTTTTGGTTTGAAGAACGCGCCATACTGCTTTTCAAGCCTCATGGATAAAGTGTTGCGGGGACAGCAAGAATTCGCTTTACCGTATCTAGACGACGTAGCGATATTCTCCGCATCCTGGCCGGAACATATGGCGCACTTGCGGGCAGTGCTAACCCGCCTGCGCGATGCGGGCTTGACAGTCAAGGCTCCCAAGTGCCAGTTAGCACAGGCCGAGGTTGTCTACCTCGGACACGTGATTGGTCGGGGTCGTCGCCGCCCCTCTGAAATAAAAGTGGCCGCTGTGCGAGACTTCCCGCAACCGCGCACGAAGACCGATATTCGGTCGTTCTTAGGTGTCGCCGGCTACTATCAGAGGTACATCCCCAGGTACTCTGATATCGCGGCTCCCTTGACGGATGCTCTAAGAAAGACAGAGCCGCAAACAGTCGTCTGGGATGAGACGAAGGAAAGAGCTTTTAGCGCCCTAAAGAGCGCCCTAACAAGCCAGCCTGTGCTACGATCGCCCGACTACACAAAAGGGTTCGTTGTTCAGTGTGATGCTAGTGAGCGAGGCATGGGCGTTGTACTGTGCCAACGGGAAAATGGAGAAGTAGAACACCCCGTCCTGTATGCTAGTCGTAAGCTGACGAGTCGTGAGCAGGCGTATAGCGCCACCGAGAAAGAGTGTGCGTGTATCGTGTGGGCCGTTCAGAAATTGTCATGTTACCTAGCCGGCTCGAGGTTTATCATTGAAACGGATCACTGCCCTCTCCAATGGCTGCAGACCATCTCTCCCAAAAATGGCCGCCTCCTGCGCTGGAGCCTCGCTTTGCAACAATATTCCTTTGAGGTGCGTTACAAAAAGGGGAGTCTCAACGGTAACGCCGATGGCTTAAGTCGAAGCCCCTAACGTGGGAATCAGCCTCAAAATTGCTTGTTACTGATGTTTTTCTTCCTGAGGCAGGATTTTTTTTTAACTTATTGCTTTTGTGTAGTGTTTCAAAGTGATGATGTGCTTTTTAGTGCAATTTTTCCGATTTGTGGACGCGTTCTGAGTGCTGCTAAACTACTGTAAGGAACTAGGCAGCAGTAAAAAAAAGGGGAAAGAGCCTGGCAGGGCTTAGTGAGGGTTGTGCCGTGCTTGCTGACTGAGCGGTTGACTTTTGGCGTGGTTCTAACGCTTGCCGGAAACGAGAACAAAAATGTCAACTCTCCCGAAGTCACTTTGCAGTGTCCTGTGTGCACCTGAACGTGAGAACGAGGCCTTCTCTGTGCGCTGCGCTCAAGAAACGCCCAAGGACGCCCAACTTCGGTTATGAGCATCATCGAGCGACATCCCTCCGGACAGCGGATGCAGTCCCCTGACCATCGGGATCTCCTTCCCCCGGCGGGGCGGTCTGTTACGTTTCGCCTACAACGCGCGGTAATGCCGGCGCGGATGCAACGGACGCCGGGGCTTTGTTCAAAGCGGCGGACATTTTGGCCCGTCCGACGCCGCCGCGACGCCTACCCGCCAAGCGTGCCCAGGCGTGTTTCAGTGCCACGTGTCTTCGTGTGTGCGTGTGTGTGTGTGTGCCCTCGCTTGTCAAAGCGCGGCAGCCGGGGAGCGGAGTTCCCCGAATGAGGAGCCTGGAGGTCTCTCGGCTCAACAGTTCGCGCCGTCGTGGGCTCCTGCTGCGCCGTCCCGTGACCTTCATCCCGTGACCTTCCCTCCTTCCCTTTTGGACCGCGACGCCGGGAGTATAAGAGCAGCTGCCCCCGGACGCCAGAAGAGAGGCTCCGATTTGTACTGCTGAGTTACGTGCTCTCCCGTCTCTCCACTCCGGTCGACCTGACCGGCCGCTCTTTTGCTATGTTAGAATAAACAAGTTGTTCTGTTACCAGTCTTCTCATGCTTTGCCGGGACCTTCGGATGCTTCCAGTGCCCCAGGCCGCCAGGCCAACGCTACCCTTGGGGCTTGCGACCCATTGGCAATAACGGGCGTCAGCACCGAGACCCCAACAACTCGGGCCAGCGGTACGATTACAACACTATATACTACTACTACTCAGTGGCGTAGCCAGAAATTTCGTTCGGGGGGGGGGGGGGGGGGGGGGGGGGGGGCTCACTTTGCAGCTCGGCCTCCTCATTATAGAATTAGTCGAGGGATCAATATATATATATATATATATATATATATATATATATATATAGATCATTGATTCAACAACGTTGTTTACATTTTCGTACATATGCAACGACCAGGGGAAAATCTCAATGACGCTGTCCTTTGTTAGAAAGTATTGCGCAGGAGCAGCTGTCACCGGTCGTGTACTGCGAGTAATTGCTCCGCAGTTATAGTCGCAACAGAGAGCACATATAAAAAGCAGGAGTTCTGCAAAATATACGAGGGCGAGTCAAATGAAAGTGAGCCAATGCGAATATATGACAAACGGAGTACTTTATTTAAAAGTAGTCACCATGATTATTTAGACACTTGTCCTACTAACGAGTCGCGTAATTCCCGTCTCATAAAATTCCTTGGGTTGCTGCCTCAAAAATCTGTAAATGACTACACGTCATCTTCCGACACGAATCTGGTTCCCTTGAGCAGTTTCTTTCAAATTTTATCAAATGTGGAAGACGCAAGGCAACAGGTCTGGGCTGCATGAGGGATGTTGCAGCGTTTCCCACTTGAACTTTGCCAGTTTTGTATTAACCACAACAGCGACGTGGGAACGGGCAATGCCGTGAAGCAAGATGTTCCCAATGCTCAATTTTCCACGTCGTTTGTTCTTGATTGCGACACGCAGCCGATCCGACCTTTCACAATATCTGAAACGATTTAGAGTCTCTCCATGGTTTAGAAAATTCGATCAATAATGGCCCCTAACGATCTAAAAAGAAGTCAACACTTTTCCGGCAGAAATGACGGCCTTTGGTTTCCTTGGGAGTGGTGAATTCAATTGTTTCCACTGTAAGCTTTGCCGTAGTGTTTCAGGCTACTAGTAGCGGCACCATGAGTCATTCCCGGTCACCATTGCAGACAAAAAGTCGTCACACTCATCTGGGGTTTTTTGACGTGCACTTAAATCTAAGTACACGGGTGCTTTCGCATTTCGCCTCCACCGAAATGCAGCCGCCGTGACCGGGATTCGATCCCGCGGCCTCGTTCTCAGCAGCCCAACACCTATAGCCACTGAGCAACCACGGCCTTTTCGATTGTGTTGGGGGGGATTGCACGGTGGCTTTGTCCCGGCCATGGATCGTCGTTGTAACTTTCATGTCCTTCTTTGAACAGTTTGCTACAACGCTTCACAGTGGCCAATGAAACGCAATGTTCAACGCATACGGCAGCCATACGGCGAATAATTTCTTTTTGGGAAACATCTTCATTTGTCAAAAACCTCATGACACCAATCTGTTCAACTTTTGGAGTGTCCATTATGTCACGCAACCATGTTCAACCCAGTGTATGAGAGCATTAAGGAACATTTAACCTCACCTCTGCATGTCACTTGTAAATGAGATGCATATGTGCTACGCGCATGCCTCGAAAATAATGAACCGAACCGGGTTGTCCCGGTTCGGTTCATGAACCGAACCGAACGAACGGGCGGGTTGTCTCACTTTCATTTGATTCGCCTTCGTACACTAGAAATGCGAAGATACAATGGAATATACAAATGTGAAGATACAGCTTGATACAGGGCAAAAAATCGTCACTGGAAACAAAGTTCACTGCGCATATACATAAAATCTCGCAACAAGATGTTAAATATAAGTATAAGTCTCCAATAAATCTACGTACCTAAGAAAAAGTCACTATATATAATGCGTCAAACAAGGCAAATAAACAGGTTGCGCAACCACAGATTCACAGATCACAGCACCCCCCGCCCTCCCTGCACTCCCAAAATGTATCGCGTGCGACGGAAGGCGGCGCGCTTCCTCCCAGCTTTTCTCCCTTGCGCACACAAGACAGTCACTATCGTCGGCTCACCCCCTCCCCCTCCCCCCCGCGCTTTCACTCGCACATAGAGCATGCGGCGCGCGGTCACGATGTTATCGCCCTTGGCCTTTATTTATACGGAACATGAGGGCAACGGCAGGAATGTGCCTGGAGTCTTCATATAGCTACTATTGCAATAATATAATAGTATCCGGCAACTGAAGCGTCCCGTGGCCCATTACTTTCCGCAAAAGAAGTAACAAAATCGAACTTTCACCATGCGACAATTCGCTGCGCCGCAACAATGTCTTCTTTTTTTCTTTTGTGGGGCGGGGGGCAGCGAAATAGAATAACGCAAAGGAAAGCATGTTGGGGCTACAATCGAATGCCTACTTTGGGCACCTAGTGTGGCTACCGAAGGAATATCGAAGAAAACGTGTGACGCTTGGTCCACAGAAAACCATACGCATACTGCTCGGTATCCTACACCGGCGAGACAAAATTTTACGGATAGGTTGTGCTCAAGCGAATGCGTTGCAATCCGTCGAGTCCCCGCAGTGCTGGCGGCGAGCGACTGTGCATTGTTTCTTTTTCTCATCTGCTAGCCAGAAAGCGCCCAAAACTCTGCCAGGCGAAAATGCAGTCGGCTAGACAAAAACGAACGCGCATCCAAGTGCGCCGCGCGGTTGTCGATGCAGCACGAGAAAAACGCATGCGCTCTGGCTGGATCGGCAGCCCGCGGGTTGCGAGAACAAAAAAATAAATAAATACATAAATAAAGAGGCTCAATGTATCGTCGCGAATAAAATTCTAGGTAGAAAAATAAATAAGAACTCAGTTACAATGGTGGCTTTAGTGTCTTGACATGGATGCTTTGGCGCAGGTGAAAAAAAAAATTTTATATTCTTTTCTGTGACCTGACGGCACAAATGAACCACCACAACGCTTTGTCTCATCGGACCTCGCTGCGTGCTTTGTCAACTTGTCTGATAGTATGTTGATTTGGCTCGTCTCGTTGTATGGCCCGATGTACGGCTTTAGAAAAGTCGATGCACCTTTGGCGTCAAATGTTTACAACAGCATTAAACCCACAAAGTTCCGGAATTGAAAATCTAAAGCACGACTTTGGAAATGTCAACGCACCTTTCGCATCAAAATGTTATGAGAGCTTTATACCCACAAAGTTTCAGAATTGAAATCCAAGCGCTCCGTAGATTCCGCGGCCTCTGCGAGATGCCGAGACGAGCCCGTTCGCCATCAAAACGCCCTTGAAATTTTGTGCTCGGTGGGGCTCCTTGCGTTACGATATGTGACTCCCGATGCATGGTCGTTTCTACGAAATCCAGCCCGATTTCGCAATGTTTGCGCTAAAATGTCTTTTCGAGCGTGAATTAAGGACATTCTGGACAAAATCGAGCATGATTCCGGCGCCGGGAGTTGTTTTGGTCGGCGGCGCATGACAGCACGAAAAAATTTCGGGGGGGGCTGAAGCCCCATAAGCCCCCCCCCCCCCCCCCCCCCCTGGCTACGCCCCTGCTACTACTACTACTACTACTGTCATCATCATCGTTATCGCCACCATCATCCATGTTCAATGAGATGTCGGTCGCTGTTGGCCGGCTCCTCCTCTTCACAGACACATGTGCATCAAGCTATGTGCAAGTTTCAAACAAGTAATGGAGAAAATAATACAGTGACAACATGGTCGCTATAATGCAACAACGCGAATTAATGTGTTATATATCGAAAAGTAACTAATGCATCTGATATAGCTACCCTTCAATGCTAGTTAAATAACATATCTAACTGGTGCCTCACTTGGTGCATGGAACTCAATATTAATAAATGCAAATCTATGCGGATTTCTCGTTCTAACACAACTTGCCCTACCTACGCCCTTAATGACTGCCCCCTTCAATCCGTTACATGCTACCGTTATCTTGGCATTCATATAACTAGCGACCTTTCTTGGAAGCAGCATGTACAGTATGTAATATCTGAAGCTAACCGCTCCTTAGGATATTTGAAGAGAAATTTTTCACTTGCGCCAGTTTCATTAAAACGACTGTTGTACACGACATACGTCCGCCCCCAATTAGAATATGCCTCATCCGTTTGGGATCCTCATCAGATCACATTAATTAACGAAATTGAATCGGTGCAAAATCACTCGGTTCGTTTCATCTTAGCTAACTACCATCGCACTGCTAGTGTTACATTAATGAAGAGTACCCTTCAAATTCCATTATTATCTCTTCGCAGAAAAGAATCACGCATTTACCTTTTTCATAATATCTACTACCACAACGCATCTGTTCGCCCTCTTTGGATCCAACCTGCGCCTTATTATTCGGCTCGTCGTGACCACTTACATAAAGTTAACGTACCCCGTCATAACACTGTCGCGTGCTCACAATCATTCCTTCCTAGGACTTCGGTCGACCGGAATAATCTACCTACATCATTAGTAAGCATCAATGACCCCACTCGTTTTAAGAATGCACTAATCAACATAAAATAATCTATGGTGGCAATGGCATAATTATGTACTTATTCGTGAACATTGTCTGCTTGCTAAAGTGTATTCTTTCTGTATTTTCATGTTATGTAAGTCTCTGTTATTTGTTATGAATGCATTACTACTTTTTTCATATTGCTCTTGTTCCTTGGAAATTCCTTGAACTAATCCTGTATTTTTTACTCTTGGAATGTATTCTCGCCCCTCCCCTCGGCAATGTACAATTATGTACCTTGAGGGCATCACAAATAAATAAATAAATAAATAAATGCCACTCCTCCTCGCGCTTCGTAGAGCAGCGCTATGCCTACTTTATCAAAGGGACCGGTCGGTCGTGAATGGTGGATATGGGAGCAAACGAATAGAATCGAGCGGCGGAGTGAATTATGTAGTTATGCCGGGCCAGTTCTGAAGTTCGCATGCACGCGCAGCATAAATCAGCATAATCATCGTCAGCCCATTTTTATGTCCCCTGCAAGACAAACACCTATAGCGATCTCCAATCACCCCTGTCTCGCGCTAGCTTATGCCAAGTTGTGCCTGCAAATTTTCCAACTTCATCGCAGCACCTAATCCGCTGCCGTCCTCGACTGCGCTTCCCATCTCTTGACCGATACCCATTCTGTAACTCTAGCATACGACCAGTTGTATGTGCTACGCATATACGGCCAGCACAATAACTTCATTTTCCCGTCTTGCAGTGTCAGCAATGATGTCGTTTACCCCCGTTTCTTCTCTGATCCACACCGCTCTCTTCTTGTCTCTAACACGCTGTGCCTACAGTTTTTCAATCCATCTCTCGCTGTGCGGTCCTCAACTTCTCCAGCTTCCTTGTTGGCTTGCAAGTTTCTGCTCGAAATGTTAGTGCCGGTACAACTAAGGTTGCCAATCGTCCCGAATTTAGCGGTACAGTCCCGACTTTCAAGTAAATGTCCCGTGTCCCGATTTGACCCAATCGGAACGGCCCAATGTCCCGAATTTCGCATCTATTTCCCGCTGGATAGCAATAAATAGAGCCAATTTCATTTGCATGATGCCTGACGGCACCTTTGCACATTCTTCTTTTTGTGTTGCGTTGATTTTGTTTTTGTCGTGGTTATAGTTCTGTCGTAGGCCCTAACCGTTCGCAGTACCCACTGCCGCATCGGTAGCCGTGCTTTGCAACTGCTGCACCGCTCTTCTTGCGAATCGCGACGCGGTAGGAGCAAAAGATTGTTCAACTTTGTCGCACGTACAAACTGGCGGCTCCTGCAGCAGTGTCGGTCATCGTGAGCCGCCCCCTCCCCGTCCACTCGACAGTTGACAATGCTGTAGGTCGCACCCAATTATTTCACGCTTTTAAGGATAGCGGTAAGTTGCCTGCCATGATTTGGTAAGGCCCGTCCTACCCGCTCCAACCCACTTTTGTGCTTCGTCACAACACAAATGTACACAGTGAGATGCTCCCGAGCAGTTCGCATAGCTCAAATGCTCGTCTCGCCGACTTGGCCGAAGCGTTGGCCAGTTTCACCACCGGCCGTGACACGTTTCCACATCCGCGAGCTGTCAGTGTGGCGAGCTGTGTCGTCGGCGAGCGTCGAGTCTCTCCTCGCCTGCAGTCCATCGCCGCGTTCTCTGGCATGCTGTCCATGCATCGTCGGCTCGCGCCAACACTCGCCGGCCCTTTTGTCGGGTCCGTTGCGTCACTGTCTTTGTTGCTTCGCGCGCGCGCTGTCGAGGCTGATCGTGACGGAGCACGGACAGGAAGAGGAACAAATTTCGCGTTCCGAGGCTGGGAAAGCCTCAGTTTTGTTGGACAGACGTTTCTCGAGAGTCGCTGCTTGTGGATGGGACGGTATCGCAACTTTCACGGCCTATAGGGGGCGCCACCGCAAATCCAACATGGTGTCCGAGAGATCAAGAACTACAGCAGTCGGTGCACTGCTGCGATCGTCTTGTTCAGTAACGTGTTGTTTCGCGTCGTGATGTTGAAATGTCTGTTCAGTTTACACGCCCGCGTTCGTTAGCCTGCGTAATGGCTCACATTGACCAAGGAGAACACAGGATTCGAGAAAACTGTATTTCGTGAAAAAGCACGTGCGGACGTTTCCGTGTTAGGTGGCCGTCGACCCATGGTCGACGGCGACCTGGCACTCCACGGCCGTGGTCTGGACGACTGGGTCTGAGCAGGCCGACACGGCCTCCCGCTGCTCGAGGGAAGGATCACGCATAATATCCGCCGCCGGCGACACCATGCTACATTCCCATACGATGTGGTCGTAGGTTGCCAGTTCCGAGGCACCGTCTGCATTCCGGCTTAATCTCCTCCCGGTATATTTCACTCAACGCGCACGCATTGGCGAAAGGTCTGCAGTCTTCTCCAGATGCATTCCTGCGCCTTGGCCAGCTGCTTGTCCGGGGGCGGATAAATCCTCCGCTCTAGTCAGCCCATCCCTCGTGGATCTCTCCGGCTCGGCTGACGAAGCCTCGAGCATTCGTGTGGGCCGCCTCGTTCCCGGGGTTCCCAGAGCGTGCCGGCATACCCAGGCAATTTACGCACCTTCCTCGCCCCGATTCGGCAATCGTGCCGCCGTGACAGATATTCTGCCCCTCTCCAAAATCCGAGCTTCCTCTTGGAAGGAGGAACAGTTCAGTGAATTACGACTCTATTTTTTTTTCTTTGTGCTTCGCCGAGTCAGCTTGCGTGCGCTTACAAGGCCGGCACCTGCGCTGTTGTTTGCGCTTGCCTATTTAATACCTGCCAACTTTTACAATTCTATTGTAACGTATACCGATTTTGAGAGCGCCTTCGCGATTTTCGTATGCACGCCAATTGCTTTAGGATGCTTAATTCGCGCGCCCGGTGCCATTACCTTCAAGCGAATACAAACCACATCTTTCTGACCTGATGGATTATTCGGCCCCTACTCACAGCAGCGCCGCCTACTCATTCAACCAGCCTATAAAGGCGAGCAAATTTTCGGCCACCGTTTGCGTGAATGTTCCATTAACACACTTCATAAGCATTTGTCTGTGGCGCCGATCATTCTTTCAGCAAGTATAGAGCCTAGTACTTGTTACACATCGTTGCTACAAAACACATATTTAATTAATAATCTAAGTAATAAATTTTTTTTTACTGTGTAAACTTTAGTATTTCTGGGCTTCTACCGTAGTATTTTTCAATTATTAAGCACGAGACACACGGTACGATTCGGCCTCCGATCCGGCATGCGGCATACGACGACTCGGGGCACACGGAGCCGAACGATCGAGCGGCGCGTAAGCTCCGCCCAGATCCAGCACCCCAGCTTGTACGCTCGGATGACTTCATATCCACGTCGAGAAACGCCGTATAAGCAACTGCACAACACTGCTTTCGCTTTACGCGAACACTGTCAATAAAATTATGCACCTGCGAGTGACGGAACACTTCACGACGGCGAGTTGTCTATTGACCGCTCCGCCAACAGCCAGTGATAGGGCCGGTAGGCCTAGCTAGGCGGCCGCTGCGGCCGACGGCGCTTGCAATCCAGCCCGAGCTCGTCGAAGAGCGCTTATTTTTGCCAAAACGATTAACTCTGTACCCTTAGGCCGCGCGTAATTCGCAAGTGTCGTTGCGAAGGGCAGACGTCCAAGCGAAGCGAGCAGCCTCGCGCAGACGGTCGGTGCGTGCTGTCCGCCCGCGAAGTGCCCTCGCATCGCGGCTCCCGATCTCGCCAGTAGCTTAGTACTAGTGTTACTAGGCGCTGCTTTGCAGAACAGGCACACGTTCGAGGTAACATGCCTGAACTGGTAACCATTTCGCGTCGGAAACAAACTGCAGCCGGCAAGAAAACGCGGCGAGAAACCGGCCCGCCGCCTCTGTGGAGGGAACGTCACAGAGGCGCTGTTGAGGTGTCCTCCGGTGAGAGACAGTTACGGCACTGCACTTATCTCTTCCATTTCTCTTTAAAAATCACCTCACACACACGTCAGAGAACGTCACATGCCAGCCGCGCTGTCGTTGACTGCGGCCAAACGACGGTGCGGTTGTCGGACTCATCGGACGATGAAAATCTGCCCGGTTTGTTGCACGCCGGGCGTCCGATGCGGCGCTTCGGCACAGCAAAACACTGTCAATTCGGGCTGGCGTTCCGGCGCGTCGGACGCCGGAACGCCAGCCCGAATTGACAGTGTTCGCTTTAAAGTCGGGGCGGCATCACGCTGCCGGTTGCCTGCTCCGTGGCGTTTCCCATGATATGTTTGAGGAACCGAAACTGAATGAAAAGCATGCGTCTGCGCGTCACCGCATCGAATTTGTGAGCCGTGATTGGGGTCGTTATTCCCGTGCACAAATTTAAGCGAATTTCCCTTTCCATACTTATTTTAGCTTTCTGAATAACGACCCTTCGCAACTCGAGTTGTCGTCTTCTCCCACTCTTTGTAAAAGTTCTAACGTTAGATCTGCTCGTAAAAGAAGCTGTGGCCCAATCGTGATATTGGAATTGGACATGTTAATAGCGAAGGCGGCCGATCATTCGCAAGCACTTTAAGAAAAAGAGCTTTGGGAATTCGGGAAAGGCCTAATTCCCAAAATTAGAGACACGGACATCGCGCCCCCTCACTCACTCGCTCGCTCACTCACTCGCTCACTCACTCACTCACTCACTCACTCACTCACTCACTCACTCACTCACTCACTCACTCACTCACTCACTTAGTTACTTACTCAGTCGTTCTTACACTATAACTGGTTGTAAAAGCAGATGTGAGGCAAACGCCATATGTTATTAACTAAGGCGGCCGGTGATTGGCAAACAGTTACAAGCTAGAAACTGTAGAATCACTTGCTATGGGGCTTCTCGTCCTCGTGTCCTTCATGACTCTGTGCCTCGCTTGTCGTTAGGCGGGTCGATCTCTTCTCTATAATGCTTCACGAGGCTTCGTGGCATGCATGACCATGTCGGTCGACCTTGCAAACGGGCAGCACTTCGCATGGGTTTGCTGCATTAGGAGAATAATTTGAGACAAGCACCGCCCCTACGTTGTTCCTCTGTCCACCGCAGTACTTCCCGCGGGTAGCAGCGGACCGCTTCATTTGCGTCGGTCTTTCTTGTTACCACGTGGGTTACCACGTGTGACGAAAAACTGTTTATTCCTAGCGGAGCCTGCAGGGCCCCGTCTTTGCTACGGCGTCGATCGACGCCACGCGAGCTGATCGAGGACGCGCCCGTTGCCGCGACGAAGAGGGACGCTTCGCAGAACCACCCTGGAAGGCGCTGATCGAGGGATGCGCTCTCGCGACCTCTTGTCGCACGTCCAACGCCGACTGCCGGCTATCTGCCTCGAAACAAAAACGCGGCGACAGGCCCAGTTTTGTCGTCTGCTTTTTTTGCCGTCTGCATCTGCTTGGTCGGCGAGCTAGCGCTGCAGTCTTCTTTGCCCTTGAGTCGGCGCTGCGTCCGTTTCTTTAGCAACGTTTGTGTGGGAACGGAGAACCACCCGCCTGAAAACGGAGAGTCTGCTTCGAGGTCACGTCGCGGTTTCCAACCCTGGACGACGAGCAGCGGCTTCCTTCGCCGTTTTGTCGTTTGTTTACTTTTCTCGCCCCGTCTGCGTGTGCTGCGGCCTGCTCGAATGGCAACAGCTCTTGATGCGTGTTGTTGGGCAGCGGGCTTGGCGGGCCGGTTGGCACGGCCTCAATCTGGCGCTTGTCGTTGGCTACCGGGGGTCCGCTGACGCCGCGCTAAAGGAGCAGCTATACGCCACTGCCTGCGTTCGCGCTGTAGCACGTGCGCGCTTTTTTTCGTTTGAACCGGCTACCGGAAGACGTAATTTGTGGCGAAACGCGACGTGCGTGCAAGCACCGCCGGTTGCGATTAGCCTCTCCGAAGAAGACCTTCGGTCGCGAAGCTCCCTTCTTGTAGGCGCGTCCCTCCCTTTTTTCGGCCGCACAACTTGCTCGCCGATATTGTGCCCAAGAGGCGAAGGCGCCCTCGAACCGCGCCTTTCGCAGTACCGTAAGCCCGGACTTGCCAGTTTCTATACATACTATACGAGCATGCTGCTTATATTGTTTGTACTCGGTGTTTGTTCGAGGGAGTTTCTTCTTGCTTGGCGTCGTTGCCATCGTTCGCGAAGGCCAGTCTGCAGGTGCGCGTGTCCTTTGAAAGGCGTGGTGGCCTTCCTGGCTGGATTGACTGACGGTCCGTTATTATGTGGGGAAGAAAGCAGACGGGGGAAAAACAAGGAGGAGCAGCGAACCGCAGGGCTGACTAAAGCAGCCGGCTTCACTCGTGTAGAAAGTGAAACCGAGATTTCTTTTTTTTCCCGATTGTGCGATGGGCACACCGCGAGTACCTTTCTGTTTTGTTCTTTTTTCTTTCTTTAACATTTGTTGCTGGCGTTTCGTGTCTGTGCGTATGAACGCCTGAGCGTGCTAATCAAAGCTTCCATTTGTTAGCACCGCGTCTGTGTGCTCCTCCTTAACAAGAACGTCTCGATAGGCTGGTTGGTGTACGTTTGCTAGCATAATTGTCTGCGTGACAAAAAAAGAATGAACAGCACGAGCTCAAACTACCAACAGCGGTTAAATGCCTGCTTGGCGTACCTCGGCACACTTTGTAGTTCGATTGCGCGGCAAAGGCGAAGTGGTTTGGTGGCGCTTCTGTAGACACTATAGTGTCTACAGAAGTAATCATGGAAGTGCATGACTTTGCCTGAACTTCCTACTTCATCATCATCAGTAGGTAATCTTCAACCAAATCCTGCGTTATAAATGCAAGAATGCGAATGATCATGCATGTGCGCGGAAAATCATCGCCGTCATGCGTTTAGAAACTTGATTGAATGAAAAATAAGAAAAGAACACAAAGCGCGATAGATAGTTTGACAAGAACACCTGAAGCCACAAGCCCGAAAGACCAGACAAATCCAGGCATTGCCCGCCATTCCTTTATAGTATACAACTGAAGGATGACGATGACCATGATGATGATTTCTCTTGGCATCCCCGTTGAAACAGGGGAGAGGCGGTGCACAAATGGTAGTCTGGCCTACTCGATCTAAACAAGTTATACTGTATCTATCGCTGTCTAGCGTATCGCCTATCTCCCCTTGATCGTTTTGTTTTCTTTCGTTAAAGCGTCTATCGCTATACTGCGCCGTTACTTATGCTTATGACGACTCCGGTTCTATCAATCTCTTCCCTGCTTTATGTGCCCCCACTACTGTAAGCGTCGCTGGCTTATCTCGACCGCTGACCAGATATTTCTTGGATATGAGCTTCGATTGAACCGGCGCTCCTTCAAGGTGTGCGTTCCCTGCGGCTCTAGCCGAACTCCGCGTACGTCTGCGCGCGACGTGCTCGCGGGTGAGAGAGAGCGCGCAGCCGTGCCGTCGGAATGCAGCGGCGCTCTCGGTCCTCTTCCGGTTGCGCGCGGGGATAATGGCGGCGGGAAGATGTGACCCGGCCAGCAGACAAGAGCAGAGCCGCCGCTTAATCGGTGCCAGGCTGCTTCGATCCCCGGCGGAGGGGCGCGGTGGTGCTCTCCATTCTCGCGGCGAAACGCCGGCCCTTTTGTTTCCGTGCGGGCGCGTTGGCCCTTCCGGTTCGGCCGGCGCGCCTCGCTAATGACCGATCTCTCCTCTCCGTTTCACTCCCCCTCCCTCCTTCGCGCCGTGTCTGGTGTCTTCTGTGGCGCGCCCGTCGGATGCATCTCCGGACAGGTGGAGGAGGAGAGGGCAGATCCTCTTGAGCGCACTCCGCCGATCGGTCCTGGCGCAGCTGGGTCGAGCCTGGAAGTGACAGGAAGGGCACGCTCTTCGAGAGGAGTTGGCTCTCGGGGCGCTTCCAGGGGCTCCCCGCGAGTGCGGGTCGCCCGCTTCGGGGAAAGCGACGAATTGAGCCAGTTAGCGGGACGGGGCAGAATAGTTGGCGCCGAGTTCCAGCGGCAAGGAACCTGAAAAAGGAAGCACGTCAGCACGCGTTCGCGGACAAATCCTGCTGCCCAGTCTCGGGACAGACAGACCGAGCCATCGCACGAAATTTCAGACGTAAGCGAGCGACGGTGGCGCAGCAAGGGATGAACGCCTTGTACGTCGCTGACGCGCTTTTTCTCTTCGACGCTGCTTACCGCTGCCCAAGTTCTTTTCTATCTGCACACACTATTCTAGAGCTCTTCCGTCCAGTTGGTGGACTGAATGTCGCCCCAGTCGTCTGTTCCGGAGGAGTGAGACGCGTCGCTGATGCGAAGCATTACTGGTGTAAATTTATTTTCCTGCTCTTGCTTTTTGAGTTTTGTTCATTTGGTTTTTAATAACTGGGTTTTATGACCCGCCGAGTTACCCAAATCAGCCACTTTGCGGTATGTAGGTAACTACCTGACAAATTCAGTGTCGCCGCGCCACTAGAGGGCGCAGCGTGTCCGGGGAGCACTGGGGTGCGCCTCGACACCGCATCGACGAGAAGTCCGGCTGCGCTGCACGCTCTGCGGCGCTGCTTTCGGGGCGCCCTAGGGCCTATCAGCAAGCGTGTGGTCGGACCAGCTTCGGGATCTACGCACGACGAACGGCTGCTGCGGCACCGGAATCGCCGTAGTTGTCACCGAAAGACCCCCGACCCTATCGACGGGCAGATAATAACACCAGAGGGGGGTAGGATAGGTAGATATGTAATTAGTGTTACAAAATCAGGTGTTATTATATTCAATGAAAACAGTGAACAGACAGTGGAGATACAGTGCCAGGAAATACCTCGGGTAACAGAATATAGATACCTTGGTATGTGGATAAACGAAGGCAATAGATATATGGCACAGGCAAAAACAATAACAGTGAAGGGTAAGAGAAATGCAGCCATAATGAAGCACAGAGCGCTATGGGGATACAATAGGTACGAGGTCCTCCGAGGTGTGTGGAAGGGTGTAATGGTTCCAGGACTTACTTTTGGAAATACGGTTGTTTGCTTTAAATCAGGGGTACAATCAGGACTCGACGGGAACCAAAGGTCAGTGGGTCGCCTCGCATTGGGCGCTGTTAAGAGCGGCCCGCTGAGGTGGAAGTTTTGCCAGCCTGTTGCGACAGCGGCGTCAACTTTTCCTGGAAAGCCACCGTCATCTTCTAGCCAAACGGCGTCACTAAGTCTACTGTGTACCAAGAACAATGAGCCGCGTCCGCCACTCTGCGTCGCGGGATTGCCGAGACGAGTTCGACGAACCAGGCTTTGTGACTAGACACGCCACCGCTGACACGGTCTGCCGTGAGCAAGGGAGGTCCCGAGGGAACGTCTTCGGAGGCCCCTTCCAACGCGCCTTTCAAGACGCAAGACAATGGAGAACCGGCGGCCGCGCTGTGGGGGTCAGCTCGGGGAATAAGATGCGCCTTTCCTGACGTAAGCCCCGAGTTCTGCGAAAATCGTCTGACTTCGGTGGGTACCGTGAACCTGTGCGGAAGTGTGTGTATGTGTGTAAGCCCTCCCGCAGAGAGGCGGCTCGTTTACGATGACTGGTCGAACGTTTCCCTCACCTAGGGATCGAGGGAGGACCGAGTGTTTATAAACCGCTGTTGAGCAGCTGCTCAGTGTACTTTCTCTCGCAGTCATGCTAGACTGGTGAACTGCAACGTCCTTATGTAGATACTGTAAATAAACCCATATTCCTCGTTCTCGATGAGAAGCCGTCCTTCCCTTCAACAACGTCCTCAGCGTGGATAAGTTGGACGACGGCATGGGCCAACTACTATCTAATTAATGCCCGACTCCAATCTTGAGAACGGGTTACGAGCGGGAGGGATTGACCTCCCAATCCTCACAGCGCTCACGGAAGACTACAAATGAAGCTGTGCGGGGGTGATATGGGCTGGACTAGTTTTGAAGTGAGGGAAGCTCGCAGTAAAATTGAGTGTGAAGAACGGCTGAGGAATATGGAAGAAAGTAAATGGGCTGGGAGAGTATTCAGGTATCTGTACAGGAAAAACATTGATTCACATTGGAGGAAAAGAACTAGCAAGCTTGTCAGCAAGTATGCTGCCTGTAGGGTGAGCAACACAGCAACAAAGAAGGTCAAGCGGAAAGTCAGAGAGGCTGAAATAATTTCATGGGTGGCGGCAATGGAAAAGAAACCTGCCATGAGTAACTACTTAAGAGGAAAAAACGAAATCAGGAAAGAAACCATTTATGATAACTCAAAGGGAAGCTCATTACTTTTCGAAGCGAGATCGGGATGCCTTAGAACACGCACCTATAAAGCGAGATATAAGAAGGAAGAAGAAGCATGTGCTTGCTGCGGTTAAAGCTAGGGAAACGACGGAGCATGTTTTATTAGAATGTGAAGACGTTTACCCAGCGGTCGATTTAGGCACCACTGGCCTCCTGACGCCGTTGGGTTCAGCGGGAGAAAACAAAGCAAACATGTCCGCAATAGGCATTTGTAAGAGGCGATTGGAGGATTGGTGGAAGAAAAGTAGGGAAACGAGAAAGGACGGAGACCTACAAAAGCAGAGTTCGCAATAGGGGATCAGAAAATTTGGGCGTGGTAGTTCATAGTGTTTTTTTTTTTTTCATTGTTTAACCTAGGTAGTACATTAGGCAGTATAATAGCAATAGCTTGGTGGCGCAACCCACCGCCCCGTTCTAAAGGGGACACTCATAACATCCATCCACATCCATCCATCCATCCATCCATCCATCCATCCATCCATGTAGGTAAATGCAATTCAATGACTAAATATGCGTATAAACTAACAAAGCTTTCGCAAAGTGTGGGCGATAACTGCACAGCGCTGCGCAAATTATGTAAGATACGTGGGATAAGGCGTACGAATCACCAGATCTTCTTTCTCAAATACGGCTTTGCTCGAAGTCGTCGTCTGTTTCTTCTTTATTTATTTTATTTATTTTATTTATACATACTGCAGCCTCGGTGAGGCTATTGCAGGAGTGGGCAGTGAAGAAAAAAAAAGTAAAGATTCAGATACAGATTCGAAGATTCGATTCAGATTCAAGATACAGATTCGAACAGATTCAGAATACAGAATACAGAACAGATTCGTCGTGCCCACGTCCGCGCTGTTGCTCTACGTATTTCTCGCCAACGTACGTAGTAAAAAAAAAGAGAAAAAAGAAATACTCGCAGCAAGTACACACACACAGAGAGACGCACACACACACACACACGCACCGTGGCCCGGTCGAAGCCTAATTTCCCCTGGTTCCGTGTCGCAGGCCCGCCCTGTCCTTCCCGCCGGCAGAGCGCGAGCCGAGCCGCCCCCCGAGCTACCGGTCGCGCACCAGCTCGGCGGCGGGCGGGGGAGGCATCCTGCGCTCGTGCGTCGGCGGCAACGCGTCGTGCAGCCAGGACACGCTGGCCACCGTGAGCCCGGCCGAGGACGAAGACCAGCGGCACAGCCGCAACCCGTCGCTGACGCTGAGCACGCTCTCGCACGAGGAGCAGCCGTCGCCCGCCGCCGCGACGAGCCAGCCCGCCGCAGCGGACACCCTGCGCCGGAGCTGCTACAACGCCGGCGTGCTCGGGTCAGTCGCCTTTCTTTCTTTCTTTCAACTGTCCATTGCTGCCACACGTGAGCCCGCGAGGGGCATGGATCGCGAATGAACGAAGAATTTGTAAAGGCTTCGCCATTAGTCATCTCTAACGGCATCCTCATTGAAACCGTGCGGCCACAAATAGTCGCTCACCCTGCTCGAGCTAATGGAGTTTCACTTCATGTATTGCCGACTAATATTTTGCCCATATCTAATTATTTTCTTCGAAATTTCTATCTCTATATCGTATACCTGTGCTTGTAACGATCCCGGCTCTGTAGATCACTTCCCTGCTTTTTTTTTTCCACCAATACTCCGAATATCGCCCTCTGATATCTCGAGCGCTGACTAGTTAATGCTTCCTTCAGCTTTGAACCCAAGTGAGTTTAGTAGGTAGATGTTCCCTACTGTCCTACCTAGACTGGAATGTTCGACATTCTATTAGAATATGCTGAGGCGGCTCCGGAGTTTTCCTGCAGAAGACACGTACCTCATTCTACAACCAAACGCCTAAGTGTGCAAAAAAACAACAATAATAAAAGTAAGATAAACGAAAGTACGGAATAGCACGAAAGCAACAAAATGCGTGCAAAAACTATTCTCGCCCATCGCATTACGATGGTGTCCACTGTGGCAGCTCTGAAATTGACCAGTTGCCTGCGCCTAATGATCGCATGCGGTTTCGTGGGTGTTCTACATCCGCCGCCACGGCCGTGAGTGGCGCTCGCTAACGCTTTCGGTTATGACGTCATGTGTAGTGTGGTCTACTGTTAAAGGGAACGCATTACTTTAGAGCACGTGCGCATTTACCCCTCTGGCAAGCATACAATTGCACCGCTTCGCAGCAGGTGACTCGTGGTTACCTGGTGGCACCGGCATCTCTCTTTGTAAGGTCGCGAAGTGTATACAAATGCGTGTACAAATAAATCCCCATGCAAGGGATTCGTATACCGACCTCCTTGTTTCCACGTTGACCCATGCTTGCAGCTGCTGCAGACACTCGCGCCGGACCTCAGGCGCTCTCTGTAGGAAACTGAAATGACAGTGCTCTATCTATCTCTATTTTTCCTCTATCTTTCCTCTATCTTTTAAAGCTACTTCTACTGTTTTTAACAGAGCTTCCTTACGTTTTGGTCCTAGTCCATTAATAAGCCTAACGGGAACCTCGTCTAGCCCTGTGGCTGTGCGATTGGGAATTTTTCCTTCGGCTTTCTTCCAGTTCATATTTCTCAGCACTAGTTCCTTTTCAATCTGGTTGTCTTTCATGCTCTTTTCTTCCTCAAATACAACCTCGTCATTGCCTTGGAAAGATTCGGCTGTTATTTTTCGGATGTAATTTAATGCCGTTTCCCCCTCCAGTTTGTTTCCATCTTCATCTGGGATATGTTGTTGTCTTGTTGCTGAATTCCTGCCTAATAATTTTATGTGGTTCCAAACTATTCTGGGTGCGGCCTTGTTTTTATCACGTATTTGTGACAACCAACGTTCACTTTCACCTTTTATCTTGGCTTGAACCAGAATTTGAAGCGTAGACTTTTTCTCCCGGTATGTTTCCCATTTACTGACTACTTCATCCTGTGTGTCTTTCCTAAACGTTAGGGTACACCAGAAAGTAAAAAAAAAAAACATAACTTGTTCGCTGGCATGTAACTTCACTTCGTTTCAGCAGGGATAAAATTGTAATAAAATTCCATAAGAAATCACCGATAACGATTGTCAGTAACAGCATTAGCTTCTTTACGATTCGCTAGAATTCCGTTGAGTTGCGAGTTCGGCACGCGGACTTTCCTTTTCTTTCTTTTACTTGTTTCCATTAATTATAAATGGCGGAGACATAGGTAAAAGCTGCATAAATGCAGCGTGAGGTGCCCTTAGCCCCGTAATGACAGCAGCAGGAGCTACGCGATGTAGAAACAAACAATTGTCATCGGTCTCAGCAGAAGTACGCTCTTTCTCGACATTTCATAAACTACGTTGGCGACAAAGCAAGTATAATTAAGCGCCTGACTGACAAGGAGGAGAGCGGCTTGATACGCCGCGACTCGCGCGATGACGCAAGAGTGTGAACATAGCTGAGATCCCTGCGCAGAGAGTGCTAAACCCCCTTAAACTTCGTAAAGTAGCGACACTCTCCTCCTCCGCCTTTACTGCTCCTCGTTTCTCCTATCTTTCACGCGCCCTCCTCGACCGTGGCGCCGCCTATACCGCTCGAGCGTAGCAGACGACCTTTCGCAGAGTGAATGCACGTATAGCAAGGCAGTGCGCTTTGGGCGTTCGCGTTGGCTTTCTAGCTCCGAGTAACTTCGTGTACAGCATAGCATTTCTATACGGGCGGTTATACAAATTCAGTGACAGCAGCTTTTTTTCCCCTGTTTTGATAATTATTTAAAAACAAGTATCTGAACGAGCGCCAGCGCTGTGCCATGACGACTCCGAATGTATCGCGTGGCCTACAATTAGGTGCGTAACATTTTTCAAGTGAGTGTCGCACGCTGCTGTTGCGAATGATTGTAAATCACGCGTTTACGATGGAATGCCAACATCCTGGCCCCCAGCAAGCCCTGAGTAGCCTAAATAATCCGCGCCCTCCTTACCATGTGAATTCGCGGCGCGGATCAGCTATGACGTACGAAGGACGACAGAGGGCACGAACGATCGCCGCTCAGAAGGTTCGGAAGAGTTTTACAAGCTACAGTGCCGCCAACGCGCATGCCTGCCAATCTTGTAAGCACTCGCAAAGGCTCAAAGGTGAGCTCCCAGTGTGGGGGGAATGGAAAAAAAGAACCACCAAGCTGACCTTTGCGCATAGCGTTCGGCGCCTGCGTTTGCACGTAAACATTACGGTTACGTAAGCTGCAGCTGTCGGAAAGCGTGAAAAGCAGTCAGGGATGTTTTAATGCTATTGCGTTCCACTCTTAAAGGCGAAGCTTAAATTCACTGAGAATCAATTTTCATGGCACTTACTTTTTTAATGCAATGGAAAGCTTACCGGTCAGAGTGTCTAATCATGAAATGGTAAAGCGGAAAACGCCGTGGAACATTCTTTATAAAAATTTTTCGATCTGCAGTGAGGATGTAGTCGTTCACTGGAAGCATGCTGAAAGCGGTGATAGGTGAGCACGATAGCGACGCCGGCATGAGCACTGCGAGAAAGTATTATTTTGTCTATCAAGTCGACGTTCCCGCGATTCATGTTTTCCCAATTGTTAAAGTGTTTCTGCGGTAATAGCTACGTGTATTCGTGGTTTTCTGGCCAAGTGCTTTGGTATTTAAATAGTCAAAACGAAACGGTATCACGTGTAAACGTGATGTGCGGTTCAGCGTGTTGCCGTATCCATGCGTGCGCGTTTGATTTCCGAAGCGTAGAATAAAGAGCAAGGGTCTAATAATATAGCAGCGCCAATTTTAAGCAAGAAATATGTTGTACTCAATAAGAGCCGACTTAACGTACCCATCATCGCACTCATTGCACTCTCATCGACTACATCCGAAGTACCAAAGATTTACCTGACAGGCCTCGCCACTTACTGACATTTGATACTTTCTTTGCCAATTTAAAATTATAAACCCTACTTCAATCGCGAATATCGTGCTACATTCTATTGCTATAAATCATGGTAAATCATAAATTTCCATCAACGTCTCGCAACACCTTCTGGCCAGTTGTCAGTCCCTTTAAGCGTAAGCGCCCTGCAAGTTTTTTGTTCAGGCTTACAATCGAAATTCATTTCAATAGATTCGCCCTCTGCAGCGATTCGCTGGAACTTGAGTTTCCGGGCGAAGCAAGAAGTGTTATGTGTGCAAGTACAGTGTATTCTAGTGCAAGCATGATGTCGCTGTTGTGGATGTCAAGTGTCGACGGTCACGGCGTCAAGGACATTTTGCTACGACGGGTTCTGCAAAAAGGGATGACCGTAGTCTTATTTGAAAACGCATATACAAATAAAGCTACAAATAAAAATGGGTATATTTAGCCACAAATTTGTTTTGCTCTTTTTGTGTGTGTGGCTACATTCGGGCTACAGTTTCTCTAGATTTGGGCTACGCCGCCATGTCCGACCTGGCAACACTGGTTTAGCTAGTGAACCGCGCGCTATAGTATAGTGCCTAGAATATACTGGCTAGTGTGCCGTCCGCGGCCTCCCGGGTGGCACCGGATGCAATGAATGCCGGCGGCTGCCGCTAGGAGCGCTGCAATGCAGGTGGGTGCCGCGGCACCATCCGGTCATCGTGGACCGCCGTGTTCCCACCGCATCGGCAAGCGGGCTGTTGCGCTTTTTGTTTTTATTAAGCTGTAGCAGCAGCACAGTTCAAATGAGGGCAGCTGATTTATAAAGCGTGGTTTGTTTTAAGAACAACAGGCTTCTCTAGCGCTTGTCGCTTGTGTGAAAAGCGTGTGCTATCTCAGCTCAGCTTCGAGCGGGGAACCTGATGTGTTTCTATGCTGGCGAAGAGAAAACGTAATTTTTAAGGCAAATGCCTTAGATCTCCATGTTCCAAGGCCGTTTTGCGAGGTACAGAACACATCACACGATCTAAGGAAGGTCAGAAACGAACCAAAGCATGTCCAGCCGTGTATAAGAGATGCTAAATTATTAGCAAATTTAATTATTGATTATAGTGATTGGATTAAGGGGTATTAGCTAGGTTGAATTAGGGGGATTAAGGTGTATTAATTAAGGAGGATTAAGGTGGATGAAGGAGGACTAGGGTGCATTAAGGTGAATTATAGTAGGCTTTACAAGGCGTTCGCCTTCGTACGTGTCTCTTCGGCGGTAGCTAAGGATACTTGTTTTTTATTCTAGCCATGATGGCAGCGTAATTCTTTTAAGGGTAAGTTTTAGGTTACATTTTTCATTCTAATAAAGTAAACGAATTCTAAGGTTACGTTACTGTTCTATTGATGTTATATTAATGCATAACCATTGAAAACCGCTGTAACCGATCATCCATTGAAATGACTTGAATTTCGATCGCTGTCCTCTCTTTTTATTTGCTGCTATTTCTGCCTATTATCGTATTGTCGTCCTCATAGGTGTGAATGTTTTTTATTGTTTGTAAACCATGTACCCATCTCCTCATAATGCCCATTGGGCCACAAGGATAGGATAATAAGTAAAAAATTTTGCCTGTAAAATGGACTGCATGCGGTGTTCTATGTACTATACATTTTTTAATACCTGGTAAACACGTGCAGATTTCCTTTTATGTCTGATATAAGTGAACGAAAATGGGAAACAGATCTTTCATTTAAGCGTAACAAATATTTTATTCTCGCCTAACAACAGTCAAACGCGGGCATATAAGACAGCCCTAGATGAGATAATGCACACATACCTGAAGAAGATAGATCTAGTGGCAGTGACGCAGTTTAAAGAGCTTCTGCCGTTGCCTTTGCGCTTCCCTCTCTTTGTTGATGCCTTTTACAAAAAAACCGAAACCTCAAGAAAACGTAGAACTTCTTGTCAAAGCTGGTTTTTCATGCTCTGGGCACCCTAGTTGGGGAAAGGCCAGTGTCTGCAGCTGACCTGAAAAATCAGCTAGACTCGCTACATGTAACTTGTTTTTGCTAAAGAACACAGTAAAAGCATCTTCCACGGCCTTCACAGCGGTTGACAAGGTCTGACTAAGATAGACAAGGCCTCCATTGTCAAAATGCGTAGTGCGATAGCGAAGCAGCGTCGGCACTAGCTTCAGCTTTACTTACGCAAAGGAAGCCTGCACACTGTGGTCAAAAATTTTGGGCAGTGATCTTTTTTGCAACATAACAGTATAGTAGATCAAAGCACTACTGCTCCTTTTTTTCTTGTTTTTTCCCCCTGGTACTCACGAAAAGTAAGGTGCATGCTTAGGATACTCAGGAAACATCGTGGGTATAGCGTAGGGTTTCAGGCGTGGTTTATCGCGGGGAATCTCGTGGACAACGCCGTTCACGGTGATAGAGAACGCGCGCTCGACTAAGCTGTTTTCGAAATGTTTTTTACAAACCACAGCAGTTGGTGCCGGCCTTCTGTCCGCTCTCCTGACCATTCTTGCCCATTCTGCTGCCGCTTCGTATTAGTGGTGGAGTGAACAAGGATACACGCCATTTGTTCGAGTGGTAACCGCTTCGACACAACGGCACAAAGCAGGTCCTCTCCTTGCACTGTCTCTTCGGCATTTTTTCATCGCCGCCGAATAGTTCTCGTAATTACAGGCACACGAACACAGCAGCAACGCACTCACTCTTTGACAACACCAAGAACAAACACGCAACGCTGTAATAACACTGAAAACGCCAACATAGAAACCGACGCAACAGCTGCGAAACTGATATGCGAAGCAGACGACACGCGCAGTCTGCACCCACCCGTGTGGCAGCGACCTCTGTCGGCCACCGTGGGCATTCATTGCAGGCGGCGCCACGCTCCTCCATTGAAAAGAGCGGGTGCACGGCACACTAGCCAGCATATTCTAGGCACTATAGCTATAGTGTACTAGAATAATTTTATTCTAGTACACTATACCGCGCGCACTTTATTCTATGCGCGCCATCATGGAGGAAGGAAACTGAGGAGAGGCCCTACACCATATGCCCTACCCCCTCCGCGCGCTAGGAGAAAAGTGTGGAGGCAATGACGTAGTAGGTTCTCCTTTGTTTTCCTGTTTTTTTTTTTTATTTCTTTGCTGCAGTGGCCCCGCCTTTCGGGCCACAATGGCGGCTTTGTTATTGTTCTATGCGCTCACACGTGTTGCTCCGTAGGTTTCGTACCGTGGCAAAGGCGCCGTTTGGGCAGGTTTGCGTCGGTCTCCGTGTTTTGTTGTGCTGCGTTTTCTGGACCGTGCTCTACCGGATGTTGCTGTGGCCAGGTGGGACAGGAGGAACTAAAGTTCGTGAAATGAACGCGCATGCAACGCTGTAGGCAATGTACCGCTCCACGGCAATGGCAACGGACGAAGGAATATCCGCGGGAAATTTTGCCCTCTCTGGCGGAATCATGCTAACGTGCTAACGATTGTTTAGTATTGCTACGGAGCGCGCGGGACCGAGCAGCACGGTTGCGCGCAGCGCGGCATGGTTTCGCGAGAAATGTAAACAAGAGAGGAGAGCTGGCCCGATAGGCGGAGCTACGCCATGAGCAACGCCAACTTCCGGCTTCACTTTCACTTCACAAAGAGTGACGTCAGGGCCTCTCCTGAGTTTCCTTCCTCCGTGCAATAATTATTGTATGAAACTCAATGATGCGCGCACCGGCTGACCTGCTCCGCCATCACAGTGATTCGCACTCCTTCGTCACGTTCTCTCCCCCCCCTCACACCGCTTCACACTACACCCTCTCAAACTACGCAAGAACCGCAACTAATCATGCGAATTAGCATAGGCAAGGCGCCGAAGACCAGGAGTCAAGAAGAACACAAACGACAGGACCGGCGCCGGTCCTGTCATTTGTGTTCTTGAGTCCTGGTCTTCTACGCCTTGCCTTTACTAATTCAAGCATGAGCCAACTAGCCCAAGCAAGAGTTTTACTTAAGCATTCGAAGAGTTCAGTGATCGTAAAGCTAAGGTTCAATAGTAGTGAAACGACCGAGTGTGGCGTTGACGTGGCCGCGCGCCCTTTCTTCGCAGGGTTAGCGGCGGCAGCGTGTCGTCATCCAACCGGAACACGCCGAGCCCTCCACCGGGCAGCTCGTCCAGGGCGCCCGACCCGCACCTGCTGCGCAAGAACCACGACGTAAACACGGTGACCATCGTGCAGACCACGGACACGTCGCAAGTCATCAACCAGGACACCGTGATCGTGTCAGTGTCGGGACACAATGCGCGCACGCTGGTGCTGCCCTCGGGACACTCGGAGGTGCAGGTGACTCTCGCGCACGTCTGACACGCGGCCACGCGGCGCCCTTCGCCGCCGCCGGACGACGCTTCCACGTCGTACGCCTGCGCGGGCAGGCACTGCGGCTGCCGGCGCCCACACGTCGCCCAGGACGACCGACCGGCGACGCGGGACGACAGGCGGCGGCGGCGCCGGGCGCGAGACGACGGCATGCCGGTGAGTGTGCTCTCACACCCCCTCTATCGCGAGCAGCCACGGGGCAAGACCGTCGTTTTAGTTGTACCACCGTGTGCCTACACTAGCTGTGCGATATCGGCACAATGTCGTATAGGGTGCATGCACTGAAGCTCGCCCGCGGCGCTGCGGTGCCTCGGCGCAGGTTGCCACATTTGTGGTTGCACCTCAGCAGATGACAACGTGTTCTCCCAGTGTTGCTCTGCAAAAGTATCTTCTTTTATCGCGTGTGGTTCCTCTCCAACAAGAAAACTAGTAATAAATGTTTCACTGAATGTGCTGTGTGATCGTGCGATATAGTGAGCTTGGTGGTGTGGGTGTGAGCTTCGCCTAAATGTGTCAGTAATCTCCGAGTATGCGCTCCTGGGTCCAGGTGCATTAGCAGTGGATGGTGTAGTTCACACACTTCTTATCACAGTTGAAGAAACAAGCACAACAATGTCAGCATTCAAGGGCATATTCCTATGACATGCTTACGGAGCCGAATGTGCAAACAAGCGTCTGCAATTGCAGCTGTGCAGGTACTCTGCGCATGCATTGAGCTCCGCCGGGCTTCAGCAACAGCCCATATGAATGCCTGCATCATCATCTTCCTAAATGCATGAGGGTAGCTTTTACAGTGGAGGAAAGATGCATTCTAGCTTCGCCGCCTTCTCAAACCCGTGCACCCTGCTAAGTACGCAGCCGCAAGAACGCAAAGCTTGTGCCATCAGTGGTAAGTAGCGCTCGCTTCATTACCGAGCCATATAAATGAACGGCACATTCGTGCGTCATTGTAGTCGTTTTGAAATCAAGTTGACCGTGTGAAGCTTGCATCTGGGACATGGTCTTTTAAAAATGTGAAATCAACGTAGTTCGCTGGGTGTGAAACGTCAACGGAGCGCGACGCTGAGCTGCAGTCTACTCAATGCATTGCAATCACAACTCAAACCCATGCACCCTACTAAGTACGCAACCGCGAGAACGCAAAGCTTGTGCCATCAGTGGTAAGTAGCGCTCGCTTCATTACCGAGCCATATAAATGAACGGCACATTCGTGCGTCATTGTAGTCGTTTTGAAATCAAGTTGACCGTGTGAAGCTTGCATCTGGGACATGGTCTTTTAAAAATGTGAAATCAACGTAGTTCGCTGGGTGTGAAACGTCAACGGAGCGCGACGCTGAGCTGCAGTCTACTCAATGCATTGCAATCACAACTCAAACCCATGCACCCTACTAAGTACGCAACCGCGAGAACGCAAAGCTTGTGCCATCACTGGTAAGTAGCCCTCGCTTCGCCACCGAGCCATATAAATGAATGGTACATTCGCGCGTTGTTGTGGTCGTTTAGAAATCGAGTTGACCGTGTGAAGCTTGCACGTAGGACATGGCCTGGAGAAAGTGAAATCAACGTAGTTCGCTGGGTGTGAAACGTCAACAGAGCACAACGCTGAGCTGTAGTCTATTCAAAACATTGCAATCACAACCGTTCAGGTGCGTAACTTCGAGAGTTCGATCACATCTCTTATCACAGAAGGTGAAACTCTTTTGTGATGACGTCATCGTCGTTCGAAAATGCGAATAAGTTAGTCATATTAGCTAGCACACCATTTTACCAGCAACATTTTACAGTGATCTCGAATCCACTGATCTACAGGGCAACAAGTAGCAGTAAGCCAGATGCCAAGCTTCATTGTCGCATTTTCAGGTCTTTGCATCACCATGAACACTGGTAAAATCACGAACATGTGCTTATGCTTTTACACCAGCCTGTGAAACATTGTGGTGATAAGCTGTTCATCTTCCACTGTAAAGGGTGCCTTTGTACATTTAGGAAGAAGTTGCAGCAGGAATACGGGCTGTTGCTGAAGTCCAACGAAGTTAAATAAGCTGTACGCTTGTAAACGCAAATGCCTGTTCACGCATTCAGTTACATAAGCTCATAGAATCTTGCCCTAGAATTCTGACATCGAATGCTGACATATTTCTGCTTGTTTCTTGGCACCTGCTAGAAAAAGTGCGTGAACCATGCCATGCACTGCTAATGCGTCTGGACCCACGAGCACATACTCGGACATTGATTGACATATTTAGGCGACGCTCACACCTACACCACCAAGCTCACTACATTGCACGTTCACACAGCATATTCAGCAAAACATTTCACAGTAGCTTTCTTGTCGAAGCGGAACCACACACTATAAAACAAGATGCCTTTGCACAGCAACACCGGGCAGAACATGCTGCCGTCTGCTGAGGTGCAACCACAAATGTGGCAACCTGCGCCGAGGCACCGCAGCGCCGCTTTGCGGCCGAGCTTCAGTGCGTACACCCATAGATTGCGTGCGTCCGCTGCACCGTTGAGTTCTGTAGTTTCATATTATGAGAGCGCACACAGCTTCAGCAACTGCACGAGACAACCCTGCCGTGTGATTTCAAATAGGTCTGACCAGAGTAACAATGCAGGCTTGTTAGTACACTATCTTTATCTGAGTTTTTCTTTACTACAAATAAGACCAGACACAAGAAGACACACATGGTGCCGTGTGTCCTGTGTGTGTGTTCTTGTGTCTGGTCCTCATTGCGCTTAAAAATAATCCTGGTCAAATAGGTTCCCCTGAAAACCTTTTCCTTGACACAAACCAGTTTCTCATAAACATAATGCTTTCTTGGAGTGTTATGTTTGGAGCTTAAGTAGGGGGGGGGGGGGGGGTAATAAAAAGTGCTTATAGTTGGAAGTGTTTGCTAAGCTCAGCTACACTGCATTGTTTCATTGACTTTTTGTAACAATTTGCACATCAGCTATTCTGAAATTCCTAAGTAAAAAAAGATATATGTCATCCGCTCGAAGCAGGGCAGGCTACATGTGGGACAGTAATAACCATTTACTCGTTTTAGCACAGCTTTTTCACATGTCAAGCTACATACAAATCTACAGTATATGCATATATGTATCACTAAATGAGTTTGGTGATGCAAAAGTGCAAGGCAAGAGATGTGATCCAAGCAGCAAAGTGGCAGACAATCACCCTGCGAATGTGGTATGTGGAGATATGAGTTGATGGACTTGGCTGTAGTCCCCAAGAATGAACCAGAGCTGTTAGAATGGGTCGTTGAGTTTGGCGCCTATCTCTTACATTGAAGCCATGCCAGCTCTAACAAGCTGGGCACCCTGAAAGCATGCGTCGCTGCTTGAGCCACAGTCAAATGCCCCCACAAGTGGTAGTTCCTGCAGTAAGGTCATAGCGGTACCCCACTCTTTCCTCCATTGCTGCAAGTAAATTGTGTCAAAGACCTGCCAAATTGTGAAAGTTCAGCCAAAAAGCCAGGGCAGGAACAGGCAGTTGATGAAAAATAGCCACACATCAGTGTACCACTACCTTCGCTTTGTGGGTGATCTCAAGGATTGTTGTGCACAGCCTGGGCACTGTGTTCGAAATAGTCTGTATGCACAATGAAACAACAAATAAGGAGGATAATAAGCTTTGAAGTTTTCAATCTGTATTGGACCCGCATCTTCAGCTCTGCTGCAGTGCCACAGCTTGTCACATAACAAACAGAAGCAGTTTCTCCGTCATTGTACACTTTCCATCCACTTAGGGGCTAGTGAGTTGGAAGATCTCCCTGACACATCCTTGATGAGATGCATGCAGGTTAGAAGCAGATTGTGAAGAAAAAAAAATTATCCGACGCACCTAGACCTGTTGTACTGCTCAGCCTGCACTGTACAAGCGACGTATGGGCATCCTCATTCCACCCGTCAACCATTTTGAAGGTGCAGAAAAAGTGTGTATGCAAAGCTTGGTGCGTTACGAGATGAACCACCTTGGGAAGTAGTGATTCACTGAAAAGACGACTTGTGCCCAAAAGTTAAGCATTGCTGAACCAAAGCCAGTGTAACATTTAACTGTCGTTTTCATTGTGCGCACCATCTTGGGCAAATTTGCATCACAGTATTCGTATGTCTCTTTATGTGGAATAATCAAATTATTCAACTTACTATTTACCTATTTGTGTTGGCTGCTGGGGGATTGTAAGTCACCGTCCTTTTATGCATTGCTCCAGTGCCACGCAAGCTTCCTTGCTAACAGCTTGCTGGGGAAACATGCAATCACATGCAATTAGCTATGCAGGAATGCTGAACTGTGTCAATACCAACATTATATACTTGCAATTTTCTATGTGTTCAGAATGTGCAGCAGCAATAGCTTATCCCACTTTGCATGGTGGTGTTTTGACCAATAAGTAGCGGTTCCCTCGTAGGCTTCAGGGATGCAGGCCCCTTACATCACCGGCCACTATTTCCCATCAACTGACTTTTCGCAGGCTATACCAAGGGGTATTTACCTTCACAGACAGCTCTTACTGCAAGAACTTTCCACACCCAGCAGCGTCATCAAATCAGCCGATAAATGTTTTTGAGCGCAGGTCTTAGGCGCCCGTTCGTGCGGCAAGCATCAGCATTAACCGAGCGAACGAGCACAGCGAAAGATGAGAGTGAACATTGTCTGAGTCTGTCGACGGTGGCTTCTGTGAATCGTGTCCATGCATCACAGACGCGTTGGTCCCACACGGTTCCTCTCACGGTGTCCTAATTAGCTATGCAGTCAGGCCACACTTTGCTCCATTTGCGTTTTTGTTCCATTTTGCTCCATTTGAGCCAGCGGTTCCTCTCACGGTGTCCTAATTAGCCATGCAGTCAGGCCACACTTTGCTCGATTTGCACTTTTGTTCCATTTTGCTCCATTTGAGCCAGCGGTTCCTCTCACGGTGTCCTAATTAGCCATGCAGTCAGGCCACACTTTGCTCCATTTGCACTTTTGTTCCATTTTGCTCCATTTGAGCCAGCAGTTCCTCTCACGGTGTCCTAATTAGCCATGCAGTCAGGCCACACTTTGCTCCATTTGCACTTTTGTTCCATTTTGCTCCATTTGAGCCAGCGGTTCCTCTCACGGTGTCCTAATTAGCCATGCAGTCAGGCCACACTTTGCTCCATTTGCGCTTTTGTTCCATTTTGCTCCATTTGAGCCAACGGTTCCTCTCACGGTGTCCTAATTAGCCATGCAGTCAGGCCACACTTTGCTCCATTTGCACTTTTGTTCCATTTTGCTCCATTTGAGCCACACGGTTCCTCTCACGGTCTCCTAATTAGCCATGCAGTCAGGCCACACTTTGCTACATTTGAGCTTTTGCTCCATTTGAGCCACACGGTTCCTCTCACGGTCTCCTAATTAGCCATGCAGTCAGGCCACACTTTGCTACATTTGAGCTTTTGCTCCATTTTGCTCCATTTGAGCCACATGGTTCCTCACACGGTCTCCTAATTAGCCATGCAGTCAGGCCACACTTTGTTCCATTTGAGCTTTTGCTCCATTTTGCTCCATTTGAGCCACACGGTTCCTCTCATGGTCTCCTAATTAGCCATGCAGTCAGGCCACACTTTGCTCCATTTGAGCTTTTGCTCCATTTTGCTCCATTTGAGCCACATGGTTCCTCACACGGTCTCCTAATTAGCCATGCAGTCAGGCCACACTTTGCTCCATTTGAGCTTTTGCTCCATTTTGCTTCATTTGAGCCACATGGTTCCTCACACGGTCTCCCAATTAGCCATGCAGTCAGGCCACACTTTGCTCCATTTGAGCCACACAGTTCCTCTCACGGTCTCCTAATTAACCATGCAGTCAGGCCACACTTTGCTCCATTTGAGCTTGCAAGAACTGCAGGAATAGTGTCTATGCAAGAAGTGTGTCTAGACGGTAATAACTTGGTCTTCTTGCATTTTGAATGGTCTGTTCAAATTTGGAAGCTGTAAAGTAGCTGCAAGATGTGCACCTTAGCTCTGTGCCCTGTGGAATAAGTTCACGACAAAAAGCATTATGCTTAGAAAATGCTGCAGACTCATAATGTGTTGTGGGATTGGATGTTCAGCTTCAAGCCTCGCACTGAGAGATGCAATTTATCAACTGCAAAGCCAAGCGAATCAACTCACTTGCTAGGTCTTTTATAAAGTGCACATGATGTTCCTCAAAAGGATGCAAGAAGATAACATCTTCCGTGTATGCTATATTGGACATAGTCATGCATAATATCTATTAATTGCTAAAACGGAAAGTTCTCGAGACCAAATATGATGCATGGGGACATATATACAAACCTTCAAATCTCCGAATATGGCAAATCAGTTCTGCAGAAGTCCGCTAGGTGGAGCAAAGTACACAAAAGGGAAAAATTGGCATCCACCCACATTGTAGCATGAAGCTACAAAGGAAACGCATACTAATTTCTCAGGAAGAAATCCTCCCAATTCAAGAAGAATTTGTCCTGGTCCGAGACTCGAACCCGGGACCAATGCCTTTCCGGGTCCTAATATCTGAGCTAACCAGGAAGCTTGTCGATTGCAGAGCGAGGGCAAAGTAATCGACAACTCGAGGCACTGGGACACTGAATACGGTAAATCAATTCTGTGGAAGCCTGCAAGGTGGAGGAAACCTTGCAGGATTCCGTAGAACTGATTTGCCATATTCTGTGTCGCAATGCTTCGAGATGTCCATTCGCCCTCATTCTGTGATATGCTGATCCCTGGTTAGCTCCAGAAACAGCCCCAGAAAGGGTTTGTTGCCGCATTCGAATCCCGGACCAGGATGAATTTTTCCTTAACTGCAAAGCATTCTTTCTGAGAAACCTGTGTGGGTTTCCTTTCTAGCTTCGTGCTACAATTCACGTGGATGCCAATTTTCCCCTTCAGAGCTTCTAAGAACACATTTAGGAATGCCTACTGGGCCCATTTTTATTCACAGAAACACACAATGGTGAAGCATACTGAGTACATGTGCATTTCCAAGAAATGTGACTGGCGCAGCTGCAGAAAGAGGGTTGATGTCTCACTTTGACTTTATTAAGATGACGGTAATTCCCACGCAGTTAGGCTGTACAGTCCTTTGGTGCCAGCAGAATTGATGAGGCCCATGCACATTGCAATGGGCAGACAGCAACTATGTTCATCATCCTCAGAAGTGCCGAATTCATGAGCACTTGCTTGTTGGCACTTAGTAGTCTCAGGTTGCTTCTCCAAGGTTCAGTGTTTCTTGTATAAATGCAATGGTGCAGCATGGCTGTTTGCCCCAATTTTTCCATAAGCACCTCAGTGAAGGGTTCCAATACCTTTGCAAGCTCTCATTTCTGAGGAGCACTGCAAGGACTCTCCAGCAGCGCTTCTTGAATATTTTCCAGCAGTGATGAAGGTATTGCTTTTACTGCCAGGACACTCATAGTCTCTGCATAGCCGCTCCAACTAAATGTATCAACTCAGCAACTCAGCTTGTGTGTCAAATGTGAAGCTACCTCTTGCCATGTCAAGTGCTAAACTTTCATGTGTGATAGTCTCCGTCAAAAATGATTGGCATTGCCTAACTAGGGCACTAAGTGAAACACTAATGTTTCTTTGGCTTGTGACTAACACCTACAAATGCACAGTGCCATTTCGAGTCATAAAGTGTCTCTTTCTTTTCAACATAGTATGTTAGTCCCCCGGGTAAGAACACACGACGACGGACAACAAGGCTTACTCATAACTGGAAGATTTGGTTATGAAGCGCACAAACGGTTACAAAATATCTTTAGCCAAGTCAAACTTGTGCAAAAGAAACAGAGAGAAAATGGCAGAAATGCAGACAGCAATATGATTAACATGCCTTTTAAAAGTTCAGTCTCAGTAGACTGTGCAATTGAAGATCGGACCCAATCGTATGAATTCTTAAGATAGCGATATGCTCCCATAATTTCGTGCATAACCAGGCTATGAGCCACGACTGCGCACCTGCAGTGTTAAACAACGGTAAGCAGCAATTTTTCAAAGGTGAAATAATAGGTGAAATAATAAGGGTGAAAAAGGTGTGAAAACATGCCCCCAAATGTCAGATTTCTTTTTACCTCTGTACTGTCAACAAGTTAAAAAACATTTATTGTATCATTAGAAGTTTGGAGGTTCCTTTTCAATTTTTTTTAATGAGATATTCTTTTGCAATGGTTTTTCAGCATCTGTGTAGTTCCTAGAAAACTTGCCATTTGCATGAAGAACATTTTCATTAAAAAAGCCTTTTCAAACAATTTGGCTTGGGATGAGAAAAATGAGTTGTGAAACACATTCTAGTTGCACTCCAGTGGCAGAAAATATTTCGTGTCCGAGCACAACCTTTGGAATAAAATTAAGAATGCATATGAAATAAAATAAAATAAATAAATAAAATGCAATTTAGCTCTTTAATTCACCATTCTGCTTACTACAGTAAGTGGAAACCATTACTGCTGAAACTGCTGTCTTTAACATATGTTTCTTTTGTTTGTTTTTTGCAGATATGCCATGACTTTCTGCAGACTCCTGGCTACTCCTTATGGAGACTGCATGAACAGGGCATCTAAGACTGTCTCCAAGCTCTCTCCTGTTTGATCTGCCAGTCAACCTTCGAGCATCCAGATTCCTGAGCTGACAGCCTTGTGAATATGTGCATAGGGACAGTCATGAGAGACACACCAAGTGCAGAAAACAGACTGCTACTTGTGCGAGGTGAATCAGCCTATCCTGTTGAATGTGTGTGCCTGTGTATAGAGCATGTCTGTCACTTGAAATGTTGTGTGGGTGTAGATATGCACATTGCGTCACTGTTTACCCCCGAGTGCTTGCTTGTTATCCAATGTTGCCATGTTGCCAGCGCACTGCTGGGCAGATGATGGGTGAATGGTATCACATGTCTTGTTTCCAAGCACTTCTGTTTGACGGAAAAGGGTTGTGGTTGGTTGAAGTGCTTCAACCTCCGAAGATTGAGTTTAGTTTTACTGCTGTGTTTAGGCCCATTAGATATCTACCTATAGCAAAAAGTTAGTGTTATATGAAGCTCATCATTGTTTGGTCACATATATTCTGCACTGGATGTGCACTGTCAAGAGTGTTCCTACTATGTGAACTGGTGCGAAATTGTGCAATATTCATTTATAGCTAATATAAGATGGTCGTACACTACATAAATGGTGTTTTCTCAGAAACAGGTTATATAGTCATCAAAATTGGCACCTTCAACACAAACACAAACTTCCGTGTACACTTTATAAGCCTATGATCACCAAACATTTCCTACCATATCAAAAAAATGTGTGATTCTCACCATGTTTTATGTGTTGCTTTTGGTTTAAGTGGCTGCATCTTCAGAATGAAATTGTTAGAGTATTTCTTACCTCTTGGCTGCTGTGGCTTTTAGGTACACAGTAGGAGCTAAATTTCTAAAAAAGTATTAATTTACAATGCTAAATTTTGTTGCATTACTTCACATCATGGTTGTATTGGCCATTGTAATACGTATTCACAGGCTTGGTTTCCAGAGTATGAGGAAATTTTTCGCATGGCTAAGTTAACTGTTTGGGTTCTTGCAATGTGGATGCTCTTGTGACTGCATTTGTGCTTGTGAATATAGTTGTACATACATAACATCTGCGTCATCTGATCATTCTGCTGTAAACTGTTGAAAGCAGTTCTTGGGAACAATTTGTTATTGGATGAAGAAGCACATGCTGGTTACTGTGCGTAGCATCATGTGGTCTGATTTTTTTGCTTTAAGACCAGGAAATGTTTGTGATTGAGCGTAGTTAAATATTAGTTTGGGCAGCTTCACTTTTCTAAGTGCATTGGATACCCTAATAAATGTTTTTATTTTTCATTTGTTTTTACACTTTCTATGTACTGTTAGTTCTTGAAGGCCTTAATCTTCTGCTAACAAGTGAATGCTGAAAATACCGGGTGTTTTTTTAGACCGTACATAATTTATAAAAATTGTAGGTGGCAGATAGCATAATTCTAGTCATTGAGATGGATTACTCAAAGAGGCGGACATTACTTCTACGATAAATTGAAATGCATAATTGACTAAATCACAAACAATTACAAATTGACTTTTTAATTAGTTACTATGCAGCACATATTGCAAGTCATGAATTGCAGCTGGTAAGTTTGCATGGCATATTCACTTGGAATTAATCTTGAGGATGACACTAATTTCAAAATATTCCTTCTAAAGTGTGTTATGAAATACATGGGTGGTCCAGTTACTTTTGTGCTTTAATGCATAAAGCGGCGGTTGGTTACCTTAAAAAAAAGTAAGTGCAACATTAGTGCATTTCTAGTACAAGTTTTATGGCACACATCTCGAAAACCGTGCAATCCTTAATTCGTTCTAAGTGGGCATGCATTGCAAACTCACCAGCCTCAATAAGTACATTGCAGTATGTGCTGTAAAGTAATTCATCAAACAGTTTTAGTGAATTTTTTTCAATTAGTCGATTATGCATTTTGATTTCTGTACAAGTAATGTCTGCCACTTTGAGTAATTCTGCTCAAGGATTAAAATCACATTACCTGGCACAAGCAATACTTAAAGATTCTGCATGGTCTAGAAAACACGCCCCGTATGAATATAATTGAAAACAAAAATAAAAAGTAAGGCTTTCTGACACATGCAGATTACAGATATCTTTATGGCATCTTTTTAGAAATGTTCTCATCCTTGCACACACTGTATCAACGTATATGAAGCTCAACTTTAGCGTTGCGTTTAGGTGCTGTAGTTTTCATTCAGAAGTTTATTCGTTGGCATTTTTTTCTATTATCTGCAAGAAGCAACTGTCCTAATCTGTACTGCACCTGCTCACATTTTTTTTTTCCATCAGTTGTGATGGTAATGAGTAAACTTTAAGGTTTCAGCTTCTTTCTTAAGCCTACCTGAAACGTATGATGCTTTGCATTTATGTTGATGCATGCTGTGCCTGCATGTCAAAGACCTGACATGTCTACTTACGTTGCACTGTCATAAGAACAAAAACAGCTTTTTCGATCATTTCTTTTTTTCACTTTATGGTAGAGGCATGCTCTTTGGTCAACAACCTGTTGTGGAATTATATCGCAGGAAGCGTCGCTTGCCTTCTTGTTCTGGCAGTGCAGCTTGTGTTCTTGGTGCCATACTAGAAAGCAGGGCCGGTGTAATGCGAGGATTTTTTGCTTTATTTCATTCCTTTATCATCTGTCACTCAGGACTGGCTGATCCTGGTGAAAACATAGGCAGAATGTTCAGACCACTGACAAAACACGAAAAGTAAAAGAATTGGAATAGAATTATTACATCATCCTGGCTCACATTGAATCTTGCACCCATTTGTTTCCTAGTGCCATCACCTGGCTGGTCCAATGCTCAGTTTATGCTCTTTCTCTGCTCAAATAAATTGGCAAGCACCGGTTTGCTCATGTACAGTGAAGGGCTTTTATTTTGGTAATTGTAATTGAAACGAACTGGTACTTCTCGGCAGGAGGCTGAGCTGGCCTATTCATTGGCCAATGCAGGGTCTTAGACAAAATATCTTGTGCTATTGGAATCAAGTGTGTAAAAAAATGATATCTAAAATGCTGTTTGGAGCACCTTTAGAAATGCTGTTTGTGATAAGATTCATGTGAGGCCTTGGATCAAACAGGGAAGAGTTATTTAAGGTTTGTGTGTAGTGTTATAGGAAATCAGTGAAACAACTGGTGGAATTGTACCGCCAGCAAACAAACATTGCTTATAGCTGGCTGAAATCTTTTGCATCAGTGCAGTTTTGTTACTGGTGCTTCCCTGTCATGAGCATTCATTTGCTTGCGTGAAAGGCCCGTGTGTTGTTTTATACGCATTTTCTAGGCAGGCCAAAACAACAAAGCACCAGATTACACTGTAGCTGAACCAGTTAGCTTTGTATTATTTACTCAGTCTGCTGTTAAAAATGAGCTGAAAACAGGATTATGGCTACAGATTTTATATAGGTCCTGGTATTTCAATTACAAAAGTTCTAATGCACGTACGTTTTCATTTTCTTGTATAGCTTTGGGATCAAAAAAGATTTTGTTTTGCCAAAAGTTGTATATGTAAGCCCAATGAGCCTTGTATATGTCCTCACCTATTTGTGCAGAGCGAGAAATTCACACCTTAATCTTTTAGAAGCTTGAGGACATGTCTTCTTGTGTTTAGCACTAAAGGAAAGTTAAATTGCAAGCAAGGCTAGGCTGGGATTTTAGACTTTGCTGATGTGGTATAGTCACTCAGCAAATAAACATGACGCAGTAGTAATTGTTTATTTTGTTGTGACACACTTCCATATTCTTTTTTTTCATAAAAACATATCACAAACTCTATAAGCTTGCTTGCACATGTGAAGACACCTAACTTGAATTGTGTGTTGTCGCTTGCGTGCAACTAGTCATTCATTTTTTGCTGAAGCATTCTTTGGTTGATTGCAGTGTTGTGTTGAACAAAAATGATCAACAGAGTGCTCTACTGAAACGTCTGTTGCCATTAATGTAGCATATTACTTGTCTTGTAGATTATATTGTGTGTAATTATTGTTTTCCTTTAGCTGTATTGTACAAGCTTTGTCGGTGTTCCTTTGCAAACTTTGGTCTTCAGGATATATTATGATACAGAAAGTGACCTAGGTAACTTTGACATAACTGGCAGATGAAGCAAAAACACTCGTTATAAAGCTTGCACATGATCTACCAAATAACATTGAAGTCACTTCCGTGAATATATGCTTCCACCATAACCTTAGTATAAAATTTATTCACTAAACAAGAACTGTACCACATCCACATTCTAAGTGACTGTTTGCTGCATATCGAAATTCTGGTTCAGTACTTTATTGATGCCAGAAGTTTTGTAAATAGTAGCACTTGTCTCTATTATTTGATGTTTGAAAAACCTAGTTCTTTAACAATAATTGATTTTTTGATGGCGTCGCAGTAATCAAGGTGCAGATTGGCATGTCTCAAAGCATAATGTTGCAATCATCTGCACTACACTTCACACACCGGCATCAACACACTGTAGAAAGAAAGGAAGGAGCCTTTGGGATCATCAGTATTTCTTTTCCATGTGAGAGGCAATTTGTGTGGAAAGGGAAATGTCCAGTGCATGTGGTTCAGTGAACAGAAAGTGAAGCAAGAACATTAAGAGTGAATGCGTCCTTGCGTCTGTGTGTATAAATAAAAATTGCGTATGGCCACACTGCTGTTCTCCTGTGAATACAAGATATATATATATACATATATATATATATATATATAAGAACACATATATATTTTACTGTACCATACAGCTGTTCTATGACAACGGATGATATTGTGGCCGTATTCAGTGTTGGAACGGCAGAATAAAATGTTTGACCAAAGCTGCGCCGTCTTGTGAGCACTTTCATTCTCTCTGCAACAGTATTTAGCCTACAGGGCGAACGAGTTTCTGGATTTAAGAGTGTGCTGGCACTTTGCTTACTTGGTGAAATTAAAGGAGCAGTGGCATATTTTTGAAAATTCCGAAACTCTACTGCATGCATCTTCCGTATTAAGGATAGAACTTAGCAAGTGTTTAAATTGGGGGAAACTTGAAAGATGTTTTGCTTTCATTTTACCGGACACGGCATCACCAAAATCATTGTGACAGCAAAATTTGATGTGTGGCAGTAATTGATATGTACGATGTTGCTACGCAAACACCGCACATGTTTCTTGTGTGTTGGGAGGAGGCAGCTTTTGTGTGTCAGGAGGAGGCAGAATGGGTTCCCCAGCATGTGGGAAAAAGCAATTGTCATTTTTACACAAATATGAATTGACAGAGTTGAGTGTTATACAGCTACGGTGGGCACACAAATGAAAGCAACCATATTAGAAAGTGGTGTCGTCCAATCCAGCATTTGCTTTTATAGACGTCTATACTGAATACCGTTGAAAACGCTGGAAGTATAAAACGTATAAGAGCACGAACTTTGGTTTTTTTATTTTAAGCGCAAAATTTCGTGGTGACAACTGAATCATCATCGGCTTTTAAAGCGAAGCTTTCTTTGTGAACCCTCCCGGACTTTTTTGACCGTGGCTGCTACTGTATTGCTGATTAACTTGTACATTCGAAAGTCGCCGCCCAAGCACTCTGTACAGATGGTTAACCAGTGAAGCTGAAACATGCGGCTCCGGTGTTTGTCACTGGGTTAATCCTGACGGTTCATTAAACGACGGCTTGGTAGGCTGCTGGATCCTCGGTACGCAGTTGCTACTTGCGCTCAGCTGCACGAGCCTGTTCTTGTGCCCGGGCTGCAGCATTGGCTCGGCGTAGACAAGCTCGTTCCTGGTTCTGCTCGCGACGCTGCTGATTGAAAGCTGCCTGCATCTCAGGAGAACGCATGAGCATGGCCTACCGATTTCGGAGCTGGACAGAAACTGTTGTGTGCGCATTCAGCTGCGACAGAGAGCAATGGCGCTACTGGCGCAGTCAATCGTGCGCCTTTTTTTTTCCGCGCATGCGTTTGGGGTTGTGCCAGAGAAGTTTTCAGAGTTCAGGTGACAGACGGACGGACGGACGAATCGGCTAGCCAAACACAACTTCGATGCAAAAAATTAAATTGTGTGCCCTACGATAGGATTGAACGTTTGTCCCTATGCATGGCCGCCCAATGTTCTAACCATTAGGCCACAATCATTTTACAGCGGAAGCTGTTATGGGCTCATTCCAATAGTTGTTTCAGTTGGCGATGGTGTCCGATGCCACAGGTGTTCGTAGCAGCTATCACTGGGAATGAGAAAAGAAATACCTGGTTCCCGCCAGAATTGAACCCACACCTGCTGCGTGGTAGTGAGCTATTCTACCACTGAGGCACGCCAGCGCTTGCTATTATTTATTTACAATACCTACAGTGCCCAAACGGGCATTATTGTAGGGGGGAGTACAGAAAAGTGGGAATCAGAATAATTCCATTCATACATAAAAAAAAAGTTTCCAGACACCACGAACACTAACAGGTCAACACTCTTCGTTACACATATAGATAAAAATACAAGAATAGGATACTATACATATTAATATGCAAGCTCTGCAGGACATAAGAACAGACATCAAAAACCAAAGTGAAGGAAAAGACCAAGCTGCACCAAACGGCTTGATGACAAAACAGTGCATCAGAAGTTGAACATTGAACGTTGCAGGTGAGTATAGAAAGATGAGGGAGAAGAAGTAACAATGTCATCTGGTAAATCATTTTAGTCGTGAATTGTTTTCAGACAGAAAGTATACTTAGAAATATTCACCCTGCACCTGTATTCCCGGATTTTCATTGCATGATCAATTAGATGAGACAAATAAATTGGTGGCTTAATGTACATGTCCTTGTCAATACTGGTTCTGCCGTGGAATGTGTTATAGAAAAGACACAATCTGAGATATTTCCTCCTGTTTTCAAGTGGTGGCCAACGCAGATGATTCCGAATTGTGGTAGTGCTTTTCCTGAAGTCATAGTTGCCAGAAACAAAGTGGGCAGCACGTTTGTGCACACGCTCAAGCTCATGTTTTGCTTTGTGTGAAGATCCCGTGCAGAACAGCCATATTCTAAAATTGGACGGACAGCACCGATAGGTTTGATATAATTCTTTGAGTGCAAGAGGGGCTTGCCCGTAATTCCTTCTGATAAAGTTGAGTGCACAGCTGGCTTTGGCTGATAAGTACCGAACATGTGTGTTCCATGAAAGGTCATTGGCAAACATAACTCCCAGATACCTATAACCTGGAACCACCACCTAGGAAATAGTTATTGATTTTAGGATGTCTTTCTTTTTTCGTGAACATGATTGTGTTGCATTTTGAAAGATTGAGGGCCATTTTCCAATTCTGACGGGAAGAAAAAATGTAATCAAGATCCTTTTGCAGCAGCTTCGAATCTGTTTCACAAAGGATACTGCAGTAGACACAGCAGTCGTCTGCATACAACCTGATTGAACTGGAAACATGTATTGGAAGGTCATTGATATAGATTAAAAAGAGAAGCGGCCCTAATACGCACCCTTGCTGGACACTTGATAACACTGGTGCTTCTGATGAATTCGCTCCATCCAGCACTTCGCGCTGCTTTCATTCGCTTAGATATGCCGTTATCCATGTCAGCAACTTAGTCGTTATGTTAAGGGCAGATAACTTCTGTATTAAGAGATTATGTGATGCAGAATCAAAGGCTTTTCTGAAGTCTAAAAATATACAATCCATTTGATTACCACTGTTTAGCGATTCCGAAATATCGTGAGTAAATTCAATTAATTGTGTGCCGCATGAAAAACCACTTCTGGACAGCTCCTGCAGCTTACGCTGCGACTGTACTGCATATACCCCGCAGGCCTGTCACCTTTATTTAGAGCGCAGCTCGTTTGTGCCCGTTCCTGCGTTTCGCGTCGCCGTCGTGCCTCGCCGTCGGCCTCATCATAACCAAGGTCACCATCCACACGCTGCTCTAGCTGCGTGCGCTCCTGCTGCCGCTCTCGCGATCAGCGTGAGTCTTGCTCTCCCATTGTCCTCCAAAGCAGGATTACGTGTTCTCGTCTTGTTCTCGCCCCCCTTTCATGCAGCGCCGCTGCGGTGACTTTCGCCACTACCATCCACTCTGCCCTCGCCGTCCCTCTCCCGCTGTCGCGGCACTGCCGCGGTGCCAGTGGCAGGCGCTCCTTGCCGCATCGGGCGTGATCCACGGCTCTCCGCTTCTCCGTCTCCACGTCGCGAGACTGTACGGCTCCCAGCCGTGTCTCGCTTCCCCGTTTGCGGGGTGCGTTCCTCTGTGGCATTTGTCACCTCTGGCAGTGCTTGCGCCTGGCTGTCCTTTCCCGCCTCCACTCTTACCCTATACCTTCCTTACCTGGCACAGTGCCGTTGGGGCGACTCAAAAGACAGTGTTCCGTCCCCTTCTACTTCCCACCCCAACCTTGTGCGGCCACATTGAGGCCTGTCTGTGAGTGAATGAGTGTGTGGCCTCTACTCAATACCCCTGTTCCCTACCTGTTTCCTCATCCCACCTCAGATAACAGATTAAATAATAATTGCTAATCTCCCCCCTCCCCTCTCCATGGCAGTGACCCATTATAAGATGGTGCGTCGCCAGAGCAATGGCTCGATAGCGGCAGATTGCGGTGTGCGCTGCACAATATGAAACGCAGAACCACCTCCATTCGGCACTGTGTGTTCTGTATGCGGTTGCCTGCTGTTGAAATAAGGCAGCAGCTGCGCTCAAAGATCACGTTACCAAGAAGCGTAATCATAGGCCAATTTTTTTTCTTTCATGATATTTATCACAAGTCTAAAACATATGTGCGCAAGTGACTTACATAGCAGCCAAAACAGCTATGGATGTGTCTGCAAGCACAAAACAAATATATCACAGTACAATTATTACAGTCAACAGTTTTCTAAAAGGGAGGCAAAAAGATACACTTCATCAACAATGGGTACCAGTCTGGTTGGAAGTCTTTGATCATAACAGTCTTTTAATTGTAAAATCATCTGAATGAAGTGTGTCTGCGAAATACAATCAGTTCTGCATTCTGATCCAACAGGCGAGATTTCCATAAGCTGTGAAACCCCACAAATAGCAGCATATCAAAAGGCTCACCTTCACATCATGGTGGCATAAGTTATCCTATGATATGAGGATTTACATCAACATCCTTCTTAAAAGTTTTTTGGGAAATGTCCCAAAATAAGACGGTGTTCTTGTAGTCAGTAATAGCGTTCTATAGTTTACGGTACATTACAGAGACGACAGTTCAAATGCCTTTCCTATTTAACCAAGCTTTAACTGGTGGCATTTCAGTATGCACATTGTAGAAGTTTTTAAAGTACGGAGCAATAGGCATATTGCAGATTCATACAAGCATGTCATGTCTAGGTAAGCTGATGTGTACTGATCGGTATAACAGAGGTGGAAAAAGCATATAAATGAGATCTTTATACAAATTTTACCATGAGATTGAGAAAAATTATTCATTCGGGAACTTCATTGCCAGAAAGCGCACCGAGAGGTACGCTTAATGCACGAATCCCTGAAAATACGGACATGAAGCAACATTTGTCGATATTGCTAAATTTGGTAGCGCGTTGACGATATTAACTTGTAAGAATGCCCGCAGTAACAGGTGAGAACAGTCACAAAAAAATAAGAAACAAGAGATCGATTTTATAACATAAAGGTGAACCATTCAAAGTCTGGCTGTACTGTAACTAGTCTGAAACTATTGTCACGCCTCACTGGCTCATAAGCTGATGACCAAATAAAGGTTGCAAAGATTCGGTGAAACTGCTGAATGTACACTCTGGAACAATGAAGTATTTGAGTAGAATATGTTGCTCGGCAAGTTGGCTCAAGTCTTTGAAGTAGTTTATAAATGAAGTATTTGCAGCACATAGGAGAGTTTTTACTGCCAAAAATAAATTGGCACGCTTTAGCTCTGCCAAAGATTGAAATATTATAAAGAATGAATATTTGGGTTGGTACATGTTCTCTCCAGCAATGTGCACTTCTCATGTGCATCCAATGAAATGCTCAGGTATTTTGGTGGCTCACAAGACCCTTTATTGACGAGTGTTGTCTACAGGCAACATACCAGAATTTTTTTTTTCTTGCCGAGTTTCAGTATCGAGTACGGTCGAGTGGGAGTACGCTAAATGTCTTCGGTCAACACTGAATGACAGGCAGCAAGCGTCATTTGTCGGTGTAGAGTAGGAACACTGGACAAGGAAGAAGTAGTTTGGCATGCGACTCACTGTCTTGTGAAAGCAAGGCCAGAGGAGACAGGCCGACACAAGAGGTGCAGCTGCAGTGGTGTCACACATTTGATGTAAAGCAAATGAAATGTGCACCTATGGTTCACATATGATGAGAGCTGTCTATACAAATTGAAAACAAAGCCTCAGGTGGCTTGGGATGAAGCTCACTTCCAGTTTTCTGCCTTGGGTTTTCCCCCCATTGCTGAAAAAAATTTCTGCAAACTTTTTCTTTTGTTTATTATGCTTATTTTGATGTCTTTTGCATATTTAAACAGCAAATAAACGTTTTTTCTTGGTATTAATGTCTTGTCCCAAACTTTTAACAAAGTTCATCTGTGCCCCAGAGATGCTGCCGAATTCCTCTCTCTTGGGCACCACAGATGTGGTGCTAGACTTGTCCATACAAAAGAAAGCGAGGTCATCAGCATATGCAAATAATTCACTTCCAAGAACACTAAAACAATGAATATTGCTAAAGTGAATTATGCTTAAACAGAGTGGTTCCAAGCAAAGGGCCAAAAAGTAATGCAGCAAGGGGCAGTCTTGCTTCACACAAGCTTGGACAGGTGACCATCAACAATCAAACGAGTTGAGCAATCACCATAGCACAGTTGCACTTCTTTAGATATACTGGAGCCGACGTTAGCATGTTCGAGAACAGAAAACACAAAACAATGACAAACCCTATCAAACGCCTAAGCCAAGTCTACTTGGAGCATTGCTAGTCGGTCATGAAAACTGGAACAATGTTCCAATACTGTACAGGTGATGTGTATGTTTGTATTGAGCAGTCTTTCAGATCGCAAGTCTGGTGAGAAGCAATAATTGACATTGGAAATTGAAATCTGTTTGTTAATACCTTCACAAAATTTTATAGTCAACATCAGACAGTGCAATAGGTCTGTAAGCTTGAACAGATCGCAGTTTCTCTCCGTCGGTGTATTTTGGAAGGAACAGTGTGTGGCTTCTAGTAAATGATTGTGGAAGGGTATACAGATGAAAACCAACTCTGAAAATTTCGAATTATACAGGACAAAAGGATTTAAAGCTTTTGTAATGTTTGCTTGAATTTACAATGGGACCCGGCGTTTTTGACATCGGTAATTGACCAATATGTAATTCTATTTTTTGTGTGAAAGAATAACTAATGACAGTGCACTCTTGCTTCAGTTAAATGGGCCAAAAAGGATGCAAAATATGCTACCAGACCATCATTTTGTTTATTAGAAGGGGTGCCAAACAATGTCGTCTAGTAAGCTTCAAATTTGGACACAATTTCCTTTATATTAGAGACCAAGGACCCTTTCGAATAAATATCTGGTATGAGCCTGCTTTTTACATTGCAGTAGTCGTTAAGTAAAGTTACATGCGTGGGTTCCTCAAAATGCAATGTACGATTATGCTATCAAGCATAGGCACCTTTGTAGCATATTGTGTCAGATTCCTGGAGTGCACATTTAGTAATTTCGTCCACATAAGAGGTGCTTAACATACTAAAATACAAAGGCTATATCAGTAAGGTCTTTTCGTATATTCTATAGAACGACCTCACAGATCCAATTTAAATCGCAATTGTGCGAACTTCTTCTTTGAAAAGCTCCCAAGAGGGAAATAAAGGTATTCACCAGCCAAACAAGTTTTGAGTGCCAAGCACACACGAGTAATAGCCTTTATTATTCACAAGTGAAGAATTAAGTCTGCCTCTATCATCATAGCCATGCTGTGACAAATAACTGGTGCCCTGCCAGTGGAGCGAACAGCTCCCAAAATTATGCAAACTATAGACAGCCTCTTAGCTACACCGCAGTAACCTCTGCCCTTGAAGATGACTGTGCTGTGCTGTGGAGTGTGCATGTATACATTGCACAGAAACTGCATGCTGTGCAGCTCGTCATCATCTTCACCATTGTACCGTTCCGTCCTTCCGTGTTTATGCCAAAGTTCATATTGCTGAGTAGACCATATTTATGGTCTACTCAGCAATATGAACTGACTGGCCTAGCTACATGTACTTCTGGATCGTCTTCACTGTCCCCTTCTTTCCTCTTTACATCCTATCTCTCTTATGCCCCCATATGCCTTCCACACAAACTTCACTCATGCCGACCTTTCTGCATTAAAAATGGTCTCTCTCTTGCCAACCGTAAAACTACTGGGACGTGAGCATTGCTCGACATTAATTGTGATAATGGCTGTTCATTTTTCGATAAATATTAAAAAAGTAGTCAATATTTGATTTGCTTGTGGCACTACTTGATTCGGTTTCAAAGATTGCTATTTGCACACTTCTAAAACCCTTGCAGTGTCTGGCAGTATAGACGAATGTGCCCGACTCAGTGGCACCGTAGACATAATGACGTCCTGCCAGAAATGAGTACTAGGCTCTGTAAGCCACAAATGGCCAATAGATGTGGAACAACGTCTCGATTAGGTGTGCGCATTTGTTCCATATCTCACACCCTCCAAGTTTCTGCTGATATGAAAGAATGAAGCACTTCACATATGTAAACATCTTCCATCTGTTCAGGCAGCCATAGCAGCTTTATCTTAATTTCTGTAAGCTCAGAATATACCACAACACAGTGCTAGCTTCAAGCAAGGTTTGGGTACGGGCTAGTTGGTATTCCATGGTATCCACAGTATTCCATGGTTAGCCACAAGCCAGAAATTCACCACAAATGACTAGCTTGGTTTTAGCTAGCGCTTGCAAGTCGCCATCCACACATGACATTTGAAATTGGCTGATCGAGCTTATGTCCTTGAGTTCAATAATATTCCCGAGATTATCTCTAGTCCAGTATGGACAACCAGCGAGGTCTGCATGCAGAAAAACAGGAGAGCAACAAGCTTACAGGAGGGCAAGACAATACGGTAATCATTACTACTTGTAGGAGCCCATGCAGTACCTTGGCTTGAAGCAAATTAATCCTTTGTGGTGGAATACATCTTCCAAGGCATATAAGTGCACAAATTTTGGTTTTTTGGAAACGCAAGATTTTATGGTGATGGTAATCATGATACACACGTGCTCCTGAAACCCATGGTACAATTTATTGCACATTGCCTTCAATTCTTTTCAAATTTAGCCTGCATGTTCCTATGTAAGACATTCATCCAGAATATGAAGTCAGATGCACACCAAACTATACGGAAGTGGTCTAGTCATTTTAATGCCATCAGCTACCAACCTAATTTACACCATTTTGGTTCATACCGTTGCATCGCCAAAAATGATGAAATGCAGCCATAAGGTGCATTTCGAAAATCGCGTGTTGACATGAAAATTCAAGATGCTGCATCATGCCAACCTATGCAATGCAGCAGCTTTGCTTCTATATGCCGATAAAAGTGGTTTTTACAATGAACATGCAGCGACAGCTACTTTTTCCATGCACACGGAGATGTTGGCTTCGTCATCACCTGTGGGTATTAACGAAATATGGGTTTCTCACTTTCGTAGTGTACCACATGGCAATACCAGCCCACGTGAAAAGCAACCATATCCATGGGCTCTCTTCTGATCTCGGGAGGATACTGTCACGTGGTAGTGATGGTTAAGAAGGCAGTAAAACTGTATTAACGAAACGAGTGCATTATTGGGCGAACTTGTGCCCTCAAAAACAGGCTACACTCAAAGAACAACGGTAGCGGCGAACACGATCCGCCCGTCGGCTTTTGTACATCAATCGTCGAATGATCCAGACTAATCGCTGGGGCCTGCGCGCCTTCCACAAAGTTCTGCATTATTAGCGTCGCGCACACATGCAATCAGATTACACAAGGTTCGGTCACAGACAGTGGATGGAACCATCGATAACATTCCAGAAACTTCCGACACATGCAAACGCGTCCTGCACTGTGCGATAACATTTGTTAGGCGGTGAAACGTGTCGCCAGATGAAGACAAGTACACGTGTCAATACCCCCCTCTTAAAAAAACATTGACCCGATGCTGCAAACGAAAGTAATAAAGAAAAGCACTCGTAGCAACGAAAACAACAAAATAAGGAAGTTCATCAGCGTCCATAAAAGGGCTTAAGACGCACCACGTGGACCACTTCAGATCGTGTGCGGCGCCGCTGTGAATGCGAAATGCCGTCTGGCATGACCTCATAGTCCAGTGCGCCAATACGTCGGATGACCTTGTAGGGTCCCAAATAGCGTCACAGTAGTTTCTCACTGAGTCCTCGTCGGCGTATCGGGGGTCCATACCCAAACACGGTCACCGGGCTGGTACTCGGCGAAGCGTCGTCGGAGGTTGTAGTGTCGGCTGTCGGTCCTCTGCTGGCTCTTGATCCGCAGACGGGCGAGCTGTCGGGCTTCTTCAACGCGCTGGAGATAGGTAGCGACGTCAAGATTGTCCTCGTCAGTGACGTGCGGCAGCATGGCATCGAGCACCGTCGTCGGATTCCTGCCGTAAACCAACTTGAACGGCGTGATATGTGTTGTTTCTTGCACCGCCGTGTTGTAAGCAAAGGTTACATACGGCAGGACCGCGTGCCACGTCTTGTGCTCGACGTCGACGTACATTGTTAGCATGTCGGCGAGAGTCTTGTTCAGGTGCTTCGTGAGACCATTCGTTTGCGGATGGTACGCAGTTGTCCTCCTGTGGCTTGTCTGGCTGTATTGCAGAATCGCTTGGGTGAGCTCTGCTGTAAAAGCCGTTCCTCTGTCGGTGATGAGGACTTCGGGAACACCATGTCGCAGCAGGATGTTCTCAACGAAAAATTTCGCCACTTTGGCTGCGCTGCCTTTTGGTAGAGCGTTAGTTTCAGCGAAGCGGGTGAGCTAATCCATCGCCACGACGATCCACTTATTTCTGATTGTTGACGTTGGAAAGGGTCCCAACAAGTCCATCCTGATCTGCTGGAATGGTCGGCAAGGAGGCTCGATTGGCTGCAGTAATCCGGCTGACCTTGTCGGTGGTGTCTTGTGTCACTGACAGTCTTGGCATGTTCTGACATAACGGGCAACGTCGGCGGTCAGGCGCGGCCAATCATACCTTTCCTGTATCCTCGATAGTGTCCGGGAAAATCCAAGGTGTCCAGTGGTCGGATCGTCATGCAGGGCGTGCAATACTTCCGGACGCAGTCCTGACGGGACAACAAGAAGGCAGTTGGCGCGAACTGGTGAGAAGTTCTTTACGAGTAGGTTGTTTTGAAGTGAAAACGAAGACAATCCTCGCTTAAATGCCCTAGGGACAACGTCGGTGTGCCCTTCCAAATACTCGACGAGGTTTTCCACCTCCGGTTCTGATCACTGCGGCGGTGAGTCAATGGGGGCAGCCGTCCTGAAGGATCCCTTAAGTTCGCTAGCCAACACAAGGCGTGATGGTCGCTGACGACTTTGAATGGCCTGCCATATAGGTAAGGGCGAAATTTCACTGTAGCCCAAATGATGGCGAGGCATTCCTTTTCGGTTGTAGAATAAGTGCCTTCCGCTTTCGACAACGACCAGCTAGCGTAAGCTATCACGTGTTCATGTCCATCTTCTCCGGACTAGGACGGCACCGAGGCCTAGGCTACTGGCGTCAGTGTGGATTTCGGTATCAGCGTCCTTGTCGAAGTGCACAAGTACGGGCGGCGACTACATGCATCGTTTGAGTTCTTGAAATGCATCGGCCTGCGGTGTTTCCCACTTGAACTCGACGTCACATTTAGTTAGCTGTGTCAGCGGCTCAGCGATGCGTGAAAAGTCCTTGACAAATCACCTGTAGTCGGCACACATGCCAAGAAATCTACGCACTACCTTCTTGTCGATGGGCTGCGGGAACTTTGCGGTGGCAGCTGTCTTCTACGTGTCAGGGCGGACTCCAGACTTGCTGATGATGTGGCCTAGGAACAGAAGCTCACCGTAAGCGAAGCGGCACTTTTCTGGCTTCAGAGTGAGCGCTGATGACTTGATGGCCTCTAGTACTGTCGCAAGCCGCCTAAGGTGATCGTAGAAATTTCAGGTGAAGACGACGACGTCCTCCAAGTAAACAAGACAGGTCTGCCACTTCAATTCTGCTAACACCGTGTCCATGACGCGCTGGAACGTTGCAGGCAACGGGCACAGTCCGAATGGCATGACCTTGAATTCGTATAGGCCGTCTGGTGTGATGAAGGCGGTCTTTTCGCGATATCTCGTCGACTTCTATTTGCCAGTAGCCAGACTTGAGATCCATCGACGAGAAGTATTTTGCGTTGCAGAGCCGATCTAATGCGTCGTCTATTCGTGGTAGGGGGTATACGTCCTTCTTCGTGATCTTGTTCAGTCGACTATAGTCGACGCAGAAACGTAAGGTTCCCTCCTTTTTCTTCACTAAGACAACAGGGGATGCCCACGGCCTTTTCGACGGCTGGATGATGTCGCATTTTGTCGACTTGTTCTCTTATAGCTTCACGTTCTCACGGCGAAACTTGGTAAGGGCTCTGGCGGAGTGGTCGAGCGCACTATGCGATGCTTGGCGACTGGTGTTTGTCGAATCCTCGATGACGTTGAAAAGCAGCCTTTGTATCGCCGGAGCAGACTTTTGAGCTGTTGTTGCTTAATCATGGAGAGACTTGGATTAATGTCGTAGTCTGGTTCGGGAACCATGGTCGTTGGGTAGATGCGGTGGACTCCGAGAGGACAAACGCATTACTGGCTTCCAGAATTTCCTCGATGTACGCGATCGTCGTGCCCTTGTTGATGTGCTTGAAGTCCTGGCTGAAGTTTGTCAGTAACACTTCAGTTTTCCCTCCATGCAGTCGAGCGATTCCTCTTGTGATTTAAATTTCACAGTCTAGCAGTAGACATTGGTCACCCTCGATGACGCCTTCTACGTCGGCAGGTGTTTTGGTGCCGATGGAAATGACAATGCTGGAGCGAGGTGGGATGCTGACTTGACTTTCGAGCACGCTTAAGGCATGGTGAATACGAGAGCTCTCCGGTCGTATCGCTCGATCTTCCAACAGCGTTATTGGCTTCGACTTCAGGTTGATGATTGCGCCGTGTTGGTTCAGGAAGTACATGCCAAGAATGACGTCTCGTGAACACTGTTGGAGGATAACGAAGGTGCAGGGTAAGTCCGGTCATGAATGATAATTCTTGCCGTGCAGATTCCAGTCGGCGTGATGAGGTGTCCGCCAGCGGTCCGAATTTGAGGGCCTTCCCATGCAGTTTTAACTTTCTTCAACTGGGCAGCGATGTGTCCACTCATTACGGCCCCTGTATCGACTGAGGCGGTAACTGCGTGGCCGTCGAGAAGCACGTCGAGGTCGATGGTTCTTTGTCTTGCGTTACAGTTAGGTCTTGAGGTGAGATCACGGCTGCGTCGCGTCGACCTGTGGCTGGTATGTGGCGTTGTGAGGTCGTCTTTCGCGGGCGTAGTCTTTGCTTCCTGACTTCGTCGGGACAATGGCGTGTCATTATGTCGTTGAGATAGTTTTTCAGCGTCTTCGGCGGCGGCGGAGGATCTTCGTCAGTTTGACGAACAGCAACCGCACCTCCATTGGTTGCTGCTTTTAGTTTTCCGGAAATGGGCTCGCAGACCAGCCCCGGGCTGGGCCAGTCTATGGTCGGCGCTGCGGTGACAGGTAGCGGCCTGGTGACGGCGAACGGGACGGTCGTCGAGGGCTCCACTGAGTGGCGGCGAGGTAGTCGGCGATATCACGAGGTCGTTCGCCAAGCTGTGGTCGCGGCGCATTAACAGCGAACACTCGCAGTCCCATTTCCCGGCATGGGCATCGACGATATATGTGACCCGCTTCTCCGCAGTGGTAGCAGAATGGGCGGTGGTCAGGAATGCGCCAAATGTCTGTCTTCCTCGCGTAGCGGCGCTGGGCGACGGGCGGGCATGCTGGCGGCGGCGGCGGCGGTGGACGGAATTGTGGCGTTAAAGGTCCCTGGCGCGGTCGTGCAGTGGGGCCTTGGCGGCGGGCGACGGCGGCATAGGTCATCGCTTCCGGCTGGGGCTGCCGTGATTCTGGTTGCACCTCAGGAACTCCAAGGGATCGCTCAAGCTCATCTTTGACGATTTCGGCGATTGAGGCTACTTGAGGCTGCGACCTAGGGTACAACTTCTGCAGCTCTTCCCGTATGACTGCTCTGATAGTGTCACGCAGATCGTTGGTGGCCAGCGATTGAATTCCTGTGTTGTTGGTAGAGTTCGTGTGGCGGTTGAATTGCCGGTTCCGCATTTCGAGTGTCTTCTCGATGCTGGTGGCCTCGTGAAGAAACTCTTCTACAGTCTTCGGTGGGCTTCGTATCATTGCGCCGAAAAGTTCTTCCTTTACACCACGCATGAGAAGGCGGACTTTCTTTTCCTCGGGCATATCCGGGTTGGCGTGGCGGCACAGACGATTCGTTTCTTCAGTGAATATGGCAACATTCTCGTTAGGTAGCTGCACTCGGGCGTCCAGCATGGCTTTGGCCCTTTCCTTGCGCACGATGCTCGTAAAGGTACGCAGGAAGCCGCTACGGAACAGGTCCCATGTTGTCAAGGTGGACTCCCGGTTCTCAAACCACGTTCTGGCGGCGTCTTCTAAGGCAAAGCATACGTGCCGCTGCTTGTCGTCGGAGTCCCAGCTGTTGAAAGTCGCGATTCGTTCGTAGGTCTCCAGCAAGGATTTCGGGTCTTCAGTCGTTGCTCCATGGAAGGTCGGTGGGTCCCGAGGTTGTTGTAGAATAACGGGGGACGCTGGGACAGCCATTGGGGTTGTTTTGACTACAATCTTCTTTGTCGTCTCAGGTAGAAGTCCGTGCTCTGGGGGCAGTCCTTGCAGCCTGCGGCTAGCACGCTGGTCTTGGGCGATGTTGGTTTTGTCCCCGGGCTTCGGGCTTGGATCGCCGCTTTGCGGGGGCGTTCGGTACATGAATGCACTAGCACCTCCACCAGATGTCATGTGGTAGTGACGGTTAAAAAGGCAGCAAAACTGTGATTAACGAAACAAGAGTTTTATTGGGCGAACTTGTGCCCTCAAAACAGGCTATACTCAAAGAACAACGGTAGCTGTGAACACAATCGGCGGTCGTCGAAATCTGATCACCGGGTCAAGCGCGTCGGCTTTTATACATCAATCGTCGAATGTTCCAGACTAATCGCTGGGACCTGCGCGCCTTCCACAAAGTTTTGCATTAATCGCATGGCGCACACATGCAATCAGATTACACAAGGTTCGGTCACAGACAGTGCATGGAATCATCGATAACATTCCAGAAACTTCCGACACATGCAAGCGCGTCCTGCACTGTGCGATAACATTTGTTAGGCGGTGAAACGTGTCGCCCGATGAAGACAAGTACACGTGTCAATACGCAATGGTTTTCACTGTAAAAGAAGAGCCATGGTTTGAGCAAGAATATTCCATCATAGCACTTCCCTGCTCGATATCTGCCAGTGATATGGACTTTGTATGTGTACCAGAGAATCTGCTGCTACATTGCTGGTTTCTGCACAATGCACCGTTCAGGATCATAACTGAGCTGGACATTTATGCTGAACTTTGACAAAGAGCGGCAGCAGTGGTGTTACACGTGTTGCAACTCCATGGTGCATGTGATGAGAGCAACGAAAAATTGGCAGCATTTGCCAGTGCCCAAGAAAGGATTGAATAGCTTTAAGTTGGCATTTACTGTTCATTTCGCTCAGAACATTATATGCACCACAGTGCGGCAATCATATGGCTGCTCAGCAGGAAAGCTAATGATGACGAGGCCGCCTTTGATGATGACATGTCCTCCTAGCAAAATGTTGGCCAGCCTTTCCGAGGCACTTTATGCCTATTTATAACCTTTATACCATGTGGGCTACTCTATCTGTCAGCCCCCTTTTTGATTTTGAATGTGTAGGCAAAGCACTCACGACAGCACAGGATGGCAGAACGCTACTCTGACTCCACTGCATAGCCCATTTAGCGGAGCTTGATGATGTGTCCACAAGACAACAAATTCAAATAAATAAGTAGATAAATAAATAGAAAATACGAATACACAGGCATAGCTTCCATGGCCCTGTAGGAGAAAGAAATTAACTTGCTGCATGGCATACCTGCCAACCTGAAGATTCGGAAATTCTTAATTCGTAAAGCTATCGTGGTGGATAGGGGGGGGGGGGGGGGGGGCGGCAGCACTTTTTTAAGGGATTTAACTTTTTCGACAAGCTTTTTACTAACGTTTTCACAATCGCAAGTGAAATCTGTGTCTTGGAGAGTAAAGAGTGAAAACTCCACTGAGGCACAATTTATTTTTGCAATAATTTTGCTGTTGCCGACTTCGCCTCTTTCAGAAAGTTCCCCGTGTAGGTTTGCTGAAAGCAAGTACCACTCTGGTGCTTCTTGACCATCAGCAGACTTTCGAGTGTTTTCTTACACACAGATGAGCGAAACTACGAGTTTTGAAGCATAACTGCGAGTCGGCCTAGTTGGAACATATTCATATTTATACTTTTTATGCGCAAACAAACAGGGACGAAGAATAGGGGCAACACAAGGACGAGCGCTTGAAGAATAGGGGCAACACAAGGACGAGCGCTCAACCATTGCCCCTATTCTTCGTCCCTGTTTGTTTGCGCACAAAAAGTATAAATATGAATATGTTCCAACAAGCGCTCGTCCTTGTGTTGCCCCTATTCTTCGTCCCTGTTTGTTTGCGCACAAAAAGTATAAATACGAGTTTTGTTCACAGTGCACAATATTCTCTCACATTCAGCATTGCTGTTGGGAATGGAGAGAATACCCAGCATAACCATTGAAATTCTGTGGAACCTAAGTGATCCGTCGACACTTCGAACGCTTCCCAATTGCGACCACTGCACGTCGCACATTGGCTCATTCAATATGTTGGCTGGAACCTTATATGCTTGCAAGTTGGCAAACTCGACTTCAAGTGCGTCGATTGCTTCTTCTTTTGATTTGCCACTCTGCTGAGGTTGGATAGCAGGGAACGCCATAATAGAATGACGCACATTGTTGAATGAAGCAGTTTCCAGAGCTTGTACTTGAGCAACTTCAGCCATCTTGAGATTGACGTCTTCTTGCGGGAATTTGTGGCGAATGTAACCGCATGCTGCCATTAAGTACAAATGTACAGCAGAGAAGAACTGCTTTCTCTCAATGCAGCTCAGAGTCTCAACCACAGAGTAAGTTGTGCTACCAATGACTATGTCTTCATCACCTTTCTGGTTCTCAGCAGCTCCATAGTCAACTTCCAGCAATGAATGACATGCCTTGAAAACACCTGGGCACACAGATTAGCCAGGAGATCCTCAAAAAGGCAGTTCAAGAGGCCCCTCAGTACATGAATCTAAGGAGCCTGTGCCTGAAGAAGGCAGTTTGCCTTCTCAAAAAGCGGTATAACATTTTGGAGAAAAAGACAGCATGCCCTGTTAAGCTCCGATGACAAAAAATAAAACAGGCGCTCCTCACGGGTCATGTGGCTGGCTTCCCCAGAATCCTTGGTATGCAGTTTCAGTTCTTTTGCTTGAGGTCCAGAATGGGCTCCTTTCCTCTGTAGCGAGAGTTCATCGCTGTCGGTGCTCTTTTTCCCGAGGCCTGCAGCAGTCTTGTGAAGATGTGCAGCAGACTCTTGCAGACTCTTGTGTAGCTCTTGCAGCACAAATATGCTAGATGCACTATCGAGCTGTGTATTTTCTCTTCAGTCATGTTTTATTGCAATGTGCTAGAGATGCGTCACGTTCACACTACTGCCATTGTGCTGTCGCGGTATCAACAGCGCATACTCAGATGTGGGTCAGCGCAGGGTTCTTGGGGGTTTGTGACAAAGTCTTTGGAATTGGGTTTGACTCCAAAAACAAGCTCTGCTTGTTGCACTGCTGTTTCAGATTAAAAAAAAAAAAGCTGAGTTGTGGTTTCCACTGGTCGACCAGCCTCTTCAAACAATTTCCCAACGACAGTCGTGTCGGCGAATGCTTCGTCTTTCTGACCTTGGTATCATGCATATTTTGGAACTCTTTCAGTCTATCTTTCTTCTAGGTAAAAAAAATGTCAACCAAAGCCTCACCAACCTTCACAGGTAGACATGAAGCTCCTCTTTTGGCGGCCAAGTTGATGAGATGGCATGGGCAACCAACCCCTACCAAACCTGGTTGAGCCTCTCTGAATACAGTAGAAACACTGTTTTTCTTGCCGATCATGACATTGGCATTGTCCAAACACATAGCCAACAGGTTTCCAACAGGCATATTCAGAGACTTCATCTCGTCCAGAACCAGATTTGCAATCTTGTGACCCATCGCTTCCCCTTAGATTGTCCTGAGGCAAAGAAGGCGGCTTTCGACTCTACTCGTTTCTTTAACAAAATATGCCGCAACAATAAGGTAAAGCTGTGTATCCCTATTGTTACTGCCATCTAGATCGAAAACACTTGCTGTTTTAGGGCATCCAGCAAAGAAGTCTCCACGTTGGCAGGCATTTCCTGAACAACTGACGTCTTTGTTCGTCCACAGGCGCAGCATTTCGCTTCTTTGCACTTGGGGAATGTCTTCCGGAAAAGCGGTACGGCACGATCGCTGACACTCAGCAGGATGTTGAGTTCAACTAAAAATGCCATGAAGAGGCATTCTGCACGAATCACACCGAGGTCGTTGTCGCTGCGTGCACAACTCGCTAGGCTAGGCTGGCTGTCCGCAGCTTGCACATATCCTGGTGCTTTTTCGAAGCTATGTGGACCTTGATGTCACACTTGCTGCCATGCGAAATGTTCGCATCACAGGCACATGTGATGCAGAATTCAAACTTCTCCCCTTTCTTTGATGGCACGAAGCACGGAAATTCTGCCATGTACAATTTCAAAAACGCTTGGAAGTACTGTCAGGGCATCGAGCCTGCCATTGCACTGCGAAGCCGCTACAGGCTGGAGTTGCACTGCATCCGACGCGGCAGCTAGTCACACAAAAGACGAGGCCAACACTGCAGTGAATGAAGCTGACAAGTCCAAACTCTCGCACTCGTGCGCCCGCGCGAACAAAGGCAACAGCATGGAAACAGGTTTGCGGAGGTGCTATCGAGCTTTGGATATGAATTCGTGACACCCCTAGTAGACTGCAGAAGTCAATACAACCTTGCACACCTGCTGATGATGATGGATGGATGGATGGATGTTATGAGCGTCCCCTTTGGAACGGGGCAGTGGGTTGCGCCACCAATCTCTTGCTATAGATACCATGCATACGTACTGCCCTCTTGTGGCTGCACAAAGTACCAGGGTGTAGTTTTACTACATTTTCATGTTTTCTTTTTCGCAAATAAAATGTTTTCCGTAAAATTTCAAGAAAGATTAGTAAAATTGTAAGACTGCTCAAAATTCATACATATTATGGAAAATTCGGAAGAGTTGGCAGGTATGTGCATGGTAATGCTTAGTTTAGTTGCTGGTGGAAGTCGACAGGCTGAACTGTGACAGCTACACGCACAAACACCCATCCAGTTTCAACTCGCATCTACAAATGTCAACAGTTGATAGAACCAATCGGATAGGGACCCGTTTCAAAGAGTGACAAATTTAAACATTATGGCCCATTTTGAGGCTACAATTATTAAAAATGACATTGCAGGCATAACATCCTGAAGCTGCACAGTGGGTTATGGCAAAGTGGAGCGCTTCAGGTTAAGTTTATGCGCTGTTTAAAAGGATGGCACACGAGCGTTTCTTGCATTCCATCAGAATGCGGCCGTGGAAGCTGGGCATTAAATTCGTGACTTCGTTCTCAGCAGCACAACCAGTGCCTCCTCTAACTGGGAGCCTGCAGTGTCACTTGCTATCAGAATGGAGGCCCTGCCATATTTGTGAGCTGGCGCCGCGGGGTAGCATTCGCAACCATACCGTACTATAGTATATCATACCAAGGCACCTCGACGTCAGCGCTGTACCACTGGAGTTACGTAACTCCCGCTGGTGCAGCTTGCTGCCAGCAGGTCGGGTCGGTAGTTTCCACGCTTGCACAGAAGGTCGCAGTCTAGTGAGGCCCAACTTGATCGAAAACTGTCAAAACACTGGGCACGACCACTGGTTTCAGCACCCACTCCTTAGTTCTTGCCTGAAGTCCACAGTGTGGAAGTCCTGACTGCACGTCACTACAGAGCACTACACGGTAACTTGGTGGCACTTAATCCTTACCCGAAATTGCCTGAGCCCCTGGTCACACAAACTACTGTCGGAAAGTATGTCATGGAAAGACACGCCCAGGTCTGTTTTTCTCCGACTATGCGAGCAGTGTGGCTTGCTGCAATGGCACATTACCGAGCAAAACGTGTGGTGGTAAGCCGAGTGAACGAGGAAATAGCATGAATTTTGTGTGCTTACGCACTGATCACAATAGGCGGACGTTGCCTGCTCGAGTTTTACGGCAGGTGGCACAGCCTCCGGTGTGTTGCAAGCACCCTCCACGAGGCGACTTCAGTAACCGTACCAAGTGGACAGGTGTAAAAGGGAAAGGGCAGGTGGTCTTTGGTCCATGTTGCAGGCATCTAATTAAATGAGTTGCTGGCACAACATAGCCAACATGGCAGGTGTCTGAATGAAAAAAAAAAAAAAAAACTCAGTGCCCTGTTATTCTGTGAAGAAGGGTGACCAGCGAAGCTGTGTATGTGGGCCTAGTAAGGCAAACTGCACCTCCGCTGCAGGTCGGCCCGGCATTGCACTATTTTCGGGATTGGTGCATGTATATGGAGTGCTTAACAACTGCTTTCACCTTCGCCACAGGTCGACCCGGCAATGCCCTATCTTCAGTATTTTGCGCCTACACACAGTCATGATCCAGAGGGAACTAGCCCTTAAGAGCTTTGCCGTAAAAAATATTATGCAGATCCCATGCACTGTGGGAATCAATGTAAGAAGCTTTCTGTTTGTGCTGACTAATGAAAATTAGTGGTGATGTTGACGGCAAATGTTTAATTTCGTGGACGTTCAGTCCAACATGTGAATGGTGAGTTAATGTTAAACATTAACTTGCGTGCACCACTGCTGTTTATCTGCTAGCATACAGAACACGCAGGGAGAGGTGTTTGCTTGAGGCACTGTAGTGCGCCATATTTCATAACGTCTGAGAGGGTTGAGCATTGTCATTGCCTCACATGGCACACTGCATCGTGGCAGAAGTATTAAATTTTAATTGAAATATTTTATTTATTTATTTATTCAATACTGTCAATCCCGTCAGGGATCGTAACAGAAAGGGCAGTACATGCCAAGACCACAATAGGATTATGAGGCAAGCCATAGTGGCAGACTCCAAATTAATTTTGACACCATGGTGTTTTTTTAACGTGTCTCTAGATTTAAGTGCATGAGCGTTTTCTTTTATTTTGCTCCCGTTGAAATGTGGCTGCCGCGGTCGGGATCACATCCGCGACCTTGAGCAATGACACAGCGGCAAAGCTACTACAGGGGCACAGAAGTGCTGATGCGACATGCGACTGCATCCATAGTGTCGCCTACACCCTGCGGTGCACTTTAATGCGGCTCTGCTTCTGCGTGTCCTGCATAAGAAACAGCAGAAACATACCATACCTTGGACTTAAAATTTATCCTGTTTCCCCTTAACCACTCTCGTGTCTAGTAGTAGCGTTTCCTTGCCTTCTCAGGTCACCTTTTCTTCATCCCCCCCCCCCTCGCTCAGGTATGGGAACTGCAAGCAAAGAGTGGCAAGGATGCTATTCCATCATTTCGTGACTGCGTCGGTTATACCCATTCCTGCCTCCTCTCCCCCCTCCTCCCAACCATTCTATCTAGCTTCCCTCAGGACCTGCACGTTGGTAGAAAGTTAAGCGCTGCAATTTCTGTAATGCTTTTAAGGGGGTCATGTATAATTACAGCTGCAAAGAAGCTAATGTGGCGGCGCCCAGGGAACTCCAGTGGGTACTGTGCACATTCGAGGCAATGCAAAGGTCATACAAGTTTCTCGTGTCTCCTTTCTTCTCTGTCACGCTCCTTCCATGTATATATACACACTCTGAACCATCACCGACGTGGCGTGCAAGACAGCAGCAGCTGTGGGAAAGTTGAAGGAAGAGGCAAAGAAAGCGTCACTTGACAAAAAAAGTACAAAAAACTCGCACTTATGTGCTGATAACATCACAGTGACACACCCTACGCATATAAACAGAACACAGGGCATAACGGCTGAGTCACTCATTTATTGTTGGCAAACTTACAGAATTTGTCCCTGAAATCTCATGGACGAATCACTCATGTTGAGTGATGTTATTCAGTCTTGTTTAGGATACATTGCTGCTGAATGCAGTTATGTTCAAGGCTCCCATCATGAGCTGAGGCTTTAGGATTGCCATGCCAAATCAAGGCTCATGCATGTGAAATGTGAAATCCGGCATGATTTCAATGACATATTAAGTTATCTCATGCTAATTTGAGCAGTGAGCACTTTCAGCAAAACAAACTTGTGCAGAGTTTACTCTGAAACTCACTTTAAAGAGACCTTCACAACGAAAGCGCAGTAAGAAAACCGGGGAGTGACATACAGGGACAGGATGGCAAAAAAGCATCACAATGTCTTCCATAACAGCAGAAGATATTCTTTAAAAAAAGAGGGTGAGTTTTGAGAGTAACGATCATGGCTGCGGTCACGTCTTCTTTCCTAGCGCTTTGCTGATGCTTTCTGCCTTGGCCTTCCGCTCCGCCTCTTTCGCTGCGCCATAAACAAGAGGAGGCAATGCCATTACTCATCAGAACCTCTGCAAAATCATGGTTAGAACTTTCTGTGCAAAAAAAAAAAAAAAAAATTCGAGGCTGTTTTAGACTTTAGAAACAGCGACAAAGCATTTTTAAGCAATAAAACAGGTATTCCTCAGTAAACCAACTTTCAACATGCGGAGACAAAAAGGATCCATAAGAATATAACACAGAAAAGATAACCTCAAAGGCTAAACACACATCTTAACAATATGCTTTGCCAGAAGCAAAATACAATAATTTTTAACCGCTTCATAAAATTTAAAAGGACTAACAAAAAATATTTATAATGACCAACCTTTTTTTGTGCAAGGAAAGTTAACTGGCCAGTTTATGCAATACTGCAGTGGTAACGTGAAAAGCTTCATGGAACACTTTATCAGAATTTTTCTGCCTTAGTTGCAATTGTGTGTAGTTCTATAATGGAAAAACTGATAGGCGAGAGTGCAATAGTGACTGTAAGCTGGCATTTTTTTTTTTTTAATTCTGGGGTTTTATGTGCCAAAACCACTTTCTCATTATGAGGCACACCGTAGTAGAGGACTACGCAAATTTCAACCACCTCGGGTTCTTTACCGTGCACCTAAATCTAAGTACACGGGTGTTTTTTTGCATTTCGCCTCCATCAAAATGCGGCCGCGGTGGCCAGGATTTGATCCCGCGACCTCCTGCTCAGCAGCCCAACAGCATAGCCACTGAGCAACCACGGCGGGTCTGTAAGCTGGCATGAGAGGGAAGCAGATGACGAGTGTGGCCTTAGCTGAGCAAGTATTCATTTGTTTAATAAGCCAATAGTGAAGCAGTTCATGATTCAATTAATTCTGGAATTACTGCTACTGCTTTCGTTACTTTCTGTCCAACTGTTTGGTCATATACAAGTCAAGTTCCTTTTAGTCAAACATTTTCTGAAAGCAAAACGATGCTCTTACACATGATGTGTAGTAGTTTAAGCACCTGTGGTGGGAGTACAAATTGCTATACATGTATGCTGACTCATTATACGAGTGCTGTCTTATAATGAGTCATTCAGCAAGGCAGTAGCAACCGTAGTAAGCAAAGTCTGGGAGTGCTTGGGAAGAAATCTTCACAAAAAGAAAGCAATGTAGTCCTTACACAAGACTACATAAAATCCATAAAATCAAAACTAAAAACAAGAAAGAATTAGCAGACAAGTGAAATCAAGAAAATAGAATCTGGCTGGCCACGCATAGACCAGATGGAGCCTTTCCAAATTGGTGCCAATAATATTCTTGAGCCTTTTCACATTTCATGGCACTGGACACGTTGGCATCTATGGTCAACAGCTTGCCAACAGCATACTTGCCAACAGCATACTGATTGATCCTAGTGCAAGATTTGAAGCCAGTCATTCGAGAAGCCCATAATTGCTTCCGAACATTTAATAAATTAGTTCCCGCAATTTCAGCAACATAATCAATTCCACTCAATTTCACTTAAAAAGCCAAAACCGAACTGTGGAACAGTGCAACTGTCACACCCATGGAGGTAAAATAGGAGAGGTGACCAAACAGGCCGCTTTTCATGACTGTTCTCGAGTTGCCGCCGCTTTGCGCAAGGTGGTAGTCCGGGCCCATTCCGCAGCTCTGCTGTATGCCAAAGTAGGTGGTCATGAGCCCTCAAACTGTACGTTTATGTCTCGGCTGATTGAGAAATAGCTTCATGTCATAGTGTCATACATTAGAGAGGTGCTAAATGACACATTTCCACCGCTTAAAATAGACAGATTCGCACATGCAGAGTGATTGCAGATATGTCACTTAGTTCTTGCTTATTTACGTATTTTAATTCATTTACATCTGCTATGACATTGCGCTGCTAAGCACGAGGTCGTCGGATCAAATCCCGGCCACGGTAGCTGCATTTTGGTGGGGGTGAAGTGCAAAAGTGCTAGTGTGCATTAAAGATCTCTAGCTGGTCAAAATGAATCTGGAGTCCTGAGCCGTGGTGTGCCTCATAATCATAGTGTGGTTTTGGCACGTAATACCCCCGAATTTATCTTGCTGTATATAGGTTGGTTCTGGGGACTAAACTGTGCCACTGCTAAAGGGCTGACAGTTGAAACGAATGAGTTTTGTATGTTCACATTCAAGTAACTCTTTGACAATAATGAGAAATACTTTACTAGCATATACAGTCAATGTCTGATTTTTCAGACTACCTAGGGGCCGTGAAAACATCTGAAAATCGGGCAGTTCAAAAAAATGAATGCACGCCCTTTACAGCTCCTAAAGGCTTAAATCACCACAGGCACGTCCGAAATAGCTCTGAAGCCGGGCTGCCTGTACACTAATTAGGCATACCGGTGCTCGTGCTGCGACAGGAGATGGCTGCAAGACTGTGAGTCGGCCTAGTTGGAACAAATTCATCTTAAAACTTATTGTGCGCAACAAACAGGGACGATGAATAGAAGAAACACAAGGACGAGCGCTTTTTTAAGCTGTGGTTCAGACAAGTAGAAAGAGGGCCGGAAGCGCTCGTCCTTGTGTTTCTTCTATTCATCGCCCCTGCTTGTTGCGCACAATAAGTTTTAAGGAGACGGCTGGTGTACACATGCATAATTAAGGCATGCATACTGTGTTCCATGACAATTTCCCGTTCCCATTTCCCAATGATGAAGCAAATCATGACTTTCGTTCTCCTGAGAATTTCCCGTTCCCATCCATGGTATGCTTCACCGCAATAATTCGCGTATGCTTCACTGTTTAACACTGATGTATTGAGGCGAAGCTGAATTTCAGGAACTGGCACTATGCAATGCGTCGTGCTTTCCGAGCTTCGAAGCCAAACGATAGGTGAGGATTGCAAAGGCGAAGCCAGCGCTATTACTGACAGCGGCGAATTATTTCAATGAAAAGCAGGGCACCGAAAAGCAAGAAGCTTGGTAGCGAATGTCAAAGCAGGCAGGCCCAGCGTTTTGGTGGTGGCTATGGCTGCCAGTGGGTCTGCGTGCGAGACTGCCTGTTCGATGTGGTGAGCATAGTGCACACAGTGGGGGTGTAACCATCATGGGGGGCACCAAGTCTGCCACATACCTTTACTCCGTTGGACCTGCCCTGTCATTGTTTAAAGTGCAGGGTTATGCCACGTAGGTTTTTGACGATAATGGCGGTCGAGGACCTCTGCTGTCACGTTCCAAGAACTGTTTACTTCCCAGCTTTAGCCCCCGGAAAGCCGGGGATCAAAGGCAAGTTGTTGTGAAAAGCAAGTCATCGCTTCATTCTCATTTTTGCATCCACTGCAAAGGTTGTTTTTCAGGAACTCAACCAATGCTTCCTACGGAGGCCAAATTCCAACAGTATATCTGCTGAAGACAGGGAATGTCAAAATCGCTGTATTTTACGATCTGGGACCCTGCAGGACCATAAATAAGTTTTCCAGTCCAGTCCAGTTACGAGCAGCGGCATCCAGAAAGGTGACAAATGTAATTTAATTAGTGATCTGCAGTTAGTTTGACGATGTCACCAATTTATTTTAATGTGGAGTCTGATAGTTTGCAGGCCAAGTTGCGCTTATTGACGCAGGTCACCACAAAGCACACAAAGCTTCGTGGCTGTAATGAATGGCTAGACTGGCTTCAGGAAAATGAGATAGGAAAATCAGTTTATCAGGACTACCAGTATTAGACATTTTGGAACTTGTATGGGTTCCTTGTTCATAATGCCACAGACAAGGCATCGCAGTCAGTTTATATGCGTATTGAGTGATGTAGAGAGCGAAGATAAACTTGGGGCAGGGTACCGTCGGTTGATATGTACGTTGATAGTGTTTTCTGTCGCTTGTATATGCAAGGATTCGAGCAGCAGCCTCGTGGTTACATTATTTTCTTTCCTAATGATTGAAGCATTGTCCCATTTTATCATGTGTTTACACTTGTGCACATGTTCTGCCAGTGTGTTCGACACATGACTATTTTTCTCGACATCGCGTTTATGTTCTTTCAATCGCCTTGTGAAATTCCTGATGCAGGAGAAGGCGCAGTCATTGCAAGGTGTTCTGTATACCACTCCCGGGAATATGTCGTCTGCTACACAGTCTGTCACGTTTACGACTTGGCTCCATAGCTTGTTTGCTGGCACATGCGCAACACGCATGTCATATTTTGAAAAGACGCGGGACAACGTTTTGCTTATGCAGGGCACATACGGGATGATCATGTGTTTCTGGAAAACTATTTTCTTTGGGCTTGTTGATCAACACACATTTTTGAACATTGGCTATGAAAGCAGCAGGATAACAGCTTGCAGATAGTTCCCAGCGTATAGTTTATAGCTCTTGTGGCCTTGCTTCTTGAGTGGAGCATATGCGTGTCGCACAGGTCACGAGGAACGAAACCACCAATGTCTTATGAGTGACCGGGTTACATGATGCGAAGTCAAGATAGCGACCCGTATGTGTCGTCTTCTGGTAAACAGAAAACGACAGGCTGATGTCAGAAGGGCATATTAGCACATCAAGGAAGGGAAGTTTACTTGCTGCTACTAGCTTGAAGGTGAACTGTATGGCTGATTCTACGGCGTTCAGACGTTACCAAAACCGGTTGACGTCGTCCTTGCAAAGAATACAAAGGCATTCATCGATGTAGTGTACAAAGGCTTTCGGTGTGGGCACGAAGTCAGCAAGAACTTTTCCTTCTAGTGCCTCCGTCAAGAGATACATAGTTGTACCAATATTGATGCACCCAAGGCAGTCCCTTGCTTATGCTTGTAAATCTTTGAATGGTAGGTGAAGTATGTCTTGCTCAAACCAAAATGAAGGAGCTCACATACCTCACATGGATCAAGAGGCGTCCTGTCTGCGAGGGAGGAGTCTTTAGACAAGGCTTCCTTCCAAGCAGCTACGGTTAAGTCGACAGGAACGTTCGTTAACAACGGGGTGATGTCAAACGAAACCATTCTGTCGTCATGGCTCAGTGATGTTGCACACTCTGTCAACAAACGCTGATGAGTTTGGAATACGGGCCTGGGTGTTGCCGACTAGCGGACGTGGCACTTGGTGCAGCTAGCCCGAAAGCCTTTGCAGTGGCAACCTGGTGAAGTCGACGATTGGCCACAAGGAGCCACCTCGCTTATCAATCTTAGGAAGACTGTATATTGCAGGAGCCAAGCCGTTGGTGCACAATAAACGGTAATGCAACCTCTCATGCTGAGGAGACACCACTGGGAAGGCGCTGGAGAGTACCTTCTGTAACTTGGGCTAGATGCTGCTGGTAGGGTCCTTCTTTAATGAGGTTTACGTTGCTTCATTCTGTAGCATGTCCAGCATTTTCTCATCGTACGTGCTATGGTCGAGTATAACCGTAGCATTTCCTTTATCTGCCAGAAAAATTGCTACGTCCTTATTGCGTTGAAAGCAATGAATGGCTTCTTTTTCTGTAAACGTGAGATCGGGTGCCATGTTATGCTTCCACCAGGAAGAAAGCACCCCAGTCACTCGTGTGCGCGCTTAATCTTGCACATCAGGTGGAAGCTCGGCAACTGCTCATTCCACAACACAAATCACATTGTTTGGATCAGAAGCCGAGATTGTGCCGAAGTTCATTCCATGGCACTGTACTTTTTTCTGCAGGGGTAGGCTGGTAGGAGGCTGGTAGAGTAGGCTTACTATGAACAATGACTTGCTTCGGTGGCTTCGAGTCGGTTTCTGTTCTGTGCTCTTTATTGGGTGGCAGGAAGTATGCTTCCTACCTGTAACATGTTAGGACGAAGTCTATCGCAACTGTGTATTGGATGCTGAGATGGAAAAATTGGAATATCATAGCGTTTGTGTTCGTTAATAGCTAAATATCCTAACTCGTTGTATTCCGGTACTTCTTTTCCGTTAACAAAAGACAGATGTTGTGACATATATTTCTGTCGCTTAGAGATAATGAAAACTCTTTCCCAATCGGGGGCATGCATAGAGTTTCTAAATAAATACCCTAGAGGGGAAATTTGGCGCTAGTGTCTACGAGGCTTCTCCTGAGCGTTGTCTCAACCTACGTGGGAATGATGGGAAGTACAGGCTTTGGATTGACTTCGATCTTAAGACTAGCGCAGTTTGCTTGCGGCGCAGTAAACAAACCTATACTCATACATTATCGCATAAAATCCAATTTTATTTCTCCAGTGTCTTATAAAATGCACAACATGTTACATAAATTTTGTATGACTTTGAGATTGAAGCATGGTTTACTATGGTTTACACCAGGACACACCAGGGTATGCATTCTTGTGCAGTACTGTTCCCATTTAGCACCAGAGAATAATAATTTATTTATATTTACAACAGCAATAACAACCGTGCATGTACTTATATAAAAATGCTCATCAAGTATTTATTGAAATAAAAATTTTGTATTGTGAGAAAGTGTGGCGCCCTTGAGAGGAATGCTACAAGTGTCGTCTGTTACGACGCCTGCTCGCTGCAAATGCGAGACTTTTCTCGCAGACGACAGGCACTTGCGAATTCTTTTGTTCTCTCGCTCTTTCGAAAGGCTGCGTCAGCTGTCACGATTGCTGAACGTCTTCAAGCACTTTTAAGCAGATCTGCTGGCCTGCTAGCAAGGATGCTTGAGGCCTCCTATGAGTATGCTTCATTTTATGTTGACGTATCGCTTCCGAAGTGTTACGGCGTGGCTTTGCACTTACCCATTTTGAGACACTAGACTACAGCCAGGAAGCAACAACCTTTCCTACCACAAGTAAGTTTGTGTTCTCAAAATCCTAACACACGCATTTCAATGAGCACATAAACGAGCAATGCGTAATGAAGCCCTCAATAAAATTTGATTGTCAAGCCACTACAAGTGCAACTGTCTATGTCTTGTATCAGTAGAGCCTTCTTTCTCCTATTCTCAAGTTTCATAAAGCATGTAACACTACAGCGCCAACCTAACACACTTAACAAACCAAGGTCCAAATGGTCAAAACATGTTCTTTCAACGTTTACGATGCTGTTGCTTTCTGGTCAGGACTTCGACACCACACCGTGACACAAACATCGTCCCAGCCGCTGGCCCAGCACGCTATCGCCACTTCGAGCAAGATAACAAAGGCAGAGAGCTTTGTGTTGCACTGTCCCGCTACAGATTATAGCAATTGCGCTTGGAGCGAAACTAAAGGTGCCAAAAAATACTTGTAGACTAGTTTACCAGTCAATAGAATGCCAATCCGTAGCCTGTACTTCCTATCATTCCCATGATGGTTGAACGATCGCAGCGCCAGATTTCCCTCTACTTATAGTAATATGAAACTGTGTGGGAACAAGTATGCGGCAGCATCGCTGACAAACTGTTCACAAAACCGGTGTGGCACTTGCTCTGACACCTCATCGATTCACCGAACACAAAAACACCACCCAGCAATATATCACCTGGCTCACACACGTACACATGGACAACCCTGACGCTCTCTTGAGTACACTCTGCGACACATACACCTCACCCAGCACACCAGCTCCTCTCCCCTCATATAAGTTACAGCCGAACCCTGAGCTAGATACCGACCTCACAAAAGCGGAGGTCCGAGCAGCCCTCTTGACTCTCCACACCAATGCCGCAGCTGGCCCTGACCAGGTCACTAACACAAAGCTCCATAATCTGGACAATCGACTGATTACTTGCATCATGGAGTACTTCAACCAGTGCTGGAAGGAGGGTGCCCTCCCCAAGTCCTGGTGCCACGAGAAGGTAATCTTCATCCTGAAGCCCAGCAAATCCCTTACACTCCAAAACCTTCACCCAATCTCGCTAACCTCGTGTCTCGGAAAGCTTTTGGAGCATGCGGTATCAGTGAGGCTCACACAGCACATAGCAAACCATGACTTATACTCTCATAGCAGGGTGGGATTCCGCCCCAATTTGTCCACACAGGACGCGACATTGCAAATAACCCATGAAATCTTCCATCCAGGCCACACCATTCCAGGCCACACCAAGGCAGTCTCGGCTTTGGATTTACCAAAAGCCTTTGATTGCGTTGAAAATCATAACTGCACTCTCCCCACTGAGTGTAGGTGCACGTACGTGCACCTATATTCAGGCATTTCTCACAGCACACACGGCTCAGCTTCACTTCAGCCTGCTCACCTACCCCACATACTCTCTAAAAAGAATCGGCACACCGCAAGGGTACATCCTACCTTTCTTATTTAATATCACTCTTACACCCCTAGCACAACAATTGGCCACTGTTCCTAACCTGAAAGATACTCTCTATGCTGATGACATTACGCGATGGACTATCCATGGCAGTGATGGCGCCATACAGGACACCATCCAAGCAGCCGACAATCTGACCCAAAACTAGTTAGCGTAGGACTTTCTTGTTCCCCAGAAAAGTCCTGGCTGCTCAGCATCCGTACCTAGAACAGCAACTTGCCCTGCTCCCCTATCATCACCAAACTGGATGGCAGAATGGTACCAGAGGTTGAAACACTTGGGATACTGGGAATGCAAATCCAGAGTGATGGGAAGCACACCACTACACTTCGAAGACTCACGCGGGTAGCAGGGGCGATCTCGCACTTAATCCGCCGCGTCTCGGGCCACCACAAACACACGAGGGATAGTGATCTATGCCACCTTGTTCACGCCTTTGTACTCAGCCGTGTGCTCTACTCCACCTTCCAGCTCTCTCGCTGTGAAACTGACGGCACGGATGCTCTCATTTGTCGGGCATACAAAGTCGCTTCCTACCTTCCCATATGTACACCTACCGACCGACTCTTACGACTAGGCCTTCACAACACAACCGGGGAACTTGTAGTGAGCAATTCCAAGCACAATACCTTCGTCTCACACAAACGGACACTGGCTGGCACATCCTGCATTCCCTTGGAATCTGGATACCAGCCAACGATCCGACATTATGCCCCATATCAAGACCTTTACACCACAAACTACTCATTAAGCCGCTTCCCCGTAACATGCACCTCGACAACCACGATAAGCGCCGTAGAGCTTGAGCTAGAGCACTCCACCGATATTACGGTTCAGAACCGGACGCCGTCGTATGGGTAGACGTAGTCTGCACATGCGATGAAGCGGTCGCTGCCATGGTGGATCACACTCTTTCTCCCATCGGAACACACACACTCCCCCCAGAAACCTCCCCCAAAGCTGCCGAGGAAGCCGTCATTGCCCTAGCCATCGTCAATACAGAAGCATGGTATGTTTTATCAGAATCCAAAACTGCAATCCTAAATTTCACACGAGACTGAGTCCACGCCTCTGCCTTTTTTGCACACTCCACTCTGCCACTGCACCCACACCCTGTCATGTGGAGCTGATTTGGGTGCCCGCGCACTGCGGGAATCCTGGAAATGAGGCTGCCAACCTTTTAGCCCAAGGTTCTTTAAACCAGGCTCTTGCAGACTCTGATCCGAAATTCACGAAGTAGCACGCACACACTTTGAACGAGCTGACGCATGCCTCCAGGGTGGCGCGTCAGCTGTACGTTCCACCGCACAAATAAATCCCTTAGCAATTGACAAGCAACTCTATGGTGCCAATTATAAACACACACTATCCCTTCTCATCTCACCCTTTGTCACTCTCACCCATTTCCTCACTTCAGCCTGTACTCTCTATCCTGAACCTTGCACTTCTGTTCTCCATATCCTTTCTCATTGCCCAGCGAATCCTCCCCCATGGGGCCTAGAGCACCTGAAGGCCTGGAAGGACTGGAAGACACTGCTGCGCTCCGGAGACCTGGTAGTGCAGACTGTGGCTACTGACCGGGATGCCAGCATTATGGACCAAAGGAACATAAACGCTTGAGTGCAGTGGAGTCGTGCGGGGGCCCAGGAGCCTGTGTGCTCCAAACTCCTCAGTCTATATAATAAGGTTTCTATGATGATGATGAAATTCTTTCGGAAGCACGTTGTGACATAGATGCCTCAACGGCACAGGGACTGCCTTCCTCTGTCGATGTGACGCATGAAAGTAAAAAATAGTGCTCAATAATATTTTGTATATGTTGCAATTCCATCTCTTTGAAACAAACATCTTATAACCATTCCTTGTTTCTGCACTGCTGCGTTCTGACAGTAAGGGCCTCAGTGGGAGGGGGTCAGGAAGAGGGAGAGGGGTATGTTGTGGGTGAAACCTGGCTCCCCCTAATTGAGAACCTTGCGTACGCCTATGGCGGTGAGATAATCAACATGGTGGCGGCAGAGGCTTCGATAATGCCCTTTTGGACCTGCAGTCATAGCAAAAAAGTCTGGAAACTCGGATGGCGAAGGATTTTTGTGTCCGTAATTTCAGATGTTCTTATACGTTGACTCTAGCGGTACATGGCAGTGCCGCAAGGGTGTCTGATTTATTGGGATGTCCGAATAAAATCAGTTGTTGACTTATGCAGAAACAATTTTTACTGAATACTGGAAACTCTATATGTTACTGTTAATCAAATTATTATTATTGTTATTAATGTTGTTGCAGTGCCTGTTTGAGTTCTTTTAGTGCACGCAGTGACCTCAGATAATACAAAGCTCATCACTTGCACTTGCAATATTCAGGGTGTCTACCAAGTTGGCATTTCCAAATTCCCTGAGTTTTCCAGGTTTTCCCTGAATGCCATTGCAAAATTCCGCGAGTGATGCAGAACTATGTTTTATGTCAAGACGGGCTGAAACCATATCGCCCGATGCTGTCACTCTCTAGTAAGCATATGGAAAATTAAAGAAAGAGAAAAAAAAAACTACAGTGCAATTTGAATACTAAGGAGTAGTGTTTATGCTATTCAAAAAAAAAAAAAGAATAATAGAAGGGAGGGGCTAGTAAAATGAACAGCAAATAAAATGTCTTTGAAAGAAATTGCAAATCGAGTCGGACATTCTCAAATACAAATAAACAAGAGATGCATACAGAAACAAATATTTTCGAATATGAGCTACTTCTATCAGCTGATAGCAAGCTCAGTGGTATGAGGTCCGAACGAGCTGTTGAGATTCTCTCTCAACAGCTCGTAAGTCAACCTCAACTGTCCTGACATACTCTCAGCCCGCACACGACACCTCAGTGTTGTGTTTCACTGCTTTAAAGAGTTTATTTTGGTTTGGATGAGGGACACCTACATTTCAGCATCAGCCAACACTGTTTTTTGAGCTCAAAACGGCGGCAGCATGCTTCCTTTCCCGTTCATTCCCCAATGCGTAGGTCCTTTCTGTTCTTGTCCGCCTTCCGCCACTCGTTTGCCCCACGGACTATTTGAAGCATCTTCTCGGTCAGTTGCACAGTCCCCGTCCGATTTTTCGAACTCCCTAGGGGCTGCGACAACGTCCGAAAAATCGGGTGGTTGGAAAAAATAAATGAACGTCATTTACTGCCCTTAAGGGCTCAATCTGCCACAGGAACATTTGAAAACGCTCGGCAGGCCTGTCGGTACACGTATTAGGCATATTGGCGATCGTACTGTGACAGGAGATAGCGGGTGCACGCGTGTATAATTAAGGAATACATACTGTGTCCCGTGGCAATAGCCTCTTCCCATGTTTGTTATGCTTCACTGCAATACTTTTGCGTACTCTTCACCAAGTAACACTTCTGTACAAAGGCAAAGCTGACTTTCGGGAACCGGCATTATGCAATGCACCATGCTTTCTAAGCTTCTAAGCCAATCACGAGGACCACAAAGGCGGAGTCCGAGCCATTGCTGACAGCAGTGAATTCTTTAAATAAAAAACGCGGCACCCAATGGCAAGAAGCTTCATAGCAAACGTCGAAGCAGCTAGGCCTAGCGTTGCCGCAAGTGGTGGCTGTGGCTGCCAGCGGATCTGCATGCGAGAGCGCAGGTTCGAGGTGGCGAGGTAATCAAAATGGCAGCGGTGGTGGCTTTGATTAATGCCGTTTTGGACCTGCGGTCACGGCAAAATGCCCAGAAACTTGGACAGCGAAGAGTTCTTGCGTCCGAAATTTCAGACATTCTTATACATTGACTCTATGGGGTGCGTGGTGGTGTCGCGAAGCCGTCCAAATTATCAGGAATCTGGAAAGTCGGTCACTGACTGTGATAGTGTGTGGCAACTCCTCCAGCTGACGACAGGGCGACAAAGACGATTCATTACGATTCCTGTCTGTTACTTGAGCCAGCATTACTCCGACTTAAGACCCTTTCAATAAAATTACAGCTAATTTTCCCTGATAGAGGCACAAATTCCCCGATATTTTTCAGACTACTCAAAATCCCTGAGAATTCCCGGTTTTCCCGGTTGGTAGACGCCCGGATTATTATATAACGCTGGCTGTAAGTGAGCACAGTGACATCCATCCAAAGTTGGTTTTATTTCAAGCAAGTAGCTTTTGACTTGCAAGAAATAATCGCAGAATTATACGCAAAATCTTGGGCACAAAATTGAAGACTTCCATGTTGAAAGCATATTTCGGCCAACACAAAAGAAATCTTTACTGTTGCCATGTTAACCACACGTATAAATTATCTTTCAGAGATCACAAAGAAGTGTTCATGGCTAACCTGCTGTCCTAATAGGTGTAAATGAAAATGCACCAGTATGCAAAATTAAAAAAATTAGAAAGTGGAACATGGAACTAAAAAAGCTAGGATGCTGTCAAAAGTGCTGTAAACTAGTGATTCACAACAATACGGGTAGTAGGAGAGTTCACGTTAATTTACTTTTGTGTTCTCAATCACAGCATCACCATTTTCACGACATTTGCTTTCATTGTACAGTAAAAGCGCACTAATTCCCCCACCATTAATTCAGAAATTCGGATAATTTGAACAAGCAATTTGGTCCCAGCCAATGTGCATATTAGAGTATGCAATTAAAAGTTCATTAATCTGGCAGAATTCTTCTGCACGCCAGATAATTCACACAAATGCTGACTGCCACCACATGAGAGCGTGGTAAAGGTGGTGGTGCTAGCACCACTACAGTGAAACTGAAATGTGGGACCCATGGCCATGGTCTTCAGTTGGTGGGACGACAGCAGCATCACAGAGCGCCTGCTTCCCCCCCTCCCCTTTCTTTCTATGCCCTCTTCGCTCCATAGTAGCCCCAGTCCACTGAGCCATCAGCGCCATTTTCTGAAGTTTTCTTTTTTATTGTTGCCATGTTGTTCGGTGCGGTGTTTTTCATTTAAAGAATTCCCTGCTGTCAGCAATGGCACTTAATGTGCTGTTGTCATTCTCACCCATGGCCTCGAAGCGTGGAATGTACCGGCGTTAGATGTTGGTTCCCGAACGTCAGCTTCGCCGCAACAGAATGTTGTGTGGTAAAGAATATCAAAAGTGGTAAGTGACCGCTGTCATGGGACGCCACATGCATTCTTTAAATATACATGCGTTGACCTGCCGTCTCCTATCGCTGTATGAACACCGATGTCTAATAAGTGTACTGGCAAGCCTCTGGGACTGTTCTGGACATACCTGTGGCAATTTGAGCCCTTGGGGGCAGTAAAAGGCATGCATTAATTTTTAATTTTTTTTTCACTGTCTGGTCTTTTGGATGTTGTTGCAGCCACTAAGGCTTCCGAAAAACATGCCCTCCTGATTGGTCAGTGCACCTGTGGCTTACAGAGCACTGCAGAAAACCACTAACACAGTGCATATAACAAAGTTGGCGTACAAACCCATGCTGTAACACCGCTACCCTCCCTCAGAGACAAGTGACCCCACATCCCTCACCTTTAATCTCCTCTTCCTTTTTCCGTGCCTGCTCCTCGCGCTGCTTGCGGATGAGGGCGAGGCGTGCAAGGTCAGCACGGGCCTCCTCCGTCTTGCCAGCTGCATGCATCTTCTGATAGTGCTGCTTCGCACGCTGTTTCTCCAGTTCCTCCCTGCAGTGTGTCACAGCAGTGCCTCACTATGAGCCATTGTGGTACTGGGCACCAGTTGCATGCTTAGCAGACAACACTGCAGGAGCTACGAAACTTGGCCAGTCATAAAAGTCTCATTCAGTGCATTTCATAGTGCATTTGCTTTTCATGTGCAAATTTTCCTGCAGAACAACAACTTCATTTGTTAGAACCACAACTTCTGTACGTCGGGTTTATTCAAAATGTGCATTTGCGCACCTTTAGCTTTCAATATGCGATATATTTTAATATGGTCGGGAGCGTAAGAAGCGCACTGTGGCCGCTGTTCGCAGGAATGTGTCACTCCAGTTATTAAAACCTAGTTACTATGAACATCACATTAACAAACTTTTCGTAAATCCCACGCTGACTGCTTGTAGTTTTAATGTAAAAGTATTTCAGTATTGTGAACTTTAGTATACCAAACCTTTCAGAATAATGATTGTTATTTAATTTCCCTGTCACGTTAACAATGCCTCAGTACCACCAATTCATATTTAGAAATCTGGGAATTCTTAGATTCCAGGGGTTTCACAGCAGCTGGAGCGGTAGGCTAGCAGACGACATGGCACACAAAGAGGACGTCTTTTAAGTTGCTCCAGGGTAGGCGGGGAGCATGGGCTCGGAAAACGTGGGATGGTGCACAGGTGGAGGAAAAGATGGAAGGGGGATCTCTTTATTTTCTGCTGCAGAGGTGACGACACATCAGGTTTCGCGCGCTTGCTTTCTCAGTTGTTTATGTGCCGTCAGCTTATCAGGTGGTGCTGCTTGCACAAAAGTCAAACAACAGACATCACCTTCTAGTTTTATTGTTATTTTGTCTGAGGCGTAGAGTTTGCCAGCGTTCATATTACCACGCTTTCATCTGTTCATTCAGCAAAGAAGCTGACGCAGTTTTCTGTGAGCGAGAAGGTCAACATTCTTCACAAAATACAAGGGGGGAGCTGTCATGGCCAAGGAACATGGGGTGGCATGGTCAATGATCACTACAATTGTAAAGAATAAGGAGAGATAATGAAATATTAGCGAGAACCACAGTTTGCCCCATAAGCAAAATGACTGTGGCTTCACACTTCCAGAATGTCACTTCTGGAATTCAGGAAGACTTGGTTTGAGAATTGATAGCCCAGAATGTGCCAGTGCCAGACCTAATGCTGGAGAGATGGCGTGGCAGTTTGCTGCAGGTCTGAACATCACCGACATTCAAGGTGTCTGCTGGTTGGCTCCACCGTGGGTGGAATGGAATAACCTCACAGACTGTGTCTCGCAAGGGCAGGGCAGCAGATAAAGCAGAAGCAGGCATGGGGAGGGAAGAATATTTCAGAGAAAGGGTCGCGTCGTGTCTTGTAGACAATAATATGCTATAATTTGGAACACACTCCCACACAGAGTAAAGACTAGGCAGAACTTTGTACAATGCTTAAAAAAACTTCTTTCATGAGTGCTGACAGGGTCTTTCTATTTGTATCCCCTGTTGTCATAACATAGTCTTTTGTTTATCCTATATTTTCTCTGTAAAAATGCTTTAACCCTTTAAGGGTAAATTTTTTTTGCCATATGTGACCGCCCAGGGTAGATTTTTTTTACTGCAGATTCCAATTCTTCTTAGGGACTTAATTCGAAAAATGTTTATCGTAATTTTTCTAGGGTGACCGTAAAGTGAGAAAAATCTTTTGCGTTGGTATATATGCACTCTTCATTCATGAATAACAACAATAAAAAAGGAAATAAACTTATCAGAATTAAAATTTGATGCATCTTTATGCACATAGTTGAAGGCTTTGAAAATCCGCACATGAGAATATTTCGAAAGTCTCAAATGTTTCTGCTCTTACACTAATACGTACGTCCATAGCGTAATCGAACTGCGTAGGTGCGTGCACTCAAGGAAACTGTTTGGTTGTGTGCCCATCAAACAAGCAACACGTGTGACAAACTTCCGTTAGTCTTCATCTTATCGCCAACCAGCTAGGGTAATTAGTTTTCACGAGTCTTAAAGAACCGGAAAAGAAACGGAAACGCATGCATGGTGGCATCCTTTCTATGCGCACCCCTGTGAGCACTAAACGATCGAGAAACAAGCGGTCGCCCTCTGAATGGTTAGTAACTACATAGCCATCAGTTTCGCAAGCGCAAAAAGCCGAAACCGCCATCCACCCGCGCGAGCACAAGCTTGTGCCAAAACGAACCATGCAATGAAAACCGAGAGAGGGAGGAGTGCGAAAAAAATTCCCTGTATTCCCACATAGTGGCCGCACATGACATAGAAGAAAAAGTTAGGAAATTGGCGCACTTTTTAAACGTACAGACGGCGCCATATATTTACGCCATTGACCCTAAAAGGGTTAATAATGTGCGTTTAAGTTGTCTTGTACAATAAGTAGACTGTTTTTCTGATGTCTGTTGTGTTATTGGACCCCAAACTATCCACCAAGGCTATAGGTCCCAACAATATTGTGTGTATGCAATGAATCAAAGGAAAAAGAAAAGGGGGAAGAAAGAAGAAAAAAAAAGTGCAGTATGTCACTGCTGTGAGTATCAGACTAACCAGCCCAGCATGACTGGATGACTCTAGAGCTGTTTGCCGAGTGGCTGCTCACGGTATATGAAAAGATGAAGTGGGGGAGAGGGGGTACATCCCAATGATTGCCGACAATTGCTCGGGGCACAATTCAACATACAGTTTACAAATATTCATCTGGACTACCTGATTGATTGATTGATTGATCGATTCTTTATTGGTTTATCACATACACATGTGATGGGAGGCGAAGGGAAAAGACATTCAAGAATGACTTGAGGGAGTCCTTTGCCCCCATACTGGCAAAGACAACAGCAGATGCACACACATTTTGTTCACGTGGTCGTACACTTTCACAAAACCATCATATTAACACAACATTGTGATACACTTTGACAAAACCGTAAAATTAAACACATCACTAGTTACTGTCTTACATAGGGCATCATGCGTTAACATACGTCACTTCACCTCAGCGTTGAATGCCAGCACAACATTTCATAACATACGCGTAGTAATAGTGGCATTAAATCTACCTACCACCTGCCACTGAACTGCTATCTCTACTTCAGCTACAGGAGAGCGGCATAACAAGGAGCGTGAAGTCGCACTTCCGAAAGTGCCTTGTTCAGTGGCTCCTCATAAACCTGTGCATGCAGCACTTGGCTGGCATCAACATCTGACAGGCAGTGGAGATGCTTGTCAGATGCCACCATCCAATATTGCTGGGGGAAGGTAGGCTTAATGAAAGCAGATGGCTAGCCACAAACACTTTACAGGCGGTGGAGGGCATTCGAACGAGTTCTGGAATGAGGTTACATGGACGCCAGCAAAGCTGACCACAAGTGACATGTTTGAGAGTCTTCTGGACACGGTGACTCATGGCAATGACTGCACCGACAACAATGCCACGGACTATGAGAATGCTGCAATAGCACCTGAAGATACAATTCTTCTGCGTATAAACTGTCACCGTAAAAAGCCTGCACTCCCAATAGCAACGGCCTGGACAAAAGAGAATTTGAAAAATCCATGCATATAATCTGCGGAAATAATTGGATAAAACACTAAAAATAATTGAAAAAGTCTCTGTTCAAGAATGCACGACTCATTCATGTCGTATCTTTGTCCAGTGGCTTTAACCTCCCCCCCTCCACACACTGCCAATCTTCAGCGCAAGATGTGATTCAATTACATCCGTTGTGATTGAATCAGTCATGTGACACGTGACATGAATATGATCACTTCACAGTTAGCATTCACACAAGAGAGGATGATAGTGTAGATGGAGCAGCCCTCGCATGAGGAATGCCAACAGAACATTGTCGAACCCACTTATAGCAATATTCAAGTGTCAGGAAAATTCCATTGTTATAACTCATAATTATTATAACCAGGTTACATGAAAAAAAAATGAAAATGGAGGATGGCAGAACTGCTGTGAAAAAACCTATAATGGTGGGGAGACCTCTGCCACCTTCCTCCATCCGGCTGATAATTCTGTTGACTCGTTGAACTATTTAACTCTGCTTCCTGCGCGCTCTGATCGCGTGTAACAAGCAGTGGTTGCTGGTGTTCAAGAATGGCACTGCTATAACTGCAAAGCGGGGGTCACATGCGGCAAGCGAGATGCAAGCTCCATTGAGGTTGCTGCGACAAGGTTGCCGCAGCAGCCTCTCAGCTTAAGAAATCCAGAAGAAATGCTGGGGCGAGATTGTCACAAGCATCTTGCCATGCAGTTCTCACTGGCTTGCACGAGAAAACCCCATGTTCGTCAGCCTTACTTGCTTTATGCAAAGCTTGCCGACATCCTTTTCCAAGGCATCCAAACGCTTCACGTAGTGCAGCAAAAGGTCCCTCGCCAAAATGAAGCTCCGGAGGAACTGAATCATTCGCGGGGCCTTGTGCGATATGAACATTGAAGCAGCCTGCCCTACCACGTCATCGCTTCTGTTGCCGCCATCACTATCCGATGTAAGAATGTTCATGGCGATCGCTTCATTGGTTAGAAGCACACTAGAACCTCGTTCATATGTTCTGGAAAAAAAAACAAGAAAAAATGTACTAACCGGGAAAACGTATGATCCGAAGTAACTAAATAACTTCGTCAAGACTCAACCATTGTTGACATTCACGTAATGCAATGGGTCGAGCGGATCGTGCTCCAGTGGCCCGAGACACGTTTTGCTGTTTTTCTATTGCATGGTGTTTTAAGAGGGCAACGGGAAACCGAAGCGATATTGAGATGGTGGTGATGCCGTATGCTGCCGAAGCTAAACATGATGCCCACATTGCATCGCTTGCAGCAGGGAACGGCGGCGCATTTGGATTATCACCTACTAAAAGCGTGGAGCCTGCTACCAATGGCACTATGCACCACATGCTGTAAAACAGACAGGTGACAGGGACAGGGGGACAAGTTGCACCCCAAGACGAAATTCGCATCCCATGCTTCAAGGCAAAATTTGCATATCCCTCGCACCCTGACTTTACCGTTAATTTTTTTTCCCCTTTTGTTGTGCATTATACGTGCATAAATGCGGCAGTGACGAGTCCGTGATGAGTGCAGATGGGTTGGTGCCTTACAGAAACTCCACCTATATCTAGGAAAAATGGTCACCGCGATTGAAGCAGTCCATAAGAATGTGAATTATCTAGAATCATTTGTGCTGCATGCATCAGAAAAAAAATCACAGATTACTTCAGTCGCTCCTGGATATATCAAACTAGGATATGTTGAAACATTTGTCTTTATTGAATAGTTGCAAAATCCTCTTGAAAATCCTGTGCAAAAGTATAGTGACGTACACGTACATCGAACACCCATGTTCAACCCCATTTGATATATAACCCATTTATAATAATTTAAAATAAAACGATTTATTGGTTAAAATCACATTTCAGTGCATTTACGATTTTCCAACCCCGCCTATTGAACTGCTTCTAGATATAACGAACACTTTTAAAATCGCTGTACTGATATAACTAATGCTTCGAACCCGGTCATGGTAAAAAGAGAAGGCATGCGAAGTACCAAGGCACAGAAGCGCGAACAAAACTGGGCGCCCGGCAGTGCGCACCCCGCTCCAATCCAACCATGACAATGATATGGCCTTCAAGATAAGCACGTGACTGCCACACGCCGATTTCAGAAGCTGCAAAGCACGTCACTTGCTTTCAAGGCACACCTCCAGGAGAAGGATGCATGCAGCATAAACATTAGGTACCATGGTAAAACAAGTTTTTAATTTAAGACACTTTACATAAACAGCGTGGTGTGTGCATCGGTGTGATGTCGGGTGCTACGACAGCGGCACTCTCGTTTTTTTGAGCAATTGTGTGTGTGGCACCACACGCACTACGTCTATTTGAATGAATGAATGAATGGATGGTGTTTATTGGCGCAAGGGCCAGGTATGGCCAAAGAGTGCCAGGTCCATGGTGATGAGTTTGCAATGTAGTTACGAGTTTTATGAGGTTGATGTGACGTGGCTGTAAAGGGGCCTTAAAAATAATCGCTCTAGAGTGGGTAAAATCTATCTGATATAAGATTATGTCGATGACAAATGACGTGTTCTATGTGCAATAAAATCCATCGTGAAAGAATGACGCCATATAGAAAATATGTTAGATGGTGAAATTACCTGGAGCACTACTGCCTCGCCAAAGCCCTTGAAACACAAGGGCCTAGAGGCGTGTGCTATATGAAACAGCCATCACAGCGGCATCCTCTAAAGAGAGGAGACGCTACGAGTGCGTGGGGCTAATAACGTAATACATCTTTCAGGAAGCCTAGGACTGCGTTGGTGTCAAAGAGCAGTTCTGGGCCGAGTAACATTACAGGATGAAGGGGTATGTGCTGCCTGTATGCTAGGGAAAAATTTTTCTTTCTCTCCGCTTCGGCTTTCCGACAATCCAGGAGGACGTGGAGGACGGTCAGCCTCTCCCCGCATCTACCACAGGTTGGAGGATAATTTCCAGTGAGTAAAAAGTTATGCGTGCCAAATGTGTACCTTAATCTGATACGACAGAATAGGACATCTGTTCGCCGTGATTTTATTACGGAGGGCCAAGAACCTAACTGTGGCTTCATCACGTGCAATTTGTTATTTATTTCTTCGTCCCTCATGCGTTGCCAGTGGTTTTGTAGTTGCCTTCTTGAGAAAGGCTTCAGGTCTGTGACAGGGACCGAAGCAGTAGGATTAACTGCATGCCATGAAATTGATGTGGCCATCTGGTCCGCTAGAACGTTACCCTCAATGCCCCTATGTCCAGGCACCCAGCATATAATCCCATGTTGGTTAGATATATATGCTTTACACAGGACGGAATAGAGTTAATTAATTACTGGATTTTTGTGCTTACAGAGTGACATCAAGGTCTTCACAACACTTAACTGATTTTTGGAGTTTTGTTTTCTTTATAAGCTGCACAGCCGACAATAATGCGTAGGCCTCAGCTGTAAAGATGCTTGTTTCCGGATGCAGTACATCAGATTTCGAGAAAGATGGACCGACGACTGCATAGGACACCCCCTCGCGTGACTTCGATGCGTCTGTGTAGAACTCCGTGCAGGAGTGCTTGTACTGGAGTTCCAGGAAATGCATTCGGATTTCGATATCTGGGGCATGCTTTGTAACTTGTAGGAAAGATATCACATTGTATCAACTGCCACTCCCAAGGTGGTAGCAGCTTAGCTGGAGGCATTAAACAATGTTTGAGGAGTGGAACATCCATTTCAACACTAAGCTCCCTCACATGAAGTGAAAAGGGCTGTCTTACAGAGGAACGATTACGAAAGAGTGTAGCATATGTCATATCGTTAATGGTGTTAAAACACGGATGTTGAGGATTAGAGTGAACTTTCAGAAAATATGTTTTGCTGATGTATGTTCTCTGCAGATGGAGTGACCACTCATTTGATTCTACACACAAACTTTCAAGGGGACTTGTTCTGAAAGCGCCAGTGGCCAGTCGGATTCCTAGATGGTGGACCGGATCTAGCATCTTTAGCGCGCTTGGGGCGGCAGAATGATAGATCACAGCACCGTAGTCCAACCGTGATCGAATGAGGCTCTTGTAAAGATTCATTAAACATTTCCTGTCGCTGCCTCATGTTGTGTGGGATAAAACTTTCAGTAAGTTCATTGTTTTTAAGCATTTGACCTTGAGATACTTTATGTGTGGAATAAAAGTTAGTTTAGAATCAAGTATGATGCCTAAGAACTTGTGTTCTTTGTTCACAGGTATTTGCTGACCATACATTTCGATACTGGGATCTGCAATGAGCCCATTGTTTCTCATAAAAAGCACGCAAGAACTCTTGTTGGGGGTTCACTTTAAATTCGTTTTCGTCTCCCCATTTGGACACTTTGTTCAAGCCCTGTTGTACTTGCCTATCACATACTGTAAGGTTGCAGGATTTGAAACCTATCTGTATGTCATCTACGTAAACGGAATAAAAAATGGCTGGCAGTAATGAAGCACGAAGGGTGTTCATTTTCACAATAAAGAGCGTGCAGCTAAGCACACCTCCTTGAGGTACACCAGTTTCTTGTATAAAAGGTTGCAACAATACATTGCCGATTTCAACGCGGAAGGTATGTTTGGACAAATAGCTTTCTAGTATATTTAACATATTTCCACGAATGCCCATTTCCGATAAGTCTTGCAAGATCCCGCATCGCCACGTTGTGTCATACGCCTTTTCCGTATCGAGAAATATCGATAAGAATAACTGTTTACGTATAAATGCGTCCCGGATATTTCCTTCAATACGTACAAGATGATCAGTTGTGGAGCGTCCTTCTCTGAAGCCACACTGATAGGGATCAAGCATTTTGCTCAGTTCAAGGAAATGAATGAGTCGCCGATTAATCATTTTTTCAAATACCTTACAAAGGCAACTTGTGAGGGCTATTGGGCGGTAACTTGCCACTGAGGAAGGATCTTTGCCTTGTTTCAAAACAGGGACCACAATGGCTTCTTTCCATGCAGTTGGAAGGTATCCTGCAGCCCAAATGGTGTTGAAATTTTGTGTAGTGTAACTTGGGTGTCATTGTGTAAGTATTTGATCCTTTCATACATGATTCTGTCAGATCCCGGCGCAGAGCTCTTGCATGCGCTCAAGGCAGCTCTCAACTCGGCAATACTAAAAGGACAGTGTACGGTTCATTCTGTCGACATTTTCTTACGAGTGGCTTACATTCTTTTATTTGTTTATGTTTTAGAAAGGATTGCTAATAATGGTTTGAACTTGACACGCTCTCAAAGTGCTCCCCAAGTGAGTCTGCCTGATCTTGCAGTGTATCGCCCTGTGTATTTACCAAAGGGAGTGAATATGTTTGCCGCCCTCTAATCCTATTAACCCTGTTCCTGGCTTTGGCGTCATCTGTAAACGAGTTAATACTCTATAAAAGCATCTGCCAACTTTCTCTTCTGGCCTGTCGGCGGGTTCTCCTGCCTTGGGACTTTACTTGCTTAAAGTTGACAAGATTTTCTGCAGTGGGGGAAGCGCGTAGCAGCCCCCCACGCTTTGTTCTGTTTCTTACGAGCGATCCTACATTCGTCGTTCCACCACGGCATACGCCGTCTGCATGCCAAGCCACTTACTTCAGATATGCATTTAGATGCGGCATCTATAATGAAGGCTGTAAAATACTGCACAGCAGCATCAATTCCTAAAGAAGACATGTCATTGCATTGCATTGCAAAGAAGACATGTCATTGAGAGTGTGGAATTTCGCTTAGTCGGCTGTATCGATCTTCCACTTAGGAGTCTGTGGTGGATATTCGTTTTCTTTATATGTTCTTAGCAGTATGGGGAAGTGGTCGCTCCCGTAAGGATTGTTCGTAACTTCACATTCGAGTTCGGGCAGTATAGACGGGGAAACTATGCTAAGGTTGATTGAAGAAGAGGTTATGTTTGCATGAGAGTAATATGTGGGTTCCTTCTTGTTCAGCAGGCACGCACCAGAGGAAAAAAGGAACTGTTCAACAAGACGACCGAGCGCATCTATACGAGAGTTGCCCCACAGGTAGCTGTGCGCATTGAAATCACCAAGAACAACATAAGGTTCTGGTAATTCATCTATAAAGGACTGAAATATATGTTTATTTAATTTGTAATGTGGTAGTATGTAAAGCGAGCAAACAGTGATAAGTTTGTTTAGGAGAACAACTCGAACCGCCACTGCTTCAAGGGCCGTTCATAAAAGCATAACGTTGACACGCTATGCTTTTTTGAATTACAATGGCAACACCGCCCGATGATGGATAGCATCATCGCGATCTTTGCGAAAAGTAACATACAGTCAAAGAAAGTTTGTGTGTTTTTATTTTTAAGTGTGTTTCCTGCAAACACAGCACTTTTGGACTGTGTTCGTGGATAAGTTCTTGCACATCATCAAGGTTTCTAAGAGGACCTCTCACATTCCACTGAATAATCTGTGTGTCCATATTGGAAGTAAAATGGGTGCTGTGTGTACAGAAACAAAAGTAGTAAATATAGAGATTATGGGGATTAGATTACAGAGCTCTTTCGAGGCCTTGTAACGGGAGTCTTGCCCTTTCTGGAGCGTTCGAGGGAGCCTCGCTGCTCCTGAGGCGCTTGGTGCACCGTGAGGATAGGTGTAGTGTCCATTGCCTCTTGTGAGGCGCCGGCCACGCGCTGAGAAGTTTTCCGTGGGAGTCCTGCCTCGGAAGGCAAGACCCCTGTGCACACCAGCCCGGAGGTCGATGGGGCTCCCTGAGGGATTTGGCTGCGCCAGCTGTTACCAGCACTGGAAGAGGCCGGGGAGGTTGGGGCAGCCTGGGCTGCGCCCACCTTCGAGGTCGATGGTCCCTTTTTCTGGGTTGACGGAGCAGCGCTAGCTGCAACCGCCGTGGGGGCAGATGGCGTAACTGCTGACTCACTGCTTGTGGGTAGAACAGCCGTCGCAAGCCTCTGTGTCGCTGCCCCCTGAAGCGTCACATCGGCAAAGGTTTTCTTGGGCAGGTATGAAACCCACCTGCGTGCCTCCTTGAATGATATATTCTCTTTTACTTTGATCGTTACAATTTCTTTTTCTTTTTTCCAGGATGGGTACGACCGCGAGTACGTGGCGTGCTCCCCATCACAGTTTACACAGTGGAGAGCGTTCTCACAAGCTTCAGAGGTGTGTTCATGGGCACTGCACTTAGCACAAGTTTGGTGGCCTCGGCAGCTCTGCGAACCGTGGCCAAAACGCTGGCATTTGAAACATTGGAGCGGATTTGGCACGTACAGCCTAACACGGAGCTTGACATACCCGGCCTCGATTGACTCGGGCAGGACACTTGAACTAAAGGTGACTATTAGGTGCTTCGTCTGAATTTCTTTACCATCTCGCCTCATCTTAATTCTTCTGACATTGATCACATTTTGCTCACTGAAGCCCTCCAGGAGTTCCGCTTCAGTCAGCTCAAGCAAATCATCATTCGACACAACACCGCCACCGCGGGTGGTGGTCATTGTACGGTGTGGGGTTACTGTTATGTGGGTCTCTCCGAATGACACTAGTTTCGGTAGTTTGTCATATTGCTTCTGGTCGCGGAGCTCCAAGAGGAGGTCACCGCTTGCCATCCTCGACTCCTTGTAACCCGGACCAAAAACATCAGTCAAGGACTTTGAAACAAGGAACGGTGAAATGGTTTGCACTGGTTTGTCTGACTTTTCAGAGTGAATAACGTGAAAGCGGGGGAAGTTCTGGATTTGGCGTCCGAAAAACTGGAATAAATCTTCAGTGCGCCCTCGTTTCTGAGGGCAACAGCGCTGACCGCCCACCACGGAGCCCAACGAGGGGACGCGGCAGAGCTTGCGTACAAGTCTGCACGATGCCAGTCGTACGCCATCACTATAACCAAATATGGTGTACCCAAGGCAGGATAGCCACACAAGGTTAACCCTTGCCGCCAAGGAGAATGGAAGTAAAAGGAAGAGAGAAGAAGACGGGAAAGGTCAAAAGTGAGAGAGAAAGATGAAGATTTGAGTAGAGAGAGACAGGAAAAGGCGACTGCCGTTTTCCTCCAGGTGGGTCAGTCTGGAGGGGCCTGCCATCTGTGAAGCAGAGGCCAAATAGGTGTGTTGCCTCCACCAGGGGGCCATAAAGGTCCAAACACCCAGCATTAGCTCAAGCCCCAGGATCCCCCTTTCCCCAGACACGGCTACACGCGGCAGGGTCCAACCCTCGTGTGCTCAGGTATGTGGTGTTGCAACACACCAAACGCTTGCTGACGCAGACACCCCTGCGGGGGTACTACGTCTATTTGAACAATTTGGAACGACCATTTCCGGCCACGGGAACAATGGCTGTTCAAAGGTTCCTGTCGTTATTTACGCGTCCCAAGCTGGCGAAAACACTACATCATGCGCTGCTGCCATGCAATCTTGCAAAGGATTGGTGGCTACTATGCTGTTATAAGGAGATCACGGTTCGGTGGTGCTTTGTGTACGCTTTGCTGATTGCCGATAATTGTTTGCAGTGATGTTCTACCTTTAGAACATCGAACTTTTTTTGCCTGAAGTGACATGGATATCAATTTTATGACTCTTGTGTAGCTGACACACAGTCATAATGCCGAGTCTACTATGCCGAAGACCGTCGCAGAATGGCAGCATGTTGCACTAGTTTTTGAAGTTTATGCTTCCAGCCAACTAGAATGCTTCGCTTGCTTGTGCAAAATGCAGTTGTGTCCTACTGGTACTAAAATATGTCACAAGCTCTCAAATAAAAGAAGCGGTTTGTGCTTGCAGCTTCGAAATGACAGGCGATCGGAACTGGGTGCCGTTTTGAAAGAGCTATGCAATGCCACATTTCGTCCTTTAAGTAGTCATTTCTAACAGAAATTTTCAGCTAGGTACAGGAACGATGCGCCGGGAACAAAAATGACCCTGAACATCTGGTTTTAGAACCAAAAAGCTGCCGCATTGTAAATCCTGACACCAGCACTCGTTGCTGGTAAATGGTAAAAGTGTGCTAAATATTTTAGCACACTCAAGGGGGTGTCCATATACAGCTGACGAACGATAATTCGGACTTCGTGGGGAAAGTCCCAACTTCGAATAAGTCCGCTCGATTTGTTGGCACTTCTATGGGCGCTCTCGGCAGAGGCGCTTTACTTCGATGCATATAGGCCGTTCACCTGCTTGAAACGACTGGTATTTGGTTGGAGCAACGTCCCTTGATATTTCTGCCGACGTTCGGAGCTTTAATTCAACTTGAGACCGCATGAGTGATTTACTAATTGAGAGCTCTAGCAGCCGTCATCTCGGCGTATGACTGCATTAGACTAACTTTGATATTTACGAGAAACACAGGCAATATACAGTGGAACTCCGATTATACGACTTTCTTGGGACCGCGAAAAAGCGTTGTAAAATGCAGGCGTCGTAAAATCCGAACATAAATTATGCCTATAAAAATACTATTTATTTCGCGTGACGCATTTACGAGAAACTTCAATGTGAACTACTAACATACTCTGCAGGGCTTGGAAACTCAAATTACCGTAAAAACCGGAATATAGGTCGAACTTTTTTTCAAAAATACCATCGCGAAAAGTCGACCCTCGACTTATATACCGGACATTGGCGGAAAACTACGGAAGTCTTGCAACAATGGGCGGATGAAGTCAATCACGGAGGAAGGAAACTAAGGAGAGGCCCTGACGTCACTCTTTGTGAAGCAAAAGTGAAGCCGGAATTCGGCGTTGCTCATGGCGATGCTCCGCCTTTTGGGCCACCCTCCTCTCTTGTTACATCTTTCGCGAAACCACGCCGCGCTGCGCGTGGTGTCGCGCGCGCTCGCGCAACATCTGGCAGAGCACGGTGCAGGTAACACAGCGCAACAAGACACGGTGACTAACGCAAACCCGCCCACTCAGCGCCTTTGCCACGGCCCGAAACCTACCAGAGCAACACGTGTGAGCGCTCAAAACCATAACAACGCCGCCATTGTGGCCCAAAAGGCGTAGCCATACAACAAAAAAAATAAAAAAGCAGCAAAAAAAATTAGAACCTACTACGTCATTTCCGCCACACTTTTTCTCCTAGCGCGCGGAGGGGGTAGGGCCTCTCCTTAGTTTCCTTCCTCCGTGAAGTCAATGCTAGGGTGGCCCTTCTAGCCACCCTATCAATGCCTTCTTTACTAGATACCAGCCGCGTTGCTCGCTTTCCCATTGCGGCGGCGGTTCCCTTAATTCACCATAAATTCCGTGAGGCGGCGCTCGTTGCCTTTTCAACTTCCGGTGGCGGCGGCTGGCTGCTTCCGCCGGCGCATCGATGGCGCCGGTAGGCGGGGGCGTCTGCTAGCGAGCGTTCTCGTGGGCGTCTTTTTATATATATAGATATATATATACACCTGTATACATATGTTCGTTCGTTAGTCATTTTCATTATCGCAACTGTTTGCCCGCTTCTTATATTATGCAGCACGGTGCTGGTAGATCATACATATTATACGTCTTATCAGCTTTGCGTTACTGTTCAAGACTTTTTTCACTATGCGGCAAATGCGTTTTTTCAAAGAACACTAAATAACTGGCTACCTTAACCTACGCTTTTCAGTGGCATGCACGGTAACATGCATACAATCGATACACGCACTCTAAAATGAACTTGGGCCTTACGTTTGAGCTTGTGATGTCGGTGCCCCCGCCAATGCACCAGCCGTCCGGAGATCGTCGAGTTTCTATTAGTCCATCGCTTGTTGCTTCTGCTGGCTCGTCGGCCGCGCTTGAACGAAATAGCGCTTAATTGCAGTTTGTTTTGAAGTGCTGCTTGGTCGACCGAGTTCATTGATTGTACAGTACACCATTGTCCTGGTGTAACACATGAAGTTAACTTGTGCGCAGTTCAAGGAAGAATTGCTATATTTCGTGTTCACCGACACTCTCTCTCGCAAGAGAACGCGTCAAACCATGTGCAGCGTTTGCGTTCGGCAGCATGTCTCTTGGAAGTCACATGTAATGACTCATGCGTGTTGAGGTAGTGATGCTTTCGATCGGGTCACGCGTGCTCATAGCAATGTAGCACAGGTCGATCGCTTTCAGAGAGAACGCGTTGCGCGCATCAGGCAAAGTTTTTAAGGCCTAAGCCTTTAGTAGCTCATGAGTGTCAGGACGCAGTCCGTGGCGGACGCAGGAAATCGGTGACCACCGGCGAGGGGAGAAAGGAGACGAGGCGTCATGCCAGTAGCACTGTGCGCGTGGGCGCGTGGGAGAGCGCGGACATGCGCGTGTGGACATCGGCGACAAACCTTGCAGCCATATGGTTGTGATTTCATCCCATGCTCGCGGCCACGGCGGCGTCCGTTCGCAGAACAGTTCAGACAACAGTAACAGAGGCACTCATAGATAGGCTTTCGGCTATCGCAGTTTAGCTCAGCAAAGTGCCCATAGATTTTTGATCCCAGCCCTAAAGAATTTCGGCGATAAGGATGGCCAGGCTTGAGGCATTCATATTCTTCGTGGGAACTGAGCACGTCCACATCTTCACGCTTAAATTGGATGGCCTTGAGTGTGTCGTTCAAATGTCCTGCCCGAGAATTGTCACTGCAGCGGCAAAACGCGTAGACATTTGCGTCTACATTTTAATAACTTCGTGAAATAGGTTTGCGCTCCAGCAGCTTCACAGTGGCATGTCTGTCAGTTGTTCCAAGTGAAAGTGGCTTAATGAACTTCGTAGTTATGAGATGCAAAAGCCTTCTGCGGTGAACGGTATCTGTGTTGCCGCATCGCAGAAGTGGTAGTCCTACGAGGAGTTCGACACTCCTTTCCACGCAAACCTTGAGTGGTGTTGAGAATGATTTTCTATGCGGGAGTACGCTGTCGACAAATTTCCTGAGGCATATGAGAAGTTTCACATGTTCTTGGCTTGGATACATGAGCCCCCCGCGATCTTGATGTGCGATAAGGCCAAGGAGGGGAGTGTTTGCTTTGGTTCCTTGCAGCATTGCAACACATTCGGCGCCGGGGATGTTTTCGCTTGCCGCTCTCACAATAAATCCCCCGACCATCGCCACGCTGGTGAAATCTGGATTTGACGCACATGGCGTGTCTGAGAGGCACTGTTCTTTTAGCCTATTCACCACCGCATCTAAAACCTTTTCTGCAGTACTCGTGGTCTTTGTGCGAGTCTGACATACTGGTAGAAGCTGTGTCGACGAAAACGATGTCGAGCTTCTCACGTTGCTTTGGGCGGAGGAGGCAACGATGCCGGTCTTGAGCATCTTTTCTATTCCGCACACTGCGCTCTTTACATCCAGGGCATCGTTGCAGCCGGAGCTACGCCGCAGAAATCCAAACATGGCCTCTATGGAGTCACTTGAAAACTTGCGCGTAAGCACAAACTTAAATTTCTTGCGAGAAAGAAGGAAGCGAATAGATTCCACATTTGACATCGTTGTAAAGACGAGCGCATGGTGCGTTTCCTTGCTCAGGAAGTTTTCCGCGCGGCTTTTAGTTTTCATCTGCTCAGTGTAAGAAAGGAACTCGCCCTCAAGCCAATGCAGCCTTGAGTCATCAATTTCAGAAAACTGACGAGCATCTTCGTCATAGCGATGGATGTGCTGCTGAAGATTGCTCACGTCCATGCACGTGAACCACTTGTGGAAGGCTTGCATGAACTCAACAGTCGGCCCCACAGATGCAAATTCAAAATCGCAGCTGTGACCTGCCTGATCCCTGAGGTACTTGAGCGCTGCAGTTACTGCAGGAGAAAATAACTGCACGGCCGTCTTCACATTCATTTTTTCAATATTCGACGGGAAAACGTGCTTCCTTGTAAGGAACCTGATTGGCCGCACTGTTGATTGTCTCTGCATGTTGTAGAGCATTTTGATGCACTTTGATGAAATTTCCTTGCTTTCACCAAATTCCTTGGCCAGGAATTGAGACCTGATGTTCTTTATGACGTGGCTCTGATCGAATGCGAAAAATATATCCATTGATGGATCTGCCGGATGCGGTGCCCGTGTTCTTGCTTCTCCGCCACTCAGAATTTCCATAGCAGTTACATTGATTTTGTGGTTGTCGGTTACAACTCTGATGATGTCAAAACCAATGCTGGCTGTTTTGATGACGACGTGACGAATGACCTCGGCGAGCTGGTCTCCAGTGCAACCTTTGGTGAAGAAATAACCAACAGGGATCTTATATCTTGCTTGCAGGCCACAAAGCCGGAAACACAGCAGTGAATTCGCCAGATGTTCACCTTCAGCTGCAAGGGCAAGGTACTCGAGGTCAGGACCTAGGTCGACATCAACAATGAACGCGTCCCTTTGCTTGTGGTAGAGTAGCTTTTGTTTAATTCTCATCTCGTCAACAACGAGGCTACATACTTTTGACTGTGGTGTGTCCAGATTCTCAAGCTCCGCTTCCAGGCGGGAGCGAACCAACTCGCTGAAACCGACTTCGCCGGACGTAGTACCGAAGTATTTTTGTAGCGTTGTTCTGCAAGGTAGCTTGAGAAGCTCTTCGCACCTCAAGTATTCGTAGGCTTTTGTCGAGAGGTGTCGCATTACGATGCCATGCCTGATTGTTACTTCCGACCAGCGTGGTGTTTTCTTTTTATAATTTTTTACTTGGTCGAGGAGCAGCACTGCTTTTGCCGTCCCCTCCTCGGCGTCAGCCACAACTTCCAGAAATGCAGAGACGTAGCACTCTTCTTTCAATTTTTCAAGTTCTTCTTTGTAGGCGTCTACAGTTCTGCGCAGTTTATCATTTTCTGCTCGCAGCGCACGTTCTTTTCGTCGCCATCGCTTTCTTTCTACAAACACGCTTGACGTGTTTGAGCTCCATGGTGTTTGCGTTTTGAACGAGCGCAAAGCCTTCGTTGGTTGCCTTTTCTTCTTAGATGCAAACTTCACTGAATCTGTTAGAGCGCTTTGGTCTTCTGTTTGTGCGTCATTGTCCTCCCCTGCAGCAGGCTCTGAAAAATGCGCTCCGTTGTTTTCTGAATTAACTTGCAAGCCACCAGATGGCAAGGAACCAATCGGAATAGTACAGCCAGGGCCCCGATTAGGCGCCGAGTCCTCGTTTAGGGTATCTTTACTGGCTGCCGCGCCAAACAAAAAGTTGCTCATAGCGGGTCGTTCTTGGTTTCGCTCGACAAGTTCCAAACTGCAGCCGGGAACAGCTATTGGGCAACATTCTGTGGCAGTTCCAGGAGGGTCCTCGTTGTAGTTTGTCTCAGTTGACTGTTCATCGTGTGGCTGCGAGCAAAGTACTTTGCTTTCAGAAGGCAGCATGCAGTCAAGTGCGCCTGTGGGCGACGAATCTCGCTTGCGTTTTTCCGCTATGGCACACCCGGCGTCTGGCTCTCGCGAAAAGCGCTCGTAAACAAGCTGGGGACCGCTCCAGGCTTAAGTCGACGTCGCATTTTGCAGCTTTCTCTGAAATCGCACTTCCGAAAGTGCAAACTGCAAACTACCGAACAGTTTGAAGTTAGTGTGGCATCCAGTTCTCCCTAGGAATAGCCTCAAGCCATCTTTCACGCAAACTGCTGTTGGCCGGTATTTCATGAAACGATACGCCGGGGCGTCGGCATTGAGTGCTTGACTTACATTGCGGCACACAGCAATAAGGCATGACGACTGCAGTCTTTGTTGGACACCACGGGTAGAAGGATTCACATTTAGGAGGCCTTAAATTGATGGATAAATGACAGATAAAAGGCGCAGGAACTGCGAGCGTAAAGAGCCGGCATTCACCTAAACAAATCCTGCGACGAAGTACGTCTGTCAACTCGAAATACTTCACAAACAAACTGATGCAAAGCAACACGTCTGCTAACTCCAACTATTGTCGCAATATTGGAAAAGCGCGTTTAAGAACTGTGTAAACCACTCTCGAGAACTTAAAGACATGTTTCATGGCATTTCTTGACACACATCGAGATTTCATTTCTTTATTCAAACATTCAAACAAAAAATGTAGCATAGCCTGTCGTCTGCGCGGCTCCGCGCAACGCGCTTCCCGCAGCCGACGTCGTCTGCTCCTCAACCGTGCCGCCGCACGCCGCGCCTGCTGCCTCCGAGATGGCAACAGATGCCGTGGTAATCTCAGAGGCCGTAGCACGTGATCTAAGTTGCAGACGTCCGCTACAAGCAGCGCTCGTTGCCTTTTCGCGGAGGAGAGAAAAGGGAGAGGGCTCGGAACCGAGTTTACGGACAACGCGGCTGGCATCTAGTAAAGGAGGCATTGATGAAGTAAACAGCCGCCATCGCCATCAGATGGCGGCGTGGCGACGCTGTGGCACCGGCATTTTGCGTTTCCATTGTCGCAAAGTTACATTAATTAAAGGCTGCACTTTCATTTTGTTTCAAAATGAGCGGGAGCGAAAGCCGACGTCAATTCACCGTCGCCTTCAAGAAAAAGGCGATTGAGTACGCGGAAGCCCACGGCAACCTGGCGGCACAGCGCGAACTTGAAGTATCCGAAAAGAGCATTCGGTAGTGGCGAAGGCAAGAGCAACGCATTACAACTTGCAGCAACCAAAAGAAAACGTCATTTCGTGCCGGATCGCAGCGGACTGCAGAACTGGAAGGCAAGGTTGCGGAGTCCGTCCGCGAGCTGCGTGTAAGATCGCTGCCTGTGACTGCCGAATGCATCCGTTTGAAAGCGGTAGAGATCGCACGCGCCTATTCACTGGGCAGCGAGAAGCACTCGTCATCCGACTCTGATCAAAGGCGTTGCTCTAATTCGGAGTAGCGCTTGCGCACTTCGTGCCCTTCTGTGTACTGTACACCCGACGAATTTTTAACAGTATCGCGCGACCATCGACCCGCGTGTTTGTCAGCACCTTATCATCACGGCACGGAGCGGCGAAATAGCGAAAGTAAGCGCATGTGTACACATGCGCGTATCTCGTTTGTTTCGCTGCTCAGCGCCGTTAGTAAGGTGTTGACAAGCACACGTGTCGATGGTCGCGCGATACCGCTAAAAACTTGGCCGGGTGCACATGCGAGCAGCATTTAAATAAATACTGTCACCATTGTGCAACCCCCTGAGTCGCATTTGTTTCAAGGTAAGGGTGTCATGTCTTTCGGTACTTTTGCCATTGAAAAAGATTTTTTTTCATTTTGAGAATTCTTTAGTTCGGGGATCGACCTATATTCCGGTCCGACCTATAGTCCGGTTTTTACGGTACCAAGAAAGTAAATGCGATAAGAATTAATGCTGCAGTAGAGGTACCAATCATGCTTTATTCAAACGAGCCTTTACGGCACTCCACTGCCCACTGCCACGATTCCCGCCAGCTGGTGCGAACTTTAAAAAAAAAAGTGAGTAAGTTTCTTTTGGACCTTGTTTGATCCGTCAACCAAGAGCTTTCACTCAAGTTGGGCAACGTCCAAAAGGAGGTCCTCTGTGGCGTCGCGTGAACAGATGAAGTTCCAGATGCCATCTACGTGCCGTAGCACCTCGGCGAACGTGGTAGGCACAGGCACGGCATCTGTGGAGTCATCATTGTCGTCGTTCGATGTCGCAGCAGTGTCGGCACTAGGCATAGCCTCCTCTATGGCGTCATCCAGCGACACCTCGCCATAGATCGCAACGCTGTCGTCAGCCTCCATGTACTCAGCGAAGGTCATGGTGAGGTTTAAACCCTCAAAATCGTCGTCTGCGAAGCCTGCATTAGCCTCGAGCGGCATCGAGGTTGTTGCGTCTCCAGCAGAGGAGGCAGTCTCTCTCTTAAAGCCGCAGTGCTTGAACGAGTTAGCGATTGTGCTTCGTGACACTGCGTTCCATGAACTGGCAATAAAATGCATGTCGTCAAGCACAGTGATCTTTTTTTCGGACTCGCTGCGCTCTATAGCCACCAGCCGATGCTGCACTAACTGCTTCCGGTACCCTTGCTTGACGCATTTAATGATGCAGTCATCCAGCGGCTGCAGCCGGCTTGCGCAGTTGGGCAGAAAAAAAACAACCTTTATGTCCCTCAGGCTGGACATATCAGGTGGGTGGCACGGTGTGTTGTCCACGAAAAGCAATATTTTCCTCGCCTTAGCACCCATTTTGTTATCCAGCTGCTGCAAAAAATTGCTGAAGAGTGAAGACGTCATCCACGCCTTTTGTTGAAGTTGTAGCTGCACGGCAGCATCTTCAAAGCACCATGGCTTTGCAAACTTTCCAACAACGAGCATGGGCAGCCTTTCGGAACCGTCCTCATTAGCACAGAGTAGTGCCATCACACGCTCTTTACTACGCTTGCCACCATGACAGCTGTCACCCTTAAATGCAAGGGTTTGCTTGGGCTGCATATGGTAAAAAGTACCGCTCTCATCGGCGTTGAAAATGTCGCAGGGCTTGTATGCAGCAATCATCTCCGGCAGCGACTCCATCCACTCGTTCACTGTCGAAATGTCCACGGAAGTGTGCCTGAGCGAACCAGTCGAGCGGTGTCAAGCACTCTGCATGTGGAGAGACGGAGCGAGGAAAGAGACCTACGGCACTTTTCTTTCGTCCGCCATTCCGTACCGCGCTTTGCGAGAGTCGTCGTATAACGCGGGTCAGGTGCAAAATTGCGTCAGATAACTGGGTTTTTTAATGCATTGCTTCTATGGGGACTTTGCCGAGACTGCGCTAATCCGTCGTAAAACCCAAATCGTCGCAAAACCACGGGACATATAACAAGGGTTCCACTGTAATAGCATGCTTACTAATAGTTCCAAAGTGAGCACCGCATAACATGCATTCAGAGGAGTGCTAGAGCATTAGATGATCCTCCACAGCTGCCAACATGTACAAGTCATGCGTTGTTCCATCTGCAAAGTGTCACGGCACAATTTGAGGGGTGCTATAACTGATTTCTGAATTGTGTCAGGAGTGCAATAGTTAAAGAAAACTGCATTTGCTTGCCTTATTTTTATTGTAAGAGAGGCAATGCCCAGCATTATAAGCAGGTCGTTTATCTGGTTCAAGGAAACAGGTAATTATATACTTGAATGGTTAAGACACAAAATTCAAACGGTAAAGTTAGAAACAACGCAGAAACACAACCAGCACCGCATTTCTTTGTTCTCCTCAGCAGACACACACAGCTGCAAGCACGCTGCAAGCTTGGGATGTATAGACGATGTCGACTATCCTGCGGTCAGTTGCTCCATAGACATTTGGTTTCGCGTTACCGTGGTGCGTGCGTGCGCCCCTGGATATTTGTAGACAAGTAGAAGTCGCGGGAGATGTGCCTTCATTCAATCACTCGAGGGCCGGCTGTTTGCGTTAATAGCTTTCACATTTGACCCCTCAGCTAGAAGAACAGCGCATGTATCTCACACAAGCTTCACGAGCTTTCTCAAGTTGCGCGACTTGCTGCCGCCAGACCTTCTTTGTTTGCTGAACTGTCGAATCCTCATCGCAACACAGTAATTTAAAAGATGCGCTGCAATATCTACTTTGTGCTCAGCTCAGGGAAATCCAATGCGATGCTTATCAAGCATTTCATCGATGGTGAGATTGTAAGCATCAGGCTTTTCAGCATGTTTCCAGAAAACTACTTCAGCTATCTCCATCATTTGAAATATGTGAGCAGCCGGGTGCAGCAGCCGGCCTCTTGTCTTGAGGTTTACAAGAGCAGCCTCCGATTGCGACGACGTGTCTACTCAACGTGTCTGTGTAGTAGCTTCGACGGTGCGGCCGGATGGGAGACCTACGGTGTGAGGCCTAATGGCCGAGGCGCGAGGCATCACTAAAGAAGAGCCGGATTGCTCAAGTCGGGGACCAGACAAAGAGTGTGTGTATTCCGGTGAGGGGAAAGGAAATACACCCAGGTACACTTGCAGTGTTAGGCGCAGAGTGGTGCCTGCTGTCGTAGCCATTAGAAACCGAAACTGGATGCTGAAACAGGATATCCCATCACCTCTCGCTTGAAAGAGAATGTGCCATTTGCTCACTCTCCCCAATGAAGAAAGGCAAGAGCCATGACTTACAGAACACCGAAGTGTAAGCAGTTATGCAATGAATAAGCTGTTACACAATGATGTTTTTTTACGATAGAAAGCATACAATATAAAGACACTGAAAATGAACACAATCGCACTTAAGCTCGCAAAAGTACCAGTCTTGGGAGGACAACAAAGGAGTGCATACTTGCAAATACACGTCATACGTGATAATAAGAATTCAATAAATACAAAAACCTGACAATGCACACATTCTTGTACCCCCCCCCTGAAGGGTACTACTTTTATATTACCTAACAGACATGTAAAGAAAAACATTTTTAGCTTAAGAGCCAGATTCACATAGGTTGATTTAAACCTGCGTAGAAAATAAAGCAAGGCATTAAAGCTACTTGGTAACATAATCGTTAAACCATACTGGGGTTGTCTATGACGTTTAGATCTATGGAGAACTGATTCTGATTGTGGAGTGGGACCAGAGGAATTATTACTCATAAAGGAACTGCAATGCGTGTCAGTGTCCTGAGTGCCTTCAGGAGCCTGTCTTGGAAGGGAGTGTCGGACAGAAGCTTAGGAGATTCTTCTGCAAGGGGTGAACCCGATCGCGGGGGTGAAACAGGAAGTTGCAATGAAGTGGATGCAGCAGGAGAACCAGTACCAGCAGGAACTGGGAGAAAAGGTGCGGAACTATCGTCACAGGATGAGTAGTCATTGAAATAACTCCTTTCATCTAAGCTTTTAAGAGAATCCTGTTGTACCTAGTATTTCACCAGTTTAGAAGCATTCTAAGGCTTGCCATTTTCAAGCTGGAAAGTACTTTGACCTACTCTACGATAAATCTTGAACAGACCAGAGCATTTAGGACCAGATTTCCTTGGGGTGCGTACTCTGACAAGATCTCCTGGTTGGAACAGAGGGAATTTGGTTGCGCGACGATTATCTACATACTTTTTGGTATTTTCCTGTTTTTGACGTACCTGACTCTGCACTTCCTGGCGCAACTTCGGAGAAGAAAATTCAGGATGAATTGGAGGCATGTCTGCGACATCAAGGCGAGTTCGCGGTTAACGACTATGGAGCAGCATAGCTGCAGACACACCGGTAGTCATGCGGAGAAAACCTATAAATTGCTAAGTCTTCCAAAACTGCAAACCTGAGGTCTAGCTGTTCCAAAATAGCAATGTGTATGAACTCTTTGAGGACATGGTTAAATCTTTCCACCTGGCCATTGGCCTGTGCATAGTAAAGAGAAGACAAGAAATGCTTAAGGGGAGACGCGGCAATTGAAGTAGTCAAATTGTCAAAATTTTCGATTTTCTGATTTATTAATTTTTTCGAGATCCACGGAACTTTCTTTACCTCGTGGTGAAATATTGTTACGGAAGGATGAAAGAAGAAAGAGGAAGAAGAAGATCGGAGACGCTGGCTGCTGCATGTTGTTGGTGGTCAGCCATCTTAACTACTCTGACTCATCCCGTATACATATTGTAAATATAGTTTTTCTATACAGTCAAACCCGGCTATATCGAACTCGCAAAAAGACGCCTATCAGTTCGATATAGAGCATAATTCGATATAAGCCTGCTAAATAATTGGATGTCATAAAAGCACATACCATTTATAAAATCACTTTATTGAAGAAACTAGCTTAGTTTGGCATAAATTAGTCCTGCATTTTCTTCTGCTTGGGCGATTTCGCTGCCTGCGACGCACGCAGTTCCCCACGTTGTCTAAGGAGTCGGAGCAGCTGAGGCCGCAACCTTCCGCATTCGCGCAGAAGCACCGGACTAATGCGAGTGCACCAATCACTTCGGAGGATGTGGGCAAAGGACCGTCGTTGCTTTCCTCAATGTGCCTACTTTCATTTGTGCTCGGTACGATGTCGGCGATGTAGTTTTCGTTTCCGGGCTCTCCCGTGGTCGCGACACCATCATCTGCACTCACAAACTCGTCCACCGTTGATTCGAATGTCCCGGAAATTTTGACAGCTCGCTCCAAACTTCGGCAACACCGCCAACGGCTTCCTCGCATTCATTAAAATTTACAGTCATCACCGAGCACGCGGAAACCGGAACGTATGAAGAACCCCTCGTACGCGTCGGGCGCCATGGGCACCGGGTTGCGAGTCTGGCCTCTTTAGCCCTAATCGAGCCGACAGTGCTCCGCGGAATCTTGCACGCTGCGGGAACATCCAACTTCTCATCGCGTTCGACGCAATTTATGATTTCGAGCTTCACGACGAAAGGCGAATTCTGCCGCTTCATCACGGCAACACTGCGGGAGACGGCCCGCAAGGCGCAAACACGACAAACCAGAAAAGCAGCCAGACAACTCGCACTTTCGCCATCTTGCACGAAGACAGCACAAGAGCCTCTGATTGGCTGTCTGAGCGAGCGCTGAGGCGGGCCAGGATCATTTTGTGCTGGGGAGTCTCGATAGATAGTGATCTAAAGAAAGGAAGGACGCTTGATTCTGCAACCCGTGATGGAGCACAGGAAGCGTCGTCAGGGGAGAGGGAATGGGAAGTGAAAGATGATAGAGAAAGAGGGAGGATGTGGCCTCCACTATGCGCGACAGGGGGAGTGTCGACGGCTCGCCCGAACAGCCCGAGGCAGCGCGGTCACGGTAGGGAGAGCGGTTGGATGGAGCCGCGCCGCCGGGTTTCCCCGCTACCGCGTGGGAAAGCCAACTTCTGGGGGCACTTTTCCGCCGCTTGACGTTCGATATATCGGGAGTCACTGCAATATTTGTTCGATGTAAGCGTAATTTTTGCTATATATACTCATTGTAACTATACCGTGACCAGAAATTGTTCGATATATAGAATAATTCGATGTAAACGGGTTCGATATAGTCGGGTTCGACTGTACTCGCAACATCCCTGTAACATTGGTGAGAGGTGTGGGGTACAACGGCTGGAAATGGAGCTCCGCAGTGGACGTCGCATCACCGTCCGCACCATGAATGATGGTGAGCACGCGAGATCAATGTCGTTGCTGCCTCCGTTACCATCGCCAGCTACGTCGCTGTCACCGTCAGTTGTGGTTGCGCAACCCAAGGATACTGGAACTTTCTGCAGTACCGATGGCACCGATGTTGGAAGAGTGGGTGGTCATGTACGAACGCGTGAGTGGAATCAACAGATGGGACCCTACGTTTATGCTAGCTAACCCGTTGTTCTACCTAAGAGGCACGGCAAAGGTGTGGTACGAAAACCATGAAGAGGAGCTAACCAGCTGTGACCAATGCAAAGAAAAATTGACAGAGTTGTTTGGCAAACCAGCCAGCCGTAAAACTGCCAGAAAGCAGGAACTGGCCTCCCGTGCCCAATCCCCCACGGAGTCCTATGTCTCGTACATCCAGGACGTGCTGGCACTTTGTCGTTACGCCGAGTTCATGACATGACAGAAGCTGAGAAGGTCGGGCTTGTGCTTAAGGGCATTTTGCTGATGACACGTTTAATCTGCTCATGTGCATAAGCTGCTCTACAGTTGACGCAATTGTTAAAAAGTGCCGACAATTCGAGCAAGCCAAAAGCCAACGCGTCTTGCAACTATTCGCCAGACTTCCCAGTACTGCCGCAACGTCGACGTGTGAAGATCAACCTGCACAGCAGCATGCGTTGCCATCAGAGGACATCGTGCGACTTGTTAGCCGTGAACTGGATGTGATGGCGCCCGCAGCTTTCTGTTCGCGCAGCCCTGATGCTAACACATTTTCAGTTCCCCTCTTACAAACCATCGTTCGCCAGGAACTTGAAAACATTGGTTTACATTCTGTGTGTGCTGTCGCCAATCCCAGAGCTAACGAACGTCCTTCTACTATTTTCGCTCCACCTCCACGCTTCTCTCCGCGTTATCGCAACCCGACTGAGTGGAGAACTGCGGACAACCAGCCGATATGTTTCACCTGTCGCCGCATTGGTAATGTTGCCCGATACTGTCGCAACTCGTGGCCCTCAACACCTTGCACGCCGACCAACCTGAGCCGTTTTCATGGAAATACCCGCAATGTTTCGCCCACCGCCGAGTCTAACAGGGCCGACAACTCTGCTTGGAACACGTGGTACAGCCGCTCACCATCAGCGTGTGGACACCAGTCTCATTCACCGCAAACACGTCGCCCATCTTCCCGTTCGCAGCAGCCACGTCGCCTTTCGTCCCCTGTGGCTTTTGGCTGTAATCTTTTGGCAAACTAAGACATGCAGTCCTCGGAGGTGGCGCTGCATTGCCTACTACTGCAGCAAATCCTCTGTCTGTGCCCACAAGGAGAACTGTAATTCACATTAAAATAGACGGCATACCTGTCCAAGCATTCGTCGACACTGGAGCCCATGTATCTGTGATGAGTGCTAGCCTACGTAGGCGTTTAAAAAAGGTCCTCACTCCAGCAGCTGCCCAAGTGCTTCGTGTGGCCGACAGCAGCGTGCTGGCTGCTCGTGGAATGTGTACTGCGTGTTTAATTATAGCCGGCCGCCCTACATCTGTTCTCTTTGCTGTGATCGACAACTGCCCTCACGACGTTATCCTTCGATTTGACTTTTTATCCACTCATTCTGCTCTCATCGAGTGCACGAACAGCGTGCTTCAGTTAGAACTGCCTCAACTCGCCAATGCTCCAAGTAGCGCCCCACCGTACTTGTGCTTGCTTCAAGATGTGCGTCTGTCACCCAAGGCAGTTACTTACGTTACTTTGACCGCCCAGCCATAGGTTCCTGACGGTAAATATGTGCTTCACCCCTTCATCAACGTGCTTTTAAAGCGGAAAGTTGATGTTCCGCATACGTTGGTTACGGTTACTAATAACGACATTGTTCTACCATTCTGAATTTCAGCCTGTGCCCTAAGTGCTTCCGGCCGGCATGTTCTTGGCCAGCGTTTCTAGTGGTTGCGAATTTGACATTGAGTCTGAATGCCGAGAGTGGCTTATTAGTGCCAATTGCAGCTGACAGCACTGGTTCCTTAACGGATGAGTTTGCGAAGATGACAACATCTGACCTCACCTCTGCACAGGCCACGGACATACAACTCCTGCTTGAATCGTTCAGTGACATCTTTGATTTCAGCGACAGGCCTTAAGGCCAAACATATGTTGTTCATCACCGTATAAACACTGGAGATACGAATCCTATTCGTGGGCGTCCCTATTGTGTATAGCATGCTGAACGTCGAGTCATCCAATCAGAAGTGGACAGAATGCTCCGCAAAGGGGTCATCGAGCCATCAGCCAGCCCTTGGGCTTCGCCTGTCGTCCTTGTGAAAAAGAAAGATGGTACCTGGCGTTTTTGCGTCGATTATCACCACTTAAACAAGATCACGCGAAGAGACGCCTACCCACTACCACGCATCAATGACGCCTTGGACTGAATGCACGGAGCTAAATACTTCTCCGCTAAGCCCCGGTAGCACAAGACGTGCCCACTTTTTAGTACTGTATGTGCTTCTTTTGTCCTCCTAACTTCACTGAGCCCTATTACATCACATAATCAGTGAAATAATCAGAAGAATAAGAATGGGCCGGGGTGCATTCGGCAGGCATTCTCAGATCATGAAGAGCAGGTTGCCATTATCCCTCGAAAGTGTATAACAGCTGTGTCTTACCAGTACTAACGTACGGGGCAGAAACCTGGAGGCTTACGAAAAGGGTTCTACTTAAATTGAGGACGATGCAACGAGCTATGGAAAGAAGAATGATGGGTATAACGTTAAAGGATAAGAAAAGAGCAGATTGGGTGAGGGAACAAACGCGAGTTAATGACATCTTAGTTGAAATCAAGAAAAAGAAAAGGGCATGGTCAGGACATTTAATGAGGAGGGAAGATAACCGATGGTCATTAAGGGTTATGGACTGGATTCCAAGGGAAGGGAAGCGTAGCAGGGAGCGGCAGAAAGTTAGATGGGCGGATGAGATTAAGAAGTTTGCAGGGACAACATGGTCAAAATTAGTACATGACCAGGGTAGTTGGATAAGTATGGGAGAGGCCTTTGCCCTACAGTGGGCGTAACCGGGCTAATGATGATGATGATGAAATGACCCTCATGAGCAATAGACAGGAATTTCTAACGCAAGGAAGCATGAGGAATGATACATTCACCTCGGAGAAGCAGATTATCCATGTAGGAGCATTAGTATAATGGCAGAGGCAAGCAGCAGCAGCAGAATATACAGTTTACCTGATCGCCAGTTTGTGGTAGCTTCGACTGGGCAACCGGACGGGAGACCTACAGCGTGAGGCCCCACGGGCGAGCCTCAAAACCAGAGCCCGACTGCTCAAGTCGGGTACCAGAAATACGTCAGGGTGCACTTACAGTGTTAGGCGTGGAGTGGTGCCAGCGGTCATAACCATTCGAAACAGAAACTGGATACCGAAACAGGATATCACAGCCTGCACGATGCGTCATGTCGGAAATGACGATATTTTGACAGTAAGCGGCATGAAACCTTCTACTTGCTCAGGATTAGGCGTCTAAGTAACGAAAAAGGGCACATATTTAGGTATGGGTGTTTCAATGTTGACTGAGGTCGTAAATTATCCACGCTTGTGCCGCTGCTCCATAGGAGTACCAGCAGAATTGGTGGAGAGCAGGGCCCCCTGAACATGTTCTGCCCTTAGCGGCGGCGCTCCCTTCCGGTCACACAAAGTGGCCACTCTCTTGCCCCAGCGCAGGTGCGCCGTCGGAACACCTTTCTTCCACAGTGATCGCAATCATCACTTCCTGTTCCAGCAACCCCACACATGGCCTGCTCTTGTCATTCTGTTTGTTGAATTTGCCTTTCGGACAGTGTTTCGCTGTTCTGTGCTTGTTTGTTTAGTTCATGGTCCAGACAGTGTTCTGCGGGCTCCAAGAAGTCTTTCTCGTGAACTTATCAACAGGCTGCGTCAAATGGCACCAATGGTGCCTTCGCAGCCCGACTCGGAATAAGTGTGGAGTCGCAGTCCGAATGACTCCCCAACTGAAGAGCCTGAATCTGCTGCATAACACAACATGTTCAAAGACATCATTGGTGACCTGCTAGGCTGCGGCTTGCTGATTTCTGCCGCTGTTACATTTGAAGACTTTGCAGACGTTAACAGCGCGGTGTTGTGTGCCGATCTGAACGATGACAAAATAATTGAGCAAGTTCTCCCACCATCAAACAATGACTCTAACTCACATGATGACGATGTTCTGTGTGCTCTGCAGCCTTTCCATGCGGACTCTAGTCTTTGCATTCCTTGCATTGGCATACAGTGACAGCATAAAACTAGCAGAAATACAGGCGTACTTGTTTGCACGTAAACGGAAATGCATGCAGCAGCGAATCTACCACTTTTTTCCTTGCACAAGAGCCTTAAAATGTAAATAAAATTATATTTTTTAGATACATTCGTGTTTTTTGGACATTCAATAGCTCGGACTTATACATTCCCCGTGGAGTCCGAAGTATCAGTCGTCGACTGTATATTGAACTATTTCACCATCCCCTTTAGGTATGATATATCCCGGATCGACTATATTTCAAATAAATGTTCGTTGTGTAATAATGTGTGTACAGTCGAACATCGACATATCCAACAGCGCGGTGATCGCGAAATAGCCAGAATTCGATATATAAGACCCATAAACAAGGGCATCAAAAACTTCCGCAAATCACTCAATGAACCAAAGGCGCGATCTGGGATTGTTGTTCGGAGCGCGAAGTCGGCTTGGCCCAAGTGTGCTCCAAACAACCGCCCCAATCGTGGCGCAGTAAATACTCACTTGAAGCTTCCCATAAAGTATTTATGTATTTATTTGGCTGAAAGTACTGCAGCAGTGTAGCCTGCTTTATTGGCAGCTGTGTGCTTAAACACGGAGTCCTCAACATAGTCTAAACGATCCACAAGCAATAGGCTGGTGCCCTCTATAATGCTGCAGCAGCGGCGTAGAAGGGCCAAAGCAGCTATAGCCTTAGTTGAAGTCGGGAGCGGGGCAACATCAGCGCTTATGGGATCAACCTCGGCAGCGTCTTCGTTTGGCTGCTATTCCAGCTACGATCTCCATGTCCTTCAATCGAAGTATTTTGAAACACTGCCAATAACAAAGTAATAAGGGGGGACACTGGTTTTAGAGACCGAAAAATCACGAGAGAATGAATATTGCGAGATCGGTATTTTTTGAATTTCCATCTATTATTTTACCACTTTGCCAAATTTTGTGCATTCTAAATCAATATTTTAGCCGTAATATAAATTAATGGCACCAGTGTGGGCTAAATCTGAGCCAAAGTTTCTGTGAAAAAGTGCTCTTTCAACGGTGTGTGACGGCCCTTGCAGTAGTGCGGTCGCACCGACTCGCATATCGCTTGAAAGAGCAGTCTCTCGTTTTCATTTTCCCGCCACCACCACCTGCTCCGTCCGCACATTGGCAGTGAAGAAATTCTGCCTCAAAAAGATGACCCAATGTATGCTGCAACTGGTCGACCAAGGCACGTGACCCTCAGCTAGCCACGCCATTGGCTAGACTGGCGTCGTCTGCATCACTCTGTGGCTGCTCCACACATGCCGTGCATGCCAACGAGGTTTCCCACTCTGACAGCGATGCCGACCTCGACGCCGAAGTTCGCTATGAAGTTCAAATTTAGAAAAAAAGAAAGGAAGAGGAAGTTGGCATACGACGTCGAGAAACGACACTTCGCTGCGCCGCTTCCCGATGACATCGATAACGTGCGTTTAGCGAGCGTCGCTCGACACGGGGCGTGTCGGAGTCCGTTGGCCATGCCCGGTTATGCTGGCTGCACCAGTGTGTCGAACCATCGGTCTAACGATAGACGCTGTTGTTCTTGCCAACGTGACGCAACGTGTGTGCATGCTAACACTACGTCGAACTCTATTTAGCTCACCTGCTCCTGCAGTTGAGCAACGCTGCAGATCCCGATGGCGTTTTAGGCCTAGTCCCACGAAGCGCTCCTGACAACGGATGCATTTCATCAACGTTTCGGCACGATGCTGCTATTCTGTAGCCGGAATTTTTGTGGCGTATTGACAGTGAAGCTCAAGGAAAACTTTAAGCATTAGCACCAACTCCTGCTACTGACCGAAAATCTGAACTACAGTCGAACCCGGCTATATCGAACTCGCCAAAAAACGCCTATCAGTTCGATATAGAGCATAATTCGATATAAGCCTGCTAAATAATTGGATGTCGTAAAAGCACATACCATTTATAAAATCACTTTATTGATGACACTAGCTTAGTTTCGCACGAAATAGTCCTGCATTTTCTTCTGCTTGGGCAATTTCGCTGCGTGTGAGGCACGCACTTTTCCACTTTGTTTAAGGAGTCGGAGCAGCCGAGGCCGCAACATTCCGCATTCGCGTAGAAGCACCGGACTAGTGCGAGCGCACCAATCACTTCGGAGGACGTGGGCCAAAGACGGTCGTTGCTTTCCTCGTTGTGCCCATTTTCACTTGTGCTCGGCACGATGTCGGCAATGTAGTCTTCGTTTCCGGGCTCACCCGTGGTCGCGACACCATCATTTGCGCTCACAAACTCGTCCACCGTTGATTCGTCAACAGCTTCCGGAAATTCTGACAGCTCGCTCCAAACTTCGGCAACAACGGCAACGGCTTCGTCGCATTAATCAGAATTTACAGTCATCACCGAGCACGCGGAAGTCAGTACGGCTGAAGCTATTTTGGATGAACCACTCGTACACGGCCGTGTGTACGCGTCGGGCACCACGGGCACTACGGGCACCGGGTCGTGAGTTAGGCCGCTTTAGCCCTAATTTCCCCCTTCAAGATCGTGCCGAGAGTGCACCTCGGAATCTTGTACGTTGCGGGGACATTGGACTTGTCACCGCGTTCGACCCGATTTATGATTTCGAGCTTCACGACGAAAGGCGAATTCTGCCGCTTCATCACGGCAACACTGCGGGAGAAGGCGCACACAATGAATCAGATAAGCAGAGCGACAACTCGCACTTTCGCCATCTTGCACGACAAGGGCACAAGAGCCTCTGATTGGCTGTCTGAGCAAGCGCTGCGGCGGGCGGGCCAGGATCATTTTTTGTAGGGGGGTGTCGGCGGCTCCGAGGTAGCGCGGTCACGTAGGGAGAGCGGTTGGATGGAGCCGCGCCGCCGGGTTTTCCCGGCACCGCGAGGGAAAGCCAACTTCCGGGGGCACTTTCCGCCGCTTGACGTTCGATATATCAGGAGTCGCTACTAGTTTTGTTCGATGTAAGCGTAATTTTTGCTATATATACTCATTGTAACTATACCGTTCCCAGAAATTGTTCGATATATGGAATAATTCGATATAAACGGGTTCGATATAGTCGGGTTCGACTGTACTAGATCGCGTTGATGGCACTGCTGCCGGTGGTCAGAAAGCATCACCGTAGTGACACTAGCCAGGCAGACTATATTCCTGGAGGCTACTAATGCAATAGCACTTGTATATATTCAAATATTTCGTGGTGTTCTGTTATAAAAGTAAGCTCATTTCGTTTTTTCAAGTTTTCTCAGAATCTCATTTTTTTGTGCTTGTTAAACTTGCCGAAGCACTATCTCTGTTTTCAGGGCACACAGGACCATAATTTTAACAGCGGCATGTAGCTACATGTGTGTACTACACAATGCTAGGAGCAGATTCCAAAATTTCGCTTTTGTAAATTTTAAAATCTGGCTACTAATTGGTCCACATGATTGCCATGTCTGGAGATCGAACTTCATATTGCTATAAAAGTCGCAATACCTGCGCTATAAAGAAAGTACCGTATTTACTCGCATAATGATCGCACTTTTCTGTCAGAAAAAATTGACGCGAATTCAGGGGTGCGATCATTACGCGGGTTAAATACCCCGTGAAAAAAAAAAAAAATTTTTTCGTCCCCCGTTTGCTGCGGGATGCGGGTGCGGGACACCAAAACAAAAATGGCGGCCGGCTGAGCAAGCCGAACGCGCCGAACGCGATTTCTTTTTTCTTCTCGTGAGTACATTACATGCATTGAAACAGTTTTTTCCCATATCAGTAATGAATAATATCGTTAATATCGGCAAGTTTGCGGCACTAACGCAGCCATGTCCACTTTGAGGGGGCAGAAACAGATGGGCGCGTTTAGCTGCCAGTGACATAGAAACACATGGCGGGCATGCTGCGGAAACTGCGGCATCTGTCTTCACTACTATCCTAATACCGCACGTTTGTGCTAAGGGTGGGTGAATATATTAGCTGTGTTACAAGCGTTGGCGTATGAATAAGGTACACTTTTAACATATCAGTGTAAACGTGGCTACTATCGTTGCCGCTTGCGATTTGTTGCTTGCCCACGAGTGCAGATGAGAAGAATCAAAAGGCGCCTTTTTTGTTGTTGTTGACCACAACCATTATAAAGCCTACACATAATAAAGGAAAGTTTGGTTGTACCTCTTTTTGTCATGGAAGTGCGGAAAGTGATGAAAGTAATGAAATGAGGCATCTACTTAAGAGTGTTTGGTGCGTGCAGACCGCTTGGTTCGTCTTGAATAGTCGTTCGCGTAGCATTCAACAGATGGTAAGCGCGATCATTATTAGCTAGACTTGGCACACGGCATATCGCTGCGGCAAGTTCGGGGTGCGATCATTACGCGGGAAATAAAAAAAAATCGAATTTTGACGACAACATTCAGGGGTGCGATCATTACGCGAGTGCGATCATTATGCGAGTAAATACGGTAGTCCTACAGTTGTGTTGCTTACACTTTGCAGTATCCAGCCATATGTCTTATAAGCATTCTGGCTGATACTCTTCTTACAATTGTTCAGATAAACAATAGGTGATTAATTTTAATTATATATCTGGAACCACTCAGTCAATTTGAGAAGTAATGATATTTTTGAAATTAGCATGAAAAACTCTGAGTGACAATTTTTATTAAATTTGGTCAAAAAATAAAAATGCTCCTAACCCCTTTTCCCCCCTACAGTGGTGTCTGCCAAGGCATCTATGAGTGAGCCCTGTGAGCACGCGCTGTCGCAAGTCTTTGTGGATGCAAACTGCCAGTCCTCATGAGGCGCAGAGCACTGCACTGAGGCGGAGTCAGTGCGGCAAATGCAATGTGTCTTTGACGTTGTCGAACTAACTAAACTGCCGCGCGCATACACCGCTACGCTCAAATGGCACTCTCGGCATGATCGAAGTGCGCAGCAATCAGGAACACCCATCGCACCACCACAATCTTTGTGGATGTTGCGGGAAAGCTCACCGCCAGTAAACAGAGCGCACATGTTCCGGGGTGACTGAGTTTGATATACACATTTTATGTTCGACCCCGCTCGAAAAAAAAAAAAAAAATTTAAATGCATGCAATTTTCCAGGTGATATAGAAAGAGTTTGATATACGCAATAATTGGATATATCCGTGTTTGACATATCGAGGTTTGACTGTATTTCTGCTAGAAACGAGTTCAAGGATGTACTGTTATAAATTATGATTATTATGATTAATTCTGGGGCTTTCATTATAACGGCCTTTAAGCAAAATGAACAATTTGCCACAGTCACCTGAAGTTTGTTATATCTGGGTTTCACTGTATATACCAAAGATCTGCAATGCCTTCTGTGTGTTACATGACACATAGGTATATTTTTCATATGTGATGCACAATTTTTTGGTCCCGATGCAAGCAGTGAGAGAAGCCTCGCTAGCCTTTGCAACGCTGTGTGAAACAGAGCATAGAAATCGTGGTTCTAAGAAAAGACCCCACATGCTTCTTAGCCGGTCGCAGAGATTTAATGATGTCGCATCCTGAGCACACTAGGCTAAATAGCCGAAGGCAAAATGTTGAGACAAAGAACGTCCCGATTCCAGAGTGCCGAGCACGCGAAGTAGAGGAAAACAAGCGGAATTTCTGACAAAACAAGAGGAGTTTACTAATGCGTATGAACTTTAAAATTCTTGTTGACATCACAGAGCACACGGCATTGAGGACAGTTATATATTATATATATTTCCCAGAAGACAAAGGTTAGAAACAAAAACCCTACATACAACTCATGAAATACTGGCTTCCAGCCCGTAAGTCACAATGGGACACCTAATTTAACAATCTATGTGCACAGGTGCCTGTCATTTTGAGTCGCCCTCAGCAAAGCAGAAGCAGCACTCACCGTTCACGCCGCGAGAGCTGTGGTGCCTCTTCCTCGATCTCATTCAGCTGGGCCACCTTCTTGGGCTTCTTCTCCACACGATTTGGGTTCTGTACCTCAATCAGGTGCTCCACGCCCTTGGCCTTGGCCTGCATAACACAGACAAAAGACAACAGTGAACCAATCACCCTTTATTTTACTGTGCAAAGAAGTAAGGGCCTAGGGCACCACTGAGCTTGAGTATAGACTATGTAGCATGATGCTCAAACTGAAGGCCTTAAACTGCTTTTAGGGGCAGGCCAAAGGAGATAGTAGAAAGCATTTGGCACACATTCAAGGAACCGAGGACAAGGTTAAACCTTTGAAGGTTTTTACCGTACATGTACAGCGGTGGTTTTCTGTCCCGCAAGGTCGTTGCCGTACGGGTACGGTTTCAACCCTCCGTTTGAAATTTTGCGCCATAATGATACTCACTGGGAGGTGCTGCCATCTCTTAGGATTTACAAGAAGCGTTTGAAATTTGTGCTACCTTCTTGGGGAGATAAACCGAACTGATTTCTAGCTTCAGTGCGTCGTGCAGACTGCGACAACACCCCTTTTGCAGTTTCGGTTTCACCGCGTGATCGCAATGGAGGCGCGCGAAACGTCATTTTTCTCTTTGTTGGCACTCTCTTGCAGGGCAGTGGAAGTTGATTTCTATCTTGATTGGCGCTGCTCTTAGCTTGTTTATCACCGCCGCTCGCGAGGTATTCTCGCTCTCAGCGGCAACGTACTCTCGCGGTTTCAGTTACGTGACACGATCGCAACGGAGATGTGCGAAACGTGATTTTTCTCTTTGTTGGCACGCTCTCGCAGGGGCGGCGGAAGTTGATTTCTATCTTGATTGGTGCTGCTCTTAGCTTGCTTGTCACCACCACTCACGAGGTATTCTCACTCTATGCGGCAACACGCTTACGCGAGAGGGTGCCTCAGACCTCTGCGCAAGTTGGCAGCCGCACGCAGGGAAGATAGCATGTGTGCACCAACACAAGTCGTCGCTCCAAGAGGAGAACCGACACGCATTTTAGGTGTGCAGACTGCGATAAGGTGCTGTGCGTAGACCCGTGTTTCAAGGAGTACCACACTTTGAAATACTATTGAACATTTTGCAGTTCTGAGTGATTCCAACACCAAAATACTGTTCGTAATTTTTTTTTTACCATTTATTCCTGACTTTATACATGCTGTACATTCAAGACCCACAATAAAGTAATTTGACCACCTGGGAAAGTTTTTTTAAAAATAATTCGACCCTCAAAAGGTTAACGAAATTCCTATGTAGTGGGGTAGTTGGCATAGTCAAAATTAATTGCTAAAAATGGATAACCAGGGTCAACTGCGGCGATTCAGAGCAATGTGTAGCAGGCGTTTGCATTTAAACAAAACAAGCAATAACAGTAATACCGAGTCGATAGCTTTGTGCCACAAATTACTTTTAAAAATACCACGACATGTAATCTACGTACATTTCGTTTCTTCGCCTTATTCATGTTTATACTTTCCATACAGAAAAAGCAACAGTATGAAACACAAGGCATGCACTACCATATGACCCTACGTCCAGTCCAGTATTCGTCCACTTTTTTGGTCACAGCAAACACGTTTGCGTAAGCGACTTGCTTTAGTACTGTCCAGCGATTGCAAGGAAAACGCCTCTGACAAAGCACTTCATATAAATTGAACCCCTGCACACTCAATTTGGTTCCTTTCAGTTCAATGGGCTGAGCATTTCCACACCCAACCACTTTGCTGAAGGCACTATAGCGTTTCACATGATGCTTGAAGGGCTGTGTTACATTAGTGATCGCAAAAGAAACATTTTGCTTTATTTGTAAAGCTTGCATGATGTACTTGATAAGTTTTCATCTGGTTGGTAAACTTTTTTTTATCAAACATTGTGACATCAATGATTATGCAGTAAGTAGAAATCCGATTTCTCTGTAATTACGAGTACTGTCTAAAGGGTGTACTATTATTCGAAATTTCTAGTACAAGTTATTCAATTCGTATTCGATTCGAGAATTCATAATTGAAATTTGTCGAATATTTGTTTCATTGAATACAAAAGAACAGTTTTTGTTATATACAGGGAAACTGTTTCAAATGGAGCCTTCAGAATGATCCTGGTGAAGGAAAACCATGGTAATAGTGCAGATGAACATATGGAAGAGGTAACTTAATGCACAATAGTTACCAGCCATTCAGTAAGCATGTCTCGCCTTAGGCAGCCTACGAACTTGCTGCCTCTAAGATAGAGCAATTTATTATTTGGCCAATCTGACCACGTTTGGATTCTTTCAATTTGTTGTGTGGTGCTGTGTGGTAGTACACTTAGCTCCTCAACGATCGCTACACAGTAGTCCATGCATTGGGGGTGTGCTGCTTTTCCTTTTTTTTATTACTGTCATTGTTGCGATGCACTAGACATGATCGTACTGTGCTTTTTCTCACATTTACAAGCTTCTCTGCTGACGTGACAATAAGCATAGAGTAAATACTGCAATTTGTGACTAAAGGAGGGTATGCATCACAAACTAGTGAAGAAAACTTGAATTCTAGTAAATTTTGTGGGAGAACATGGGTGCAACTTTTGGACGCCATGCCAACGAGGCACTAGGAATAATATTTTGCAGCTTTGGAGTAAAAATTAGGGCTGTGCAAAAACTGAACAGTTCATTTCGAATCTAATATCAGAGAATGTTTTGCAAGATTACTGCATATAAATTTTGGGCAACATGGTGCTCCACACGCTCAGGAGTATCCTTGCAAAGGAGGTCCAGAAAATGCGAGTCCTTGGACTGTGGCTGCAAAGCAACAAACGAGTAGACCACACCATTAAAACCCTTAGGACTACGGTGAAACAGATATCCCGTATGATCCGTAGAGTAACTTATCACCGAAAAGGTTTCAAGAAAACAGAGACGATCCGGCTCGTTCAGGCTTTTGTGCTAAGTCGTCTCACATATAGCCTCCCTTTCCAGGACCCCACGAAAACAGAACTAAAGGCCCTAATGCGTTGATTAGAACGTCGTACAAAGCGGCTCTCGGCCTACCACAGGGAACCTCTACTGAACGCCTGCTGGCCCTCGGGATTCACAATAACTACGAGGAGCTACGGGCAGCGACGCTCATATCTCAACGGGAGTGGCTTAGCTTAACCTCCTCTGGCAGAAAATTACTTTGCCACGTGGGTTACCCTACTCGTCCACAGTATGCGGGAGAAGAACTTGAATCTCTGCCCAGAGTCCTTCGTGAAAGGATCATAGTAGCCCCAATCCCTAAGAAGACGAGTCCTAAATACCACCGGGGACGTAGAAGTGCTCGAGCTCGAAAGTTAATGCAGCAATTCGGTGGAAACCCGGATACAGTCTACACAGATGTCGCTCAATGTGGTGCTTACAAATACGCCCTCGCAGTTGTAGGAGCGGCCGCAAATCAAGGGCTTGTGACTTTCGCCACGGCTAGAGTTGCATCTGCGAATACTGCAGAAGCTTCAGCCATCGCGCTAGCTATTAAAACTAAGGATGCTCTGGGACAATCGTCAATAACTCTTACAGATTCCCAAGTCGCACGTAGACTATTCTTCACCGGGAGGCTACCACACAGCACCACTCGCCTATTAGGATCCAACCTAACGCAGAAACACATGATCATCTGGTGCCCGGGTCCAACAGGACTCGAGGGCAATGAGAGAGCGGACGGCGCAGCTCGTGCTTTTGTCAACCGAGCGGCCGACCACTCTGACGAAAACCCCTTTTTACCACGAGACATCCTTGAGCACCAGCGGCGCGAGCAAAGAAAGTACAGTCCACCACATCCTGACCTATCCAGGCAGGACTCTTATGACTGGCGCCGAATACAGACGCACACATTTCCAAACCTTTATTTGAAAAATGCCATTCACCCAACGCTGTACAGCGTTCGCTGTCCTTGGTGCGGAGGCCGGCCAACTCTCGCCCACATTACGTGGGACTGCCAGAACAGGCCACCCAAAATTAATACACTAAAGATAGCCGGCAAACTTTCTGGAAGGAAGCAGTGGGAGACTTGGCTTGCCAGAGAGGATCGGGAGATGCAACTAGCGCTCCTCGACCAAGCACGGCGGACCGCTCAAGACAGTGGGGCCCTGGACTAGGGGCTCCACCCACTCGGTTTCTGCATTTTTTTGTTTCTTTTAAATAAACGTTTTGATATATATATTGCAAGGTATCAGCAACTTAGGTACATAGAAATCAGGATACCGCATTTACTAGATTCTAACACGCCCTCGATTTTAATGCGCACTTGTTTGCAGTGACTTAAAAAAAGAAAGGTCCTTTACAGTACCGCGCAACTCATTTTTTCATACAGAAATACAATTTTCTCTCATTTGGAAAGACGATGATTTACTCCAAATGCACTAAAGTTGCGATAAATAAATAAAAGTAGCAGATCGCCCGAAAGAGCAAAGCATAGATTTCGACAGCAAAATGGTAGACAAATATATGGAAAGTAAGGTTAGTAGTTTTATCGGCCGTATGAACTTTTAAACATTCGCTTACTGACTAAATTAACAAGCATGGTGCCACGTGCGCACAAGCAAACATGAACACATCTCACTCAATGACCGCAGAAACTTTTTGTTAGAACGCTGGAGTGAGGAAGTGCAGCAGCAGGAGCAAGTGAGTTGACCTTTGTGTGACCTCTCGCTTATGATGCGTAGACTTCTCTCCATTGCAGATAGCTTTCAAGATAGGGGCCGTGCAGTAATTGGAGTAGAACACCTCTCCTGTTTGTGCTAGTTTTATGCTAGCACACAAGTTTTGGGAACTCTAAACGCCCGTGATGCAATCCGATTTCCGTCAGTCTCCACACATGTGATCACTTTCCTTTTAATTGCAGCACAGTTGGCACTCCCACGCAGATAGAGCAAACGTAGAAAACCGACGGTAGACTAACCTAAGCGACTGCCTATGGCAGCTAGGCTCGAAGTGCGTACGAGATGGTCATATTGAAATGCCGATGGCGATATGGCAATGCGATTAAGGGTCGCACTTGATTCTAATGTGCACGAAATTTTTAGACCCATCTTATAGGACATTAAGTGCGGGTTAGATTCAAGTGAATACGGTATAAAGTACAGGCTACTCTTATCAAAGGGAACACCAAATTAGTATGCCAGCACTTATTGCAGCTCGCTTCTAGTACAATAAAACCTCATTGAACCGTACCCGCTTAAACAGTAGTTTCGATTTAAAAGTAATAAAGTCAAATCCCTGATTCAGTGGCCATTGAACATAATGTGTTTTGTATGCGCATAAACCGTACCAGGTTATTGCGTACGTATCGGTTAACACGAAGTGCTTCCACTTTTTGTCACACAAACACGGCGGTGCGTCCTCTCCATCCGGTGGCCCAGCAGAACCACAAGCCTCAAAGATCAGGACAACGGCCTCCAAACACCCTGTGGGTTTGCGCCTGAAGCCACATCAACATCATTTCGGCGTCATGCCAGAGAGCGTTGTGGCATCGTGGAAGCGAGGACTTGTGTCATGCCGAAGCTCGGATAAAAAAGATGCCGGGTGCTCAGCATAGAAGAAAAATTAGACATTGTTCGTGCTATTGAACGGGACACGAAGAAGTTGGTGCTGGCACGCGACATAGATCTACTGTTGACTACGGTGTGTGGTATTTGGAATGCAAAGAAGTTGCTTGGCGGCGCTGCTGCGACCGCGAAGAAATGTTGGCTACGAGGTCCAACTTTTCCCCATCGCTGCCTCTGTTGTTGCCGAACTAGGCAACACTTCAGATGACATAAGGATGACAATAAGGATGACACGGAAAGCAACAATTCTTATACAAGTGCAACTGGCATGTGGAAATGTGAGATCCGGCAGAGCGGTTGAGGCATTGACGTTCGGCAGAAAGACGACTTCAGCGGCGAGCTGCTGGGAGTCCTGTGCCGGCTGCGACGATGGAATCGCTTTCGGAAGTTTCTTGCATCTTGCACCTTTCCGCTAGTAACAATGCACGAACGAAACTTTGTCAGACCTAGAGGCATATCCAGTGTCGTACTTGTGAGACCAAGACAAAATGGTGGCGGTTGTCATCATTTAATCACTCGTGGTCACGTGCTCAAACTGGTCAATAGTAGCACGCACAGTGCATCATTTTTGCTGTCTTTTTTTTTTTCATGAACACAGCACTGTCAATGTTGCCAACTAACAAATAAAAAAAAATCCACTAATACGAGCTTTCGAATGATACCAAAAAGGTGCTGACAGAGCGTGTTATCAAGTTATGCGCGACGAAAATCTGGCGTGATTTGACCCCAATTTAAAGGGCAACGCTTGCGCACTCACATCTTTAGGTCATGATAACAGAAGAAATATGTGGTACAGTCGAATCTGGATAATTTGTACTCGAAGGGGCTCAAAAATTTGTTTGAATTAAAAGAAAGACTTGTTTTTGAAGTATTACTGCCCACGCCGGCTATCGCTCACTTCCCAATAATGGCAGAAAACGAAACTTCAAGGAGCGGGCTATGCTGGCGCCGGGGCGGAGGCCGTCGAAGATGAGGGAGTTACCAAGGAGTCGAGAGGGAGTGCAAAGGTAGTGTAGTTGGAAGGAAGGGTGGGAGGGAAGCGAATTTGCTTTTTCACCAGCTTGCTGGATTGCGCAAATTACCTCTGCCACATACTGCCGCCGAAGCAGCAGAATTGCCGAGGCCAGATATGGCCTTCCGCGACTGCTTCCCTCTGCATGCTTGTGCGTTTTTTGCTTCGTCTGCAGACAGATTGGCGCTGTGTTTACCTTCTTCATCCTGTGTTTTAACGTGAGTCATGTCTTATCAATCAAGGTAATGAAGTCATTGCCGCTGGTCATAATCATGTTGGTGCGCTGCCTTTTCTTGCAACGTCGGGCGCGTTTGAAAAGCCAAGGAAAAAAAATTAAATTATGGGGTTTTACGTGCCAAAACCACTTTCTTATTATGAGGCACGCCGTAGTGGGGGACTCCGGAAATTTCGACCACCTGGGGTTCTTTAACGTGCACCTAAATCTAAGTACACGGGTGTTTTCGCATTTCGCCCCCATCGAAATGCGGCCGCCGTGGCCGGGATTCGATCCCGCGACCTCGTGCTCAGCAGCCTAACACCATAGCCACTTGAGCAACCACGGCGGGTATTGAAAAGCCAAGGAGAATGAGATACTGGGTGTTGCCTTCGCGTCCTTGTATTCAGAGTATGTCCTGTACACAATTGGATATGGTGCACCGTCTCCAACAACTTTTCCATCGGGACATCTCGGTTTAGACACATCATTGAAAACAAAAAAGAGATAGAGCGAGAACAAAACCAACCAAGCCAACCAAAACAAGCACGAGAGAGCTGACGTGAGCAGACAGTGCGAAACAATCGGTCCGGCTGAACTAGATGCGAGTATGAATAAAGCGGTTGGGCGGAGCCACACGATACCAGTTTCCCACACGTACGTTAATGTAGGGGCCACTCTTATTGGGCTCCTCTGCTTGCGGCCCACTTGCTGCCACGGCGAGAAAATCGACCCAGGACCGATCCCTCCTGCGGCGGGCGTTTTGCCACTACAGTCAAACCCGGCTATATCGAACTCGCAAAAAAACGCCTATCAGTTCGATATAGAGCATAATTCGATATAAGCCTGCTAAATAATTGGATGTCATAAAAGCACATACCATTTATAAAATCACTTTATTAACGAAACTAGCTTAGTTTGGCATAAATTAGTCCTGCATTTTCTTCTGCTTGGGCAATTTCGCTGCCTGCGACGCACGCACTTCCCCACGTTGTCTAAGGAGTCGGAGCAGCTGAGGCCGCAACCTTCCGCATTCGCGCAGAAGCGCCGGACTAATGCGAGTGCACCAATCACTTCGGAGGATATGGGCAAAGGACCGTAATTGCTTTCCTCAATGTGCCTACTGTCATTTGTGCTCGGTACGATGTCGGCGATGTAGTCTTCGTTTCTGGGCTCTAGCGTGGTCGCGACACCATCATCTGCACTCACAAACTCGTCCACCGTTGATTCGAATGTCCCGGAAATTTTGTCAGCTAGCTCCAAACTTCGGCAACACCGGCAACGGCTTCGTCGCATTCATCAGAATTTACAGTCCTCACCGAGCACGCGGAAACCGGCACGTATGAAGAACCCCTCGTACACGGCCGTGCGTATGCGTCGGGCGCCATGGGCACCGGGTTGCGAGTCTGGCCACTTTAGCCCTAATCGTGCCGAGAGTGCTCCTCGGAATCTTGCACGCTGCGGGGACATCCAACTTCTCATCGCGTTCGACGCGATTTATGATTTCGAGCTTCACGACGAAAGGTGAATTCTGCCGCTTCATCACGGCAACACTGCGGGAGTAGGCCCACAAGGCACAAACGCGATAAACCAGAGAAGCAGCCAGACAACTCGCACTTTCGCCATCTTGCACGAAGAGAGCACAAGAGCTTCTGATTGGCTGTCTGAGCAAGCGCTGTAGGCGGGCCAACATCATCTATTGCTGGGGAGTGTCGCTGATAGTGATCTAAAGAAAGGAAGGACGCTTGATTCTGCAACCCGTGTGGGAGCAGGGCGAAGCGTCGTCAGGGGAGAGGGGTGGCAAGTGAAAGATGATAGAAAAAGAGGGAGGATCGTGGCCTTTAGGTGGCCTAATAGACTCCACTATGCGCGACACGGGGAGTGTCGACGGCTCGCCCGAACAACCCGAGATAGCGCGGTCACGGTAGGGAGAGAGCGATTGGATGGAGCCGCGCCGCCGGTTTCCCCGCTACCGCGAGGGAAAGCCAACCTATGGGGGCACTTTTCCGCCGCTTGACGTTCGATATATCGGGAGTCACTGCAATATTTGTTCGATGTAAGCGTAATTTTTGCTATATATACTCATTGTAACTATACCGTGACCAGAAATTGTTCGATATATAGAATAATTCCATGTAAACGGGTTCGATATAGTCGGGTTCGACTGTAGTGGGGCTGGGGCATTACAGTGCGATGCAGAAATGGCGACCTTGCCATTTGAGAGAGGGTAAAATTTTCGCCACAATTTATTTTGGTGCATGGTATTGAGGGGTTTTTCCTAAGAATTTCCTCTATGACGAGGTCAGAGCAATGCTGGTAGGAGGCACCGCCGCATCATTTGGCACGCTGCTGAGAGCATTATCGGAGCATCATATGTTCGAATTAACAGTCGCAAATGCTTGTGCATTTGAATTACCAGGCGTTTTCGCTTACTGGAATACACATAACTTTGACAGGACTACGGCATGAGTTCGAACAAACCGGAAGTTTGAACTAAGCGTGTTCCAATTAACAAGATTTGACTGTATTTTATAACCAAATTTCAGAGATAGGTGCAGAAACGCATCAGAAACGGAGAAATTAAAGAATTTAGAATTTGAACTTCGGGCAGATTTTCGGTATCAAAGAGCCAGGCCCTCCCTTAACTGGAGAGGAGGAAAATGCTGGACATATACACCTGTACACTGTGCCACCAAGTTGCACATATAGTTGACTATAGAGTGCTGCTCTTCGCTTCGAATTAGGGGCCCACAGCGGCCCCGAAATGTTAGAAACTTTCAGTTTTTTCCCTTGTACTTATTAGATAAATTCCCTTCTTTTTTTTTTTATGACAATATGTGTCCACTGTTTCTTCTACTGTAGCACCAAGCCAACATGACAGATTTACTCGCGTGTGCCAGACAATGCTGAGCTCAACTACTGAGCCCGCCCCTTCAAAGTTCATGAGGTGTGCAAAGTTCCCGTTATCAATTGGGAAAAGATGAACTGCTTTCATGCCATTGTTAGGATGTCATTCTGGGTCAAATACCAGTAGTGAAACATTGTTAATATGTAATATGTCACATGAATGATCATGTTTTGGTAACTACATGTGCGGTAAGATGCTATCTGCTGGTCATCTGCTAGTCATCTGCTAGCCACCTGGTTAGCTCAGATGGTAGAGCTGCAGCCCCGGAAAGGTGGCGGTACCGGGTTCGAGTCCCGAACCAGGACGAATTTTTCTTCAACTGCGAGGCTTTTCTTTCGACAAACCCGTATGGGTTTCCTTTTTAGCAATCGCCACAAACGGGTGGATGTCCGATTTTCCCTTAATTAATTACTTCTCTTCACCTTGCAGATTTCCGCAAAACTATTACGTGAAACTCTTGCCTCTGCTTCGAGTTGTTGACAAATTCGACTTCACCCTGCCATCTGCTAGCCGCCTGGTTAGCTCAGATGGTAAAGCGGCTGCCCCAGAAAGGCGGTGACCTTCATTAAGACTCCCGTTACGAAGTTTAATGAAACTGCACCGTCTTGTTCAGTTTTATATGCCGATTCCAAATATGCAATTGTTTTTAAAATATTCCAATTAGTTCTAAATTTGACTAAAATTAATTAGCATTGATTCTGGGAACAATGGAGCAAAAACTACTAATCAAAATCTTGCTTTAGGCACATAGCTAGATACTAGGGACCATAAGCTTCACAATGGCAGGAATAGTTTTTTTGGTATAACAATTATTAACAATTATACAGCACATCAAAGCTTTCTGTTTAAAATGGGTTCAAAGTGGCTATGTAATGTACGGACAATAAAAAAATATTAAGAGTGAGATACCAAAATCTGGTCCTACCTTTGTGTGCATTATTCATGTAGCTCAGTACTGCACCAAAAATTACAATTCTAGGTGCCCCGATTACTGCAAAATTGCTCCCAGAAACATGCAAATGTTCAAAAATTCATGTTTTGAGAAAACGAAAAGAAATAACGGACATATAACAAAAAGTATTGATGTATCCACATATCTAAATGGTCAGTAGCCACCAGGGATGTAATCTGTCTGCCTACAGCTACCCAAATGGCGTTGTTTGAAGGCTTGTCGCAGATTGTCTGCAGATGCATGCTTACGGGCTGATGCTGCTGCTCGCCGGTTATCTTGTTTGCCATTCTCCTGCTGTTCGGTAGGCCCGGGTTCAAATTAAGCTCCTGGAGTATGGCAGATGAAGTTCTCTCATTTCCTGAATTAAATTTCATTACTGCCTCAGCCATAGCAGCTTCAACAGCCAAAAGTGAGGCATGCTGTTCCTTAGGTCATGGAATGCAAGCATTCATTATTGTTTTGGGTCCTGCTGTGCTGGCACCTTTGAAGCAATTTTTCTTCTCAGAGGCGCTCATACACTGGTAGAAGGGCTTGACAAACATGGACAGGCAAATTATATTGATGCTTTGGGATGGGCTCATTTTTTGTTTGCGCAGCCTTGTGACGGCACCAAGAGACTGGACCAGACGGGCGAAGACTCTGGTTTTAAACCTTGTCGTTTGACGTGACATGTTGGTATGTTGCCATCACAGCCTTCTGCATAGCCTTCACATCCCCTTTGTTCGATTTTAATGCCCATCCATAGTAGGTACCGATTTTGGTGATCAGGTCACCCGTCAATTTTCCTTGGCCTCCAAGTGTTTCAGAAGCAGAGCACTTGTGTTTGGCAACGAGAATGCGCAAAGCAGTCTCCATCCTTTTTAGGATGTGATTCACGCAATCTTCCTTCTCGATTGGCACAAAGCCATACACCTTGGTTTGCCTAAGAGCAAGAAATGTGTGACTATCACCATCTGAAAGACTGTGGTGTACCTAAGTTTGTGCAGCTAAAGTGACCCGTGGAACAGTATACGCGCCACTTTAACTTCCATCTCCCCTGCTTTTTTTTCTGCATTTTTTTGGCCCATATGGCTTGTCTTCCAATCTAGGTAGTCGGGGTCACCAGGTTTCGAGCCGCGCACACACCCAGCACAGAAGTTGCTCGAGACAATGTAGTCGTGCACAAATCCGGAGAACAGTTCGATGACCGTGCCAATTCTAATGTGTGACGAATGGCCGCGCATCATCCACGAGCCATCGTAGGTTACCGCTATATTCCCAGAGTTCGCAAGTTTCAAGTCAATGAGGCAAAGTTTCAATACAATGACTTCAGTGATAGCGCACACGCGCTCATCAGCTTTTGGGCAGCAGACAAGGCCGGCGCATGGTTCTGCTTGAGATAGCCTTGCCATGTTTGGTTACGAAGGCCACGGTGCTAGTTATTCATTGCAGCAAAAATGTTGTTCATCGATGTTTGTTAATTTCCAGTGCTAATCATCACACGAGTGGCAAGAATGTTCCCTACAAAGGGGTTGACCGTTTTAATGTTATTCACGCGCAGCAAGCTCTACTCAGAAACAACATCACCGCAGTTTTCACAAATGGCGAGAAGCTTGACGGCAAGGCCATATTCTCGCTCCTCTGAGTCAAAAGTCATGGAGCCAGCACAGAGACTGCACTTTAGACACGAGACCAAAGTACGTATCGCTTCCACACTGATAACACAAAAGCATCACTCCATCTCCGCCGGCCAGTCGGCACTGTCGTTGATGCTCGTACACATGTCCAATTCCCGCTTCGTTGCCGAAGTTGCCGCCAGTTGTTGGAGGTTTTCCCCTGCTTGCTTCTGCCGTTGGAGCAACTCTGCTGGCTGCACTATCTTTGTGTCGTGCCGAACGCTGCTCCCGCGATCACTATCGGCCAGCGGCGACGTTAGGCCTAGCTCACTCTCACCAGGTCCGTTGCAACCCGCGTTGCAGCCGTCGCTTGAAACTTCCGGCGGGTAGTCGTCGCCGTGTTTTTCAGCAGGGTCAGAGCACTTTTCGAAGCTGTAGCACGCTCGCTTTCTTTTCTTGCCAAACTTGTTTTGAGTGGCAAACTTCTAACATAACTACATGCTATGCTAGCAGCTTTCAAAATGGTGTCGGGGTTCCTTTTTCAAGCGCACCCGTAGCAGACGATGCCAGCCGCCTAAGCCAATCGTACGACTTTATTTAGCCCTTTGAGGGTCAGTGACATAAATATATGGCGCTCCAAACGAAGTCCAAAATGGTCGATGGCACATATTTATGGCGCTATCTGCACATTTAAAAAGAGCGCCAATTTCCTAACTTTTTCTTTTTTGTCATGTGCTGCCACTATATGGGAATACAGGCTTTTTTTTCCGCGTGCCTCCCTCTCTCGGTTTTCGTTGCATGGTTTGTTTTAGCGCTAGTTCGCTCCTGCGCATCTACATATATAATATCGCTCGTGCATTGGCGCGCGCACGGACGAGTGGCGGTTGGGGTTTTGTTCCACGGGTGGTTTCGGCATCTTGCTCTTGCAAAACTTGTTTTTTGCTCGTTTAGTGCTTACAGGGGTGCGCATAGGAAGGATGCTGCCGTGCATGCATTTCCGTTGCTCTTTTTTTTTTGAGACTCGCGAAAACTAATTGCCTCTGGTTGGTGATTACATGAAGATTAGCGGAAGTTCGTCACACGCTTTGCTTTTTTGACGGGCACACAACCACACAGTTTTCTTGAGTGCGCGCACCTACGCAGTTCGATTACACTATGGATGTAGAGTGAAACCTCGTTAAACTGTAGTTGGCCAGAGCTCAGAAAAAGTACGTACTAAACGGTAGTACTGCTTAACCGAAATACCACAAGATCGCCCACTTACCTGTCAAAAACGGAACTTAGAGAGAGTGCGATGAAAGGGGAAAAAAACATGCAGTATTTACAGTAAACAACTGAATTTTCGGACATGCCTGATATTTCGGACGTCTTCGCGTCACCACCACGAGCCCCACAGAATCAATGTACCGTATAGTGCGGAATATAGGTGGAGGTTTTTTCCAAAACATATTACTAAAAGGTCACCCCTCGACTTATATACCGGCCCTTGGCACAACATGAATAGTCGTCTGGCAACATGTAGGAGCGCAGACCTTTCGGCATCTGCATCGTTATCGCCTCCTTGGTGACCGACGCGGCCCCAACGATGCGGCCCAACATTAACGTGGCCTACGCAGTTGGACCGACGCCATCTTGCCTTTTTGTGCTGCTATCGTCCCTGCCGTTGCTAATTTCCCGACAACCTGTGAAATGAGTACGAGTACTCGACGTCAGTTCACCGCGGCGTTTAAAAAGAAAGTCATCGAATATGCTGAAATGCATGGGAACATGTCTGCCCAGCGGCAATTTGGCATCTCTGAAAAAAGCGTCTGGTACTGGCGAACGCAGAAAGTCAAACTGTCTGCCTGCAACGCGCAGAAGGCGTCCTTTCGCGGGCGCCGCGCGGCGCACCCGGAGCTCGAAGACAAGGTGGCGGATTTCGTCCGCATGCATCGTGCCAGATCTTTGCCAGTGACAGCGGAACCCATCCGCATCAAAGCTGTTGCAATCGCCCGAGAATCCGGACTGCCCAAGGAACAATTCAAGGGTTCCATTTATTGGGTTCATCGCTTTATGCGACGCAAGGGATTTGTACTTTGACCGCGCACATCAATCTGCCAGAAGCTACCAGAGGCATACGAGGACAAGCTGGTCGAATTCCAGCGCTATGTTATCCGTCTCCGGCAGCAGCATGGCTACATGTTAGGACAGATCGGCAACGCTGATGAAACACCGGTGTGGTTCGACATGCTGTCACCCACCACAGTGTGCGAACGCGGCGCAAAAGAAGTCAAGCTTCTTTCTACGGGGAACGAGCATTCGCGCTTCACGGTGATGCTCACGTGTACTGCAGATGGCAGAAAGCTGCCCCCATACATAATCTTCAAGAGGAAGACGCTGCCGAAAGAGGCTTTCCCGTGGGATGCTGTCGTTCGCGTGAATGAAAAGGGCTATATGGACGAGGCCCTCATGCTCAATTGGATTAAGACCGTCTGGAATCGGCGATCCGGCGCACTCCTGCGGTGTCCGAGCATGCTCGTCTTGGATGCTTTTCGCGGGCACTTGACCGCAGGTGTGAAGCAGGCACTCCGCGACGGGAGGACGGAACTCGCTGTCATTCCGGGAGGCATGACGTCAACACTTCAGCCACTGGACGTCGGGCTCAACAGGGCCTTTAAAGACCGTGTCTGTGAACAACATAATCAGTGGATGGCCAGCGACAACCCGACGACCCCAACCAGCCGGCTGCGCAGGCCGCCTCTCGCCACTGTGGCCACATGGGTGTCGCAGGCTTGGCGCTCGCTGCCCCACGGTATGGTGGTGCAGGCATTCAAGAAGTGTTGCATTAGCAACTCCTTGGACGGCACCGAGGATGACATGTTGTGGGACGCAGCCAGCGAAAAGCAGTCGTCTTCGGACGAGAGTTCAGAAAGCTCAAACAAGCTCAAACGAATGAGCAGGTGACGAGTCTGGCAGCACCACTAAATAAAACGAAGTTTTGTGCCTTATAATTTTTATGTTGACTTCTTTGCTTCAATGTAAGGGGGTCGACCTATATTCCGCATTATACGGTATAAGGACATCTGAAGTTTCAGACGCTCGAACCCCCCGCCGTTCAATTTTCCTGACTTTTTGACGCGACGGTAGGTCCTTCGGCTCCTCGCGCAGCGCCCTTGCGAAGGAAATCGACTTGCAGCTGAAGCATATCACCGCTTTGGTCTGGCCACGCTGGCTATGTTCATCGCCACACTTCCGCCTCCGGCGGAGTTTCCGGAGCGGCGCCATTTCGTTTGTTTGCGCAGGCCACGTTTTGGCTAGCGTGGTGTGTGGTTGTGCCGTTGTGTCAAGTGTGCTCTGCGGCGCTAGGCCTAGGAGCTTCGACGCTCGTCAGCGAACTCCACTGTTCGCAACTTGAGGATTTCACTTGCTTTTGATGGCCCCCACTCTGTCTTCGTCGTCCTCGCTGATGGCATCGAAGCGCGGAAAGCAGTACTGTCGGTTAACGATGGAGAGGAAAGCCGCCATTATTAAGCAAGTCGTGAGCGGCCGTATTGCAGGCTGACGTGAGCAAAGATTTCGGCATTTCTAAGCAAACAGTTTCGGATTTCCTCAATAACAAGGGCAAGATTTTGGAAGCGGCCAAAAAACCATCTGGTGCCCAAAAAAAGAATGCAAGCCAAGGTGTTCATTCAAAGCTTGCGGAAGCTCTCGTAGTGTGGCTTAATTCGATGATGTCAAAGCGGTTGCCGGACTCGGGCTGCATCTTGAAAGAAAAAGCAGAAACTGTCGTGGTTCAAATGGTCATTGAGGATTTTAAATTTAGTGATGGATGGTTGAGGAACGTTAAACATCGGAATGACCTCAAGTTCAAGAAGATGTGTAGTGAGAGCGGCACCGTCGACAGCAATAACACCGGCTGCCCGACGATGCACATATACATAATAAACCGGCAGTCGGCTGCATACAGAGTTTTTGAACACCTCTTTTTATAGCCACTTCACTGATGCTTTGGCAGGGTTTCGGAAGCCTGGTACTTCGCCCTTTACCTCTAGATCCGAGAAAAAAAGAAAAAAGATGAGTTTTTTTGCATGTATTCATTTTTTCGGACTGCCTGAATTTTTGGACATTTTTACGTTCCATAGAGGGTCCGAAAAACGGTCATTGACTGTATTCACTTCACGCGACAAAACTTTTATTTTCGTTTAATGCTGCGGCGGCCTAGCAGCGAGCCAGCCTTTCAGCCAGCCCCCTCTTCTCGGCAAACACTCGCGTGGCAAGATTCCTCATTGGCGTTACGTATTCTCCGTGCCCGCATGCGGTAGCGCTGCAAAAGTCACGAGGCGCCTTTTTCATTGAGGGTTGCTGTTCTTGTCGCGATGATTGCATTCATGAGGCTGAGGTAACGCGCAGCTTCTGCCCCTGTCAGGCCTGAATCGCCTGTGCTGTTGCTTTCCATGTTGTCCTCATCATTGTCGCTAGTCGACACTTCGGCAACAATAGAGGCAACGATGGCGAAAAGTCGAAGCTCGTAGCCAACATCTCTGCGCAGTTGCAGCAGCGCCGCCGAGCAACTTCTTCGCATTCCAAATGCCACACACTGTAGTCAACAGCAGATCCGTGTAGCGTGCCAGTGCCGACTTCGTGTCACATTCGATAGCACGAATGATGCCACATTTTTCTTCTATGCTGAGCACCCGGCGTCTATTTTATTCGAGCTTCGGCATGACGCGAGTCCTCCCTTCCACGACACCACAACACTCTCTCACCGAATAAAGAATGCTCTCCGGCACGGTGCCACAATGATGTTGATGTGGCTTCACGTGCAAACGTGCAGGGCGCTTGGAGGTCATTGTTCCAATCTCTGCGGCTTGTAGTTCAGCCGGGCCATCTGATGGAGACAATGCACCACCGTGTTTGTGCAACAAGAAGTGGAAACACTACGTGTTAACCGATACGTTTGCAATAAGCTAGTACGGTTTATCCTGATACAAAACACATGTTAAATGGCCGCTGAGTCGGGGATTTGACTTTACTACTTTTTAGACGAAGCTACTGTTTAAGCGGCTATGGTTTAACGAGGTTTTACTTTACAAATCAGTGTAAGAGCACGAACATTTGAGTCTTGCAAAAAATTCTGGTGTGTGCATTTTCAAAGCCTTGAACTATAACAATGCATCAAATTTTCAATCCTTATAAGTTTATTTCCTTTTATATTGTTGTTATTCATAAATGAAGAGTACATATATACCAACACAAAATATTTTTTCTCACTTTACGGTCAGCCTAGAAAAATTACGGTAAATTTTTTTCAAAATAAGTCCCTAAGAAGAATTGCAATCTCCAATAAAATAAATTGACCCTGGGCGGTCGCATATGGCGAAAAAAAATCAACCCTCAAAGGGTTAGTCACTTGCACTGAATGGGCGAATGGGGTCACGGGCTGGGACTTTTTTTCGGTTCGGTGCGGTATTTCTAAATAGTGAATAGGGGGACGAACGAAAATGTGGTTGGGAATTGAAGAAGAGAAGTAGTTCTTTCCAATGCGACCAAGATGGCCACGACAGCATATGTCATTCAGCAGTGGCATGGTATGAAAAAAGCTGCCTTCTTATGCTTCTTTCTGTCAAAATATAGGTCCTCGTGCTTACATAAAGTGATATTGCGGCTAAAATATTGATGCATGACGCAGGAAACTTGGTCAGAACACGCGACAGTGTTTGTATATCATGAAAATACTACGTCAAGAAACCCATATTTTCAGGATTTGGTCTTAGAGACCAAAAAGCCCCCTTAAAGGACCCCCTTAACACTTAGTGTTTCCACTTTTCGTCGTGCAATCACAGCAGTGCGTCGTCCGCATCGGGCGGCCCGGCAGAACAAGCCTCATAGATCAGAACAACGGCCTCCAAGCGCCCTGTGCGTTTGCGTATGAAGCCACATAAACATCAACATCATTTTGGCGCCATGCCCGAGAGCGTTGTGGTGTCATGCAAGCAAGGACTCGCGATATGCCGAAGCTCGGATAAAAAAAGACACTGGGTTCTCAGCATAGAAGAAAAATTTGACATCATGCATGCTATCGAACGTTACACGAAGAAGTCAGCGCTGGCATGCGACAGGGATCTACCGTTGACTACAGGGTGCAGCATTTGGAATGCGAAGAAGTTGCTCAACAGCGCTGCTGCGACTGCAAAGAGATGTCGGCTATGAGGTTCAACTTCTCGTCATCGTTGCCTCTGTTGCCGATGTGTCGCCTAACAACAGTGATGAGGACGGCACGGAAAACGACAGCACGGGCAATTTAGGCCCGACAGTGGCAGAAGCTGTGCGCTACATTAGCCTCATGAATGCAATCATCGCGACGAGAACAGCACCCCGAAATGAAAGAGGCACCCCGCGACTTCTACAGCACTACAGCGCCCGTGCACGGAGAATATGCAACGCCAATGAGGAATCTGCCATGCGAGTGTTTGCAGAGAAGGGACTGGCTGGAAAGCTGGCTCGCAGCATCAGTAAGTTTGTGGCCACTGTCGTTGCTGCTAGGACGCCGTGGCATCAAATGAAAATAACACTTCTGTCGCGTGAAGTGAATAAATATTGCATGTTTTCCCCCTTTCATCGTACTCTCTCTCAGTTACGTTTTTGACAGGTAAGTGGGCGATCTCACGCTATTTCGGTTAAGCAGTACTACCGGTTACATGGCGTCTACCAAGTTGACATTTCCAAATTCTCAGAGTTTTCCAGGTTTTCCCTGAGTGCCTTTGCAACATTCCCCGAGTGATGCAGAACTATGTTTTATGTCAAGACGGGCTGAAACCATATCGCCTGATGCTGTCACTCTCTAGTAAGCATATGGAAAATTAAAAAAAAAAAAAAAAAAACTACAATGCAGTTTGAATACTAAGGAGCAGTGTTTATGCTATTCAAAAAAATAATAGAAGGGAGGGGCTAGTAAAATGAACAGCAAATGTCTTCGAAAGAAATTGCAAATAGAGTCGGACATTCTCAAATACAGTCAACGACCGATTTTCGGACCCTCTAGGGAACGTAAAAACGTCCGAAAATTCAGGCAGTCCGAAAAAATGAATGCATGCAAAAAAACGCACCCTTTTTATTTTTTTTTCTCAGATCTAGAGGTAAAGGGCGAAGTAACAGGCTTCCGAAACCCTGCCACAGCATCAGTGAAGTGGCTATAAAAAGAGGCGTTCAAAAACTCGGTATGCAGCCGACTGCCGGTTTATTATGTACATGTGCATCGTCGGGCAGCCGGTGTTATTGCTGCAGTGGCTTGAAGAACTTGCCGATTGTTGTTTTGACGGCGTTCCGGTTGCATGCGATCATATTCGCCTCGATCTGAGCAAGGGTCATGTCAGCACTGTACACCGATGAAAGAGTCAACAGTGCTCGCGTCAAATCGGCGCCTGTAGGTGGCGCAGGCATTGGCTCCTCATTTTCAACATCGGAGTCCTCTGAATCCCCCACAACCCGACGGACTATTTCCTCGTCAGTCAGTTCTGCGCGGAAGTCGAGCTCGTTGTCAGCGTCAACAACCTGTTCAAAAGTTATTTCCGTGGGTATGGAAACCCCAGCAGAGCGGAGGTCGTTGATCACGTCGTCCAACGGTACTGCTTTCCGCGCTTCGATGCCATCGGCAAGGACGACGAAGACTGAGTGGGCGCCATCGAAGGCAAGCGAAATCCTCAAATTGCGAACAGTGGAGTTCGCTCACGAGCGTCGAAGCACCTAGGCCTAGCGTCGCAGAGCACACTTGACACAACAGACAACCACACACCACGCTAGCCAAAACGTGGCCTGCACAAACAAACAAACAAAATGGCGCCGATGGCGCCGCTCCGGAAACTCCGCCGGAGGCGGAAGTGCGGCGATGAACATAGCCAGCGTGGCCAGACCAAATCGGTGTGTGACGACTAGATTCGGCTAGTTGTGCTTCAAAGCGGTGATATGCTTCGGCTGCAAGTGGATTTCCCTCTCAAGGGCGCTGCGCGAGGAGCCAAAAATTCCTTCCGTCCGTCAAAAAGTCCGGAAAATTGGACGGCGGGGGGTTCGAGCGTCCGAAACTTCAGATGTCCTTATACATTGATTCTATGGGGCTCGTGGCGGTGCCGCGAAGACGTCCGAAATATCAGGCATGTCCGAAAATTCAGTCGTTGACTGTACAAATAAACAGGAGATGCATACAGAAGCAAATATTTTCAAATATGAGCTATTTCTATCAGCTGATAGCAAGCTCAGTGGTATGAGGCCCGAACTTTGTCACAATTGAGATTCTCTCTCAACAGCTCGTAAGTCAACCTTAACTGTCCTGACATACTCTCAGCCCGTGTACAACGCCTCAGTGTTGTCTTTCACAGCTTTAAAGAGTTTATTTTGGTTTGGATGAGGGACACCTGCATTTCAGCCTCAGCCAACACTGTTTTTAGAGCTCAAAACGGCGGCAGCATGCTTCCTTTCCTGTTCATTCCCCAATGCGTAGGTCCTTTCTGTTCTTGTCTGCCTTCCGCCACTCGTTTGCCCCACGGACTATTTGAAGCATCTTCTTGGTCAGTTGCACAGTCCCCGTCCGATTTTTCGAACTCCCTAGGGGCTGCAACGTCCGAAAAATCGGCCAGTTCGAAAAAATGAATGCATGTCTTTTACTGCCCTTAAGGGCTCAAACCGCCACAGGCACATTCGAAAAAGCTCTGAAGGCCTGTCGGTACACTTATTAGGCATATTGGTGCTCGTACTATCACAGGAGATACCGGGTGCACATGTGTATAATTAGGGAATACATACTGTGTCCTGTGGCAATTGCCCCTTCTCATGCTCGTTATGCTTCACCACGATACTTCTGCGCATTCCTCACTAACATTTCTGTACAGAGGCGAAGCTGACTTTCGGGAACAGGCGTTATGCAACGCACATCGCTTTCCAAGCTTCGAAGCCAATCGCGAGGACCACAAAGGCGGAGTCAATGCCATTGCTGAAAGCGACAAATTCTTTTAATGAAAAACACAGCGCCCAATGGCAAGAAGCTTAATAGCAAACGTCTAAGCAGTTGGGCCTAGTGTTGCCGCAGTGGTGGCTATGGCTTCCAGCGGATCTGCGTGCGAGAGCGCCGGTTCGAGGTGGCGAGGTGCTCAAAAGTGCAGCAGTGGTGGCTTTGATTAATGCCATTTCAGACCTGTGGTCACGGCAAGAGGTCCGGAAAATGGGACGGCGAAGGGATCTTGCATGCGAAATTTCAGACCTTCTGATACAGTGACTCTATGGGGTACTTGCGGGTGCTGCGAAACCGTCCCAATTATCGGGCATCTGGAAAGTCGGTCGTTGACTGTACACTGGCAACTCCTCCAGCTGACCAAAGGCCGTCGAAGACGATTCGTTACGATTGCTGTCTGTTACTCGAGCCAGTATTACCGCAACTTTCGTTCCCTTTCAACAAATTTACAGCTAATTTTCCCTAATAGAAGCACAAATACCCAGAATTTTCCCAGAGTTTTTCCAGACTACTCAAGATCCCTAACAATTCCCAGTTTTCCCAGTTGGTAGACACCCTGCGTTTAGTGCATACTTCTTTTGAGCTCCGGCCAACTACGGTTTAACGAGGTTTCACTGCATATAGGTAATTCGATATATAAAAGAAATTTTATACAAAATGCTCAAGTGGATTTTACGACTAGTATTCGTTATATATAATCATAATCAATTATACGTGGGTTCAATATATCTGGGTTTGACTGTATAATGAAGCAAATTGCAGATTTTACAGGCTTCGTTTTATCTAGGTTTAGCTATATATATGCCATGTTCATTGCCTGTTATAGGCACCTAAAACAACACTTTTTAGTGCCTAAACATCCAGCCTCTATTCGTGACAAAAACAAACAATTTACTTTTGGGGAGAGTTTGACTTAAGAAGTTAATTGCATATTAGCAATGGGCACACAAGATTGAATAATTGCTGAAAATTTCATGTGTCTACCGTCAAAAGCAAAAACATTTTTCCTGGGCCCTTAATGAAGGAATTATGCCCTTGAAGGCAAACACGTGCTGCAGTGAGGATATTTGACCACCGTTTGTTGTCTCAATGCGTAATGCACTTGATAACAAAGCCACAACCACCAGCCCATCTGCAGCTACAGCCACACAGAGGCCTCATCTATGCTCAATGAGTGTTGTCCCGTGTGTGAGCTATCCGCCAGGACAGCAGTCATGGTGAGCAAGATAAGCTGCTCGTCTGCTCGGTGCTCACCTGTTCCTCGGCACCGGCCTTTCCCTCCTCGCCAGCCTCGTCACTCGAGCTCTCTTCCTCCGAGCTGCTGCTGCTGCCGCTGCCCTTGCCTGAGCCACTCTCTTCCTCGTCGCCTTCGCCACGCTGAGCCTGTGAGGACGGAAAGAAAATGGCACTTCGAACCACCACTTTCCAAATGCTGGTACTACGGTAGGTCAAGTGACAAGGTAGTCACTTATGAAGTTTTAGCTCACGGCCAGCTGCAATTTCACCATTCATATAGAGTTGACTCATTAACAATGACTCATTAACTCTACCACGGTTAATACAACCTTTTGCTTAATTTGAATGCACTGGAAATTTCGGGCAAGAAATCGTATATTGCTATGGAAGAAAAACTAGTTTAGTTTGAATGCGAAAGCATGTCACCTAAGTTAACTCTTCATCACAAGGTGCATCTATATGATACACATAGAACAACTTCTTCTGGCATAACAGAATTGAAAAGAAATGTCCTCTCTAGCAATGAAATATATAGCAACTTTAGCAGTGGAAATAATGTTTGCTATTTTTTCCTTGAATATGTATACCAGTAGCTTCTCAGACAATGTGCAAGAAGTTCGTAAATACACAGGTTACAATACCTCGATTTGGGCAAGTTGGTTCATCTTGACAGTGCACAGTTAAATTGTTAAACAGGTTATTCCCATAATTTCTACACTCGAAATCAGTGAACAAGAATATCACAGAGTTTATTTACTCTTTATTAGCTGATTGCGACGTTTTGATCGAGAAATACATTTGGGTGGTTCTGTGAGGAAAGCACGAACTGCTTTATGATATACGATACCATTTGCAGTTAAGGGTTATTTTGTGAAAGACAGCAGAGATAAGTTTCCTAGCAAAAGGACAATCTTGTTGGCAAAATTTATTGTTGCATGAACTATACTTTTTCTTAGAACTATTAGTGGCGTAGAGTAGGCAAGAAAATGAAAACGCCAGCAGTGTTTATAATGAAGATAGCGTGGGCCATGCCATGTTCCCCGAACTCATAGTAATAGAAGCTGCATAACTCTCGGAAGGAGAAAGTTTTCTCTTGGCTCACCCCAAACTCAAAAAAATGTGCGAATCAAAAATTAACAAAGTCAAGGTCTATCAATGAAGCGACAATATGACTGCAATAAGCACTTCCAGTTTTTTTTTAACTTGTGTGCGAATACCTTTCTTACCTCTTCCTTCGCTATGAATATCACCAATCACAATCTTCACTTTCTCCCTCTTCTTTTGTTCCCTTTCCTCCGAATCCCAATGCTGAGTAGCTGGCTCAAACCTCGTAGTTCTTGCTGACCTCCCAGCTTTTCTTTCATGATAAATTTGGCTGAATCGGTTGTAAACGAGTATAATACACTATAAACTCAGTAAAGCTGCAGGGCTGATAACTTTCTTAATTGCAGCCTTTAAACACTATCACAGCAGACGACAAGTGCACCTGGGGGCTGGAGGTCGTGGGAAATCCCAGTCCACGGCCTCCTACGATTGTCAGCACACCAATCTCGATGTCCTGCCAAGGTGCCATATTGGTCATTAACATTCTGGGTTGTGCATCACCTTCTAATGGTGATAATGGCATCCTGTTTTTTCTCTCCCGCCCACTTTGGTATTGGCATCGAACATGCATATCCGCGAGCAGACACACACACACACACAAACCTTATACATACTTTATACAAAGCTTTTCACGACACATCTACTCAGAATTTCAGATGCAAAATTTTGCATGGAGTCTGCTTTAAATCTACACTATCTGAAACTAGGGTTTTTTTTTTTTTTTGCAGGCAGAAACTTATTTGCAATGGGCCCTTACAGCAGGGCTGGCAGCAATTTTGAAATCGCATTTGTGATCTCAAATGCTAAACTGTGCAACCTGCGATGTAAACTGCCATTTCTCGGCTGCTCAATCAGGACGCAATGCAGCCTTGGCTTGCCTCGCAATGACTGACAGCATTAATCGAGCATCTATGCATGCTTTATTTGCACAATTAGTATTTTACCGAAAATTGCTTAAAATATTGAGTAGCCAATGTGCCTGCCGAATCACCCATCAACATGGGTGCACTTCGAAAAGCCCACCCATGTTTTTTTTGGCCTCGTAACAAGGGTATTGACGGCAGCTTAGTATTACAATGCCGTGATGAAGTCATTACCGTATACGTTCTACATCCCAGAGGTTCCTTGGTGTTAGGTTTGAAGAAAATTTAAACTGGTCCAGTTATGTCAGCAACAATAAAACCAGCATTGCAAGATCCATCGGTGTTATTAATAAATTAAAGCGTCTACTACCTTCTAGATTAAAAAAACAATTATACTATAGCCTAGTGCATTTGTGCCTCCAATATTGTTTATCTTTCTGGTGTACCACGACAAAAAGCAACATCCATAGTTTACTAACTTTGCAGAAACGCATGATTCGGGTAATTGAGAATGCGCCCTATAGAAGCCACTCCACTCCGCTTTTCAAGAAGAATTGCATTTTAACAATAGAAAAACTCATTAACAAAAAAAAAAAAAAAACAGCCATTGCATTATTTAAAGAGGTAAGACTCAATGAAAGCGCCTTTTTTAAAGCACACCTCCCGAATGAACATAAATATAACACAAGGCAATTAACTTACAACAAGGGCAAGATCCGTACAAATTACGGCGTGCAAAAGCTGGCATTCATAGTTGCAGATTTTCTGAATCATCACCCTGGCTTAATCACTATATAATAAATGAATCACCGTCCTTAAGCACTTTAAAAAAAAGCGAACATGTATTTGCTGTCGCTTTAGGTATGACTGTTCATTCTTTGTACACAAATCGCATTCAGAATTTCTGTTACGTATTTCATGTACTTTTCCTTTTTTGTGTATGTATCCAATTTGTGTATCATGCTTGCACTGTGTGCTTGAGTGTTTTGTGCACTCAGAACGGGTTGGGGAAGGGGACTGACACTTAGTCAGGCATTCGTGACTTTTTGTCAGCCTCTTTGACAGAGAAAATTAAAAAAAAAAAAGCATTGCAATAATTCCAAATAGCACCTTCCTTTGACATATAGCCATGCAGCACCAAGGTGGCACTCACTGTGACAACATGCACTCACTCAAAGGGTCACAAGATTTGCCAGTGTGAATGGGGTGTTAGTAGAAAGTTATCTCTAGTCCCTGTGTGTCCTGCTTTCCCTGTATTATGTTCGAGCCTTCAGGTTACCGACGAAGTCCGTCAGGAAATGGATGACCAAAGATATGAACACGCAAGTGCAGTGACCTCTGAGACAGAAACAGCGTCGTGCGGCCACGTGACTGACCCTCCACTGGCGGTTCCTCTCCTCCTTCTCCTTCTCCCTCTCGAGTTCCTCCAGGTTGGTGAAGTGGCGCCGCTGACCCTTGTGGCCACCACCACCACGACTACCACCTCGGCCTGAAAACGGATGGCAAAGGAATTAAAGGAGTACTCACATGACATATTTGACGTGCCATTTTCTTCCTACACTGGAGTTAAGACCATTACTTTATGAAGATCGACACCCTCTAGACCCTAGAAAAAATAGTGAGAGCCCCCTGTATAATTTACTCTAATACTGGTTCCTACGAACCAATTTCAGTATGCAGGTGATCGATGTGTCACAATGCCACAATACACTGGCTCGCCCTGTGCCTGAGAATGCTGTGGCTGCCACCACACATGAGCACGGCAAGAACAAATGCATGCTGTAGACAAGGCAAACTCAAGTTTTCCCCCAGTGCGATTGCTCCCCTAGTGGGCAGATTAGAAGGCCAAGGGTTGCCAGTAGGAACAACTGCGACCCATTTGCATTGGAGCGCATACTACTGGTGGTTTGTTTTTGCAATGGAAAGTACGAACTCGTTATCCTGCAAGCCTTGCACACAGTATTGTTGTGTTGTTCAGCGTCACCACAGTCTCAAGAACACAAAACACCGAGACCTGCCAGTGAAATTCTGCACATTTAAGGAAATTTTATAGACAAGACATGCATCAAACTGTAAGCATAATCATATTTAGCATTTTTCTTCTCGCATGCCTTCTTTTTATCTGTCCGATGTAGTAAACAGAGCGGCCCTTGTGTGTACAGGGATAAAGTATTGTAAGCTTCGTATGTATGGGTAGTCCACTAAATGCTGGCCATTTTTAGGATGAAGCACAACCTGCATGACCTGTGGATGAGAAACATTGTCATGATTGCATGCACAGTGCAGTTTTTTCAAAATGCTGTAATTGTGATAGCTTATATTGGTGGCAATGGAAAGCACAGCAGATGCTCGTCTTTCTTGATGTTTCTGCTGTGAGAAGTGCATTTGTAGGTTTCTGCAAAAGAGCACTGGCGACCACACATTACCGTTTCCAAACCAATGCACACACTGCCGCTCAAACACCCTACATAAGCGTCACGGACGAGAAAGTGAGCGCACAGTCACAATGCAAACAAACTGCCTCAGAGGACCAGTGCAACTGCGAAGTCGAATTTTTTTTAACAAGGGATGCTTTTGCAAGGTGCAGCAGTGCCGCCTTGCTGAGGTTGTCGAGCCTATATCAACGTTTCCCCCCAGCCACCCCGCTTTTCTATATTCTTTTCTTTTACTGCTGCACAATATCAGAAAATTTTATTCTGTGTCATGACATTACAATAATGTTGATAATGCCAGGTCTTTCATTTCAAGAGGAAGTGAAAACATACAAAATATATTCGCATTATTGCGCGAGAAGTCTGTGGGAGAGTTCTTACAACTTCTAAAATATGTGCTAGTGGTCCTTTAAGGATTCACAATGGGATATGAATGCTACTCCGGGAATGGCTTTCATTAGACAAATGCAACTTCCAACGGGGCCTGTCACTCATACCAACTATAAAGCTATGCCTTAGAAGTCAGACGCAGCAATCAAGAAAAAGTGCAGGGGATTTACCCATTTTTTCATTATGCACCAAGAAGAATGCATAAACCTGAGTGAGCCTGTTGGCAAAACGTCTGGCCAACATGCTGGTAAGTTCACGGACACAACATGCTGCTAAAGCACTTTGGCAAGACTTGTTGGCACGATATGGTGCTCTAGTGTGCCTGCTATTAGTGCTCAGTTTTACACATAGGAGGCAATTCTACAGAAGCTAGGCAAGTAGCGCTGTCACGTGTCACCCTGCATGTTTTGCAGTGCAGTTGGTTTCAATCTGTGCCGCTTTCTACAGTATGACTACCTAATACATAACAGCTTATGGATGTAAGATGGTGACAAATTGCACATTATTTGTGCACTTTTACACTTCCAGCATGCGACACCACATTTTGGTCACAAATACAAGTTGTGCGCTGTGGTTGCAGAAACATGTCAATCCGCTCATTCTGACCTGGGACCCCTTCCATGTAATAAATATGTCTCATCCTGCAATATAAAGCTATGAGACTTAATGTCACATCGAATTACATAACACACCTATCTTTCACATGTGGCATTATTTTCTTGTCATGAATGAAAACAGCTAAAGTTGTCTCTTTAGTTTTCATAGCTTTGGCTGCTATGTATAACAGGCACTTGAGTACTACACTTGAGTAGTGTTTAAAAATTGTTGAAGCACTACTTTTCATGCAAAAGGAAGATTTATGAAAACATACAAATGAACGTTTCCAATCTGCATGCATTTTTTTTCTTCTTCACAGGCACATAAGGAACACCCTTTTAGCAGGCAACAGGTGATGATGTACCAAAGCGAAGTTTCATTTTTCCAATCCCAGTGATGTGTAGAACAACTTCCAAAGACTTCAAAACAGAGAGAAAGCACTATTAGCTCTCATTACACCACAATGAGCAAAAGCAGGAGTGAAACTTGCGTGCGCTGACACCTTTTCTCTATCCTACTGCACCACGAAAAAGTACAGGTCTCCCCAACTTGGCTGCACTTACTGTACTGGTTCATGCAGTGCAGCCCGCTTGCTCTTTATCAACGCAACTTCGTTAAGGGCCCCGTATCGAAAAAAATCCGATGTTGGAGCCAGACGTCGCTTAGCGAAAAATCATTCCGAACCAGAACTATGCAGGCCATCTGAGTGGCGTAGAGGCATTACTGAACTAATTCCTCAGAGTAACATACATCAGAAAAACAGTAAAGTACAACCTAAACACACTCTACAGGCAGGATAGCGTTAGATTGCAATTCGAGTATACGAGAAAACAATTCTATTACGGCGGAACTCAAACACAAACTCCTTTTGCAGCATTTCTGCCATTCATAGGGTGGCCATGCCCTCCGAGATTTCTGTGTGTCAGCCAGCACGCGCACGCAGGCCAATCTCAGAGGGAACAGAAAGGCGCACCCCTTTCCTTGCAACACCTCCAGATGGCGCTCGCCTCCACCACATCGCATGCTGCTTCTACCAGAAAGCTCGCCTTCGTGTAGCGTTCAGCGCCAGCGTTTCCCGGTAAACATTACGGCTACATAAGCTGCAGTTGCCGGGAGGCTAAGAAGCAGTCAGGGATCTTTGAATGCTATTGCATTCCACACTTAAAAGCAAAGTTTAAGCGTCCTCCCAATTTTTTTACAGCGTAGTGTGCACCACCAGCACCACGCTTCGGTATTTGTCACTGTGCAAGTGTGACCGGTGCAGGTGTCATGCAAGCCCTTTGCAGAAGGCTACACAGCACTGCTTTCATTGATTTGAGTAGCAGGGATGGAAGGTTTTAGTGCTTTTTCATTAAAAGCCTCACCAGGTCTGGCCATCTTGAGCTGACAAGCACAGAGCATACATTGCACGATAACAATCATGTCTGCAAAGTATTACATCGCTACGTGCCACGGAAAGGTCTGAAATTTCAAACCAAAGGCTGTTACCCTTTTCACTCGTGGCCGCTGCGCTCCAAGCTGGACCGTGACGTAATCATGCCCCTGCGTCTACGTAATCATGTCCGCAGTGTGATGTCGCTTGTGGTGACATGTGACTTCGAGAATTATACAAGACAACATCTGTTATCTGTGGGATCTGTTGCTTGAATTGATGAATTGAAGTTTAGAGAAATAATAAAACGCACAAAAGGAATGTCTGCATCAAACGGAATGTCTGCATGTTTTTTGTTTTACTTCGTACTGAAGCAAGAGAGATGTACTTCAGCTTTGTCTATTTGTTCCCACGGTCGTGCGGTCACGTGCGCAGGTACCGAAACTACGCCATTTTCTACCATGTTCCAGCGCGTGATCACGCTCTGCAATCCACTTGTCCAGCCTCAGAATTCGTGTAGCACTGAATTATACTGCTAGTCATGTTTCCTTGTGCACAGCGCGCAAAATCATGCGCTGCGTGAACGAGACAACAGCCGGCGTGCGACGCCGTTGACGGAAGTGCGTAACGCCGGGGAAAAAAAAAAAAAAAAAAGAAAGCGAGGAGAAAAAAAATGAAAGCAGCACCTGTGACATATGCGTCACGCGATCCTCGAGGTCCGGTATGGAAGAACACAGGGAAGGATTTTTACTTGCGTGGGCTAGACAGGGCGAATGGAGAGAGCGTCTTACTTGGCAGTGGAGTCCGCCTGCTGAAATCATGGGTTCGCGGCACTGAAATATTTTTATCTCTGCTATTAATGAGCCAATTTCAAAATTTTTGCAGCAGAAGGCTCCCTAAAGGACACATAACAACTTCCAGCATATAACCAAAATTTGCCCTGGGGCTTGGTGAGGGGCCCTCTCAGACAGGTGAGAGAGGTTTGTAAAGGATCATGGCATGCATACTTCCCTCCATGCAGGCACTGCACGTGCTGATGAGCAAATAATTTTGGCGAACACTTCATTGCCATCATAGCTATAACCACTCTTTCCTACACCATCGCAGCCATGAACTCAAAAGTGTACCTTAGCCAAGCCAGTGTGCACTGTTAATCAGCATTCACCACTATTCATCATCATTCCAAATGTGGGTGAATGGCGTCATGAAGGGAATCGGACATTTCAGTCCTGAATGGCACCTCCGAAGATTGGGCCAAGAGAAGCTGACTAGGACCAGCACCTTTGCTCCGCTGCTTATGCTATTAGCAAGGCCAGTTTGTGCAGCTAAGGCTGCCTTGAGCTTGCTTCAAAAGCTGCCCAGAGTAATGTCTAGTATTAACATACTAGGAACGGACAGGCCATCTGCTGTACAATCTGAAAAGAGGCCCATAAGATAGCCTCACTTGCACAACAGAAACAGAAGCACCAGTGTTATCAATGTGCCCTGATTTACAAGATCGTTGATGCGTAGGAGCACAGTGCTACCAGTTCACGAGGAAAGAATCTTCTCATGAAATCCGCGAGACCATACGCTGTCGGAGCGCTTAAGAGAAAACACCTGGTATGTGAGCAGTTCTGTTCCAACAACCACCTTGAATGGACAAATAGAGGGAAATATTGTAGTGCACATTTCAAGAAGTGAGTAAGGCACATGAAGTGAGGGCAATCCTGCTTTTCTTCTAGCATCGTCAAAGAGCCAGAGCGGTTGAAGAAGGCAGAGGACCAAGCGGTGTGAAAAAGTAAGATGCTTGATACGATGGCCTAACGCCTATTTTTGTACACCATATTGTAAATTAAATTGTGAAGTTGACTGATTTAGTGATTATTGGCTTTTTATGACTCAAGGGCCAGTTCTGGCCAAAGAGCACCACATAAATTGTGTAGTTTAACAACCCAATAAAGCTTTGGTTGGTGCTACTGATGCGCTTCCTGGTTCTTTTAATGATCATTTCACCAGTACATGACACCAAACTGCCAGCCTGAGTGCCTGTCAATTTATAGATACTCACTGCACGGAATCAACATTTTTGAACCCTACAAATGAACATGAAATAACACTGCTTTTCCATAACCTGAGTAATAGTAGTGTCTGTGATGCTGATGGCCTGCAAATAAGGCCTGTCAGCTATGTGCTTGATATTATTTCACCTGTTCTTGCTCATATCTACAATATGTCTCTCCCAAGGCCAATTCCCAAAAATAATGCAGGTGGCAAAGGTGCTTCCCATTTTCAAAAAAAGGTGATAAAACACTTATTTTGAACTACAGACCCATCTCCATACTTCTGATTTTATCCAAAGGAGTAGAGAAGATATTTTGTAGGTTACCCTGTTTTCTTGAGAAAAATAACTTATTAACCCCACAACAACATGCTTTCCGCAGATTCATGTCGACTTAACTAGCACTCCTTAAGCAGAAAGAACTAATCCTTGAAAATTTTGAGGCACGTTTATTAACCTTAGGTGTTTTTGTCAATTTATCTAAAGCCTTCGATTCTATTGACCATAAACTTCTGGTTCATAAACTAACTTATTATGGCATCCGTGGCATTGCTCTCAGCTTACTTGAATCTTACTTGAACCACAGAAAGCAATTTGTGTATGTAAATGGATTATCATCCAGTGTCCTTCCTGTTCATGTAGGTGTCCCACAAGGAAGCATCTTGGGCCCTCTCTTGTTCAATATTTTCGTCAATGACTTTATTAACATTGATTCTGGCACAATGTACATTATGTATGCCAATGACACCACACTTCTTTTTTCATCCAAATCTCTGGATGACCTGGTCTTACGTGCTAACAGTGTGCTCTCCAAAGTACACCAGTGGTCCCTTGAAAATGGTCTCACAATCAACTCCACAAAAACCAAAGCCTTGCTCTTTCATCCAAGAAATATGAATGTCGTGCTACCTGGAGATATTGTGCTTAACTCCAGTACTACTGAAGTTGTCCAATCAATCAAATGTCTGGGTGTGCACTTTGATCATGATATGACATGGCACTCTCACGTAGATTTCTTCACCGGCAAACTGTCACAGGTGTTGCGTGTTGTCTATTCCTTTAGATAGCTGCCGCAATCCGTGAAATTGCTGATCTATAACTCACTTTTTTTTCAGTCACCTAAATTACTGCTGCCTCGTATGGGGGACAACTTCAGCCACAAATATCCACAAGCTGTTTGTAATCCAGAAGAAATTTCGTGTCATCTGTAATAAGCCTCGTGATTTTCATTCCGCTCCTCTTTTCAGCGCGCTTAGAACTCTTAAATTGCCTGCCCTAATAAACCTGCGCTTCTTGTCAACCTACAGAAGATATGAGAAAAATATTGGCGCCCTCAACTCTCTCGCTAATCTCCCAAAACGAGAAACCCCTTACACAACTCGAGCTCCTGAGACTTGGTGTGTTCCTCAACTTCGGACTAATTATGGCCAGCAAATGTTATGCCACTGGCTGCCTAGTTTACTCAATGATCTCACCAGATGCAATATTGATGTGCTCACTTGTTCCGCAAAAAATCTGCGTGATATGTTTCTGCAATCTTGACTGTGTACGGTTGTACTTAGTGATTTTTGCCCTTAGTGTTATTGCTCTTCTTTCTTTTTTTCTCCTCTTTTTTTTCCCTTAACGTTTCCTTCCTGCCCTGCTGCTTTTCTGCAGCTTTTTTCCCTTTGTTTTTTCCGCCACAACCATGTACCTCCTTGCTTGTGGAAACAAATCAAATGAAATGACTTGGTACATGGTATATTGATGAAAAATTCAGCACAAAGAACAAAACAACCCACAAGGAAGAGACAAGACAAAGCACCAGTGCTTGTCTCTTTGTGGGTTGTCCTGGATTTTGCGCTGAACTTTTCACCTTCAAAATTAACCCAAAATTGAACAGTGGGTTATGAGGCACGCAGTAGTGGAGGACTTGAGTTCTTCAACATCCACCCAAACCATCGTGCACAAGCGTTCTTGCAGACACCACAGCCATCGGAATACAGTCACCGCGGCCGGGACCAAACCCACGACCACGCGCCTAGCAGAACAAGGCTATAAGCACTAACCACTGCAGCATTCTCTTAACACAATAATGTTTTGAGAGATAATAAAAAGCAAATATGCTTTGCGTTCCTGCACGCATCCCCAATAGCTCTTACATTTTTTGAAGCAAACAACAAAGCTCATCATCGCTGCCCCTTTCTCCTTGCTATGTTCACGCCACTACACTCGCACAATGCGGACTTGTGCAGCACTCTCCAGAAGTGGTGCAGAAAATGCAGGCAAAGTGAGGGCACCTTAAGTTCCCTGAATGAGTGCACAGGTGACAAGACGGACTTCAATGTTCAGTGAAACCAAACAGGCAACAGTCGCATAGATTAACAAGCATGATCAAAAAGTCTTCTGTAGGAAGGCGGCTGACAGCACGAGCCAAATACAGGGGAATATGAAAAAAGATCTGCAGACACACTGACCCAGACACAAATAACCACCACCCTTCGAGACTGTAAAAAGTAAGCTGTACACTGCAGCCGATAAGGCTCACCCTTGGCACAGGTATCGCCTACCTCACCAACGAGAGAGAGAGAGAGAGAGAGAGAGAGAGAGAGAGAGAGAGAGAGAGAGAGAGAGAGAGAGAGAGAGAGAGAGAGAGAGAGACCAACTTTAAAATCATATGCTGCATATGTTAGCCTGGCTGATTGCCTACATGCTACACTTCCTCTATGTGAGCTAGTTAAAGGGCCCTTCTTACCAAACATGAGAACAAAGTGTTCAATGAATGTAACCAAGAAAAATGTTGTGAAAGGGACCTATTAAGAAGGACATATGATGAGACGAATGTTTACTTTCTGCATTCGACTTCTGCACAACGCTTACTCTCGACGCCGCAGGAGTGTCCGTAGAATTGTTATCGCAATAATATGTGCCTTACTGAATTTCCCCCAGTTAGAGGCTGACGTAAGGCGGCCTGTCAATTAACGCGACAACGGGAAACGCCACGGCACTTGATGAGAAATCTGGCCAGCACTCGCCACCCTTATGATGATTGACATCTCGAGCTTCCAGCAAACGCGGGAACCAAATTTCCGTACTTCAGATCACAGTCTATACGCCAGTCACGCCTTGTGAATCGGGTCTGTCAATGGGGCGCTCAGATTCCGCGCAATGCAAGCAGCACCGGTTTGTCTTTAGCCCATTCAAACGCACGCGGCGCCATGCGACGCTGCGCGAAAATACACTCCGTACGTCAGCCCGCCGAAAAATCTTTTGGGCCGGTCATGTTCTCTTTCGCAAAAGAGCGAACCAGCCAGAAAAGCTGACGAAACGACTTCCAGCTATTCGTTAATCCATCTGCTTCTTTTATTGGCACACCGACATATGCCAACACGATCTCCCTTTTATCAGCAACCATTGCGATCATTTAACGGCGCTCTCAAACAAACTAGCCGGTGTACAGCAGTCGGTGTAGGTTTCGCATGGGACAGCTGGTGAATTTTGCATGAGCAAGATCAGAAAACAACGGAAAACAAGGCAAAGTGGCCGCACGCTCGCTGTGCTGCAGCGTAGCCCTAGGCACCCGTGGCTTACCTCGTCCTCTGGGGGGCATCTTGACAGTCGCACGCAGCTACAGGTAGAGCAGAAAAGACAGCGACAAGGGCGCTGTGTGCCAGACGAGATGGCCGAAAACACCGAGAGGAAAGCGAAGAAAGGTCGCACCGCGATTCTCCGAAAGATTTGATGGCGGTGGACGACTTCCCAGCGAAATGCTGGGGTCGCTACTGACTACAAAGAAGTTCAAGAAATTATAGGCGCCGCAAGCTACCAGTATCCCATTATAAGCAACTTTTGTTTAACAAATAATATGACCAATATACAATAAAGCTAACGCAAAAATAATGTTTACAAAGTGCAAATGAAAACGTTTATTAGCTGCTCTTGATTTGAGATCTAGTGCAAATTTATCAATAAAGGCGGCGCTAGTGTTTGTCTCCATAGTCTGCTACAGTTTAGGGCGGCGTGGTGATTCAATAGATTTATCCACGATGTGAAATATACCAGCTAGCGCCAAATGCAGTGGTTCCTAAATATACTTATTTTTTGTTGCCTGCATGTTACTTCAACCGCAAATGTTTCGTTTGAAAAGAAACGAAACTGGAGCAACGCCTCCTTTACTAGATGCCTGCCGCGTTGTGGCGTTGTCCGGTAAACTCGGTTCCGTGCCCTCTCTCTTTTCTCGTCTCCGGATGGATGGAGGAAGGTAGGAGCGTCCCTTTTGAAATGTGGTGATGGCAGTTGCCATCATGCTCATCTTTGGGAGAGAGAGAGAGAGAGAGAGAGAGAGAGAAGTTTAATGATACGAAATGCCGAGAGGTCAGCTTGAGGTATATTCCTCTAGCCAGCTACTCGGCGTTGGGGGAAAGAAAGAGGGAAGAAAGAGGTGCATGATGGGTGACGATGACCACTCTAAAAGAACAGTTTACACCCTTTGGCGTGCCCCTTCTGCCGCACAACGATAATCGTCATCTGCCTTGATGCGTTTCCTTTCTTTAACGCTGCGAGCCCGGAACTTTCCAGTAATGAACGGCACGCGTGTTATCAGCATAGAACAGTTTACACCCTTTGGAGTGCTTCTTCTGATAACGCGCGTGCCGTTCGTTACTGGAGAGTTCCGGGCTCGCAGCGTTAATGAAAGGAAACGCATCAAGGCAGATGACGATTATCGTTGTGTGGCAGAAGGGGCACGCCAAAGGGTGTAAACTGTTCTCAGAGTGGATAGAAGGAAGATGTGGAACATATGGCAAGCAATTTGGCATGCTCAAAGTCTGCAATCCAGGACCGTAATTTTTAAAGAGTTCAGTAATGCCTGGATGGCCTTGAAACTCGATTGAGCATATGGCCAAAGGCCTAAAATAACGTCCTCCGACAACGGTGCGCTGTCGAGACGCGTAAGGTCGTTGTCCAACATTTCACGCTCTTCCACGTACTTAGGGCAGTCACAAAGCACATGACCTATAATCTCAGTCACATTGCACACCTCACAGTGTGGAGACTCGGTGCGTCGCATGAGGTGCACGTATCCGCGCGTAAACGCTACCCCCAGCCTTAGTCTGTGCAGAAGACTGGCACAGCTGCGTTGAATTTTCGGTGTGTGTTTGTGTGTGTGTGAAAACATTTATTGGAATGAGGTCCGGAGGCTCGACTTCTTAAGTCAAGGCGGGCCGCTCCCACGTTGGCACTGTCAGGCCAAGCCTTTCAGCGACATCATGGGCGGTAGCCTAAAATTCATGGTAGGGTCCAATCTCTGGAGTCGTCTGTGGCGATTATCCGGATTGTCCCAGTGCTTTGCTGTCAATTTTCGGATGACACTGGAGAGGAGACAGTTGGCGTCCGCTCTTGAAAAAGGAATTGAAAGCAGTGACTCTCGTTCTTCGAGTGCTTTCTTCGCTTCGGCGTCAGCCAGTTCGTTGCCCTGTATACCACAGTGACTGGGAATCCACTGAAATGTGATGTGGTGGCCGTTTTCTTGCGCTAAAGTGTAGAGCTCGGCAGTTTGAAGAGCCAACACTCTGTAAACGCTTTCTTTCATCACCACTCTAAGTAATTGAAGAGCCAATTTTGCGTCACTGAAGACTGTCCATATTTGAGGAGCCTGTCGCGAAATATATTGAACGGCCTCTCTGATTGCCACTAGTTCCGTAGATGTTGTATTCGTCTTGTTATGCAGACGAAACCGTCGAATGACTTGATGCGCAGGTACGACGAAAGCCGCACCAGACGCATACGACGAGACCGATCCGTCTGTATACACGCTCACCGAGGAGACATTCTTTCGACATATATTCAAGTGTTAAATGTCTGAGGTCGGGAATTCCGGGAATAGATAGACGTACCGGTATTTTGGACATTACCCATGGGGGCATACGTGGAAGGTCAGCCGGGGCAAAGTATGCTGGTATGGCAGATTCTTGGCATTTAACGGCTCTTGAAAAAGTGGAGTCCGGCCGTATATCGGGTAGTGTCGATAAGAGATGGCGTCCATGACGGCACAGCACTCGCAGGAATACTCGAAGAGGTTCGCATCGTAGATAGACAGGTAAAGGGGTGACGCGAGCCTCCTCAATTGTACCGTGGGTTGAGGTGCAACGTGGAACACCGAGACATGTTTTCAGCATCTGTGCCTGGGCACTTTCCAGCGTACGCAGACATGACGGGCTCATACTTGATAAAACTGGCAGGCTATACCGAATGTATCCGACGTAGAGAGCCTGGTACAGCCGGAGTAGCAAATGCTCAGATGGACCCCACTTCGTACCGGCCAGAAAGCGAAAAACTTGAGCAAGCCCAGTTAATTTTTTCTTTAGCATTGGCACATGTTTCGACCATGAAACACCGCGGTCAATGACAACGCCGAGGTATTTGTGGTGGCTGACACATGGGATGGCATTTCCATTGATCATAATTGGATACCAACACATAAGCTTCCGTGTGAATGCTATCGCAGCGTACTTGTCTGGGGCCAGTTGCAGTCCTTGGCACTGCAGGTACCGAGACGTTAAAGAAACAGCTCGCTGCAATCTGGCACGAATTTGCGGTCGCGTTACTGCGGATGCCCATATGCATATGTCGTCTGCGTAGGTACTGATGCGTAATGTATCAGGAATTATTTCCGCAAGGCCAATAAGGGCAACATTGAAAAGAGTCGGGCTGAGAACTCCTCCTTGAGGCACTCCACGGACCACAGCGTGTCTTGTCGTTTCGCCATCATTCGTGGACATGAAGACTATACGACCATCTAGGTAATTTTCAATCCACATGTAGAGACGGCCGCCGATGCCCAAATTACTGAGGGCATCAAGAATGGCTTCGTGCAGTACATTGTCATAAGCTCCTTTTATGCCTAAGAAAACTGCTCCTACAAGTCGGTGTCGCTTTTTTTCGTGTTCGATCGTGTACACGAGATCAATGACCCCATCTATTGCAGACCGGCCACGTCTAAAACCGGTCATCATTTCAGGATAAAGCTCATTCTTTTCCATGAACCATTCTAATCTAGTGAGCACCATCCGTTCCATCACCTTACCGACACAGCTAGCTAAAGCCACTGGCCGGTAAGATGACATTTCGTAAGGCGATTTTCCTGGCTTTAGGAGGGCCACCAAACGGCTGGTTTTCCACTGCTTCGGGACTGTACTGGATGACCACGTGGCGTTATAGTATGACAGCAGGACTTTCCGACCGTCCATCCCATGGTGGCACAGAGCAGTATATGAAATACCGTCAGGTCCAGGGGCAGATCGTCTCGACGCAGCAAGTGCAGCTTCCAATTCCGGCATCGTGAAAGGAAGGTCAAGACGATCATCTTTAGGAGGTAGCACGGGTCGATCCAATGTTGGAGATGCTGAAACATCGGTACGGGTGACTCTCTTACAGAAGTCTTCGGCAACCTGCACTTCCGTCAGAGATTGGTGAAGTGCTAGAGCACGGAAATGATGTTTCTGCTGAGGAGGGGCACGAAGGCTTCGTACTATCTGCCAGATCCTAGTAAGTGGCTTTCGAGGATCTAGAGACGAACAGAAGGTCCTCCACCGTTGTTTTCCCATTTTTTGAAGGTGACGCCGTATTTTTCGTTGAGCTCGTCGACATAAGACAAGGTCTAATGACGACTGAGTTCGCCTAAACTTCCTTTCCGCTCTATGACGGATCGCTCGGAGCCGTTCATATTCAATATCAATCGCCGTTCTGGATGTAGGTGCACTGATGATACAATAATGTCTTCTATATCAGATGGTGAAGTGATGTCTCCGCAGTACTCTTCGACAGATGTAGAGAATGTGGACCAATCAGTGCAGCGTACAGCAGATGCAGTTGATTGCACAAACCACTTATCTGCACATATGTTGGTATATGATCGCTCCCATGCGTTTCTATGTCCAAGCACCAATTGACTAAGGGCAGGAGACTCTGAGATACAATAGTGAGGTCTAAGCAACTTCCGTAGGTAGTGCCGCGGATGTAAGTTGGAGATCCATCGTTGATGACAGCCAGACCTTCAGTGTGTATGAAGTCCATCAAGTTCCTACCCCGACAGTTCATTGCGGCACTTCCTCAGTAAGGATGATGAGCATTGAAGTCGCCAATAACAACATGAGGGCCTGGGGAACTTTGTAACACAGCGGATAGATAAGAGAGTTCAAGTCTCTGTCTAGGAGGTATGTAGGCGCCGATGATCGAAAACACATGTAGTTTATGTTTTAGTGTCACACACACATATTCATTGCTGTCATGTGGAGTGATCGTGTTCCGCACAAACGTCATGTCACTGCGCATACACATTAACACTTTGCTCTTGTGTCGATCTTCACGTGACCAGAGCTTAACGTACCCAGAAAGGCGAAATTCCGACGTGAGATTTGGCTCGCATATCACGATCACTGGGAAGCGGTATTTGAAGACTCGTTGCCTAAAGTCAGACATGCGGCCGAATAGACCTCGAGCATTCCATTGCATTATAACAGAATGATGCATCTTCTGTTCCAATGTCCAGTGTTTTATCGTGAGAGCCATGATTAACACCCTTATTTTAGAGCCGCTAATAGCGGCTCCATAGCATCTAACGCCTTCACGACTGATAGTGCAGTTGGCGTTGCCAATCCGGAGAGTAACATACAGATAGTGTTTACTAGCTGTTTAAGCATGTTTATTACCTTTTCATTTCCAAGCCTTTCATTACCCTCCCGGCACTTGGGGAGCGCCGAAGGAGTATCTCCTCCGGAAGCGCTTAGTGGTAGCGAAGGCCACTCTACAGCCGAAGAGGTTGGACGCACGTTGGATGAAGCCTCATTCCTTGACGGGCGCGGAGGTACTGGGGGTGGCGCATCTTGTGTGTGCCGGCCTTGCTCACTCTGTGGCCCGTTTTGCACCCAAGTACTCAAAGGAAGTGCCTCTTTCCCCCGGGGCTTGCTCTGGGAGCGGCGACGCCTTTTCTTGCGGACGGAATCGGAAGCCTCCTTGTGCGTGGAGTTCTCTCTCCCCATTTTTCTCAGAATTTGCCTCTCCTCTGCCATATTGGGGCAGTAATTAGATGTCGCTTCATGGGCTCCGGAGCAATTTGCTCATTTCATGGCGTCAGTCTCACAGGAGTCTACCTGATGAGCACCACCACATCTTCGGCACAACGTAGGATTCTTACACACAGCACTCACGTGGCCCAGTTTGAAACACTTGTGACACTGTAACGGTCGTGGTACATATGGACGCACTGAGTGCCTCACATAACCTACTTTGACCGATGCTGGCAAAGAGTCTGACTCGAACATCAACTTGATGCACCGCGGGAGCGGCCGAATCAGTGGATGTCGAGGATTCGCACTGTAGACGATAAAAGAGATCGCAGGTCTTCATCCTTTACGTCAATGTCCACATCTGATACCACACCAGTGCAGGTATCCTTGCCGTACGCTAGTAATGAGCCAACTGGGATGTTGCCAACCACTTGAATGCCTTTCAAGGCCTCCAATACTGCCTGAGAATTCACGTCCACCATCAGAATGTTCTTCCGAGCATTAATGTGGATCTCTCCCACATGTGCTGAGGCTATTCGATCGAAGTATTTGGTCAGCGATTGTCTGTTCAACGAATTCATATTCGTACCTTCCGTAGTTGGGGTGTAGCCCACGGAGAAGACCCGTTCGTCACATCTGATTTTATGAGTAGAATCACTGCCTTCTGACGTCCGGCGAAGCTTGCGCTTCAAGTAGCGCGATTGGACTAGCGTGTAATCACTGTCCGATTCCATCTCTGCCCCTGTTGAGCTGTCAGATGAATCGGAAAGCCTATAGTCGGTGATGTCACGGTTTCCCACGGACAGGACTACCGCCGCGGGACTCGCCTTGCCATGAGGGCGCGGAGGTCCTCCGTCCCCCATTCCGGAGGACGACGTCTTCGGGGAAGCTCCTGATAGGCAGAAGTCGCACAACTTTGAAGAACCACAGAACAATTAAGGACTGCCGTTCCGCACTTCTTCGTCTTCTGCTCAGCTTTGTATTTTTGTTTAAGCGCCGGCCTTTTGCTTAATTGTGCTGTAAGTTATTCAAATTCGCAATTTTCTTTAAATACCTCTTTCTACACTTTTAACCTTATGTCACCTCTTTGCTTTTGAGCCACCAATCCTCCAATCGTCTTTTGCTAATTTCCACCGCATACTTATTTACATGACTACCGGATGAATAAATGGATTGATATTATGAGCGTCCCATTTGGAACGGGGCGGTGGGCCGCGCCACCAAGCTCTTGCCACCATACTGCCCAATGTCCTACCTAAGTTAAACAATAAAATTTTTTTTTAAAGAAATGAGCACTATGAACTCCCACACTCAAATCTTCTGATCCCCTGATCCCGCGAAAAGGCAACGAGTGCCTCTCATGGCGAACGCCTGCAACTTAGATCACGTGCCAGAAGGACTTCTTGGGCAAGTTGGTGCTTAGATTTCCTAGGTATACTTCGTTGCGCAAAATACATTTCTTGAAAAGGGACAGAAGAAAGGAAGACAGTGAAGTGCCAATAGTGAAGAAGACAATAGTGAATATTTAGGAAGACAGTGAAGCGTTGGCGCTTCACTGTCTTCCTTTCTTCTGTCCCTTTTAAGGAAATGTATTTTGCGCCACAAAGTTAGAGTGTACTAGAGTACACTCTAACAAAGTATACTTAGGAAGTTAGATCACGTGCTGCGGCCTCTGAGCATGGCCATGGCATCTCTCACCGTCTCGGAGGCCCGCGATAACACTCGCTGACACAGGCCCGCGCTCTCGCCAGCGGAAGCATTCAGCCACCGCTTCCACATCAGCCGGAAGTTGAAAAGGCAACGAGCGCCGCCTCACGGAATTTATGCTGAACTAAGGGAACCGCCGCTACACTAGCTCTTAGGCAAAGTAGCACCCTTTGGAGTGCCGCTTCTGCCACACAACAATGATCGTTATCTGCCTTGATGCGTTTCCTTTCTTGAAAACGCCGCGCCCGCTACTTTCCTGTCGGGAATGCTATCATGCTGATAACGCGCATGCCGTTCGTTAGTGGAAAGTACCGGGCTCGCAGCGTTAAAGAAAGGAAACGCATCAAGGTAGATGACGATTATCGTTGTGTGGTAGAAGGGGCACTCCAAATGGTGTAACTTTGCCTAAGAGTGAGTAAAGGAGGCATTGACTGGAGCAACGTACAGGAGGAGGATTCAAACGACCTCTCTCCCTCCTCCACTGCTGACTGCGAGTCAGATGCCAATAGACTGCGCTAGACAGTTACTGCGATCAGTAACAATTGTTCCTTCCCTTCTTTTTTAATTTATTTGTCTAGTTATTCAGCACAAACAACAAATTACTGCTACTACTACTACCACAGGAGCAAATTTTTCATCTTTTTGGCGGGGGGGGGGGGGCATACTGGGACCCGAACAGCTTTCCGAACCCCATAAATATATATATATATATATATATATATATATATATATATATATATATATATATATATATATATATATATATATATATACATATATATATATATATAAGAGAGTTTACAAGGACTCATAGTAGGACATTGTTCAGTTTCACAGCCTGAGTCCTCTCGCACCACCAAGAATCTGGCGTCTCCCGGTGGTGTAATCTTCCTTCGTGTAATTGTCGTATACTTGGCTATTACTAATACTGCTTCGTCTTTCCGGAGAAACTGCAGCCTCTCTCTATCTTTCCTTTTTCTGCGAGTCTCAGAATAAACGCGGCTGCGCAGGACTGCCGTTTATTCTCACTTCTAGTGAATACGGCTTGGCCTCATACGGCTTGGTTACTGAATGCATTATACAGGGTGCTCCAACTATCGTGAACCAAGATTTAAAAAAAGAGCGGTAGTGTTACTCCAGCCACCAGTAACATTTTTATTACTGGGATTTATTTTGGTAATTGCAATTAATTATCAAACTCGAGAAGTACTGTCCTAATTGTCAAAGCATTGATGGGACATTTGTAGGAACCTTAAAAGACATCTAACTGCGATGTTTTCAGCGACGTACTAATTGCGTACAATTTTTTCCGACTGCCAAAGAAACCTCACGAAATATGAAAAATACCGCATGACTGCGCCCCCATCACATCATAAAGCAGGCCTCTCAAAAAAGCTGATTGAAAGGAATTGCATCGCCTGTCGCAAACCCGAAGAGACAGCGCATCACCTTGATAATGGTACGGAAGGAGCACCGACCAGGTTTCGCGGTTCGCAGTTATTCCTTACTCTCATTTCTGCATCACACTTATTAGTATCTGTCTCTCAAGGCCGAATGATCAAATTGATAGGAAGAGCCCCTTGATAACGCGGCCGAAGCACCGCCTTGACCACGCACGAAATGCGAAAAGCATGCTGATAAGCATGCATATAGCATGTTTCAAAATCCTGGCTTTGCTCGCACCGCATCGACACAGTGCGTACGCAGCTATACTTCGCGCCAGAAAGTTGCTTCGGATCAAAGCCGAATTAAAGCGAATGTTTTATTTTTCCTGAAAGTGTACGCGTGCCGCAAAAACAGGTTCGTGACGAAAAATAAAAGCGACACAAAGAGACCGAGAAGCGACCCACGAGTAAAGGCAAAACCGATGCGTTCAAGAAAGAAAATATATACCACTTCTAAATGAGCCGAATTGGCGATCGGGATGCTCGCAAAAAAAAGAAAGAAACATCAGATGTCAGTGTGCCCTTATATATGAATTCATACGCCCCGTTGAACCCCAGCTGCTGCCTAGAGGACGTGTTAGAATAGGTCTCCTACTGCAGCTACGCAGCCCTGAGTCCACTTTATCACATCTTCAGTGGTTTTCTTGATGACTGACGCTGGAATTCTACGGCAGGCATCCGTTATCCCTCATCATCATCATCTTTCATGTCCACTGCAGGACGAAGGCCTCTCCCTGCGAGCTCCAATACACCTGTCCTGCGCCAACCGGTTCTAACTAGCACCCGCAAATTTCTTAATTTCATCGCCCCACAGTCTTCTGCCGTCCTCGACTGCGCTCCCCTTCTCTTGGCACCCATTCTGTAACCCTAATCGTCCACCGGTAATCTAACCGTTACCTAATCTGACGCCTGTCTCGATCATGTAAGCACGATCTTTCACATAACCCCAAAGAAAGAAATCGAGTGGAGAGAGGTCAGGTGACCTAGCCGGCCGATATACAGGCCCATGCCTTCCAATTTATTGCGCATGGAAAGTCGCACCCCGCCAGTTTCATGCTCGGCTGCTGCTATGTGCGGGTGCCCCACCTTGCTAGTGTCACAGATGTAGAAGACGTGACAGCGGGACTTCGCTGAGAAATTCATCAACCTTCCTTCAAGGATTTGGTCCACGTAACACTGTCCAGTCAGTGTGTGATCGAAGATGAGACCGATTGTAGCACCGGCGTAAGTTCCGCACCACGCATTGAACGACCACTGGTACTGGTGCCGGTTGTTCACCTGGGCGTTACAGCGAAAATTTCGTCATCTGTACATGTTCCTAGGCTTGCCCAGCTTGCCGTGTTAATTCATCTGTACACATGATGTTGCTCAAAAAGTCCGGTGACGCATCAGCTTTTATGAAGACCCAATCCGAGAAATATAGATGATTGTACAGGTAAGGCACGTACCACGGATTTTCTTTCTCGGGGGGGGGGGGCAACCCAAGGTAACTTCTATGCAAATGAAGGGGGTACTTTACTAGTACAAATGTGGATAACGCCCACCATTCGCCCTAAAAGCCCGTAAACCCACAAAATAAAAATGAAATAAGCTGTATTTTACAGGTACGCCTGTGCGATACACCTCTCCTTTACTTGGCAAACAAGGAACTACGTCAAATGGACTTGCGCAGGAAAGAAGCGCAGGGAGAACACTGCCGAGAACAAGTAAAGCAGTCAAAGTCTAAAAAAAGATTACTTAGTAGAATACAACTTAAAAAAAACAGCAGTTGGCAACCAAGGCACACAGACCGCGCGGAGTTGTGTTACTTCGCAAGCCAATCGCAGAAGCAAACAAAATCGTTGTCATGCGGCCCTTTCAAAATGGCGTAGTACTTGATACCTCCGGTAGGGTGGTTACCTCCGGAGAGTCTGCTGTTCTTGAAGAGTCTTCTCGTCGGCGGAAGCAATGAGGTGTGCAACAGACATGGACAAAGTGTATGGAGTCAGAGCATTTCACTCTCCAGAAGTCTGCGGTGCCGTTCGTTTCACTGCTGAACCCGTTTTACTCATGAAACTTCACTGCGAACGGAAGTGAAACTTGACAATAAATAGTTGCAGCAAAGCAAGCATATCATTCCAGTTCAATAAAGAATTAGGCTTTGGCCTTTCCAATATCCCGAGCAGCAGAAAGTCCCCATTACAAGGTCGGCCCAACGTCTCTGGCCGACTGCAAAACGGTTGGCCCGACCTCGGCACCCGAGGGGGGGCCGGCATCGGGGATTGACACTGGCTTCACGTCTAACGACCATCGGCAAAGGCCCGGCCCCTGTAGCCGACGTGGCCGAGTGCACTCTGCACGCGGGCCGACTACGACCCAACATTTCGTAAGCACCGGTTTGCCATTGACCATCGGCTGGGTGCGGACGTTTTTTTCTTTATTCTTTATTATATTAAAAAAAAACACATCAGGTGTTTCTTTTTTTGCTGCGTGTTACGTTTTCAGGTCAACGATATACAGTTTAATAGAGGCGTTTAACTCGCGCTGACAATTAATATACGCGACATGCGCGTATAATTTACATGTAAAACATAATTAAACGCCACTAACTATTCTCTGTACTCGTTAGTATAAGTACGTAACACGCAACAAAGAAACACGTGAACGCAATGTTCTCTTTTGGGGTTTATTTTGCAATCATAAAGTAAATAATTTTTTTCGCGCAGCAGTGTTAACAATTTGCAAGCAATTTTTGTTCACTGAAGTAGTACGATACAGCTAAAGGACAGTACTGGTGTGCTGTGAGAGTTTTGCATACTGCCTGGGAGTCTCTCTTTCAGCCGTTCCATGTTCTTGGCTCTGAACGGTACATCATCCAGTATTTCTCTGTCCCCGTCGAGAGTGAATCTTGGAAAGTTACAGTTCTCATACAAACTGAAACAAACGAACAAACAAATAATATAATAATGAATAACTCTGTGAACCATGCAGATGATTTAGTGGACTTTTTCACATTTGTGTGCAACAAATCCTGATCCTGGCACAGCCACAGACAGAATTATTATTTCGTCGTTGCACATGTATGTAGAGACACATACTGTGTACTTCCAGTTAAAATTAGTGCGTTCAACTTCTGCGACGTGATTCACGGTTTAGAACCGCCCAAGCAAACATGAGGACAGGAAGGATCGATTTACTGACTTGGCTCGGAATATTGTTGCAAAAGATATACACCCAGGCGAGGCGATCAATGAATACCACAACACATGCTGCACAAACAAAGTAGCACGCAAAGAGCCACGCGATCAAAGTATATAGGTTTACACAACGTCGATACTGCAGTGACAAAGTTTCACACGTAAACTATGAAAATGTGACGACAGAACAATTGAGGAACAACTTACATAACGGTTGTCCACAGTGTTTCACGTACATTCCTTTCTGTCTGATGTTCCTAGATCTACTCAAGTCCATATGCGGAGAAGTGCCACACACAATCCATTCTTACCTGCAATGTACCAGACGTATATCTTACAGTACTGGGTATTTAGAGTTTTCTTTTTTCATCTCTGGGAACAAAAGCGAAATCGAATTAATTGACTTTTCCGCAATGACAAACAGACAAGCGTTTTACCTGATTTCTTCCCGAATGGTGATATCACTTCCGAGCGTAGCAGGTCATTCGCAGACCATGCTTCAATTTAAGCAGCGTCGTTCCAATGTTTCCTAGAAAAAAATAAAGGAAAATACCCCACGCTTACAAGACGAAAAAATAAGATTGAAATATATACATGAAAGTACGTCTCACATTTCCTTGTCTCAACTCTCGAACGCTTGATCCGTTCTCATATAAAGCTCTTCTTTTTTCTTCCTGCCAGAAACAACAACACCAACAACAACAAAAGAACAAGGAGTTCATCATACATTGCAAAACCATTTGCGCAATACAAAGCGAGTTTTGTTCACTTGACAAAGGCGGTCATGTATTACACAACGTAAAATTAAGATTCCACTTACGAGTACGCATATTCTGAACGGCGAAACAAGGCGGCTCCACTCCATGGAAAGGGCTAGCGTTCTTCTTGTCCATGTTACTTTGTGTAGTTTGCGTTTATATGCGCAGTCCATGATAACAGAAATGCACCAACTAGTCCACTATCGAGACGCGAAACGAGCTGGCATCCAGGGCTTGCATTTGGCGGGAACTGGCGCCCTTGCCGCCCTAGCTGCCTGCGGCCCCGCGAGCGGGCGGCGTTGCGCCTGACGAACAGCAAAGCCCCGCTTCGCTTTCTCGCCCCGTCCTCGCTGGTAGGAGCTGATGCTGACGGAGAGAATCGCCCGTCCCTGCGTTCCAAGAAGCTCTTCATTCGTTCTGGGAGATGCGACGGCGCAAGACGACCGCGGTTCCCCATACTTTTCCTTTCTTCTTTTTTCGCTGTATCCTTCTTGGTGTGTGTGTGCGTGTTGTGCGTGTGCGTGCGTGCGTGTGTAATGAAAACTTGCGATCTAAATTTTGCAGGGATTGGTAGCTCTATACGAATATGTAATAGCTAATATATATAATAATTTTGACCTCTTCAATGCGTCGAAGAGTAGTTTGGGTGCTACGTTTGTTACCATGTAGGTTTTGTTTTCTTTTTTGTGAATATTGTTTATATATTGTATCATCTTGCTTTGTTTCCTTTTGTTCTTGCTCATTATTGTATAACTGTTGTTACACTGTGCAATTACCTTTGTTTTAAAAGTCTTGCTGTGAAGACGCTGCCAAACGAAAGGGGGCTGCGGCTTTGTCAAGCTGTATCTGACAGCTTTTTCTGCGACTCCGCTGTCTGTACCTTTACCAAGGCAGAAATAACTAAATTGAATTTTAATAAATATTCATCTTCAATGCATTGGGTCTATATGTGCACGAAGTTCGATATGTGCGTCCATGCATGCACAGTCAATACGCCTTCCAGGTGAACTTTGCACGAAAACGGTAGATATGCCTCACAGGAAACGGAGCTTGAAAAAACACTCATGAAGTACCATAAATTTATTAATTATCAACTGCTTGATTGTTGAATGTCATTAGTTTATTGTGCAAAGGTTGTAATAATTTGATCTAACTCTAGGTCTTCCCAATCAAATACACGTCGACAGCAGAAATGCTCGCTTTGTATGACTGACATTGATTGGCATGCCGCCTTAATTATTCTTAGACGAATTCACAGTAGCTCCAAAAATTGCATATTCTGACATCTCTTGGCTTCGTATAATCGCCTCTTTCCCACTCCCCAGTGAAAACATCCAACCGAAATGTTTTCCTGAACTGTACAGTCCGCGAGTCGCCTGCGTTTATACCGTCTGACGATTTTTGCTGTGGTGCGACAGGGCCGTTTACAATTAACACGCCGTTCACGAACAATTTCGCTTGAGTGTTTCCGCTGTGCTATTACGCCTATTACTATTACGAGAACTGTCTAACCCAATATACACTTCATTAAATTTTGTTCACCGTTAAATAGTTATTTTCTCGATAGCTTACCTCCAAAAAAAAAGGAAGCAATAATGAACGATCCAATAGTGTTTCGAAACGGAACATATCCGTTTTCGAAGTATTCGAATCTTGTGATTTTTGGTAAAGGAAATGTAATACTTCCGCGATGTACCACCACCTGACATCTCTGACATTAGGCTGTCGCATGCTTTTCGTTCCAAGCTTCGTGACCTATTTAGATTGACCTTGCCATTAGTTCTTTTATTTGGAACGTCGCCATGGCTCGTGGAGATTGCGAGTTTCAGCCAACTCCGCATCTTCTGCATAGCACCCCAGCGCTCGCTTTCAGGGACAAATCTAGTGATGCAGCGCGTCAGGGTTAAAACCTCTACTGGTCTCAGGTTAGGCTTGAAACGGCATTTAGGGCGTAAGTCTAGAGTTTTGCAATATCCTCTATAACAGCGCCTCCGAGGACAAGTGTGTTATTTGGCGGTAACATATGGTAGAAAAAAATTTTCCTCTTACTTGGAGCTCTTGAAGTTTAAGTAAGAGTAAGAAGTAAAAAGTAACCTTCAACAAGAATTCCGCGTGATGGATCGTAGTAGGCGTACAGATGGTCAAAAAGTCGATTCCAAGAATTACTTCGTGGGGACACTCGGCCAGTACGGTGAACAGGACTAACACTGGACGGCCGGCAATGGTAAAAAGGGCGGTGCACATTCCCATCACGGCTGTCGTACTGCCATCACCTACTCGGACGGCAGGCGACTCGGCAGGTGTCAGGACTTTACGGAGACGGCTACGAAGATCTGATCGCACAAGCAACACCTGAGCACCAGTATCGATGAGGGCTTGAACGGGTACATCATCAACAAAAATTTCAACAAGGTTCGGTCGAGCAGTAGGGGTCAGCAGAGGTTTTAAAGTCCGAGTCGTCAATGCAGCCGCACCTCCGGGGGCTGCATTGCTTAGTTTCCCGAGAAGCGGCCCGCGTTGGACGGGTACGAGGGACGTCGAGGTGTGGGCGAACGGGACTGACGGCGTTGCGGCGAGGGCGAGCGGCTAGTGGTGCTTCCCCGAGGTGGAAGGCCGGCATGATATGGTTCAGAGAGGGGCGGTAGAGGCCGAGGGTCTCGGTCGAAGCGGCGATCAGCATATGGTCGAGGCGAGGAGTACCAGCGGTTACTACTGCAGTGGCGGGAGATGTGATCGACCCGGGAGCAAGCAAAGCAAATTGGCCTGTCATGCGGTGTGCGCCACTCAGAGGGGTTCCGATATCGATTCGGGAACTATTGTCGAGGGGCAGCAGAAGCAATGACAGGAGCGGTAGGGGTGGGACGTGGGCGGACGGTAGACTGGATGTCCATGTTCGAAATTTCTTTGGCGGACAACAGCTTGAATAAGTGAGATGGTCATGTCATGCGTATGGGGGCAGTGAGAACTTGGAGCCATAGTCTCACGTTCGCGACGGATGACCTGCGTCAAGCTTGGCGTTGTAGGCGAACGTGACGCCGGAGGCTCGTTGCAGGAGGAAGCCGTATTCGGAAGCCAGTTGAAGCGTTGTACGATGCGTTTGCCCTTCGCTTGCTCAATATTCCGGCATTCCTTAATGATGGACTCAACCGTTGAGCAGTTCCTGCAGAGCAGGAGGTTGAACGCATCGTCTGCGATGCCCTTCAAGATGTATCCGACCTTATCGGCCTCCATTTGTCCGCGTGCGCTTTACGGCAGAGAGCCAGAACGTCTTGAATGTGCGCGACGTACGATTCGGTTGATGTCTGGGCACGAGACGCTAGCTTTTGCTTGGCTTCCATTTGACATCCCACAGGTCTTCCGAAAAAATCGCGTAGCTTTTCCTTGCAGGAGTTCCAGCTTCTAAAGTCGGCTTCATGCGTCTCGAACCATACCTTCGCGGTTCCTCCCAAGTAAAAGACCACGTTGGCCAGCAAAAGTATATCCAACTTGTTGTGCTTACTGACGCGTTCATACGACGTCAGCCAGTCTTCGACGTCGACCTTGCCACTGCCGATGAAGATTCTCGGGTGACGTAGCTGGGTTAGCACTACTTCCGCTGGTGTCTGAGCGATGGTGGCAGCGTCAGCGGCGGAGGCAGCGTCAGTAGCCATAAAAGTGGAACCGATCGATGTGACGCCCGCATCGAAGATCCAGGGCCGGCTTGTGGCGACAGTACCCCGCACGTCCACCAAAATGTTACGGGGAAATAAAATATACGTATTTACAATATACACAGTTACGAGGTTGTAGCTCAGTAGTCAGGGTACCACCATCTACCGATCGTCAAGACACTTCAACCTCCTCTTCACCTCCCAACGTCCAATCGTCCACAGCGGCACAAACTCGTACGTGACAATATGACGACAAAAGTCTAAACTTTCGAGGCTGGGAATTCTCTTCAGTGATGAAACGCTGATGGAGTATGAGTATGCGTGATGAACGAAACGGAAAATAGCGTTTCGAGATGTCGACACGCTATAATATGTGTATAACAGTTCATGGCATTTATTACAGGGCTTTGGGATAATTCGAGCGAATTTGTTAGATATTTCTGAGCTGGATTTTAGATCGCACTGACGTACTGAAGTTACGTTATAATGATTGTTTTATATGCCAGAAATCACAGGTGCTCGGGTGCATGTCGAATGCGATGTTTCATGAATCCCAAGGAGATGTTAGCGGATGGTATGATATTAGTTATGTGCTGGCGCCAAGAAAGATTGCTGTAGAAAGTGATGCCAAGAAATTTATGTGATTGGACGTGTTCATGGAAGAGTTTGGAACTTCATAGGAGAAGTGAAGGGGTTAGTTTAGCGAGTAATTGATACGTGCTTACATTTTTTTCAGCGTTTAACATCATTCGCCAACGGTCACACCCTTTCTGCGCTTGATTGAGGTCCTTTTGTAGCCAAATCTGATCGTTAGTTAATTAAATCGGGTTTATTGGCGAAAAAGCGACTAGGGCAATGGTGCATCAGACACAGGGTGACAGAATTTTGTTATTAAGTGCAGTATTAAAACTTGCTTTAAAATCTGTTTCATCCAAAAAAACTGGTCACATCATCAGAGCTAACAGTACGATTATCCATCGGGTGAAATGGAATGTGAGTTATACAATAAGCAGAAGTATTTTTGTCTATATGCATTTCGAGATTTCCGCAGGCTAACGGTTCATGGCATCTATCGCATGTGGGTTGTTCCTCCTCTGTCAATGAGTAATTATGTGTGATGCGCATGTAGCATATGCTAAGTCGACAGAAAATTACTTTGATGAAACGCTCTTGATGACAGCATATCTTCCACTCCCCAAGGACAGGTTTAATGAGCTGAAGTTTGCTGTCTCTCAATTTCCATTCGCATTGCCAGTTAGAGAGTAGTGCCTTGCGAACAGTTTGAACTGAATCCCTAACAGGCATACTAACTTCTGAAATATTCAGATTTCTTGCCTTTGCTGCATATTTATCGGCCTTTTCATTACTGGGGATTCCAACGTCGCTTGAGACCCACCAGAAAGGAATTGTCTGCCCTTTGCTTAGATGTGTTAGTATGCTTAGGATGTCGCCTATAGCGGGTTCGTACTGTGAATGTACACTGAAGGCCTTGCGCGCACTTCAAGAATATGTATATAGTATTGCTTTATCGTGTTTGGCGCTTTTAATTTTGTAAAATGCCATTCACAGGGTGTAACACTCAGGAGTGAAAATTCATGCAAACCGTGGTAGTCTAACTGTGCCCTTCCGCGTACATTCCTTTTGCAACATAAATGGGCGTCTTCGTGCCACCGGTGTAAAATTTCGTGGAATTGTCGTATGTGTCTTGCACTGTGCGAAATTCTTTAGTAGATGTTCACGAGGCGTATCTTGTTGTTTTTTAGAGACGGTCAATGAAAAATTGAGAAATTTGCTGAAATAGTTCCCAGGAGCTAATCTAGTTGGTCTTTGCATAACAGAAAATCCTTCAGTAAGGAAATTGCAGTTACGTCTTTTTTCTTCAAATCTAAGTGCGAGTGGTCATAGCATTTCTCTTGTTCGTGTCGTGTAGTCATTTGTAGCAGTGCGTGACAATACTATGGCATATATGGTCTGGCGGATGAGCAAACTCTTAGAACGTGTGCGAACGTGACTTGCGTTTTTCTGTGATCTAGAGACGGCTCGTTACTCTCGGAATACGAACTGGGAATAGGTGAGCTACTGTAGGCACCAGTTGCTAAGCTACCCCTTTATTATGCGCGAAACCTAACCGCTTAAAGCAACATTGCTTGGTTGAGCCATATGTTATGCAACCGTAGTCCCCTTTGCTGCGTACCAAAGAACAATAACTGCGTCGGAGGCATTTACGATCAGAACCCCAGTGCTTCCTGGCCAGTAATTTCAGTACATTGAGTGCCCTATTTGTTTTAACCTCTAGGATATTATTAGGGGCAAGAAAATTTAGCTTTGTATCGAATATGACCCCTACAAACTAGTCTTCTCACTTAACTGGCAGTACTATTTCATTTAGTTTAGGGGCGGGGCCCGGTTGTAAGCCCCTATACTGAGAAAATATCCCGGTAACAGTTCCTTCCGAGGAAAAACGGAAGCCTTTTGTAATAAACCATTGTGTCAATTTGTTCAGAGTGATTTGGATCTGCCGTTCACATGTTGTTGCCATGTGCCATTAGCGTGTCAACATCTCGAAATGCATAGACAAAAATAGTTCGACGTATTGTACAACTCACACATTCCACTTCACTCGATGTTGAGTTAGGAGAATCGCACGGGTAGCTCTGACTCACGTGACCAGTTTTTTAGACGAAACAGATTTTTAAGTAAGTTTTAAGGCTGCAGTGTATGCTGCACTTACTAAAAAAATTGTGTTACCCTGTGCATGGTGCAGCATAGTCCTAGTCGCTTTTTCGCCAATAAATCAGATTTAACTAACTAATGATCAAATTGCCCCACAAAAGGAGTTCACCCAAGTGCAGAACTTGTGTGACCGCTGGTAAATGATGTTAAACGTTAAAAAACGTAAACTCGTGTCTCTTACTTGCCAACGTAACCCCCTTCACTTCTGTGAAGTTACAAACTCAATCATCGAACACGCCCAATCACCTAAATGTGTTGGCATCGCCTTCTACAGCTATGTTTCTTGGTGCTAACACAAAACTAATATCATAACATCCGCTAAGAGCTCCTAGGGATTTGTGAAACTTAACTTTTTCTCAAGCACCCCAACACGTGAAACTTCTGGCTTAAAAAGCACCCCATTAGGACAAAACTTCAGTACGCTAGTGCAATCTGCAATCCACCTCAGAAATATTGATACGGAACAGCCGCCACAGTGTGGCTGCACTGAGGAGGAGGAAGACGACGTGTGTGCCCGTTTGATGTAGCGTTGCCATTTTTGCCTTTCAGATGGGAATGGTGGCTCCCCAGGCCCTACGTATCACCCAAAGTGCCAAAGACACCAAACATCACTCTTTGGCCTGGTTCCCTACGCACCTTGGAACCATTGAGGGTGCCTCGATCAACCCCAACGAGGAGGCCCACTCGGCTGCACGAGGTTTGACTGACCGTGCGCTGGGCAACGCGTCCTCTCCTGGGCGACCCGAGCCTCTCTGCTCGTACAACGAAATCTGCAAATATAATTATCGGTCAAGAAGACTCCTACATTTGCCGCACTCCTCGCTGTGCAGGGCCTAGGCAGTCACTCTTAGACTTCTGCAAACAAGCAGTTACCCGAGCCCCGCGGCGCTGCACACAATGTGCCCCGAACGGTTCCCAAGCCCGGACTGCCCTCTGTGTGGTGATTATGCGGACTTTGAACATATCCTGTGGGGCTGCGCCACTGCCGGTCCCCCTTTCACTCAAGAGGAAATGATGAAGCTAATTAGGGCCCAGGATCAGACCTCTCAAATCCTGGCAGTCCAGAGGGCTCGCGAGAGGGCCGTCAGGTTTCACCTGATGGTCCCCGAGTTGGCCTAGCCAGGTGACGTGGCGTTTGCTTACGTCTATAGTGGACCACTCACTCACTCACTCACTCACTCACTCACTCACTCACTCACTCACTCACTCACTCACTCACTCACTCACTCACTCACTCACTCACTCACTCACTCACTCACTCACTCACTCACTCACTCACTCACTCACTCACTCACTCACTTAGCTCCCCTGTAAATAAATTGTAAATAGCATTGGGCATCAGCTACTAACATTAATTTGGTGGAGGCGGACGTTCCCCGTACCCGTCATGGAGCTTCGCAGCGGTCACAACGGCGACAGTGCGACTTCGGCTCCTGCTGGCGGCACTTCATCTACACAAGGGTCTGCCTGCAGCCGCGACCTACGTCGCCTTTCCCCCCCTCTGGATCCTGGTATTTTCACCGGAGTCGGCAGTCCTTATGTTGACGACTGGCTGCGCTTATACGAACGTGTCAGCACCAGTCACAGGTGGTATCCGACTATTATGCTTGCCAACGTTTTTTTCTACCTCGACGTAACTCCACTGGCATGGTTCCAGACTCACGAAGAGGAGATCTCGAGCTGGGATCTCTTCAAGGAGAAGCTCCGCGACCTTTTTGGCAATCCGTTCGGTCGCCAAGTCAATGCCAAGAAAGCCCTTGCCACATGTGTACAGACGTCGACCGAGTCCTACGTGCAATACATTTTTGACGTCTTGGCCCTTTGTGCCAAGGCTGACCCGAACATGTCTGAGGACGATAAGGTTAATCACGTCCTCAAAGGCATTGCTGACGATGCCTTCAACTTACTGGTGTTTACGACCGTCACCAGCATCGATACGATCCTCAAGGAGTCCCGCCGTCTCGAGCATGCTAAAAGCCGCCGGGTATCCCAGCACATCACGCGACTTCCCAACACAGCTGCTACGCCGTCCTGGGACGACCTCTTCCACCAGCCGTCGCGATGGGACAACTTGACCCGCATCATTCGTCGTGAGGTCGAAGCAGCACAAGCGACGGCCCCTTCATTCCCATTACCTGATCATTCTCCGGTGACAATCTCCTTGATCCAGGCCGTCGTCCGTCAAGAGTTGTCCAACGTCGGCCAGCAATCCATTCGTTCCGTACGTATCTCACATCCTTCCCGTGGAGCAATGTGATAATACGCAGAATGGACATGGGTGTCACGCGTGGCGATTCTGTGGTCATTTGTGATGCAAAGAGTTCTGTGTTTTTTTTAACGCTGTTTCTTTCTGTTGCATCGAGCATTTCCAGAAAGTTTTTGATGACCTGAAACAGTGTAAAATAACGTGTAGTACATTAACGCACACACGTACAAATACACAGTATTTTAACAAAGCGATATAGCTTGTACCTTAATTTGCGATGAGTTCTCGCGTATTCTGGTCGCTGTACATTTTGCATTTAGTGAGTGAAACAGGTTAGATTAGGTTAGATTGCAACAGGTTAGATCAGATTAGTGAAGCTTTCTCTGCCTCTGGTGCCTTCAAAACCAGCCTTGCGCTGTTCTCTGTAGAGTTTCAAGCCGATGGCTACACTTGTACCAAAAGCAAAGCAGAAAAATGTAGGTTAACATATTATTTCACTCTTTTAACCAATTAAGAATAAAGCAACCTGGTTATTCCTTCTTGGTATGGGATACCCTCTGAATTTAAAAAAATCAATCATTTTAATGCAGCGAACACAATATTGCGTTTGTACCTGTGCTGCAACTCACACATTCATCTTCTCCAGCTTTCCTGGATTCACGTGAGAAGCTGTCAACTTCGGCGCAACTTTCAGCTGTTGGTCTTTCTCGGTCTCGTAAAGGAGTTGGAAATGCTTAAAGTTGATGCAGTTAGAGCCAGCCCAAAAAACATCAATGCTTAGTAATGTCACAATATGCTACAGGAGTAACACTTATAATGTTGGATGAACACGAACATTATATTCTCATATGTGTGTAACAAGAGATGGTTACGGACGCACTTAAATATGTGCGGCACATCAACACAGGAAGAACAGAAAGTGTCCTTCAAATTATAGATGTGGTGTCTTGTTGATGGGCTCGGATAGCTTGCCCGACACTCCCAAATGAGTTCACGTAGATATGTCGCTGCCTGCACCGTCGCTTATGACAGCAACAACAGATGCCCCATGCGTCTTTCTTTGCTAGCACAAAGCCTGGCGCATCATCCCTAGTAGCAAAACTGGCAATTGGCTGCACCCACTTATGGAAGAGTGGGATAAACATTATCATGAGGGCGTGGTCAGCTGCAATAGGTGTCTGTTGCCCTGCAACGTTTCCGAAATCCACAAAGCCATCGAATTTGTATGTCGACTTCTTGAATTCAATGGACTCCCTGAGCGTAATTTCGTCAAGGACAAGTGTTCCAGACCTTTCAATGTCACCTACATCTTAAAAAAGCAGTATAAAAATAAAGCAGATAAATGTAGGTTAACATATTATTTCTGACATGACCGGGGCAGTTGGAGAAGTATGGGAGTGGCCTTTGCCCTGCAGTGGGCGTAACCAGGCTGATGATGATGATGATGATGATGATGATATTATTTCACTCTTCTAACAAATTAAGAATAAACCAAACTGATCATTTCTTTTTGGTATGGGACATCCTCCGAACTAAAAAAAATTTAATTTTAATGCAGCAAACACAATATTGCTTTTGCACTTTAATGTCTCCAGGGCAATCCGGTTGTACCCGTGCTGACAGGGCACACCAGCGAAATGGAGAACCTTTTACTTTCACTTGCTGCAAGGACGTTTCAAATGCCAGCTGTTGCACTTGTGGAAGCGCAATTAGTGGTTGTTTGATTGCGAGGGTTTGTTTGTGAGTTGCTGTTTTAGATTTTCAAAGTTTGTCATGAAGGAAGCCCTTGCAGCCGCAGCTCTGATGGCCTGTTTTTGTAAGGCTTTAAGTTTGTTTTGCTTATTTGCATCATGTTTTGCTGGCGAGTGCTCTGTGCCAGCTGCCTTTTCTTTCGAGTGATGCACGCAGACATGCCGGCTCTGTACGCAGCGCTTTGCACTTGTCGGAAATTCGGTTTTCACCCTTCAATTTTAATCCTTGGCCAAAGTAAAGCCTGTCTAGAGAATTTATCAGCGATGTCAGGCAATCGACGGTGGCGACGCTCACGCTCGAAAATGCCCCAGCTGCACAGGCAAAAGCGCTTGCCGTAGCCGCTTTCTCGCTTCCTACTGCCGCACACTTTTCGATTCGCAGCCATCTTCCTTCTACTTCAATTTTAAAACTGCGATGAATGGGCCGTCGCTACACTCAAATGCGACCTTGTACCATGATGGAGGCAGCGGAACACATTCCATGTCACTGAATTCTTATTCATTCTTGCACAGCTTCACGAATAGAATCAGTATGTCGTTCATTTAGTGCATCCGTGCCAGCATCTCCACGAAGCGGCACTTCAGCGTGGTCTGTAGAATTTATGAGATTATCCATCCTTCTTTTTCGCTGCTTTTCTGGAGATTTAGACAGGTACGATGGAAGTCTTGAAAAAACTTTGGGGACGACACCCTTAGCAAGTGACCAGTTGCCTCGCGGCGTGTGCACAGTCTGACCATTGATGACATGCACGTAGCTCTTCAGGTGGTCTTGTTCGTAAAAATGTGGATCGCATACCTTGGGGATTTGATCGTAGTCGTTTATCTGCCCGTGGAATGATTCTATTCCATGCCGCACGAAGATGCTGATCGCTGGGAGGGCAAAAAAAAAAAAAGGACGCACGGAACGGTTCTCATAGCTCCTGTAGCCACTTCTGCAGCCGGGAATGCAACACGTCATCATGGTTCACTTTAAGTATGACTGTTATCATGCACGATTAGCTCATCATCGAAATAATCAACCTGCTGTGCACGAGAAAAGCCAACACTGCCGCCACACACACTCGCTTCGCAGCCTTTGTCACAGCGGCAGCGAGAAAACCCGGAGCTCTGGGGTGCGACGGCAGCGCTACGGAGGCACGAATCGGTGGCGGTTCCGTGGAACTTCGCCCAGTCTAATGACATTGGACAAAGTACCTACTTAGCTTCAAGGCCTCCGCACGGCGGCGAGACGTCATGCTAGTTGGATGGGTACAAGTCGGCTTCACTACGCCTGGGCGGTACGACGATCGTAGGGACGCGCGCAGGCAATTTTTTCGAACCATGATGAGCAGGACGCGTAGAGGCACAGCCAGTGCGTATAGTAGCACTTATGGTTTTAAATAGTTACCACTTTCCAGAAAGTAATGACAAGCTAGCCAAGTGAATATTTATTTCCCTTTCATTCATAACATGTAGAACTGCCACACAAATAATTGGCGCTGGCAGGTTCTTCGCACTCAACACCATAATAAAATACTGATATTCGGTTTCACTCGTTCACTACTTACATCCATTGTGTATATGTCCTGAAAAGGACCTGGCCAGCACTCTTATTGTCCTGTATGCCACAGAGGCCGCCTATCTGCAAGATGATGATGATGATGTGTGGAGTTTTATGGCGCAAGGGCCAGGTGTGGCCAAAGAGCGCCATGTCTGTGGTAATGCGTTTGCGGTGTAATTATGATTGCTATGAAGTTGGTGTGAGGTGGCTGTAAAGAGGCCTTAAAATATACGCTCTAAAGTGCGTAAAATCTGTATGATAAAATTATGGCGATGACGTATGACTTGTACTATGAAAATTTAGATGCATATAAAAAGAATGATACGATAGGTAAAATATATCACGATTATAAGAAATGCCAGAGCACTACTGCCTCCTTAGAGCCCTTGAAGCACAAGGGCCTGGAGGCATGTGCTACGCAAAACAATTATCGCAGCGGCATCCTCTCGAGAGAGGAGGCGCTACGAATTCATGGGACTAATAACATGTAAGACGACATCTCTAAGGAAACCTAGGACACTGTTTGTATTAAAAAGCGGTTCTGGACATATCTGCAAGATGAAGCAACGTAAGAAAATGTTATTGATATCCTGTCATTTGATGCGCGCTTCTTGTTGGTGGAATATTGATCAGGGACAATGATCAAAGAAAACAATATTATGTGAAATAGACCAGGTTCATTAACTGCGTGTCGCGAAAAGATGCGGACCACCAATGCACTTCTATACTCCGTCTAATACACCAGGTGCAACGCTGTGGAAGCTATGCAAGAAGTCCGGTCACCAAAATTTATTACTCCGCGCGTTTCCGTCTATTCTTCGCAGCGCGCCAGCGGCGTTTGCTTGCACGTTAGCATGCACGTGAGGCTGCCGTGAAGGCTACAATTAAAGAATAACGAAGAGAAAATTGATTTAAAACAACGTTTTAGCAGCCGTATAAGCACTTCGATTGCTTTAAGGGTAAATTCTTTTTTTTAATTATGAACTGAGCTTATATAAAGAAAATTTTCACAAAAATCGGGTCAGCGAACACCGAACTATTTCTAAGTGCGAACGCAGCCACTGCAAGAAGTATCTCCAGCCTCCAGAGCGTTGCACCTGATGTATGAAACGGAGTATAGATAAAGCTAAGGCTATATATATATATATACATACATATATATATATATATATATATATATATATATATATATATATATATATATATCTATTCACGGCCTATATTCAAGGGAACAATTATCAAATATGCTAAATACACTGATTGAAGAAATGAGAGCTCCCGACCGGAATCAGCGTGTTTCTTTTAAAAGCTGCACCAGCACCCCGTGAACCAATCGACTTTCCGAGAAAAGGCATCAAGGCAATTATTAGACGTTCATATTGTTACGGAGATGTTGGGAGTATAGACAGACTGTATTTGCAAAATATATATAGGGGGCTTCTTCAAAGTTCAGCACGCAGGACCCGACATAACATACGCAGGAAAGAGACGACGAACTTTTAGGAAGACTTATTTACTGTACTCTGACGAAGGCTGGTATACCAGCCGAAAACGTTCAGTAAATAAGTCTTCCTAAAAGTTAATCGTCTCTTTCCTGCGTGTGTGTGTGTATATATATATATATATATATATATATATATTGTCACATCCTATATGGTCACCGCGGGTATGTGCCAGGCGATGGGAACGACGCTGAAGTAGCGCGCGAGTGAAACAACAGAGACGACAACGACGCCGCGTTGACTGCTCTGATAAAGTGCTTCCATACGTCCTCTACGCCGGCTTTCCCGTCTTCTACTAGGCTGCGACACTGGTGGAGGTGCGGGGTAGGTTGCCTGATGCTCGGCACCCCTTCGCGGAGCCATACCTCGAAAACGGAATCACCTTCGTTCGTCGAAACTCCTGTTCACCGGTACAGTCGCCGCCTGCTAGGCCTGACGCCCGAGTTCAACCCTTTGCAGGACCCTGCTGGAACGCGTCTACCTACTTCCGCCATGGCTACTGCAACTCCATCGCAGGTGACGCTGCAAAATCCTAAGATACCAGAAAGTTTCCATGGCGACGCTTTTGAAGATGTCCAAGATTGGCTTGACCAATTTGAGCGTGTCGCCAGTTATAATGACTGGGGCTCCCAGCAAAAGCTGTCTAATGTCTATTTCGCGCTTCAAGACAGTGCGCGGACGTGGTTTGTGAACCGGGAGAGAAGTTTGACCACATGGGATACCTTCCGCACTCAGCTGCTGGACACGTTCACTAGTACCGACAGAAGAGACACTGCGCAGCGCCTACTCGAATCCCGTATTCAAAAACCAAACGAGAGCGTAGCCATGTATGCAGAAGATATGACCCGCCTTTTCCGCAGAGCAGACCCTGAGATGACTGAAGAAAAGAAGTTACGCTATCTCTTGCGCGGAGTGAAGGAGGAACTGTTTGCCGGACTCGTGAGGAACCCACCGACGACAGTGGTCGAATTCACCAAGGAGGCTACCGCTATAGAACGGGCACTAAAGCAACGGTACCGCCAATATGATCGCGCGAACTCGCCGGTGAATGCTTCAGTTCTACCTGAGAGCTACGGCACGTCTCTGCGTGAAGTCATCCGGGAAATTGTGAGAGAGGAGATCCGGCAGCTCGGGATTTCTCCTATGGCACCAGCGGTGGCTTCTGTCGCTGATATCGTTCGGGAGGAAGTTCGGCAGGCCTTTTCGTCCCCCGACCGGCAGGCGGTGCCGCGACGACTAACCTACGCGGAAGCTGTCTGTCGTCCACCTCCCGCGACTTCGATGCTGCTGACACCGTCGACCACTACGACGCAGCCAGCACCGCCACCCCCGACGCCATATTTTCGCCAGTCACAGCCGCCGCCAGCTATGCCGTATCGCCGCCAGCCGATCGCTGCACCTCGGTCTTACGGCGAATCCCCTGTGGGCTACCCGCTTCGAAAGACCGATTTGTGGCGCACCGCTGACCGCCGGCCGCTGTGCTTTCATTGCGGCGAAGCTGGACATGTTTATCGCGCGTGCCACTACCGCGCAGCCGGGTATCCAAGGTTTCCCAACTGCAATTACCCTGTGTTTGATGCTGCACGTGCCTGCGACGAAAATTCTACAAACTTTCGGCCAGAAGGTTCAGCGACGCCTCGATCACGTTCCCCTTCTCCGGCTCGTTATACCCCACCGACCCGTCGCGATTTTTCTGACGCCTCTAGGGGCAGGTCCCCTAGCCCACGCCGGGGAAACTAGAAGCAGCGACCTCCGGGGGTGAGGTTGCAAACCGTCTAGCTTTCCAAGAGCCCCCATCACCGACGACCGACGACTCTAAAACTCCGACGTCTCCAACCACAACCCCTGTAACCGATGCCGTCAGCGCCGATCTTGTCGTTTTCATTGACGGCCACCAAGTGGCCGCTCTCGTCGATACTGGTTCGCATTTTTCGATAATAAGTCAAAAGCTGGCCGACAGATTGAGAAAAGTGAAGACGCCGTGGACCGGGCCCAACATCAGAACTGCCGGCGGCCAGTTGATGACGCCGATCGGAAAATGCACAGCCAGGATAGTAATCGCCGGTGAAACCTTCGTCGCCACCCTCGTCATTCTCTTTGAGTGCTGCAAGGAACTTATATTGGGTATGGATTTCTTGAGAGAGTACGGTGCAGTGATTAATGTCCGTGACCTCGTCGTCACATTTTCTACGAGCTCAGACGACGTCGACCCCGCGGAGCACCAGCGACCCCGCTTACGTATCGCCGACGACGACGTCACGCTTCCGCCGCGAAGCTGTGCCCTCGTACCTGTTATCTGCGACAACTTGAACACCGGGACTGGTGTCGCTGAACACATCGACGCACTGGTACTGAGTCAAGGCGTTTCCATCGCTAGGGCCGTAATTAACGTACACGACGGACGTGCTGAACTCCTGCTGACGAATTTTACCAGGGAACGTCGACACGTTGTTAGAGGCACGGCTGTTGCTTACTTCGACGAATTTACATCAATACAAGACTGCCTCTCAGTGGAGCACGTGACGGCCACCGTGGCCATGCCTGCCCCTGTGGTTGATATCAGTCGCACCTTGTCACCCGTCGAACGTAACAGCCTTCTTGAGCTCATCGATGAGTTTAAGAGCTGCTTTTCATCTACGTCACGAGTCAGCCAGACGCCGCTCACTAAGCACCGTATTGTCACCGAAGCCGACGCCAGACCAATTCGGCAGAATCCTTATCGTGTGGCACCGAAAGAGCGCGAGGCGATACAAACGCAAGTGAAGACGATGCTTGAGGACGGGGTTATTCGGCCATCTAAGAGTCCTTGGGCATCGCCTGTCGTGTTGGTGAAAAAGAAGGACGGTAGCCTGCGCTTCTGCGTCGACTATCGAAAACTCAACCAGATCACAAAGAAAGACGTTTATCCGCTGCCGCGTATCGACGATTCACTGGACAGGCTACGAAACGCACGTTACTTTTCGTCGATGGACTTGAAAAGCGGCTACTGGCAAATAGAAGTTGATGAGAGAGACCGTGAGAAGACCGCTTTTGTGACGCCCGACGGACTTTATGAATTTCAGGTGCTCCCCTTCGGTTTGTGTTCGGCGCCAGCAACGTTTCAGCGACTAATGGACACGGTACTCTCAGGCCTCAAATGGCAAACCTGCTTGGTGTACCTCGACGACGTGATTGTCTTCTCCGCCACGTTCGAGGAACACTTACGGAGACTAAAGACGGTCTTTGAAGCAATACGCTCAGCTGGTCTAACTTTGAAACCTGAAAAGTGCCATTTTGGCTTTGAAGAACTTCAATTTCTCGGTCACGTTGTCAGTCGTGAAGGTGTCCGACCTGACCCTGATAAAATCTCTGCCGTTGCTAATTTCCCAACGCCATCAGATAAAAAGGCCGTGCGACGTTTTCTGGGCCTTTGCGCCTACTACCGACGCTTTATTGCGGACTTTTCCCGCATCGCATGGCCATTAACGCATCTAACCAGAGAAGATGTCCCCTTCGTATGGGGTGAAGACCAGCAACGGGCATTTCACGACCTACGGCAACGGCTGCAGACGCCTCCCGTGCTCGCACACTTTGATGACGACGCTCCTACGATTCTTCATACCGACGCTAGTAATCTCGGCCTCGGCGCAGTGCTTGTACAGCGGCAGGACGGTGCCGAAAGAGTGATTGCTTACGCCAGCAGGACGCTATCAAGAACGGAGGCAAACTATTCCACGACAGAAAAAGAATGTCTCGCACTGGTGTGGGCCGTCCTGAAATTTCGGCCATATTTGTATGGTCGGTGTTTCACCGTTGTCAGTGATCATCATGCACTTTGCTGGCTGACTAATTTAAAAGATCCAGCTGGTCGGCTAGCGCGCTGGAGTCTTCGTCTCCAAGAGTTCGACTTCACGGTTGTCTACAAATCAGGGAAACGACACACCGACGCCGACTGCCTTTCTCGGTCTCCTGTTCAGACTGCAGTGCACGACGATGATGACACGGCTTTTCTAGGCATGCTAGATACTGTCGCCGTTTCACGCCACCAACGCGAGGACGCAGAACTGGTCCCTCTTTTTGATTACTTAGAGGGAAGAACAGGCAGCGTGCCGAAGTTATTCGCCAGAGGGCTGCCTTCATTCTGCTTACGCCACGACGTTCTGTATAAAAAGAACTTTTCACCTAGTGGCAGCAGCTACCTACTCGTCATTCCCGCATCTCTTCGCGACGAAGTCCTACACGCCTGTCACAACGAGCCGACCGCTGGTCACTTGGGCTACACTCGGACATTAGCAAGAATTCGGCTAAAATACTATTGGCCGAGACTTGCGTCGATCGTGAAACGTTACACACAGACATGCCTGGATTGCCAGCGCCGCAAACCCCTACATGGCAAGCCAGCTGGACTGCTGCATCCTGTTCAGACACCGCAAGCGCCGTTCGAACAAATTGGCATGGACCTTTTAGGTCCGTTTCCGCTGTCCACTGCCGGAAATAGATGGATAATCGTCGTCACGGATTATCTTACGCGATACGCCGAAACAGGTGCTATCCAACGTGGAACAGCAGCCGAAGCAGCCCGATTTTTTGTCGAAGCCGTTGTCCTAAGGCATGGCGCTCCCGCAGTGGTCATAACAGACAGAGGATCTGCGTTCACGGCTGCGCTTCTGGATACCGTGTTGCGACTAAGTGGTACCACTCACCGAAAGACCACGGCTTACCATCCCCAAACCAATGGGCTGACAGAACGTCTGAATAAGACTCTGGCAGACATGATGAGTATGTACATCGACGTCGACCACAAGAACTGGGACGAGATTTTACCATATGTTACATTTGCATATAACACGGCTCGCCAAGAGACAACACGCGTGACGCCTTTCAACCTCGTTTACGGACGTGAAGTGACAACCATGTTGGACGCAATGCTGCCGCACGAGTGCGGTGACGACGAGACTGGTGCCGAGGAGTTTACGCAACGCGCAGAGGAAGCCAGGCAGCTTGCGCGTTTGCGAATCAAAGAACAACAGGAATACGATGCCCGACACTACAATCTTCGACACAGACCCGTCACGTACAACGTCGGTGACCAAGTGTGGGTCTGGACTCCGATTCGTCGGCGGGGGCTGTCTGAAAAGCTCCTGCGAAGATACTTCGGCCCGTACACAGTTCTGCGCCGTATCAGCGATGTTAATTATGAAGTTGTCCCCGACAGCCATAACTGCTCCAAACGCCGGCGGCATCTGCCCGAGGTTGTGCATGTGCTTCGTATGAAGCCATACATTTCCTCATGACCTCAACTTTGCACCGTCTGTGCACAGCCTTCGGACGTTGGTGCATCGGGACGATGCCTCTTTTTTCAAAGGGGGGGCAAATGTCACATCCTATATGGTCACCGCGGGTATGTGCCAGGCGATGGGAACCACGCTGAAGTAGCGCGCGAGTGAAACAACAGAGACGACAACGACGCCGCGTTGACTGCTCTGATAAAGTGCTTCCATACGTCCTCTACGCCGGCTTTCCCGTCTTCTACTAGGCTGCGACAATATATATTATAAAGGAGATTTATTGGGGTTCGTAGCGACCGCCGGTTCTAGCATGCACCGAGCAGTTCCCGAGCTCGAGCCTCTGCCGCGCGCTTCATGCTGCCGATGCTGCCGACTCTGTGCGCACGTTGGTTATCTTCCTTACAATGGCCCTGCGGAAATAAAGGAGCCATCCTGGTGACTTAGTTTTCTGGAAGGACGGTAGAATGGTGATACGGCTTGAGACGCTGAACGTGAACGACTTCGCGGTTACGACGTCGCTTGTCGGACGGCGGCGTTAGCTGCTCAACCAGGTAATTAACGGGTGATGTTCTCTCGAGAACGCGGTATGGCCCGTCGTACTTCGGAAGGAGCTTTGAAGCGAGCCCAGGCGTGCGGTGTGGCACTAACAACCAGACGAGAGCGCCCGGGAGAAAAGTGGGAGTAGAGTTCTGGGCATCGTGAACCGCTTTTTGACGGTTGTGGTCGTCCGAGGTGAATCGGCGGGCCAGCTGGCGGCATTCCAAGGCGTGTCTGGCGGCTTAATTCCGCGATCGGCAAGCATTCGGGTGGGTCCGGCCGGTAGGGCAGAATGGTGTCAATTGTGTGCGAAGGATGACGGCCGTAAAGAAGGTAAAAGGGTGAGAATCCGGTAGTGGCCTGATTCGCGGTGTTGTAGGCGTAGGTGACAAACGGAAGAACTAGGTCCCAATTAGAGTGATCAGGTGAGACATACATGGCGAGCATGTCACCAAGAGTTCGATTAAAGCGTTCCGTGGTACCGTTAGTCTGTGGGTGATAAGCAGTGCATTTACGATGAACAATAGCGCATTCAGCAAGCAGTTCGATGACTTCAGATAAGAAGGCGCGGCCTCTGTCGCTTAAAAGTTCACGTGGACCTCCATGACGAAGGAGAAAACGGCGAAGGATGAAACTGGCGACCTCCTGCGCTGTAGCATTTGGTAGAGCAGCAGTCTCCGCATAACGGGTTAAGTGGTCTACCGCAACGATTATTCACCTGTTGCCGGTAGGAGTCGACGGAAGTGGCCCGTAGAGGTCTATGCCCACGCGATCAAAGGGTCGGTATGGGCATTGTAAAGGCTGGAGTTCACCGGCGGAGTTGTGCGGTGGCGCTTTGCTGCGTTGGCACTCATGACAAGAGCGGACGAACTCTCGAACGAAATTGTACATTCCCCGCCAGTAATAGCGGTGTCGAAGTCTTTCGTAGGTCTTTAAGAGTCCCGCGTGGCCACACTGAGGGTCGACGTGGAACGAGGAGCAGAGCTCTGATCGCAAGATTCTCGGAATAACGAGTAAGCAGGTGCGTCCCTCTGGGGCATAGTTGCGTCGATATAGTAGCTTGTCTCGAATCGCAAAATGAGGAACTTGGCGCCGAAGCGTACGTGACGCCGGAGCTTTCGACGTATCCGAGAGAAGGTCGAGCAGAGATGCAGTCCAGGGATCATTACGCTGTGCAGCAGCGATAGTGTCAACGTCCAGAGAGGATAATGTGCACTCGCAGTAGGAGTCGTGACTGGCCTTCGGGGGAAGCGGCGATCGGGATAGCGCGTCAGCGTCGGAGTGCTTTCGCCCGGAACGGTAAACCACGCGGATGTCATATTCTTGGATTCGCAATGCCCAGCGGGCAAGGCGGCCCGATGGATCTTTGAGCGTTGACAGCCAACATAGAGCGTGGTGGTCGGTCACTACGTCAAACGATCGGCCGTATAAATATGGGCGAAACTTGCCAAGCGCCCACACAATGGCAAAACACTCCTTTTCTGTAACGCTGTAATTGGTCTCCGCCTTGGTTAACGTGCGACTCGCGTATGTGACGACGTATTCTGTGTGGCCAGATTAATCATGGGGTTTTACGTGCCAAAACCACTTTCTGATTATGAGGCACGCCGTAGTGGAGGACTCCGGAAATTTCGACCACCTGGGGTTCTTGAACGTGCACGTAAATCTAAGTACACGGATGTTTTCGCATTTAGCCCCCATCGAAATGCGGCCGCCGAGGCCGGGATTCGATCCCGTGACCTCGTGCTCAGCAGCCTAACACCATAGCCACTGAGCAACCACGGCGGGTTGTGTGGCCAGCTTGACGCTGAGCCAACACAGCGCCAAGGCCTACACCGCTTGCATCGGTATGGATTTCGGTTGGCGCTTGAGGGTCAAAATGGCGAAGGATGGGTGGCGTCGTGAGAAGACGGCGCAAGGTTGTGAAGGCGTCGTCACACGCTGGAGACCACGATGAAAGATCTCTAGCGCCACCAAGGAGCTGCGTGAGAGGCGATATAATTGACGCAAAGTTTCGAACGAATCGCCGGAAGTAAGAGCAGAGGCCGATAAAACTGCGTAGCTCTTTCATAGTGGTAGGTTTTGGGAACGCAGTAGAGAGCTGCCTGCCCTAGCATAGATAGGTTGTAGTGTATCAGGACGGTGGTGTCGTGCGCTCTTTGGGGAAAGAGGGATTACATATAGTGAAGGGTCCAGAGCCAACTTGTGGTTAATTAGATTATGTGAAAGATCTAGCCGGTATTTCTCTCTGCTTTGTTCAAGCGAAGGAATGTCGTTTGCCAAAATCAACTCTGACGGAGAGACCGAACTTTTTGAATTTGGAATATATAGAACGAACAGACCTTCTCTGTATTCTCTCGAGTTTGTTAATATTGACTTTAGTATAGGGATCCGATGCAACGCAAGCGTATTCAAGTTTGGGCGGATATAGGTTAGATAAGTGAGCAACTTTACGTTTGAAGGGGCATTTCTAAGTTTGTGTCGCAGATAAATTAGCTTGCGGAAGGCAGAATAACATGTGTTGTCAATGTGAAGGTTCCATGAAAAATTGTTAGTGAAAGTTACGCCAAGGTGCTTGTAACTCTCAACTTGCTTTAATGGAAAAGATCCCATTTGATACGCGTGCTCCAGGGGGGTTCTTTTATGCGTTATGCGAAGAGAGACAGTTTTGTCTGTGTTTGCAGCCATGGCCCATTCTTCGCACCATAAAAAATATATTATACAAGCTAGAGTTGAGTTCCCTCTGATCTTCGGCGGACTTAATAGTACGAAATACAACGCAGTCATCTGCAAATAGTCGTATTTGTGTCGCAGGTTTCACGACGGTAGCAATGTCATTGATATATAAAAGAAAGAGCAATGGACTCAGGACACTGCCTGGCAAACACCTGATGTGACTCGTAGATATCCCGAGTTTTTGATTATCAATTGAAACATACTATTGGCGATTATCCGGATCGTCTGTAATCCAAGGAATTATGATCTCTAGAAGGTTAATGTTTCTTAATTTTAGAATTAGTTTTTCGTGAAATACCCTACCGAAAGCTTTACTGAAGTTCAAAAACACAGTATGAATTTATGAATTTGACCGTTGGCATCCAAAGCTTTGGCAATTGAATCGATCACTATTACTAATTGCGTGACAGTGGAACCGCCTTTTCTGAAGCCATGTTGAGCACTTATTAGTATCGCGTTTTTATTAAGAATTCATTAATGCGAATTGTGATCATAGGCTCGAAAATTTTGCAGCAAGATAATGCCAGTGGTGTGGAACGGTAATTCTGGAGCAATAATCGACTTCCTTTCTTAAATACCGGAACAACTAGAGCGATCTTCCAATCTTCAGGCACTTTCGCGCATAACAAAGATGCTCTGAACAATATAACTAAGAAGTTGGCCACAGTTTCCGCGTATCGCCTAAGAACACATTCGCAATGTTGTCTGGACTAGGAGTTATTTTGGTTTTTAAATTGAGTAGCACACACACAATGCCATGGTAAGAGATAAAGTTCGCTTCAGTCTGCTTAAGCACTGTAGAGCTTAAAGATAGGCCAGAACTTGCAGGGGAGAGTACGCTATGAAAGTAATTGTTATAATGTACTGCGATGCAGGCACGTACCCAGGATTTTTTTTCGGGGGGGGGGGCCCACCACCTCCATCATCATCATCATCATCATCATCATCATCATCATCATCATCCTGTTTTATGTCCACTGCACGACGAAGGCCTCTCCCTGCGATCTCCATCACCCCTGTCCTGCGCCAACCGATTCCAACTAGCGCCCCCGAATTTCCTAATTTCATCGCTCCACCTAGTGTTTTGTCGTCCTCGATTGCGTTTCCCTTCTCTTGGTACCCATTCTGTAACCCTAATGGTCCAACGGTTATCTAACCAGCGAATTACATGACCTGCCCAGCTACATTTTTTCCTCTTGATGTCAATTAGAATATCGTGTATACCCGTTCACTCTCTGATCTAAACCGCTCTCTTTCTCTCTCTTAACGTTATGCCTAGCAAACTTCGTTCGATCGCTCTTTGCGCGGTCCTTAACTTGCTCTCAAGTCTCTGCCCCATATGTCAGCACTGGCAAAATGCACTGATTGCACACCTTACTTCTCAATAATAATGGTAAGCTTCCAGTCAGGAGCTGGCAATGTCTGCCGTATGCGATCCAACCTATTTTTATTCTTCTGTGAATTTCCTTCTCATGATCAGGGTTCCCTGTGATTAATTGACCTAGGTAAACGTACTCCTTCACAGTCTCTAGTGGCCGACTGGCGATCCTGATCTCTTGTTTCTTTGCCCGGCTATTTATCATTATCTTCATCTTCTGCATATTAATATTCAACCCCACTCATACACTCTCTCTAGTAAGGTCTCCAATCATTTGTTGTAACTCGTCTGCATTGTTGTTGAATAGAACAATGTCATCGGCAAACCGAAGGTTGCTGAGATATGTGTCGTCGATCTTTACTCCTAAGCCTTTCCAGTTCAATAGCCTGAATTCTTCTAAGCACGCATCGAATAGCTTTGGAGAAATTGTGTCTCCCTGTCTGACCCCTTTCTCTATAGGTATCTCCCTACTTTTCTTGTGTAGAATTAAGGTAGCTGTAGAACCTCTGTAGATATTCTTACGCGAAGGACGAGTCAGTAAGACGAGAAACTATTTACAGAATATATTTACAACAACGGTTGCAGCGCTGACCGGTTAGATTCACAGCGCGAGCCCAGTTCGTTCTTTCTCCTCTTTTCTGGAGTGATGGCGCCTACGCGCCTCGTTCAAACAAACAAATACCACACGCATGTAGCAATATTTTCCAAGCTTTTTACGTAAGCGTTCTGTACTCCTTGACTACGTAGTGCCTCTATGATTGCTGGTATCTCTACTGAATCAAATGCCTTTTCGTAATCAATATAAGCCACATAGAGAGGCTTATTGTGCTCTGCAGATTTCGCGATAACCTGATTGATGACATGGATGTGATCCATTGTAAAGTATCTCTTCCTGAAGCCAGCCTGTTCCCTTGGTTGACAAAATTCAGTGTTGCCCTTATTCTATTGGAGATTATTTTGGTAAATATTTTATATAATACTGGGAGCAAGCTAATGGTCCCATAATTTTTCAATTCTTTAACGTCTCCTCTTTTGTGGATTAGTATAATGTCTGCATTCTTCCAGTTTTCTGGGACCCTTGCAGTCGATAGACACTTCGTATAATGATCCGCCAGTTTTCCAAGCATTATGTCTTCTCCATCTTTGATTAAATCAACTGTTATTCCACCTTCTCCTCCCGCTCTTCATCGTTTCATGTCTTGCAGGGCCCTTCTGACCTCATCGCTAGTTATAGGAGAGTTTCTGTATCCTGTTCACTACTGTTTCTAAGTGAGGTATCGTGACTCCTCTGGGTACTCTATACAGGTCAGCTTAGAATTTTTCCGCTGCTTTTACTATATCTTCGAGATTGCTGATGATATTATCCTTCTTATCTTTTAGTGCATACATCATGGTTTGTCCTATGCCAGGTTTCTTTTTTACTGATTTCAGGCTGCGTTCATTTCTTACGGCTTCTTCAGTCTTTCTCATGTTATAGTTTCGAATATCAGTTATTTTCGCCTTGTTGATCAGTTTTGACAGTTCCGCGAATTGCGTAACGCTGTGCGGCCGCCAGTCCCATACAACCGCGTAGAGCGCAGGACTCTGCGATTCTAGACGTACTGCGCTCACCGCGAAAGGTTAGAAAAACACCCACATAAGCACAGCAGAGAAGTGGCTACGTTAGACGGTTCGACCGATAACTGTAGAAACGTCATTCAAAACAAGTAATTCTTCTCCACTTCCGGCGGCGTTTTCCCTACTTCCTTTTTAAATAAAAAGATGTTGATCCATAAATATTCTCATAAACAACGGTTAACCTTTTTATCGTTCGCTTTTGCTTGCAGTTTGGTCGTTGCCTTGGCTCTCTCCCTTAGTAGACCGCTTAATTTCTCAACTCCTTGCGATTTTTGTTTCCAGCTGCCAATTTTGCACGAAAAGTGATATACAATTAGTGAAAAACAGACGAGTTAACGGGCGACAGTCATCTTGCTTATGAATTTAAGGGTTATTTCAGGGTTTCATGATGGACGCTCTTTCACATTATTTAATTTCCCACCTTATCTAACCCATATCACGTGTATATGGTTCCGGGCATCTGCCAGCGTCGCGGCGAGCCGTAACTCAAGGAAATAATGAAGCAAAGGGATAAGTTAAACGCAATTGGCGTTTTCTCCGGCCGCAACTCGTTCCATGAGAGTACAGACCAGCATAGTAACAGCCGCATCCCTCTCCTGGTCCCAGGATCAGCCTAAACAAAGAAGGTTGAACTAACAAAAGCAACAGCTATGTGCGTGACGGTTGAATAGATGGTGACAACTGAACGCATCTCGAGTTAATCGCGCGGGTGCGGAATCTAGGAGAAAACTGTCCTTCACATTAGAAGAGATGCCGATAACTACCGCCATCTAAAAGGAGTGAAAAAGGCAGCATAATGCTGACCGATGAACAGCTGCCAAGTCTCAACATTGATCTGGCGGCGCTTTAGGAATGTGTGAGGAGTGGTGGCGTGGGTGGGGAGGGGGGGGGGGGGTGTGCCACTTGATTTCGGGGGGGGGCCCGGGCCTCCCCGGGCCCCCCCCTGGGTACGTGCCTGCTGCGATGACATTCGACTCGTTAACGATGGTTCTATCAACTGCAATTTCCGTGACAGCCTTCTTGCTATCGCCTAGGTAACCCCAAAACTTATCTGGCGCGTTGTTTATAAAGTTAGGCAATCTTGTTGTAAAATACAAATATAGCTCACGTACGGCGCGCGACATTTTATTTTTTGTAGTTCAGGGATAACGACTGTACGTGGATGCTTTGTTTTTATTCGTTTGATTTCACGCTTTAGTTGTACTGTACCACGTGTCATCCAAGGCTTACTTTTAAAGCGACAGCGTTAAGGAGCCCGTGTCGCAAGAAGTCCGGCATCGCGCGTTGGACGTCTCCTCGGCAGAAAGCATATCGAACCAAATTCCGAAACACGCATGCCCAACCACTTCGCTACCACCAACGTTGCTCACACTTTGTCTTTCAGTCTTTACAATGTTACTCTTCGGAATTTCGAGAACGGCAGTCGACAAACAAATGCAATAGAAGAAGACACCCACAGCGCATGTCCTTTATGTTAGCTCTTCTCATGCATCACGTGTACATGCATCACCACAGCTATCTGCAAAGCCCGCAAGAGACGTTTCCAAGTGGTCAGTGACGCTAGCGTCATCAGCTCTGGAGTAATCTTGAAAAGATTTGGTTTTGGCAATTTAGGAGCAGTAGTCTTGACAAGGGGCAAGAAAACTGCAACAAGGAATGATCAGATAAACCATCGATTGTCCCAATCTGCTCAGAAAAGTTTCGGTTTAACAATATAACATATAATATAAAACATGATGACCCTTATACACGCGTGGGTTCATGAACCACTTAGATTAGATCATGTGTTAGCATAATGTCCAAATTGATGTTAACTCTTACATCATCAGCCTTATTGTTTACCTGGAGGAGCTACCAAGTGACACCAAGGCAAGTTAAGATCTCCAATAAAAAAAATTTCTTATTTTGGTAGAGGGACATGTGGTCTTGAAGTTTCACCAAGTAATCTGGTGTGCCGTCAGGCGGTCTGTAACATGCGTTCATCACATAACAGTGACCCCGGCACGATAATCTGAGGCATCAACGCTCCAGGTCGGGAGTATCACCGACAAGCGTATAGCTCCTATATGATATTTACCTAGAACGGCTACACCTCCGCTTCTGCACATTCTATCCTTACAAAAAACTTCGTAAGGGGGTGGAAAGACAAGTTCATTTGTTCATTTGTTCATTTCGCAAGGGGTTTTCATGTGCGACACAACTGATTGAATTTTATGATGACCTGGCGTCTGTAGTTGATATGGGTGGACAAATAGGCTGCATATATCTGGACTTCCGCAAAGCATTTGATACTGTTTGCCATTCTTTACTACTTCATAAACTTCGAATGTTAAGTATAGATTCTAGTGTTTTTAGCTGGATAAAGAACTATTTGTCAAGTCGCCGTCAACGTGTGGTCCTAAATGGTACTAATTCAGATTATCTTGAGGTTACATCAGGCGTCCCGCAAGGATCTGTTCTGGGGCCTCTTCTTTTTCTTATATTATAATGATATTAACTTAGGTATTGACTCTAACATGCGGCTCTTCGCAGATGACTGTATCTTCACAGATGACTGTATGGTGTATAGAAAAATCGATAATGAAGATGATGTTCTCAAACTGCAGGCCGACCTAGATCGTATTTTCGAATGGTGCTCAAAGTGGAAAATGAATTTGAATACCGGAAAGTGCGTCCATGTGCGGTTTACTAAGAAGAAAAAAGTAATCGATGCCAGCTACAGTCTAATGAATAATATATTAGGTAATAAATCCAAGACTAAATATTTGGGCGTGATGCTGTCGGGCGATTGCTCTTGGCGGGCACACGTGGACTATGTAGCTGGCAAAGCGGCAGTTGCTTTGAATTACATTCAAAGAAATTTAAAATGCGCAAATTCTATACTTAGAAGCACGGCGTACCTAACCTGTATACGACCTATTTTGGAATAAGCTTGTACCCTATGGGACCCGTCACAGATATGTCTTATAAACAAACTAGAAAAAATACAAAACAGAGCAGCCAGGTTCGTCTCGGGTAGGTACGGGAGGAAGTACAGTTGCACATCAATGAAAACAGAGCTCAACTGGGAGTCCCTGTCGTTTCGCCGAAAGAAGCTGCGGCTAAAGCTTCTGTATGGAATCTATCACAACAAAACTGGAATTGATAGGGAAATGTACATAAAACCACCAAACTATATATCGGCAGGCACTGACCACCGGTGCAAAATGAGAGAATACCGGGCTAGGACGGGCCTGTATGCCAATTCTTTTTTTGTAAAAACTATCGCTCAGTGGAATAGACTGTCATGTGAACAGGTGTGCAGTGAGAATGAAGATGTATTCTTTTCATGCTTGTAACCCGCCTGCTGCAACGCTTTCGGGCTAAGCGGGGATATGTCTGAATAAAGAATAAAGAATAAAAAAATATCGCTACGCAGCTAGGTTTCCGTTATGACCGCGATGTGTGGATCGTGTTGTAGCACGGGAATTTCCAGGAAATCGCTCTTGTTCACCACGCTATGTGCAATGACGTTCACGATACGCAGGCGTTTATCCTTGGCTGAAACTGAATTTACGTGGGAGCGAGGTTCGAGGATTGCTAGGCATGAAAGGTCTTAAACATCGCATTGAACGTCGTCTATTTTCGTGCGTATTTCTGCGCTTGCGCGTGACGACGGGTTGTTGGGCGGGGCGGTTTTTGTGCGTCGTTTTTTTAACAGGAAGGCTTTCATTTTTTCCTTTGCTCCAAATATAAGCTATCCTGTTGATGTACAATTTGCCAAAAGCCAAGAGACCTTGTCCCCCTTCTCGCGGTTTTCTTTCGTACTGGCCCAAAGCTTCTTTCTAACTTTTCGAACTCTTTGAGAATAGGAGGAGTAGATTTTAAAGGGAAGCTCAAGAGTCTGCCGAATTCAATAAGACGCTCATATACGAATGCGGGAACCTTATAAACCATAAAGGTAAAATTTGGGGGGATTTTTCAATTAGGAGCGACGCAATCGTCGGTTAAAATTGCGCTGTAGCTCTGCCCCCGTCGAGCGCCGCGCGCTGCTGCTGACGCTGACGATGCGAGCGGAGACCGGAAACCGCGGCTTAGTGACGTCAACACTGGTGTTCCGCTCCTTCGCAGTCTCCGCGACCGTGCCTGACCGGGCTTATTTTTGCGTGTGTGCCGTCCTAATCTGCTTCGCTCGATCCTACATTCCTTTATTTGTGTGTATATAGGAGTGGTAGTTCACGTGCGCAGCATCAATTGAACTTGTAGGCCGATCATGCCGGCGTTCTGTGCAGCCTACGCTTTCACGAACACCAGCGGCCGCGACGATGTTCCGATGTTCCATTAGTTCCTGCAAGACAAGAAGCTTTCAGCTAAGTGGGAGGCTGCTGTGAAGCGAAACAACTTCAAGCGCTCAAGAACAAGTGTTGTGCTCTAACCACTTCCGTGACGATTACAACCGGAGTTTATCAATAATGCGTGCTTTGGGTTCTCTTTAAAAAAATAGCACGCTGAACGGAAGGTGCATGTTTATCGCCCACCCTTGACGCAGGTTTCATCGCCAAGCACCGCGAATTTCCTATTCGCACGTGTGTTGTGAAACAGCCTGCATGCAGCTACCATAACGCAGTGCAAGCGTAAAGTTTGCATGTGTTGGAAAACCTGCTGACGCCAAGACGCTGCGCTCCCCCGCTCCCCCTTCTCTCATATGATGGCGATGCTGAGGAGTGTGTCCTGTTAACCAACCACAACGTATTCCTTTATTCCAACGTATGTCCTTTCACATGGCTGCTCTGTCATGGGTGATGTACCGGAGCCGCAGGTTGGCAAGCACGGTAAGCGTCGAGAATCGCTCGCTTTTCTAGACGAAGTACGATGTCATTTATTCATCACAAGCACTGCGCACTAAACAGTTGCGACTCCTTCATCTACTCGAAGTCTCATTACATAATTGGACATAAGGGCCCTCACCTGCCAAAATGCGATTGCTGATGTGTCGTTACGATGTCCCTCTGCTGGAACCAACAGCGATCGCAGAGGCAAGCGGCGCCTTGGAGTGCACAGAACGCTGAAATACTGCGTACATGAGCACCGAGACACCTTCATTGGGCAAGCGATGAATTGCGTAGCTGGACATCGCGCTCTTCGCAATGCATCGTGGAGGCTTCCCGCACGCAGATTAACTGGTAAATTTTCACGGTGATGCCTCACTCCGGACCATCGAGTACTGTACAGCCATTTTACAGCAACATACGTTCCTCCCGTCTCTATGGCTAGAGTGTCGTTTTTAGTTGGAAAAGCGACAGTGGGTTTAGGGACAATATTGCAGGTGATACCGGCATTACATCCATTTTTCCAAGAAATTGCCATGGAAAAAATAGTTATTGACAAATTGGGTACCATTGAACATCTGCTTTAGGGAAAATATACCAGTGCCTAGTAACATTCTGCTAATTGGCTATCTCACCGACAAATTCCGCTTCCACGTGTACCTGAAAAGTGCCATTGCATCGATGAATCACCAACAACACAGAATGAGCCTAAACACCAGCAAAAATAGCTAAATTGCCGCTACAAGACACGACCACAGAGGCCTACATCGCTCCGACCGTACCACGCCGGCGTGGCAAACGAAGCGACATCGATGTCACGGCTTTCTTTTTTTCGACTCAAACCACTTGCAGATTTGTGGGCATACGCGAGAGAGGCATGTGACATTGTTTCATCCGCCAGCTTTGCCCTCAACCACCGCCGAAGCATGCACACCACCTCCACCTCGCGCCTGTTGAATGATACCCATACATTCCTTCTCGGTGAGAAGGTGTAGTGGGACTTTGTGTGCGCTTCCCCTTCGTGGGGGATGGTACTCATATTCATGAACGCAGCCTATGGCCGACGTGGAAAAAAAAAATCTGTCAAAGCATCCGGCTTAATTTTGTTATGCTGTTATTTTTTATGTATTAATTTATTTGTAAAATACCTTACAAGGCCCCTACATGAGGATTGAGTAAGGGGGCATAGAATCAAATAAGTGCATACAATCTAGTAAAATATGAAAAAAAAGAACACCAGCCAAGTGCACAGCAGTATGATTTTGCTTTTCCAGACAGTTATTGTTCTGAAGACCGACTTTTCGCCAAATGTAATAGAAATTAAAGAAAAAAGAAGATTATGTATGGTAACGGGTGTGGCTACTGTATTTTGCACAAGAACATCTCTTAGCACTGAAACCGCTTTCAAAAAACAAAAATTCGCTTCATGGCGCCCAGTGCAAGACAACGCTGAAAGCAATTCTTGTAGAGTAGTATCTTAATTGTTAAATAGATGTCCAAAGCGTGAAGGTTATGGCGTTACCGGTATTCAGGCACCCGAAGCACGGCAAAAGTATGGTCTGCAATATCTTGGCTCTTGGTACCGCGGAATGTTGTAATTACGGATGTCGTAAGGCCCCTGCAAAACCTTAACGCAGCTGAGAACTTTGTCGCCGTTTTATGAAGCGAAATCACAAAATATTGTCACGTGGTGGTGACGTCAAAGAACACAGTAGCAATACTGTGAAACACAAAACTAACTTTTATTGGGCGAACCTGTGCCCACAAAAGAGGCTACACTTATAGCACAACGATAGCGGCGAACACGGTCGGCGATCGTCGAAAATCTGATCAGCGGGTCAAGCCCGTCGGCTTTTATACAGCAGTCGTCGAATGTTCCAGATCAACCGATGGGACCCGCGTGTCTTCCACAAAGTTCTACACTATTCGTGTCGCGCATACATGCAATCAGATTACACAAGTTGCGGTGAAAGACAGTGGACGGAACCATCGACAACATTCCAGAAACTTCTTTTACATGCAGGCCCGTCCTGCGCTTCGCGATAACATTTGTTAGGTGGCCAAACGTGGTCGCCCGATAAAGATAAGTACACGTGTCAATATTATGAACCTGTTTTCTCACTGGACGCAAAAATTGCTGTAAAGCAGATCAGTTTAAATTTATAGTTTGTTTGCCTTCGCTTTGATGCAATGTCGTATAAGTTTTCTTAATTAAGGAGTCGTCGGTAGGAGGGAGGGACGAAAGCATGCGAAAAGAGGCACGACTTGGAGGAGTCACCAGTGATTGAGAATTGTGTTTGGGAAGGTTGCAACAGAACTAAGTCGGAAAGAAAGGGAAGGGGAGTCGGAATGCTCATCCATCAGGGAGCCAAATGGAAAAGAGTAAATTCAAAATGTCAAGAGCATCTTTGGTTATCAGGTACAATGAGTGGGAAAAAAACTTGGCTGGGCGTTACATATTTGTAGACCAGAAATAATTGCACAGAAAAGAACAAAGAGTTAGTGGAATGCATAAGCGCTCATATTAAGAGTTTCGGGAATGGTGCTGAAATTACCCTATTAGGTGACATGAATGCCCACATACAGGATCTAGATGGCTATACCGACAATAACGGGAAGTCAATGCTAGACATTCATGAGCACGATAACCTCATTATCGTGAATACAGGGCCTAAGTGTGAAGGGCAGATCACGTGGGAAGTGGGAAACCGGTAATCAACCATTGATTACTGTCTGATGATAGAAGGAATTAATAATAAGTTGAGAGAAATGGTCATTGATGAGGAAGTGTATAGCAGCATAGGGAGTAACCATAAACGCATCATTTTGAAAATGGGATATGCAGTTGGGAAAGAGAGCAAGGAGTGCAAAATGGCCAGCCGAAATTTGAAGGCTTAACAAAAAACAAATATAGTCACTAGAGTCAAGGAAGAACTTGGCAAATGGCCAAATAAAGAGGGGGAATATAGCGAGCTTCTAAGTGTAATAACGACAGAAATACGGAAAGAGAAACAACATGTTCGTTGGAAAGGAAAAAAAGAAACCGAAACGCTGCTGGAACAGGGAGATACGAGAAGCGACCACCGAACGACAGAAAGCATCCCGAGAGCACAGGCAGGCAAAAAAGGCGCAGTTGCCGCAGGATGAAGTAGCCAGTAAATGGGAAATATACCGGGAGAAAAAGTATATGGTTCAAATACTGGTGCAAGCAAAATTAAAAGGTGAAAGTGAACATTCGTTGTCAGACATACGTGAGAAAAAGAAGGCCGCACCTAGAATATTTTGGAACCACATAAAATTATTAGGCAGAAAGTCAACAACATATCCTAGACGAAGATGAAAACAGACTGGAAGGAGAAGCGGCAATAAATTACATCCGAAAAATAACAGCCGAATCTTTCCAAGGCAATGCCGAGGTTGTATTTGAAGAAAAAAAGAACATGAAAGAGACCCAGGTGGAAAAGGAGCTGGTGCTGACAAACTTCAACTGGAAGAAAGCCGAAGAGAAAATTCCTAAGCGCACAGCCACAGGGCTAGACGAGGTTCCCGTTAGGCTGATTAATGAACTAGGACCAAAAAGTAAGGAAGCTCTGGTGAAAGCAGTGGAAAAAACTTTAAAAGATAGACGAATACCTGACAGTTGGCGATAAGGAGAATGAATTTAATTTATAAGGGTAAGGAGGAGAAATATAGAATTCACTCGTATAGACAGTTGACCGTTACATCGGTAATATACAGGCTAGCAATGCAGGCAATCAAATTAAAGCTTCAAGAATGGGCAGAAATTAATGGCATTTTGGGAGAGCTTCAGAATGGCTTTAGAATAGGTAGGCGTTCGGATGATAACTTGTTTTTTCTTACTCAGTGTATTGAAATATCAAAAGCATGAAGCAGACCGTTGTATGGGGCCTTTTTGGACATTACAGGAGCCTACGACAACGTAGACTGCAACATTTTGTGGGATATTCTGGAAGGGGAAGGCTTAGGTCACGATTGTCTACAGCTTTTGAGAGAGATTTACCAAGAAAATACCGCTTGCGTTGAATGGGAAGGGATGAGGAGCGAGGAGAAAGTTCATATCAACAAGGGACTGAGGCAGGGGTGCCCTTTATCCCCACTGCTTTTTATTATGTACATGGTGAGGATGGAGAGTGCACTAGAAGGAAGTAATATCGGTTTTAATCTCTCATACAAACAGGCGGGTGCAGTAGTAGAGCACCAGATTCAAGGTTTAGTCTGTGCGGACGATATTGTGTTGCTAGGTACCAAGCAAAGTGATTTGCAACGGCTGGCTAGTATCTGTGGACAGGAAGGCAACCATTTAGGCTTGAAAGTTAGCGTTAGAAAAGCTCTTCGGCTTCGTACGAATCTTCATCCAATCGGAAACGTCACTAACAATCAGAGCTGAGACCCGACATACATCTCTGTTATGCCGCCAATGCAATGAGAAATCGGAAACTGCTATCCATGCGTTGCAAGAATGTAAATCTCTTCATCTGGCGCGCACTTCACATCGCAACTTTGTCGCTGACCAGGTAGCTCGTCCGGTAGGGGAAAGGAATTCCAATGTTCTTGTTCGCGATGAACATCACTTACCATCTCGCGGTGGGAGCAGACAAACCCTATCTTGTCATCGAGACTGGTGACGATACTATGGTAGCAGGCATAACTGTTGTGTGAGACGCTATTGGAGGAGGCTTTAAAGTATAAATCGCGGGAAAGGCGTCTGCGCATGCTATTGTCAACAGATGCTTCGATGTGCTTCGATGCTCCAAAGTTCTCATCTGGATTGGATTATGGTGCAAGAAATCACATTTTGAGAAACTTCCGGGGTAGCTCTTTAATCGTATTTGTTTTTGGCGAAATCACCTAATGTGAACATGCACTACTTCTTATATGATGGTTTTTGAAGGTATCACTTAAGGGGAACAAGCCTTAATTTTCTTTGATTATCTCTAATGGCTCTTGGGGCGATTTCTTTTATCGCGTGAAATCACCTTCTGTGAAATTGGCGGCTGTCTGGTTGAAAGAGTTCAGAAAATTTGCGGCTTTGATATCGCAAGCTGTGCCACGTTGAAGGGGCCTATTGGCTTCGCAATGCGTATGTGCGCCATGTCTGTTTGTACGTTTTGCGTAAAAAGAATGTCTGCAAATTAAACATGCGAGGATGCGTATGATGTTTCGATAAACACTTATCATTCGCTTATTACTTAGCTATGAGGTACACTGCATTTTACAAGGAATAAAGACTTGGTATATGGTATCAACGTGAACAATCCGTGTTAGCATTTTGCGCAGCGAATCTTTCATCATGATTCTTATTGCTCTAGTGAGTTGCTCTTGTCAAATATGGCCAGTTAATTAAGTCGCAAAACAAAAGTTAGGCGTGCATTTCACGTGAAGAAGTTTTCTGCTATATTTCATCGTTATCTTAAACATGCACCCAGAGAATAAATTGCTTCATGGCTGTTATTAGGACGGCACGCTAAGCATAGTATGTATATGCTTTACGAAAACAACAAGAGCAATCACCTGAGAGAAAAGTCTCGTTGTTAAGATTGAGAGCCAATCCATTGGCGCTGTGTACATCGTGTCATAGTGGCCTTCATAGCGGCCCTCGGTAGCCTTTACCGACATTACACGGGATACCCCTCATGCAACGGAAGAAGCCGACTGTCGTTATAGCAAAGCACGCACTGTTCGCGAAACCCATCATTTCTGTAGAACGCGAAATCGAAACCATGAAGCGTTTTTTTACAGCGCCAATTGCAATGCCTAACGCATACTCAAGGCACTAGAGCCTAGCTTGGCTGTCTTGAAAATGAAAATTCAAACACCTTCTCCCTCATCATGTCTCGATCCTGCGTTGTTCAATAAACAAACTGAGAACTATTTGCTTCTTCAGTACATAAAAGAGGACCCTCGAATACGCGCCTCACAAGGAAGACACCACAAGCCTCACATTTTATTCACTTAATTTTTTGCCTCCTCCGGGGAACGCTGATATCTTCAATATGTCCCATATTATTAATGAATCAGGCTTCGGCTTCTCTCTGGCTGGAGGCCACACGTTTCAGAAGGCGCCTCTGACTCAAAATTTTGGGACGAGCAGCCTGTGTCAGTTAACCAAACAGATTCATCATGTCCGTTGCTCAAGGAATACGCATCAGTAAATTGCTGTAATGAGTTCTGAGGCTTTCTTGGCGAGTAAAAAGCAATTTACGATGCAACTATTGCATCGATTGGTATATTCCCGGTGATTTATCAGCTACAGTGAGTGTTTTCCTCTTGTTACAGCAGCCGTTCTTGAAGAGGCAAAAATGTCGTTGCAGAATCGCAGTTTTCATGGCGAGGTCAAGGAATTTATTGCTGTAGATATATAAACTTGGTTGTTGCCAGCAGCAGTGCATTAAAAATGAAAAAAAGTAGCGATTGCTGAGCACCCTGACCGACGACTGATTAAAATCACTGCTACCACGAGGGCAACTTAACTGGTTCGGAGCCGCTTGGGCTTCGCGTTTTTTTCACTTTGCCACTGCTTAGTCTGGCAGGTTCCACCAGATGGCATATGCCGTAATGCCGGTGATTTAGTTGCAGTTCTTGTTTTGTTCCTTTCTACATGCATCAAACTTTTCGTACAAAAATGCAGCTCGCTGGTTTCATGAACATACGACCGTGCTTCCAAACTTATACTGGACTTTAGGTATATAACGTGTTTAGACAGTAAACTCACATCATGTGTTCCTCAATGCTTCCTTCATTTTGAAAGCAAATATTTATGATGATAATACTAAGAAATACTTCTCTCGTCCGGGGCTATGTCGTTGCGAAGGCGTGTATGTGCTACTCTTGTGCTGCTTTAAACGTATTAGAAAACAAATTTGCGGCGAGTGTGCGCAATAAAAGACTCAGAAATAACAGTATTTCCACAGCCGCCGGCGTAGTATTTATACAAAGCAATACCAGACTTCCTCGGCTACAATCACCACAGTTGCTATAGCATTCTGCCTTTTCGTTCTTGATTCACTCTAGTGTTTAGTCAGGCCCCAGCACCGTGACATTACTGGTGCTACTTTTCCGTAATTCTGTGAGAATATTCTTCTATCATAAATTTAACCTGTTTGAAGAGTGAAAGAAAAGATAAGAAAGGACCGCGATGATTTGCTTGAAATAGTTCCTTATTAGAACCGTTCACGATCCATATCGGTATGGCCGTTCTGAGATGATCACGCCAGCGCCCAATTAGCACTAGTTATAATTATCTCTACTGCCTGTAAATAAATTATAGAAATGTCGTTCGTCGTGTGCGAGTAGCACAATGACAGCTGAGCCTTTCACATGTTCCCACTAAGCCACACATTCTCTCTTGTGCCTTGTTGCCGCAAGACATGTCAATTTTACCCTCGAATTACGTCCTTTTGAGTTTCCGTTAAAGCTTAGAGAGGTACACGAGACGAGCTGGCCAATTTTGTAGTAGTCCTGACCTTTGAGTGAAATTTCATGGGCAATATTGATAACCTTCATTTGTTTACATATATATCACAAATCATTTGTGCTAATAATGATGACATACATGAGAGTTGCTTGCGCCATTAAAAAACCATGTATCACTCTAGATAAGATTTGAGTTGCTATATAGGGGGCGAGCTCCACCACTGGAAAAGATGGCGCTGGCGTCGGCGCGTGATGTGGCATGAGAGATCCCGTGGACACAGCGGCCACGTCGGCTGCTTCGGAAGCACCCGAACAACACTTGACAACACTTGAACGCACTATAATAGGTAGTGCGTCCAGCATGGTAGACTATTGCTCGGTGCCGCAATGCCGGATGTACGCCACGGAGCCCGGTGCCAGCCTTCACACGTATCTGCGGGACAAGGAGCTGCGTGAAGCTAGGATCGCGAAACTTAGAACCAGCAAGCAGTCATCGGCTGCAACCCGGGTGTGCAACAAACACTCCCGCAAGAAAGATTTCTGCTACGGCGTCGGGGCTGCGATGTTCAGTGAGTATAGCAGAAAGCGCTCACTGCGCCGCTCGCCCACGCGCGCTGCCCGCTGTCATAAAGCTTTGATCAACGCACTTATTAATGCTAGATAGTCGCAAGTTCACTGGAATGGAAATACAAGGGCCAGAAGCACATTAAAAAATTCATTACATATGCTCGTGCTTGTTTTAGCACAAAGAACTAACTTCTACTGGATTAAGAAAAAGAAAGTCGTGGGAAATCTCTCGCTGAGAAACCGATAAACATACAGTGCGGTGCTACTTGAAAAATAATCAATCAATCAATAAAGATTAATTAATTTATATAGACAAAACAACATGATTACAAGAAGAATATGCAGAAGAGGGTCCCAAGGTCACAAGACCGTACCGGGACCCTCTCTATATAATTATTGGATGCCCATTCCTAAATTAGCAGAGAAATATAGATTTAACATTAAAGATTTAAGATTGGTGGCCATGATTTCAGCGTCAGCAAACATTCTCATTTCGATTTGTATGGTTGCCGACTTCACGTCTGTACTGAGTCAGATGCGTGTGCTCGCTGTCAAGTAAGCCTAGCGCGACAGTGTTGCCCTCCTCGCAACCTGCAACAGTTGGCAGCATCCATTTTAAATGAAGAGCGCCAATGTAGAATAGAACGTTGCATTTATTTGTTTCAAGTTTTTCGATGAATACAATTTTTGAGTCATCCATGACAAAGATCTGCACTTCTCCGCGCTCTTGCTTACTTTTTGACAGCATGTCGGCCAGGTCCCGCCTAATCTTCACGATCCACGGTAGCTTTCTCTTGGGCTCTGTCAGAAAACGGTAAAGTTTTCAACCATTTCTTTGATTGTTCGTATACATGGGCACGCAGCAGCCAGTCATTTCGCTGAAGAAGGGAGCTACCACGCGGCCCCAGCTCCTTCCTCGCACCTGTCGCCTTGCGAAGTACGATCCACTATGGCGGCGGAAAAGCCGTTCGAGCAGCGTCGAGTACCCCTTCAAAGAATGTCCCCACCCTGCACGCAGCGGCGGTGGAGAGACCATGCAGGTACCCTGCTGCTTTCGAAGCGATGGAAATTCCGAGGTTGGGTTGCACTGCATAAAGCCCCTCCATCCACCCACCACCACCGCTGGTGGGCGGAAACGTGGATGGAGGGGCTTTAGCACTGCACATTGCCCTGTCTTGGCCTTGTCCTGACATACTGTTCCCGCTGCCGGTGCATAAATCGCTATGTCACATTGGTCCCGCGCAAGTGTCGGCGTTGGCGGGCCCAACCAGAACCACATATATAGACTAGGAGAAGGCCTCGGCACTCCTCCCGTGACGTCACCACACTCAGCCCGTCCGCCTCCGCTTGAGGTGCCATGGAAAGAAATAAAAAAGCACAATACTGCAGCATGTTCGAGGGTGTACCTTCGGAATTTATTTGCATCCAGTATAAATTTAGCACTGGCGTGATTTAAGGAACTAAGACAAGTTCTTTCCACGTCAACTTCGGCATTTGGAGCAAAGCTGACAATGGCCCCTATAAAATAAAATGCACTACAGAATTTGGGTCCAGAAAGACGATGCGCCGGAAAAACATATGTCTTTTTTCAGTCTGTCACAGACAGCTGTACAATTCATATCACACATTTTATTTGGCACTGGTTTCCACTATCACAGAATGACATTCGAACACACAACACTCACATCAATAAAATATGACATACATCATCCTCACTAGCTTAAGAAGAAAAATCTGCTGAACTCACAATGCTGAATAATTAAAGAAATTTCCAGAGAAGTCAAGACAACATAACACACAGTTCTTATATTGTATGTATTGTAGCATGCACATTCGCGAAAACAGCACATTTGAGGGTAATCATCTTTCTGTTTTTCCCGTTATTCTTTTCATTGTTTATCTTGTCGTTTTTGAAGGCTGCGTAATTCTTCAGCAGAGTGTTTACTGCTGGATTAAGGATGTTCTTTAACATTGACTCTTAACTGTGACCAGTTGCACAAATTTCAAAGTCTTCACTGTCACAGAGCAAATACTTATCACACTTAGAAGTGCCACTCTCTGATTACTCTCTGCATGAAACATAATCTCATATTCTTTGCCTGTAATATGTTCTAGCACAATCTTGGTGCACAGCACCACATGAACGACACATGGCTGTGGAAATTTGAAGCCACCTCTGCTCATATTAACAATCAGCACATGCTCACTGCGTTCAAGCTCTCTCTCAGTAATTGTGAATGAATCACAGCAGTCATTGCAAGGCTGGCGCTTCAAAGCAGCATAGGCACAGTAGCCAGCGATGTACACCAATGCCGGCATGTGTTCCCGGGCTTCTTTAGGTCACAGCTTCTTAGCTTTATGTTATATTTGTCAATCAACATATCAGCACACGTCTCTTTGCAAGTGTCAGTGGATGCTGGCATATCTGGCAAGATCAGTGTGTTCTGGAGGCAGGTCTTTGCCACAGCTTCCAATACCTGTGCACTAGACACATTGTAATGGGACACACACAGCTTCCGGTACTTCCCAAACCGAGCTTCGAGGGGATCGGTTAGGAATTTTCCAAGGAGAACATACGTAAACCCGAGCACCTCCAAACAATATCTTGACACCTGTATCTTGACACAAGGAGACCCACTCAGCTCACTCAGCCGGAGAGCTGATTGGGTCTCCTTTGTCAACGCACCTAGATGCACACACCTACTTTTCCAGTCATCGAGCCAGGTAACAAATGTGTCGAGGAACTGCAGCTGCTCACCATTGATTTCACGTACTGGCTCTTGCCACACATCTCTCACTCTGTGTCAAGACTGCCCTGTGGGATTCTCACCCGTGCTCTTGGGACAAAGGAACGACAACACAGTAGTGCAAACAATCACAAGGGCATTTATTGCACCTTTCATAGACTAATGCTTGCTAGCCGAGTTGCTATCCACAAAACATGCCAATGGATGCGCGACAAATCGCGGAAGTCCGACTCACCACGACCGCATAGCGAGCGAATATGTTTGCCCCAAGCTGGACACCAACGCCTGGTCGTTCGCGCGTACGGTCACGCGAACGCTGGTACGTTCGAACGAGGTGTCGTGAGACGGTCTCACAGAAGCATGGATCGGCGCACGCTCGGAACGTCTGCGCAGCTTGCCAACCCCGAAGCAAAGAGGAAGCGTCTTCACCTTTCCGCACCCAAGTAACCCTGCCGTGAGACGGCGTTAGCAGCGCAACACTCGCGCCATCTCTCGTACTGCACTTCAACCACACCGATCGCCGCAGGCACCAGGCTCCGCGGCGAAGCCGGCTCACAGGAGACGGCAGCTATGCGGGAAAACAACGTATCAGGGGACGCGTGAGAGTCGCGCATCTCCACACCCCTTAGGGGAGTCTTGATGTTGACGATGCTGCACCATCGCACAATTAAGTCAATGAAATCTGCAGTATCATCTGCCAGCGTCAGATGCAGAATTTCGCATCTTATGCTCAAAGCAGATGAAACAAAAGAGTTAAAAATTTGCAGAGCAAGTTTCACGTTCTGCTTCTCAATATTTGTGGGATTTAATGCTTTATACGTTAGCCCAAAAGCCACTTTCACAGTGTTAGTTTGTTCAGCCTCATGAAGCTTTCTGAATGATGTGAATGAAGCACCCTCCATTTTCTTACTTGCTGTGGTTCCACAGGGAAAAGGGGGTAATATGGACATTTGTCAGGATGTTTTTGGTTTAGCCAATTGTTTCTGATACATTTCAGCAAATGCACAGAGTCAACAATATGAATGAGTGGCTGCTGCGGATTAACTGGATGGGGGTAAACAATTTCGAGCTTCTGGGCCTCACTGAACATAGCCATTAGTTTCCGATTAATGGAATTATTTTCAGTGATGACTGCAACGATATGAAGGGTCGCTTCTTCAAGTCTCAAGACTACTTTTTTACAGTTACATGCAGTTTCTCCGCAGTAATTTTTGACAGTGGAAAGATGTGTGCCATATCTTTGACCGGGGACAGGAGAGACTGCACCATAAATACATGCGCTCTCTTAGCAGGTTCAAAACAGTTCGCAGCAGCCCCTCTTATGCTGCCACACTTGTATTCAAAGAACTGCTGTAAGTGTATTTCATCTACCATTAATGTTGCATTTCTTTCATGAGCTTTCAGCAGACTTGCCCTCCTTTTAATTTATCTTAGGAAGCCCTCTTTATTTTGCTCCTTTAAAGGACTAACATCATGTGCACCCCAGACACGCTTGATTGTTTCAGTATGAGGCAACACTAACTTTCCACTGTTCCTCAAAAACTTGTAGCCATGCGGTGACATAGTCTACAAAATGCTACAAAACACCAAAAGTTCCGCAGAGTACCGAACAGCATTATTCCTCTTCATGAAGAGATGACACTGCTCTTCGAGTGACATCACGGCGCCCACCTTTTCGTCCTCCAGAAGGTCTCCTTTTGAAATGTCATCAAGAAGTGAGATCACCAATTTCAGTGCAGCCTTTCCTTTGTCCACTTGTTCTGGTTCCCCTTTAATGCAGTGGTCCTCGACATTAGCCAAGAGCTCAACAAGCACGCGGAAATCGTGGATATGATCCGGGATCTCAAAACACTTATCAGATGTAAGACGAGCACCTCTCCAAAACACACGCACAGACATATCCGACGACACAGTCACTGACACCAAAATCTCGGGAGCATCTGTTGTCACTTTGATGTGAGCAAATATCATGTAGCTGTCGCGAGGTACCGCTGTCCAAAACCTTTTCTCTCCTAGCTTGTGCAGGCGTGAACTGATGTCTTGGAGGTTGTTAACTTTGCTTTCTCGTTCCTCGTTCTCGTGTGTTAACGCTGACTGCTTTAAGGCCCTTTGAAGCTGTTCGTTCTCCACACGTGTTCGCTTTGCATCAGGGTCTTCTCTCGACTGGCGAGAATCCGAAATATATTGCGGGCAGTCGGGAAAGATCGTTGGAATGGCATCAGGCGTAAGCCGGGTGAGCCTCATTTGGTCCATCCATCGCAGTCCGTGCATATTGATGTTGTACGTATGTGCTCGGGCTTGAAATGCCGTTCACAAACCTGCGAAACAACCAGCGCCGTCGTATTATGAACACAACTTGACGCTTGCAAAACTGTGACATACGTTCGCAAATCTATGCGCGAGATCTGTGAAAAACACATTTTACTGACCCATGAGCCATTCAACGAATGAACATATACGCAATATCGCAAATGCATGTGAGCCCACGTGGTTTACACGTGTACATAAATGGTCACTTGAAAACGTATTTATATAACAATGGAATATCGTAGTTTGCACTAATACACTTTCATTGTAGATTGTTTATATAAACCATCACTGCACGAATTGAAAAGCGAGACAACACTTACCAGCGGATCTTTCAGTTTTCCAACGTCGACAGCGTCCCGTCGCACTGCCCGCTGCCATTTTTTCCTTCGTTTGGAATCGCTTGGTAACCCAAACAGCCTGACCTTTGGCCTGTTGTCGTAGTTTCCTCTACAGTTTGGCAAACATCGGCCCATGACATCGAACAGACCGCAAGTGTACGCAGAGGAATAAACGCAAGAAAGCGAACCACGTGCAGCGACGTTCTCCTGCGGTGTCTCGACGGCGCAGGATATGCGTGTCACGTGCTGGATGGATGGATGGATGGATGTTATGAGCGTCCCCTTTGGAACGGGGTGGTGGGTTGCGCCACCAAGCTCTTGCTACTATGCTGCCTAATATCCTACCTAGGTTAACCAATGAAAAAAGAAAAAAAAAAAAACACTATGAACTACCACGTCCAAACTTTCTGATCCCCTATTGCGAATTGTGCTTTTGTACGTCTCCGTCTTTTGCCGTTTCCCTACTTTTCTTCCACCAATCCTCCAATCGCCTCTTACTAATGTCTATTGCGGACCTGTTTGCTTTACCACTGCTCCCGCAGAACCCAAGGGCTTCAAGGAGGCCAGTGGTGCCTAAATCGACCGCTCGGTAGACGTCTTCACATTCTAATAAAATATGCTCCGTCGTTTCCCTAGCTTTACCGCAGCAAGCACATGCTTCTTCTTCCTTCTTATATCTCGCTTTATAGGTGCGTGTTCTAAGGCATCCCGATCTCGCTTCGAAAAGTAATGAGCTTCCCTTTGAGTTATCATAAATGGTTTCTTTCCTGATTTCGCTTTTTCCTCTTAAGTAGTTACTCATGGCAGGTTTCTTTTCCATTGCCGCCACCCATGATATTAATTCAGCCTCTCTGACTATCCGTTTGACCTTCCTTGTTGCTGTGTTGCCCACCCCACAGGCCGCATACTTGCTGGTAAGCTTCCTAGTTCTTTTCCTCAACTGTGAATCAATGTTTTGCCTGTACATATACCTGAACACTCTTCCAGCCCATTTACTTTCTTCCATATTCCTCAGCCGTTCTTCATACTCAATTTTACTGCGAGCTTCCCTCACTTCCAAACTAGTCCAGCCCATATCCCCCTGCACAGCTTCATTTGTAGTCTTCCCGTGAGCGCCCAGTACGAGGCGACCCACTGACCTTTGGTTCCCGTCGAGTCCTGATTGTACCCCTGATTTAAAGCAAACAACCGCATTTCCAAAAGTAAGGCCTGGAACCATTACCCCTTTCCACATACCTCGGATGACCTCGTACCTATTGTATCCCCATAGCGCTCTGTGCTTCATTATGGCTGCATTTCTCTTCCCCTTTACTGTTACGGTTTTTTCCTGTGTTTCCATATATCCATTGCTTTCGTTTATCCATATACCAAGGTATTTATATTCTGTTACCCGAGGTATTTCTTGGCCCTGTATCTCCACTGTCTATTCACTGTTTTCATTGAATACCATAACACCTGATTTTCTAACACTAAATTTCAAACCTAAATTGATGCCTTCCTGTCCACAGATATTAGCCAGACGTTGCAAATCGCTTTGCTTGTTAGCGAGCAACACAATGTCATCCGCATAAAATAAACCTGGGAGTTGCTGCTTTATTACTGTACCTGCCTGTTTGTATGAGAGATTAAACCCGATATTACTTCCTTCTAGCGCCCTCTCCATCCTCACTATGTACATCATAAACAGCAGCGGAGATAAAGGGCACCCCTGCCTCAGTCCCTTGTTGATATGAACTTTCTCCGCGCTATCATCCCTTCCCATTCAACGCAAACGGTATTTTCTACGTAAATCTCTCTCAAAAGCTGTAGACAATCGTTACCTAAGCCTTCCCCTTCTAGAATATCCCACAAAATGCTGCGGTCTACGTTGTCGTAGGCTCCTCTAATGTCCAAAAAGGCCACATACAACGGTCTGCTTTCTGCTTTTGATATTTCAATACACTGAGTAAGAACAAACAAGTTATCATCTAAACGCCTACCTATTCTAAAGCCATTCTGAAGCTCTCCCAAAATGCCATTATTCTCTGCCCATGCTTGAAGCTTTAATTTGATTGCCTGCCTTGCTAGCCTGTATATAACCGATGTAATGGTCAACGGTCTATTCGAGTGACTTCTGTCTTTCTACCCCTTACCTTTATAAATTAAATTGATTCTACTTTGTCGCCAACTGTCTGGTATTCGTCTATCTTTTAAAGTTTTTTCCACTGCTTTCACCAGAGCTTCCTTACTTCTTGGTCCCAATTCATTTATCAGCCTAACGGGAACCTCGTCTAGCCCTGTGGCTGTTCGCTTAGGAATTTTCTCTTCCGCTTTCTTCCAGTCTAAATTTGTCAGCACCAGCTCCTTTTCCACTTGGGTCTCTTTCATGCTCTTTTTTTCTTCAAGTACAACCTCGTCCTTGCCTTGGAAAGATTCGGCTGTTACTTTTGGATGTAATTGATTGCCGCTTCTCCTTCCAGTCTGTTTTCATCCTCGTCTAGGATATGTTGTTGTATTGTTGTTGAGTTCCTGCCTAATAATTTTATGTGATTCCAAAATATTCTAGGTGCGGCCTTCTTTTTCGCACGTATTTCTGACAACCAACGTTCACTTTCACCTTTTAATTTTGCTTGCACCAGTATTTGAACCACAGACTTTTTCTCCCGGTATATTTCCCATTTACTGGTTACTTCATCCTGTGGCAACTGCGCCTTCTTTGCCTGCCTGTGCTCTCGAGATGATTTCTGTCGTTCGGCGATCGCTTCTGGTATCTCCTTGTTCCACCAGCTTTCCGGTTTCTTTTTTCCTTTCCAACGAACATGTTGTTTCTCTTTCCGTATTTCTGTCGTTATTACACTTAGAAGCTCACCATATTCCCACTCCTTACTTGGCCACTTGCCAAGTTCTTCCTCAACTCTAGTGACTATATTTGCTAGTTGTTCATCGTTCAAATTTGGACTGGCCATTGTGCTTTCCTTGCTGTCTTTCCCAACTACATATCCCATTTTCAAAATGATGCGTTTATGGTCACTCCCTATGCTGTTAAACCCTTCCTCATCGATGACCATTTCTCTCAACTTATCATGAATTCCTTCTGTCATCAGACAGTAATCAATGGTCGATTGCCGGTTTCCCACTTCCCACGTGATCTGTCCTTCACACTTAGCCCCTGTATTCACGATCACGAGGTTATGTTGCTTGCAAAGGTCTAGCATTGACTTCCCGTTATTGTCGGTATAGCCATCTAAATCCTGTATGTGGGCATTCATGTCACCTAATAGGACAATCTCAGCACCATTCCCGAAACCCTTAATATCAGCGCTTATGCATTCCACTAACTCTTTATTCTTCTCTGTGCAATTTTTTCCGGTCCACAGATACGTAACTCCCAGCCAAGTTTCTTTCCCACTCATTGTACCTGATAACCAAAGATGCTCTTCACATTGTGAATTTACTCTTTTCCATTTGGCTCCCTTATGGATGAGCATTCCGCATCCCCCTCCCTTTCTTTCCGACTTAGTTCTGTTGCACCCTTCCCATACATAATTTTCAATGACTGGCGGCTCTTTTGAGTCTCTAAGGTGCGTTTCTGTAACCGCATACACCCCTATTTGTTCTCTATGTAACTGCTCCTCAATCTCTGCCCACTTTTCCTTTCTTCTGCCGCCCTGCATGTTTATGTAGCCTATTGCATGGCAAGCTCTTGTTCTTGCTTTCCTCCTTTTTCTGTTATCGACGGCAATGCTTAGCTGATGTTCCCCTAGGGGACCTTCTTCATTACTACCTACTCTGACCTCCTGAGCGCCCGCGGGCCCCCTAAAAAAGCAACAGCGCGACCCCCAAGTCGCCAGCCCACTTCTCGTGCTAGCCTGTAATTGAAGTGGATCCCATCTCGTTTAAAACCACCACAACTTCTCACTTCCCTGTTTACTTCGACAACATCGAAGCCTTTCTCTCGGCTCATTTTCCATATTGCCTCATTGGCAGCCATTACGGCTCTTTGTACGTGACTGTCACGCACAGGCACCTCCGGCACCGTGCACACCACGATCTGCACCTGAGGGGATAGCTCGCGCAAGTCGTCCACCCCCTTCGCCAAGCGCTGGGCTAGTGCTGGCCCTTTCCTGTTTAGGACGTCATTTAGCCCACCTGCTACTACGACAAGGTTGCGCACGTGGGCATTTTCCGTGAGCTTTTCTTTTGCTCGCTCCATGACAGAACTCAGTGTCCGCCCTGGAAATGTCCCTACCGCCACTCTTTTGTCGCCTTTCACCCTCTCCACAATTGCTTTTGAGCACCCAGCCATGTTTGAGTCGCCAGCGATAATCACCCTTTCACTCTCTCCTACCTCTCCCTGCTTCCCTGTGTCCTTTTCCGCGTGATTCGGACGCGACAAAGGGCATTGTTCCCTGGGCTCCTGCTTTTTCCGCGTGGCGGCCTGAAGGTAGGTGCCGCTCTTTCCAGCTTCCTGTGGCTGCAGCGTCGCCTCACTCGGGGCGTGTTGCGCTGCTTCACTATAGCTACGCCGATTCACCGTCGACGAGCTGGCGACCGCTTGCTTTGGCTCCCTGCCTCCCACTTCGCCTGTAGGGTCTACCCTACTTTCTGAGTCTTTGCCACCGCTTTGGTGTCCTGACCCGACATTCTCGGCTGCCCGCGTCTCAAGCGCGTCGAGCCGCTTTTTCAGTTCGGCGCTCCTTTCTTTCTCTTCCTCAAGCTCGGCCACAGTCCTTACTAACTGCGCGGCCTGGGCCGCCTCCACCTTGACGAAATTTTCAACTTTCGCCTGCAGTGCTACCCGCTTCTCCTGCTCCTCCCTCAGGTCTGCCTGAAGCTTTTCGAACTTAGCCGCCCAATTCCCTTCCAGTTTTTGGACGGCTTCCCTGACGCCCTCGCACGACCTGCACGTGAAGCTAGACCCCTCCGCGTCTGCTAAATTCTGGAATTTAGTCTCGTCGAGGAAGCACCATTGCAGGCACTCGTCGCACTGCACTTGCTCCCCGTCTCCCTCGGCCTTCACGTTCTTCGATTTCATCGCTAGGCCTACGTCCCTAGGCCCAACGAGCAAGTTCGCCAAATCACTCACGCAAAGCCGACCTCGACCGCTATCCCAAACAAAAATAAAGAATTATCACTCCCTACTCCATGTAAGAATCCGAAGAGCTAGCTGAAAGAACTAAAAAAGCCTATCAAAAAGGTCGCTCCTACCACCTAGGCCTAACGGGGGAGCCGCCAGCCCTAGACAAAGCCGGTACGTTTACTACTCCTACCAAGAATTCAAAATTTGCGCCCCTACTCCATGCAAAAGAAAACACTTCAAAACACTAGCTAATAAAGATAAAAGAGTACTTGGCTACGAACGAAGTCGCTGAAGCCTCGTACACAGGAGCGTCCGCGAGCCACGACCAACGACTCCCACACAGTTTCCTGTTTCCTGTTGTGCGTCGCGTAGCACCTAGCGCCACCTGGTGCTCAAGGGCGACACCACGCGCAGTGAAACGGCTAGGGCAGAGTCGGGTGACGTCAGAGGATAGGTGCGGGCGAGTGCGGAGGCCTTCTCCTAGTCTAGGTGGTTCTGGCCCAACCCGTCCGCGTTTACATGCACCCTGCTAACGGGTCCGGTTGAGTGAACCCGACTCGACTCTCATTCAGCCCTACCAGCTAGCGTTTACAGAAACTCAACAGGCGTAATCCATCCCGACACGCTCACTCGACCCGCTTCGGTTGTGTTCATGCCTTAACTGCGACAGCATTATGACGACCCATTGGTAGCCTGACGGGAGTTTTTGCGACAATGAGCCGTTTCCTCGAGCGCGGGCAGATAAGAACATATAAACGAACGCTGCAACTAGGGTGGTTGCTTGGGCTAGTTGGTAATTCATGAACAAAAATAACGTACAGCGCGAAGGACAAGGACTGGCACGAAGGCGAAGAAGCGCGAAGGCAGTCCTTGTCCTTCGCGCTGTACGTTATTTTTGTTCCTGAACGCTGCAAGTTAGAATATATGTGCACCTGTGTAAAGCATTGATGCTGGTTTCTCAGTCCGAGGAGCTCTGAAGGCCTGCCACAGTGCAATTATTAGGCGCAGTGTGCAGATGTTGGTTGTTGCTGGGGGAACTATGCTGCTGCAGCAGTAGGTTGCTTTTATCATTAATACTGGCAGAGTAATATTGACACGCTGGCAGGCTGAATGGCCTTCACACCATACGTTTATATCGATATTTCAGAGCGACACGCCAACATGATGTCTTTGATGGCATCTGACATCGCACATACCATGACCTCGATAATTCACAATGGAACCTTTTGCGGATCAAGACTTGCGTGTTTGAGGTCGATATCTCCGTAAAGCAGCGGTCGTAACATGATCACGCCAGCGTCAGGAACAATGAGAGATTGGCACGTGCAATTATGCAAGAAGCCAAGATAAAAACTGCTTCTCTATTCGCAGGTCACTGCAGCAAAAAAAAGGCATTGACTCCAGCATTCTGCAGCAGCCCGCTTTCGCACTGGCACTAAATTTGAGGTCCGAGGTCACTAACTTTTTCAATACAAATCTACAAGCATGCTCTAATGCCCTGGTATTCATATTATGTTTCATCAGTCTCTGAATAGCGCAATCACATATCGGCGCCCGTTGCGATTTCTGAATAGAACCGTGCAATGATGTCGTATGGGATATGATGATAAAACAATTTGCCTAGAAGGACGTACCGGGTCATTGCTCTACTGCTGTTTTGTGCGCTATACATTGCTCATTATTTAAAATAGCATGGCTTCTTTTTCTATTTGAATTGCCTCGTATACCTGACCTTCATTGATTAAAGAAAGGTGCACAGATCATTGTAAACGCACGCAGACATCCAGGCGCAGTGTGATAAGAACGTGGAAGAAGCATACGTGAACGTGTCATCGGAGATCACGACTTTTGCATAGCTGCCACACTGCTTCACAAAAGAAGTGGAAACATATTGCTCGATACTCTATTTAGGCAAGTTAATATAACGTCTGCGTTTTACTAACCGCTCGTTTTCAAAATATATTCAAGGGGCTTGAGTGGAAAGGACCAGCGTGATGATTAACGAGAATTTCTCAGCAACTTTCACTTCGCAGGTGGCATTGTATTTCAAGAGGTGACTCATGAGATTACTTTAGCAAAAAAAGAAGTTTGAGAGTTGACTCTAACAAAAGAATAAGTGCTGCGATGAGAATTTCGTGTCGAAGTTTGCAAGTCATATGTTGCTCTGGTGCAAGGCAGAAACAGTCATCTGCAAGTAATCAAAGAAAATATTTAACAGAACCCATTTGACGACGACAGTCGACGTTAATGCGATCAGCGTCAAAACGACGTAGTAAAAACCCGCATTGCCGAAAAATCTTTGAGTTTCAATTTGTAGTAGTCGGCTAAAAGACAATTACATTCATGCGCACGTGTGTCTCAGCGCCACCACGGCGTCTACACCTTCGGACGTCTCATAAAGACAGATTTATGAACGTAACCACCCACCTGCATCCACTTTTTTCTCGCGGGTATCCACAGACCTACTCCTTTCTACACCTTTGGACGTTACAAAGCCCCGCAGGTGCGTCTGTGTCAGCAGGCGTTTGGTGTTTTGCGACACCACGTACCCGAGCACACGAGGGTTGGACCCTCCCGCGTGTAGCCGTGCGCGGCTTAGCCGTGTCCGGGAAAAGGGGATCCTGGGGGTTGAGCCGATGCCTGGTGTTCGGACCTTTAAGGCCCCCCGGCGGAGGCAACACACCTCTTTGGCCTCTGCTTCACGTAGGCGGCACCCCCGGACTGACCCATCCGGGGGAAATCGGCACTCACCTCTTCCTGTCTCTCCCTCCTCGAATCTTCTTTCTCTCTCACTTTCTGGCCTTTGCTGTCTTCTCTCTTCTGTTTACTTTCTTTATCCTTGGCGGCAAGGGTTAACCTTGTGTGCCTATCCTACCTTGGGTACACCATATTTGGTTATAGTGACGGCGTACGACTGGCGTCGTGCAGACTTGTACGCAAACTCTGCCGCCTCCCCTTCGTTGGGCTCCAGGGTAAGCGGTCGGCGCTGTTGCCGAACACACATTTTCTTATGGCAGCGCAAACTTCTATGATCGGTGTCTGAAAAGATGCCGCACCGAAGCACCGTTCCAGTTCTCCTTTCGGAGCAACGCCCCGTCATTTCCCAAATAATATGTCGTCCACAGTAAAAATAACATAACAGTGAGAAAGCTCTCTCCCTTTCTGGTGGCCAAGTGTCTGAAGGACAAAATCAGAACTACATATAAAGCTTCAAAAATGTCTAGCGGGGACCTCCTCCTCGAACTAAATGACAAAGATCAAGCGCAAAAGCTGTCGGAACTTACCAGTATTGGCGACGCCACAGTGACAATTTCACCACATAGAACACTGAATGCAAGCCGGGGTGTGATATCAGAGGAAGACTTTATTGGCCTGAGCGATGAGGAACTCCTTGAGGGTTTCCAGGAGCAAAACGTAACAAAAGTACAAAGAATTGTCGTCCGCAAAAATGACCAAGAAATCCCAACAAAACACGTCATACTTACATTTGGAACAAGCGTAATGCCTACCTTTCTGGATGCAGGGTATGTAAAAGTAAACGTCACACCATATATCCCGAACCGAAGACGGTGTTTCAAGTGCCAAAGGTTCGGACATGCTTCACATGCATGCCGAGGCCAAACAACCTGTGCTAAAGGCAGCTCCAACGATCATCAATCTGAAAACTGCATTTCTTCCCCATATTGTATTAACTGCAAAGGAGACCATCCAGCCTACTCGCAGTCTTGCCCATGCTGGAAAAAGCAAAAGGGAGTAATTGCACTAGCTGTGAAAGAAGAAATTTTATTCTTTGAAGCCAGAAAGTGGCTATCGTACCTTCCGCGAAGAACTTATGCCGATGTCATGCAGGCGGGGGCCGCGTCACAGAGGCCTCCGGAGTCCTCCGAGCCTACGCGCAGTGGTGCCCATAGTGACTCCTCCCGCCCCCGTGGTGGAAGCAGGCAGCACTGCTCCACCCTCTTCGAATGTTTTGCAGACACCAGTCCCGCAGGGTTCTAAGGTCAAGCAAACCTCAACGCCCGAGACACGCGTGTCTCGGCGCCCAACTCTCGGTCCTCCAGCGCCTCAGCGAGAGCGATGGAGGTCGACGCAAAAACCCCGGTGTCATCGACACTGAAAGACAAGCGCTCTCTCGAGCGCGTAAAGAGGGACAAATTCCCAATAACCAGCCAAAATAAGAAGGTGATAACCTAAGGGTTATCACTCTGTTGTATCTGCCTTCTTCAGATCGATGTCACTTAACATCTTTCTTATCTCCTATTCACTCGTTAATATCATTTTTTACCTTTCAATTTTATAATGGCTTTTATGATCCATTGGAATTGTAGAGGTCTCTTACATAACTTAGGTGACATCAAAGACTTGTTATTTAGCTTCTCTCCTGTGGTATTACGCTTACAGGAAACAATCCTAGGCGAAAAACACAAAAAATATCTTAAAAGGTTTCACTGTTGTACGGCAAGACGTACGCAGACGAACCGGCTGTCAGGTGGTGTAGCCATTGTGCTGCAGGGTGGTATTGCAGCCAGAGAAGTTCCTATTAACAGTCACATAGAAGCTGTTGCTGTCACCGTTTTAGCTCATAAAACCATCACCATTTGTTCAGTATGCATTCCGCCGCGTTCACATTTTCCGTAAAAGATCTAGAGTTAATTTTAAACCAGCTACTGGAACCATTTTTAATAGGCGGTGATTTTAACGCATATAACACGTTGTGGGGTAGTAAAACAACTGACAGCAAGGGTCAAACACTTGAAGATAATTTCATAACAAATGACATATGCCTTTTAAACACCGGTTCGGCAACTTACTACGGCCCAAGCACAATAGCTATGAGTTGCCTAGATCTGGCACTGTATTCTCCATCTCTTTTTGGCGATTTTCAGTGGAGGGAGAACCCCTATTGCAGTGACCATATGCCTGCTATGATTAAAAAAAACATCTTTTCCTAGCATCCCACTGAGGCCACCCCGTTGGAAACTCCATCTAGCAGACTGGCCTCTCGTTACTGAAAACCATTCTTCCATCGTGCTGAAAAGGCCACTCTGGATAACATATCAGATGAGTTAACCGTAGACGTAATGAATGACAAAATCACCGCCTTTATACTTGCTGCAGCAGCAGAAACAATCCCACAATCGTCTGGCTTCCTAAGAAAAAAACCTAAGGCCCTGGTGGACGAAGCAATGTACGCAAACAAAAAAACTACAAAACAAAGCGTGGGGTATCTTTCGGCGATACCCAACACAAGATAATCTACTCTCTTTCAAAAAAGCAAAAGCGAAAGCCAGGTACACACGCAGACAAGCCGAAAGACAGTCCTGGAAAAATTATGTCTTGTCAATAAATAGCTCGATAACTTCCAAAAGAATGTGGGATCAGGTTCGTAAGTTTAGAGGTGACTACGCTCCTTACACGATACCCATACTTTCACCCCCGGATACACAAACAAATTTAGTAGAACAAGCAGACATATTAGGGCAGCATTTTCATGCTATATCAAGCTCAGTAAACTATTCCGCTGCATTTCTAAAATATAAGCAATCGGCGAAAAAACTCAAACTTCCGAGCACTGAAAGTTCAGAAAGATCGTATAATTGGGGGGGGGGGGGGGGCCTTAACATTACCGGAAATCAACAGAGTACTCACGACTGACAAAATAACAGCACCTGATCCAGACAGAGTACATTACGCAATGCTCGCTCATCTATCTCCTAATGCAGTTGAAACCTTGCTTCGTTTTTTAAATATAACCTGGGAAACGGGAAGAATGCCGAAAGAGTGGAAGAAAGCCATCATTATCTCTTTCTTGAAATCTGGAAAACCTCCCACAACAGCAATCAGCTATAGACCCATAGAACTCATAAGTTGTGTTGCAAGGTCCTATGAAGCCATTATAAATATAAGATTGACATACGTCCTTCAAACGGAGAACCTGCTAGATAACCATCAGTGTGGGTACAAGAAAGGTTGCTCGACAACGGACCACCTAGTCCGGCTAGAACACGAGATACGTGCGGCCTTTCTACACAAGCAATATTGTCTCACTGTTTTCTTTGATCTAGAAAAGGCGTACGACACAACATGGAGGTTTGGTATTTTAAGGGACTTGGCAGGTTTAGGAATCCGAGGTAGAATGCTCAAATGCCTAGCCGATTTCATGTCGGATTGAACATTCCAAGTGCGTTTAGGAACGGCGCTATCACGTGTATTCATTCAGGAAAATGGTGTGCTACAAGGTTACGTATTAAGCACAACATTGTTTGTGGTGAAAATGAACTCCGTCAATAAGGTAATTCCATCCTTTGTAATGCATTCATTATATGTGGATGATCCAGAAATTGCGTGTCGTGCATCGAACCAGACATCCTGCGAACGGCAAATTCAAATTACATTAAACAAACTAACGCAGTGGGCGTCTGAAAACGGTTTTCGTTTCTCAAGTGAAAAAAACTATGAATGTTATCCTTGCACAAAAAAGAGGCCTACAACCAGATCCCACCCTTAAGCTACAAGAAGCCCCACTACCAGTAAAACAAGAACACAAGTTTCTGGGTGTTCTGTCTGATAAAAAGTTGAATTTTCTTGATCACATAAGGAGCCTTAAAATAAAAGCGAACAATACACTTAACGTCCTCAAAGTTCTGTCCCGGAAGCGCTGGGGCTCTGACCGCGAATGCCTGCTACGCATCTACCGTTTTTTGGTGCGCAGCATATTAAATTATGGTAGCATCATATACGGCTCAGCCAGACAGTCTTACGTCCGTCGACTTGATCCCGTTCATAACCTTGGACTACGACTGGCAAGTGGTGCTTACAGAGCACCGCCTGTCCAGAGTTTGTATGTTGACTGTAATGAACCTCCTTTACAGCAGCGCAGAGTGCCACTAACTTTTTCTTACGTACTCAAAATTCAGTCCTCACCACAACACATATGCTTCAATATTGTCACACAGTGTAACTCACGCTTACACTATACAAACAAACCAAACATGATTAAGCCGCTTGTCCTACGATATGAGGAATATATTCGGGATTATGACATTGCTCGCAAAGTCCTTCAGGTTGCGAGAAAACCACAGCGTTTGCCCCCGTGGCATGATTTCGCACCGTTATGTGAGTGGACAGTGACACATTTAAAGAAGAAAGACACCCCACACGAACACATCATACAAGAATTCCGCTTTCTACAGGACAAATATCAAAATTACACGGAATTTTACTGATGGCTCTAAAACAAAAGAACACGTGGATGTGGGGGCTGTAACAGAACATTGGGAAAGAAGTATTCGTTAGACACAGCACGCCTCTGTCTGCACAGTTGAAGTCTATGCAGTATGGATTATATGGACCAGCGATGACACCATCACCTCGCTGGTGGAATGCTTCAACGAGCAGCATTGGGCTACAGAAACGCTACCAATATCCTGGAAGACGGCCGAGGTTCGGTTCATTCCGAAGCCGAACAAACCCCTTCAACTGGATAATCTAAGACCGATATCACTGACCTCGTGTTTGGGCAAGCTCATAGAGGGGGTCATCATTTGCAATGACCTTGCTGATATGGTACCTGTAGGACTGTATCAGTATGCAGATGATACTGTCATTATAGCTCAATCAACAAACTTTAGGCAAGCTATTACTTCCTTACAAGCAATGGCTACTAAGGCTATGGACTGTTTTTGTGCTAACTTAATCAATATTAACACGTCAAAGACAAAACTTATTTGTTTTCACAATCCTCTAAAAAAAATAGACATTGATTACCCGTTTGTACCACACAATTCAATGTGTTCTCCATGTCTGTGTAAACCTTTAGATTATGTGACTTCTGTAAAATACCTCGGTTTGTACTTTGACAGTGATCTTTCCTGGAACTCCCACTTAGATTATGTATGCAAACGACTTCGTGCGGTATCTTGTGTGCTTTACAGTTTGAGATATTATATGCCCCTCTCTGTTCGAAAAGTTGTGGTACATGCGTTGTGTTATAGTGTATTAAGGTACGGCATAACAGTTTATGGTCATTGTGCAATTCGTTGGCAAACTAGGGTCAACTCCATTCTCCGTTCTATACTAAAGAACATCAGCTATGATTTAAATCTTCATGAGAAAAGGGACGTTTTCAAAACGTTATTTATGCCTGACTTTAATCAACTACTGCTGGAAACTGTTGTGCTAAAACATTTCTGGGAAAGTAATTTCAGGGTGAAGTACGTTCCCTCACGTTGTTTGCGGCCTAAGAATCTTTACCTCGTACCCAGGCGTTGTACAAGATATGGCAGGAGAATACGAGACTACTATGTTCCTGTATATTTTAACAAATTGTCTCAAACCGCCTTGCGCGCTCGAACAAAATACAAGTTAAAAAAGGCACTCAGGCAAATTGACTAGTTCTCTCAGGGAATCATTAGTTATTTTTTTTTGCTTCTTAATTTTTTTTCTTCCTCATATACTACTTTAAATGTGAAAAGTACACGTCAATTGAATAAGCGCTTGTTCCGCTGCCTGCCAGGCACTGCCGCTCAAGCCCTGTGTGGCTTTGGCAGGCCTGTTATGTACGCTGCTTTTTTGTGACTTTGTGGAATAAAGTATTATTATTATTATTATTATTATTATCAACACGAGACCCAGTAGATACTTAGAAGAGAACAACCTCCTACCTAACACTCAATTCGGCTTTCGCCCTCACCTATCGACCCAGGACGCCCTCTTGTACCTGTACAAGGATCTCCTTGAGACACCTCCCATGTCACAGACAAGGGCCATCCTGGCACTTGATTTGAAAGGAGCGTTTGATGACGTTCTGCATAAAAATACTCTTCAAAGCCTCGCCGACACAAACTGTGGCTTCTTCAAGGGGAGTATGGTAGCGCGATTCAAAGACGGGACAAGAGAAGACACAAAGGGACACACACAGCGCCTTTAGCGCTGTGTGTGTCCCTTTGTGTCTTCTCTTGTCCCGTCTTTGAATCGCGCTACTATACTCCCCTTGAAGATGCATTACCAACAAGCCCACATTGCAACCCTCGCAAACTGTGGCGCCTAAACCTACAACTGTGTCAAAAACTTCTTATCAGCGAGGCAAGCCACTATAAACTTCGGTGGAATAAAATCAGATCCCATCACTCTAGGCCCGAGAGGAACTCCGCAAGGGGCGGTACTGTCATCCCTTTTGTTCAATTTGGCTATGAAGGATCTCCCAGGCCTTCTCTCTGAAATCCCGGGTATCAAACACACATTGTATGCGGATGATATCACTGTCTGGTGCAACTCGGGGAGTGACGCCGAGATCGAGGAGCGTCTTCAAGCAGCAGCGGACACGGTGGACCAGTACGCCAGTGAAAGAGGCCTCCAGTGTGCGCCGGAAAAGTCCGAGTTGCTCATCCTGAAGAACCCGAGGACACCCATGGCGCAGAACATCATGGTGTATATAGACAACCACTCAGTACCGAAACCCACGGAGATCAAGATCCTAGGGCTGTATATCCCGCAGGGGCGACAGAACACCACCACTATGAAGAAGCTTACAACATCCACCGAGCAAATCCTCCGGATGATGCATCGTATCAGAAATAAGCACCATGGCATGAAGGAAAGGGACGCCATGCGCTTAGTGCAGGCTTTCGTGATTTCTCGGATAATCTACGGGACGGCATTCCTTAACCTCTCCAAGTCGGAAATTGAAAAGTTGGAGACACTGATCCGGAAGGCCTACAAGACGGCACTGGGGCTACCAAACTCCACGCCAACGACAAAGCTCATGGCTCTAGGAGCCATGAGCTTTGCTCATGGCTCCTAGAGCCATGTACTAATACCCTCAAAGCCATGTACATGTACATACCCTCAAAGCCATGTACATAATACCCTCAAAGAGATGTGGGAAGCACAATACTTCTCACAACTCAATAGGCTCGCAGTCACAAAACCAGGTAGAGATCTGCTCGAAAAGATCCATATTAACCTGCCCTATACAATAGACCAAAGGGAAGAGGTACCACGTGATGTGAGGAGACGCATCAACGTGTACCCCATTCCGAGGGACATGCATCCCGCATATGACATCGAAAGGGGAAAAGCAAGAGGGGAAGCCCTGCAGATAAAATGGGACGGGCAACCTAACACCCTCTATGTGGACGCCGCAGGGCCAAAGAATGGAGTGATGACTATTGTGGTCTAAACGCCTTCAGGATCGATGGTGTATTGCGCCTCGATGAAAACATCCAACCCCACTCACGCAGAGGAAGCAGCTATTGCATTAGCTATAGCATCTAACCCCAACGCCGATGTGCTCACTGACTCCCAGAACGCCTGTCGCAACTTCAATAATGGATTAATTCACAGGTCAGGGTTGTGATTGCTGACTAAGCATCCACCCAGCCAAGCCTCAGTCATCTGGTTTCCAGGTCACCTGGAACTACCAGGAGGAAACGAAGCCGCTCACAGACATGCCCGAGCTCTTCTATACCGGGCGTCTCCCCCTGATCACCGTGAAGGGTGCTGTGACCTAACTGCTTTAGCAGTGTATGCTGACAACCTCGCACCATACAGAACAGCCAGGAAGGAGTACCCAACACCACGTAAATCCCTCAATAAGTTGGAAGAGAACGCTCTTAGGAGACTACAAACTAATACATACCCAACGCCAGCTAAGTTACACCAGTGGTACCCTACACTATACTCCCCGCAATGCCCACACTGTGGACAGATAGCTAACCTCTACCACATGCTGTGGGCTTGCCAATTTAATCCAATAGTTGACCCCATTCCAAATCCCTCAAAAGAGCAGTGGGAGGCTATTCTGCTCAGCGATGATCCTGACCGTCAGCTCTGGCTGGTGGGGAGGGCCAGCGCAGCAGCAATAACCAGTGGGCTACCGGACTAGGCGGCCCACCCACGACTTCTACGAATATCCTGCAAATAAAGATGTTTTCAATCAATCAATCAATGCTGGGTACCAAGCCATGTTGGAATACCGGGCAACGAAGCAGCGTATAGATGCGCATCAATGGCAGCGTACAAAAACATTAGAAATACAACACTTCCATATAAAGACAGTATGAATGCGATCCGGTGGCCCTTGACGTCAAAATGGCCATACGATTGGGACAAATGTTTAAACGAGCTACATCTTATTAAACGTGTAATTGGCGAGTCAAAATCATGCAGTCACCAGCAACGGTTCTACGAGGTGATCTTGTGTCGACTTCGAATTGGACACACACATCTGACGCACAATTTCCACCTCCGAAAAGAAAACCCGCCAACCTGCGAAAAATGCCATGAACCTCTTACAGTCATACACATCCTAATAACATGTCCACACATCGACACACTGAGACGGAGGTTTTTACACAGCCTGTATAATTTGCACACTCCATTACACCCTGCCCTATTACTAGCAGATGACCCCCTAGTGCCATTTGCTAACCTGTCCGACTTTTTAGAAAAACACTGGTTATTTACACGAACTATAATGTAATGCAGGTTTACCTGCTCTAACGTTGCGTTCCATACTGTCTTTTGTCTGGCGCAGCACGGCCTTAGTTGCCTTTGTGCCATTAAATCCAAACTAACCAACCAACCAACGTTACAAGGAAACACTACAATTTAGCACGCTGCAACTCCCTCCCTGTCCGCGCGCATTCGTGATACAGCATGTTACAGTGTCGGGCTGCTGTGCCTGAGGAACCCGTATGAGGGCAGGCTCGATCCTGCACAGCACCGCAGAAAAAATAATTTTCAACGACAATCTTCCTCAGCGAGTTCTCTTAGCGAGCTTTTCCGTATCGGGCATCATCTGTTTCTAGCCTCTTTCGTGGGCCGATCCCGGAGACAGTGCAGTCTAATTTGTGGGCCGATCGTTTGTGTGGTTTGTGTCGATCGTTCCTGATAATCTGTGTCAAAAAATTTAAGCAGTCTGACCCTCCTCCTACTCCTATCACGTGATTGGTGGTGCAATAGTGCCGCGCACAGTGACTCCGCCCCTTTCATACCCCCAACTCACTCGGGAACATATCGTCTTTTACCTATGCCAACTAGAGCAGAATTGAAAGCTGGGCCAAGTTTTTACCTTTTCCTATTCATACTTTGGTTTGAGCACGAAACACACGGACGAAGGAAAGGACCAGAAGACTCAAGCGGAAGCCCTTAACTGGTAATTGTACCAAGTGCCCCCCTCACGCTATGCCTCTTCGTAGGCCTGTGACGTCTTGCTAAATAAACAAATAGATAAATTGGATTGAAGGAACATTATTTATTGATAATGATGATGATGATGGTGGTGATGATTATTTATTGGGATCCCCTTTAAAAAGGGGCTGTGACTGTTAGCCACCTAGCCTGTTTGAATTAATCAGGTACGCTATACATGATGTTCATTTTAGAATTTTTGCATGCATCTCCTTCATCTTTCTTTTCTTGCTCGAAACTTTTCTGTCTACCTTGTACCGCTACCTATGCCTGTATCGAAACCTGTCACATCAATCTCTCCCTTGTTTTTTTCCTCCACCAGTGCTCTAAACATCTCTTGCTTATCTCGACTGCTTACCGGTTGATGCTTCCGTCCACTTTAAACACAAATGCTTCTGGATGGTGTGCGTTGCCTACGGTTTTCACTGGGTGAATCCTTCCATATTCAAATATGATGTGGATTGATGGATGTATGAATGGATGGATGTTATGAGCGTCCGCTATTGAACGGGGCGGTGGGTTGCGCCACCAAGCTCTTGCTATTATACTGCCTATTGTCCTACCTATATGCTAAAAAAGAAAAAAGAAAAAAAAAAACAGATGAATTCCCATTATCAAGCTTTCGGACCTCCTATTGTGAACTTTGTTTTTGTGCGTCTCCGTTTTTCGTCGCGTACCTACTTTTCTTCCACCAATCTTCCAATCGCCCCTTACTAATATCTATTGCGGACATGTTTACTATCCCCCTGCTCTCACTGAACCCAAGGGCTTCAAGGAGGCCGTTGGTGCCTAAATCGAACGGTTGGCACATATCTTCCCATTCTAACAAAACATGCTCCATCGTTTCGCTAGCTTTACCGCGGCAAGCACATGCATCTTCTTCCTACTTATACCTCGCTTTATGAGTGCATGTTCTAAGGCATGCTGATCTCGCTTCGAAAAGTAATGCATTTCCCTTTGTGTTATCATAAATTCGTTCTTCCCTGATTTTGTTTTTCCCTCATAAGAAGTTACTCATGGCAGCTTTCTCTTCCGTTGCCGCCACCCATGAGATTATTTCAGCCTCTCTGACTTTCCACTTGACGTTCTTTGTTGCTGTGTTGCTCACCATACAGGCCGCATACTTGCTCGAATGCTTCCTAGTTCTTTTCCTTCACTGTGAATCGACTTTTTCTTGTAAAAATACCTCAATACTCTCCCAGCCCATTCACTTTCTTCCATACTCCTAAGGAGTTCTTCATAATCAATTTTAGTGTGATCTTCCCTCACTTCAAAACTTGTCCAGCCCATCTCACTCTGCACACCTTCATTTGTAGTCTTCCCGTGAGCGCCCAATGCGAGGCGACCCACTGACCTTTGGTTCCCATCGAGTCCTGATTGTACCTCTAATTTCAAGCAAACCACCGCATTTGAATTGAATTGAATCTTTATTATCATGCGTTGTACATGAAGGATAGCGGGAGTAGAAGCTGCACAAAAGCAGTTTGACTAGCTCTCACTACCTACAAAAGGGCCGCAAAGCAATGACATCTAATAGTAAACATAAAATATCAAACCTGAGATCGGATAATTATTACAAAATAATTCATAAATAATTCATAAGTATTGTAAAACAAAGTTTAACAGGATACGATAGTTATTGCTCAAGCAATAATAAAATAGAACCTAAAATGTACACGCTTTTTGAAAAGACATAGAATTGAATTACTGTTATACAATTGCACAAATCACACATATAATGAAGGGCTGCTATAAATAAGCACTAAGGTTATAAAAACAATGCTATAACATCTGTTTAAGTCGTACTTTTTTACGTTCACATCAATGCCAATAAGATAATTTAACATCTTCGGAATAATATTGCATAGCCTCTGGTCGCATATTTAGTGTCTGATCGAGTCACTAATCAGCGAATATGCTGGCGTGTATCATACTTATTTCCAGTGGGCTTAAGAGGAAGCTTTAGCTCGAGTGCTCCTATCCAAATACATGTAAAAGGAGAATTCGTTTTTCTCGGCAACCACAGCACCAAATTTGACGAGGTTTGTTGCATTGAAAAGACAAACTTAAAATCTAGTGACTGTTGGTTTCGAATTTTCGAGTTAGGTCGTCAATTTTTTATTAAATATTGCCAAAAATCGAAAATTTTAAAAAAACGAAACTATCAAGTTTACAACTCTGTAACTCAACCACTAAAAGTGATAATACAATTCTGTGAATTGCATCTAATAGTACATCTAAAGCGGACAAAATTGATATGTTACACATGAATATAAAAAAAATTAATCATAGGGAAATACAACTTTTGCAAAACCGTTGTAACCAACGTAACAAATTCACGTAAGATGTAAAATGGTATATGGTATATATGGATGCCGTTTACAGAACCGCGATATCTGTTCTTGATGCAGAGCTATGAATTTGTAAACTTCGGGCTTCTATTTTTTTCAAACGGTCAAATATTTGAAAGTCGATTTAAGAAAATTCAAGCCCTAAATCGAAATTCTGCTTCCAACAGTCACTAGAATTTAACTTTCTCTTTCAAATGCAACAAATTTCATCAAAATCGGTTCAGGGGTTATTTCATAAAAACGTGTTTGCGTTTTACATGTATTTGAATAGGCCGCGTCGGAGTTGGGCCCGAGCTAAAGCTTCCCCTTAAGGTTGGCCAGTTCAGAAATTGTCGTTCTTTGTTTAGGTTCGTTTTTTATCGCCTTACAAATCTTGTAATTGTAAAGATTCTACACACCTATTAATTTATATTTTTCTTGTGTATAACTAACAGAATGATTAGACTCTCTTAAGCAGCAATTTTAAGAAATCTATTTTGAAGTCTGGTAAGTTTATCAATGTTTGTTTGCGTTGTGTCACCCCATACTAGAAAACAGTAATGAGCAAAGGATAGAAACAATGATTGGGAGATAATAAGTATTGTTTTCAACGGTAGCAGATAACGGGTGTGATAAATTATACCATTTATATGTGCCGTTTCTGTCACCACTTGCCCTACTTGTGTGTCCCATAACATGTTATGTGAAAATAGGACGCCTAAAGTCGACAATTTGGATAGCGTTATTATTGTGATATACAGAAGAGGTTACATGCACCTGCTTGCCTTTTGCTTGCCTTTCGAAAAATAGCCGCCTAATTGTTTTTTTCTGCATTAATTACTAGCCCATTTGAGCAAGCCCAGTCGTACAAATTATGTAATATGATTTCTTTTTTTTAATTAACAAGTGAATGTCTTCATGTACGAAAAATACACTCGTATCATCAGCATGAACGATAAGTTTTGCTGAACAATCTGTTTACCATATCATTTATGCATAAAGTGAAAAGAACAGGGCCTAATATACTGCCCTGAGGAACACCGACAGAGCTTTATTTAATTGTCGGAGCAAAATTATTTCTACATACATATTGTTTCTTTTCGCTAAGATATGAGCTAAAAATGTCTAATGTGACACCGTGTATACCGTATAAATCTAACTTCTGTAAAAGCAACTTTCTATTGAGAAAATCGAAAGCATTGCTGAAATCAACTAGAATATTAAGCACTAATTGTGTAGATTTTATGCAATTTGGAATATACTCTTTCTGGTCAAGTAATGCAAGTTCAGTAGATCGATTTTTTCGAACGACAGAAAGCTGAGCAAGTTGGTAAGGATTCATTATGCAAAAAAGAAGAGGCGTGCAGACAGGACACAAGAGCAGAGAAGTGGACAACACGAACGCTGACTATCAACTGAAGGGAGCACTGAGGCGAAAAAAGGAAGAAGACACAAAACTGAGCTTGCGTAGATGAGTTTTGTGTCTTCTTTCTTTTTTTCGCCTCAGTGCTCCCTTCAGTTGATAGTCGGCGTTCGTGTTGTCCACTTCTCTACTCTTGTGTCTTGTCTGCACGCCTCTTCTATTTCGTTTTTTTCTAAAGCCGTATTGTGCATCACATGATACGTTATGTTTATTAATCAATGCCACTAATTGTGAATGAAGAATTTTTTCTATTATTTGAGAAAATACCGGCAAGATCGATATCCTGTAGTTTGCCAAGTTATTTTTATCTCCATTTTTGTACAAAATGCACACTTTAGCCGTCTGTAATATTGAGAGAAAAGTTCCTCTTGACAGACAGAGGTTAACTATATCAGGAAGAGGTTGCGCGAATATGTCAGCAACGCATTTAATTGGTTTGATTTGAAAATCAAAATAATCACAGCAGTTACTATATTTAAGTTGCATGATTGTCTTATAGACCTCGTTTTCAGAAGTAGGCTTTAAAACATAGTACTTGGACATTTGTCCTTGATGAGTGACATGGCATCATGAGATGTTCTAGCAAAAATTAAGTTAACTAGATAATCATTAAACATATTACATAACTGGCTGCTACTAACAACACTGCCGTTACTTGTAAGTTCTGTAATTACGCTATTTGAGTTGGGTGTTCCTAGAACTGTATTAATATTTTTCCAGGTGGAAGCGGAATCACCAGATAAGTGCATAAAAATGTTATCAAAGTAGTTTTGTCTAGCTTTTTGGATGTCTTTATTTAGGCGATTACGAAATTTTTTTAAAGGCACTAAATAGTTGTGGGTCGTGACAAGCTAAAAACTCTATTGTACATCATTCTTTTCGTTAATTTTGTGCAACAGGTCTCACGTGATCAACGGCTTTCTCATTTTTTGTAGCTGGGCAGTGGGTAATTCGAGCAGAATTACGATCATATATTCGTTTGAAGTTTTCAATAATTGTTTTGACTGTAAAATTTGCGTTGCCCTGTGTTAGAACGTCATTCCATGAAAAGTGAAATATTCTTGACGAGAATTCTCAAGTTTAGGGGATATTATAGAACGCATTGATATAGAGAGTCGTTTCTTCTTTATTTGTTGCTTAGTAACTAGAAATATAAGTATGTAATTGCATATATAGCATGAAATGGTTCCTACTCTAACATCGTCAGCGTTAACGTTCGTGACAAAGACTTCAATTTGTGTGGATGAATTGGCAGTAACTCTTGTTGGCATGTTAATTGTATTGAGTAGTCTAAAGTTATCAAACAAAACACGTCAGCTCACGTTTGTAAGTTTCATTAGATAACATGTAAATATTAATATCAGTGCCACATACAATTACACATCTATTCACCGAATCTCGAAAAGGATTTTCTAAACGAGTCATAAATTTTGAAATATTCTCTGAGGGAGGGAAGGCGATACACGGCTGAGAAGACGTAATTGTTTCGGACAGCTATCAGCCTCTCACAATCAGGTTCAGAACAGGAAAATTCTGTTAGGAGTTCACAGTGAAAAGTTTCTTTTACAAGCGAGAAAGCACCACCACTTTCACTGCCGCAACGATTTACACAGTAAGCATTGTAACCAGGCAGAGAAAACGGATTGTCATCATTAGTGTACCAACTTTCGGTTAACATGATTATTTCAAACTGGAAATCAAGCTGTGAAAATATAAGTGAAAAAATTTTATGCAAGGCAGATATCTGTCTCCAATATGTTTATGCAATTTTGTCGGTAAAACGAACATGGTTTAAGAAACAAAGATGGGTATAAGCGCGACACAAACCTTAAGCTGTGCTTGGGAAATCTTTATTCTTCACGAGAATGACAGGAGAACGAACCTTGCGTCTCATCAGAATTTTACCGTTCGCACACCATACAATATGGATGTCATTCTACCGCACCCATTGCTTTGCCTCCCAGAGCAAGGTTTGAGTTTACTTGGTCAAGTTCTCCGGAATCATCACGTCCGATTTCGCATCCCTCAGGTTCTTACGGCCATGTAGTCAGGTGTCTCGAAGTGATTGTCGCGAGAAGCGTACAGTAATGCCTGGTGTCCTGTGCGGCCTAGAAGTTAGACGGTTTATTGCCGTTGCATCACCCCCTGTTAGAGCTGGTATCTGAATTGAGGCACAAACTCTATTGGCCATTTCCAACAAGTCATCATGATCAGTTTTACGGATTCTATGAAACTCCAGGTTGAGCGTCCTATTTTATCGTTCAAGTTCATTCAGATCATTTCTTATATCTTGAATTTATTTAATGCTCAAACTCGTTTTTTGCTGAGTCAGCTTTCTGCTTCACATCTGACAATTTGGTATCCTGCTCCTTAATGGCAGCAAGTACACCGTCGTATTTGTCAGACAACATTTGCACGCTGGCCTTGGTAGCAATAACAGCGTCTTTCAGATTTTCCAGTCTTCATTAATTCTTAAGTGACTAAACATTGGAGTAATCAACAACTTTTTTGGCTCTTACTCCCCTGCACATAGGACATCGCCACTGCTTTTTTGCTGCATCAGTTTTTCCTTTAAATGTTATTTCGCTTATGTCAGAGCAGGGTCCTATGTGATAGGAACCAAGACATTCACTGCATACCGTACAGTCATCTTCAGAACCAACACTCAAGCCACAATCAATGCATGAGACAGCGGCAACAGTATTCATAGCTAGATGATTGAGGGCAACAGTGCAGGGTACAGCCAACTGCAAAATTTCTTGAAGAGCTATGGAAAAGTGAAGCTATTTACTAACCTGTAAAGTGTAGAAATGAACTTTAGGACGAGTTCTTTCTGTGCATCTGCTGCTGCTCAAGTGAAGACAGCGTCGGTGAATACTTCTTTTATAAGCTGCTGGAGGCGGGCAAGGGGGGTGGGTTGTCGCCCTTACGTGATGAGTCATCTGGGCACGACTTGATGACGAGGCAGCTAGGCAACAGCAACACGGTGGCACGTGTAGATCAGGAAACAGTGATTACTGATGACAGTTAGCCCGGAATGAGAGTTCCACGCAACGTCTTGCGCAGCCGGCCCCAGGCTATCCTTTCGCACGTTTCGCAGCAACTGTAGATCCTCGCCAGACAAGCAGCACTCTGCAAAGTATACAAATAAACTTTCGGACGAGTTCTTTCTGTGCCTCTGCTGCTGCCCAAGTGAAGACAGCTTCGGTGAATCCTCCTTTTATAAGCTGCTGGATACGGGACGGAGGGGGGGGGGGGGGGCGTCATCCTTACGTGATGAGTCCCCTGGGCACGACTTGCTGACGAGGCAGCTAGGCACGTGTAGATTAGCAAATGGTAATTACTGATGACAGTTGGCATGGAATCATAGTTCCACGCAACGTCTTGCGCAGCCGGTCCCAGGCTACCCTTTCGCACGTGTCGCAGCAGCTGTGGATCCTCGCCAGACAAGCAGCACTCTGTAAAGTGTACAAATGAACTTTAGGACGAGTCCTTTCTGTGCCTCTGCTGCTGCCCAAGTGAGGACTTACATTTCCAAATGTAAATCCTGGAACCAATACACCTTCCCACATATTCCTGATAACCTCTTACCTATTGTATCCCATAGCGCTGTGTTGAATTATGGCTGCATTTCTCTTTACCTTTACTGTTATTGTTTTTTCCTGTGTTTCCATATATCTATTGCCTTCGTTTATCCATATACCAAGGTAGTTATATTATTTTACCCGAGGTATTTCATGAGCCTGTATTGCCACTGTCTTTTCACTGTTTTCATTGAATACAGTACCCCGTATTTTTAACACTATATTAAAACTCAAATACTCGCCTTCCTGTCCACATATATTAGCCAGACGTTGCAAATCACTTTGCTTGTTAGCTAGCAACACAATGTTGTCCGCATAAAATAAACCTGGAAGCTGCTGCTCTACTACTGTGCCCGCCTGTCTGTGTGAGAGATTAAACCCGATATTACTTCCTTCTAGCGCCATCTCCATCCTCACAATGTATATCATAAATAGCAGTGGGGATAAAGGGTACCCCTGCCTCAGTCCCTTGCTGATGTCAACTTTCTCCTCGCGGCTCATCCTTTCCCATTCAATGCAAACGGTATTTTCTAGGTAAATCGCTCTCAAACGCTGTAGGCAATCATCGCCTAAGCCTTACCCTTCCAGAATATCCCACAAAACGTTGCGGTCTACGCTGTTATACGCTCCTGTAATGTCTAAAAAGGCCACATATAACGGTCTGCTTTCTACTCTTCACTCTGCTTTCTACTCAGCCATTCTGAAGTTATCTCAACATGTCATTATCCTCTGCCCATGCTTGCAGCTTTAATTTGATTGCCTGCATTGCTAGCCTGTATATTACCGATGTAATGGTCAACGGTCTATACGAGTGAATTCTATCTTTCTCCCCCTTACCTTTATAAATTAAATTCATTCTACTTTGTCGCCAACTGTCTGGTATTCGTCTATCTCTTAAAATTTTTTCCACTGCTTTCACCAGAGCTTCCTTACTTTTTGGTCCCAGTTCATTTATCAGCCTAACGGGAATCTCGTCTAGCCCTGTGGCTGTGCGCTTAGGAATTTTCTCTTCCAATTTCTTCCAGTTTAAATTTGTCAGCACCAGCTCCTTTTCCACCTAGGTCTCTTTCATGTTCTTTTTTTCTTCAAATACAACCTCGTCATTGCCTTGGAAAGATTCGGCAGTTACTTTTCGGATGTAATTTATTGCCGCTTCTCCTTCCAGTCTGTTTTCATCTTCGTCTAGGATATGTTGTTGTATTGTTGTTGACTTCCTGCCAAATAATTTTATGTGGTTCCAGAGTATTCTAGGTGCGGCCTTCTTTCTTTCGCGCATTTCCGACAACCAATGTTCATTTTCACCTGTTATATTTGCCTGCACCAGTGTTTGAACCATAGAGGTTTTTCTCCCGCTATATTTCCCACTTACTGCCTACTTCATCCTGCGGCAACTACACTTTTTTTGCCTGCCTTTGCTCTCGGGATGCTTTCTCTCATTCGGCGATCACTTCTCGTATCTCCCTGTCCCCCCAGCTTTTCGATTTCTTTTTTCCTTTCCAACGAACATGTTGTTTGTCTTTCCGTATTTCTGTCATTATTACACGTAGAAGCTCTCTAATTACCACTCTTAGCCCTTTGCCAAGTTCTTCCTCGACTCTTGTGTCTATATTGTTATTTGTTCAGCGTTCAAATTTGGACTGGCCCTTTTGCACTCCTTGTCTCCCAACGACATATCCTATATTCAAGATTATGCGTTTGTGGTCCCTCTTTATGCTGCTATACCCTTCTTCGTTAATGACCATTTCTCTCAACTTATCTTTGATTCCTTCTGTCATGAGACACTAATCAATGGTCGATTGCTGGTTTACCACTTCCCACGTGGTCTGCCCTTCACACTAAGGCCCTGTGTTCACGATAAGGAGGTTATGTTGCTCACAAAGATCTAGCATTGACTTTCCGTTGTTGTCGGTATAGCCATGTAGATCCTGTATGTGGGCATTCATGTTACCTAATGGGATAGCTCCTGTGTCGTGTGTACCTTTTCTGTGTGCCCATTATTCGCGCTGTTTGCTAAATAATGTGTTCGTACCAACAAGCCCGGCTAGCCAATATTCTAATAGGATAATTTTGGCATCATTCCCAAAACCCTTAATATCAGCACTGAGGCATTCCACTAACTCTTGATTCTTCTGCGTGCAATTATTCCAGGTCCACAAATACGTTACGCCCAGCCAAGTTTTCTTTGCACTCATTGTACCTCATAACCAAAGATGCTCTTGACATTCTGAATTTACTATATTGCATTGGGCTCCCTGATGGATGAGCATTCCAACTCCCCCTCCCTTTCCGACTTGAAATCTGGAAAGGAGTAATGGTGGCAGCTCTAACGTTCGCAAATGCCATTCCGTGCTTAAAATCGGCTATGTTGTCGGGGTTGGAAGTTAACCAAAGATGAGTAGGCCGGTTGGCACTGGGAGCCCACGGCAAAACCATAAATGAGGCAGTGCAGGGAAACATGGCTTGGGCCTCTTTTGAAGTCAGAGAAGTGAAGAGCAAAATTGTTTTAAATTAAGGTTCAAAATAAATGCGCGACTAGAATGCTGGAGTATCTGCACTTGAAAAGCGTGGACACAGAATGGAGGAAGAGGTCAAGAAAATTGGCCACCGAGTACAGGGTAATTCAAAGTGTAAATAGACAACCAGGAGCCATCAGAAAGAAAGTGGGAGAAATCGAGAGAGCTAACTGCATGCAGAGAATATAAACAAAAAGAACGTGGAGATATACAAGAATGGGAAGAAAGTAATTAGAAAGGAAAATCTGTACCACAACACATGGGGCAGTGCCTTGCTCTTTGAGGCTCGAGCTGGTAGCCTAAGGACAAAAACGTACCGGAACAAATATTCGCAACAAGATTAGACGTGTATGCCACAGCAAAAATCCGTAGACCTCTGAACACATCCAAACGGAATGCAAGGGGATTCACCCAGTGAGAGTCGTAGGTAACGTGCACCTTTCAGAAACGCTTGGCTCTAAAGTGGACGGAAGCATCAACCGCTCAGCAGTTGAGATAAGAAAGAGACGTTTAGAGCAGTGGTGGGAAAAAAGCAGAGAAGATATTGATACGATCAAATTCGTTACAGGCATAGGTAGCAGTACTAGATAAACAAAGAAGTTCTGCGGCAGACAAAAAAAGCATCAAGGAGATGTATACAAAAATGCTCGAATGAAAAACATCGACAACCTACCTGATTAAACCAAGCTGGCTAGGTGACTTGTCACTGCCCCTTTACAATGGCAATGTCAATAAATAATAATAATAATAATAATAATAATAATAATAATAATAATAATAATAATAATAATAATAATAATTAATGATAATAATAATAATAATAATAATAATAATCATAACCAAATAATGTACTAGTTGAGAGTTTGCGCTCGTGTCATCTAGTTATCTCCTTAATGATTGTGTTTGCTGCGCAACACAAAGTATGAATGATAACCGGAGGTTGAATCTCAGTAACACTTCTTTTTGGCGTAGTTGGTACATACTTTTGAACTTAGTTGTTTGCGCTGTTACGTTTAGTTCAGAGGTTGAATCGCCTCCCAAGTTATCTTTTATGTCAAGCTCGGGGAAACGGCTATACAGATACGCATACGCCGACTCAAAAGTGGGCAGAGCACTCTAAAAAAGCGAGTTGCATTCAAACGCACTTTATATTAAAAAAAAAAAAGAGTTCCGGAAATAACCTTCTCACGACGCCTGTCGACGCTATACGAGTAGCATTCCAACAATGCAGCGACACACCGTGTTGCCAAAAACATCTTTAGTAATGCGAAGAATACTTTTTTGGTGGTCGAGCGGGTGGTGTATCTCCCCGTTTTCGTAGGCCGATCCAGTTGATAGTGCACTCTAAATTATGTGCCACGGGTAGGTACCACTGCGCACGTGACGCTGGATTTTACTTTGCGTTTAGTCTTATATCCTGCATTTTGAACATACATATTATTATAAACGTAGCTATTAAATATCTTACTTATTAATGCGATTGTCATTCTTATGGTACTTCTCGCACTTTCCCGGGGCAGCCTGCCTGCGATGTTGCTGACCATATTCTCGCTAGCTGCCGAGGCAACCGGGTTCGGAAGCGACAGCCGCGCAAGCTTGGTGTGGAGAGCGTGCACGCGCCGCTGACGGCTTTGCCCGCTGCACGCCAACTCGTGTTACAGATACGTGCCGCTGGTTGTGTGCGGCAATCAAGCTCCCTTTTCTCAACTTGGATCAGTGGGTATGTGAAACTAGGTATGCGCCACACTACGCTACACTTCCTGGGTGTTAATTGGGACACTGGGTATGCTTCGCTGGGTATGTGCCGCTCCTTAATGAACATCGTTCACCCCAATTTTGGTTACTGGTTATGTGCCGTTCTTCAATAAGCCTTTTTTTACGTTAACATGAGTGTGTCACTGGGTAACTTGGGCCGTTAAAACCAAATGGCCACTGCTGCTAGCAGCTGTAGGAGCCCGAAGGGGAAGGAGTCCCAGTCCGTAAGTAGGATCGGGCGATGCCGTCCGCCATGCTTTGCCCGAAGAAAACAACCTGAATTTGTAAAAATAAACACTGTGCACTTGAACATATCATACGATTCTGTCTCTTTCTCGTTAGTTTCACCATCACAAGAATTCGTCACGCGTAAGCCCTACGTAAGCCCTACGTCACGCGTAAGCCCTACTATAGTAAGACAAAATGGTAATCGCATTACCGTAGTCAATCATCCCCGAAGGATGAATCCACCGCCATTTTTATCACTGGTAACAGTACAGCATATAATTTCCCCATAACCGTTCGCTACATAACGTTTACGTCACTCGTAGACCCGTTCTCTACAAATCATGAATGCTTTACGCTATACATAGACGTCACGCATTGCCGAGTGCCAATTTTTTTATCTGTAGGGGTCAATCTGAGATTTCCATTGCTTCAAATCTGTATGGGACATACATTTTCTCCGAGATTGACTCACATTGATCAGGGTCAGCGATGACCACGACAACATAATGCCGACTGTTTGACGGCGACGAAGTGACGGTGATGGAACGATGTCGATGAAGTGCCGAAAGCGGTGTAACGACGACAGCAAAATGACAATGGGATGGCAATTCTGAAATGGTGACAGCGGATGATGATGTTGCGTTATTTTAGCTCTAGGACTAATCAATCTTCATTTCTAGCTCCGACGATAAAAAAAAATTGATATTTTTATGCCTAAAAAAAATAGGTAATGTTGCGAAGTTGACAGATTTGAAATCAGACCAGCAAACTATGGACTGGACGTAATCTCGCAAGCGTTCGCACTTATTTTTAACCTGTTTCTTTTTTTTGGTATCTGGTGGCACTTTTCGAAATAACTTCAGGTTGCTAAAGTTATAGTCCTACGCGAGCAGGGTGGAAAGAATGAATTAATCATTTCTAAGGCGATATCTGTTGTTATAAGCGACCTGTCAAGTGTGAGAAGCATTCAGGCGTACGTCCTCATGACAAGATGATTTGCCTCTTCGCAGAAAAGGCTTTCAGGATAAGCCTGGGGAACAACCTGTCCAGCGTGAGAAACGATCAGGCGTGCGTTCCCATTACGAGATAGTTGCCCTCTTCCCCGAAGGAGCTTCACCTCTTTATTCCCTGAGCAGACACAAAACAAGGTACGAAGAGAAGAAAACCCGAAGGGCAGGAGCTCGTCGACTGCAGAGCCTGACGAAGGCGCTGATACTTCCACAGGCTCCCCAAGTTTTCGAAGAAGACATCGACAACTGCAATAGGAAATATTGGTTGCGCTTTCTAGACAATCACATGTAAGAAGACAGGACAGGCGCAAACTGATACTTGGCATGCTGAAGGGAGAACACAAAAGGAAGAGCCCGATGTAGAAGAAATGAAGTTTAGCAGGATGCGTTGTTGGGCAAGTTGGTTCATTGTAATAGGAAACATTGGTTGCGCTTTCTAGACAATGTTTCAACCAATGTTTCAACCAATGTTTCCTATTACAATGAACCAACTTGCCCAACAACGCATCCTGCTAAACTTCATTTCTTCTACATCGGGCTCTTCCTTTTGTGTTCTCCCTTCATCATGCCAAGTATCAGTTTGCGCCTGTCCTGTCTTCTTACATGCATGTGATTGTCTAGAAAGCGCAACCAATGTTTCCTATTACAATGAACCAACTTGCCCAACAACGCATCCTGCTAAACTTCATTTCTTCTACATCGGGCTCTTCCTTTTGTGTTCTCCCTTCATCCTGCCAAGTATCAGTTTGCGCCTGCCCTGTCTTCTTACATGCATGTGATTGTCTAGAAAGCGCAACCAATGTTTCCTATTACAATGAACCAACTTGCCCAACAACGCATCCTGCTAAACTTCATTTCTTCTACATCGGGCTCTTCCTTTTGTGTTCTCCCTTCATCATGCCAAGTATCAGTTTGCGCCTGTCCTGTCTTCTTACATGCATGTGATTGTCTAGAAAGCGCAACCAATGTTTCCTATTACAATGAACCAACTTGCCCAACAACGCATCCTGCTAAACTTCATTTCTTCTACATCGGGCTCTTCCTTTTGTGTTCTCCCTTCATCCTGCCAAGTATCAGTTTGCGCCTGCCCTGTCTTCTTACATGCATGTGATTGTCTAGAAAGCGCAACCAATGTTTCCTATTACAATGAACCAACTTGCCCAACAACGCATCCTGCTAAACTTCATTTCTTCTACATCGGGCTCTTCCTTTTGTGTTCTCCCTTCATCATGCCAAGTATCAGTTTGCGCCTGTCCTGTCTTCTTACATGCATGTGATTGTCTAGAAAGCGCAACCAATGTTTCCTATTACAATGAACCAACTTGCCCAACAACGCATCCTGCTAAACTTCATTTCTTCTACATCGGGCTCTTCCTTTTGTGTTCTCCCTTCATCATGCCAAGTATCAGTTTGCGCCTGCCCTGTCTTCTTACATGCATGTGATTGTCTAGAAAGCGCAACCAATGTTTCCTATTACAATGAACCAACTTGCCCAACAACGCATCCTGCTAAACTTCATTTCTTCTACATCGGGCTCTTCCTTTTGTGTTCTCCCTTCATCATGCCAAGTATCAGTTTGCGCCTGTCCTGTCTTCTTACATGCATGTGATTGTCTAGAAAGCGCAACCAATGTTTCCTATTACAATGAACCAACTTGCCCAACAACGCATCCTGCTAAACTTCATTTCTTCTACATCGGGCTCTTCCTTTTGTGTTCTCCCTTCATCATGCCAAGTATCAGTTTGCGCCTGCCCTGTCTTCTTACATGCATGTGATTGTCTAGAAAGCGCAACCAATGTTTCCTATTACAATGAACCAACTTGCCCAACAACGCATCCTGCTAAACTTCATTTCTTCTACATCGGGCTCTTCCTTTTGTGTTCTCCCTTCATCATGCCAAGTATCAGTTTGCGCCTGTCCTGTCTTCTTACATGCATGTGATTGTCTAGAAAGCGCAACCAATGTTTCCTATTACAATGAACCAACTTGCCCAACAACGCATCCTGCTAAACTTCATTTCTTCTACATCGGGCTCTTCCTTTTGTGTTCTCCCTTCATCATGCCAAGTATCAGTTTGCGCCTGCCCTGTCTTCTTACATGCATGTGATTGTCTAGAAAGCGCAACCAATGTTTCCTATTACAATGAACCAACTTGCCCAACAACGCATCCTGCTAAACTTCATTTCTTCTACATCGGGCTCTTCCTTTTGTGTTCTCCCTTCATCATGCCAAGTATCAGTTTGCGCCTGTCCTGTCTTCTTACATGCATGTGATTGTCTAGAAAGCGCAACCAATGTTTCCTATTACAATGAACCAACTTGCCCAACAACGCATCCTGCTAAACAACTGCAAGACCGCACGGTGTTATTTAAGGCCGCCCTGTCCCCCGTGGTAATCAGAACCGCTCGACACTCGGATAGGGTCACAACCATGTACCAATGAAGCGAATACATTCTTTTCTACTTTTTTTTCCTTAATCACGATGCCCGCCTTCGTCGTCGTTTTCTAATTCTCGCGGTGAAGACCCACCTCACCCGTTCAAAATTTTATCACTGTGCTGAAAAAAGTTTTTCAGAGCATCACATGCTTTATAATCAAACATAAATTAATGACGAACATGCAGTTTAGATTTGTGAAAAGTCAGTGAACTGAGACTGCCTTCCTGCCGCAGAAGGAAATAATATTGGATTGCTTGGAACGCCAGCTACGTACTTTAGGTGTTTTTGTGGATGACTCCAAAGCGTTTGATCGCGTAAATCATACTACCCTATAACAAAAATTTAAATCTTAATGCAGATTTGGGGGCGTCATAATATAACTGGATCGTATCCTCAATACCGCATGCAGCAAGTAGTTATAAATAGTATAGTCACGCACCCGATTTAAAAGCGGTTCGTGCATAGATGCCACAAAGAAGGATTTTTGGGACATTCGCTTTTCTTTACGTGTATAATAATGACTTAGTTAGCATTGAGAAAGACGCTAATTTATTGTATATGCAAACGACAAAGCTATACTCGGCACTAGGAAGAATGCTACAGTTGTCATGATCAAAGGAAACAAAACTGTGGTCCTGGATTGTCGCGAATTCATTAACCCTATTTGTTAACAAAACAAAGGTAGTTTTTAGGCTAACAAATCGAAATATTGAGACATGTGCACCACTGGAGCTTAATGACTCCGTCATACCAACTATTAATTGTGTCAAATGTCTCGACATTGCGTTCGAGCAACATATGTTGTAGAATTCTTATGAGAAAATGGTAATCGGTAAGCTGTGTCGGAAGAATGAAAAAGTTTGCAGCTCGCGTTTCTTCTTTGTTAAAAAAACATTTATTTTAAGTTGTACACGTACAAATATTTGTTCCTATCTTATATAAACCATTGCTATTTTGTCTGGAGTACGGCAACGTCATTTAATGATACTGCACTGCATAAAATACGAAAATGGCCATACATTGTATCGTAGATTTGCCTTATTACCCTTACACCAGTCCTCTATTTAAAAAGCTCTATTTGCTAATGCCTAATATCTACGAACGAATTTCACCACAACATTACGCGATCGAAATTAGAAGAAATAATGACACCTTAAGACCCATCTCTAACTTGACCCTAAAGCATAAGACAGTCGATACACGAAACCACACTAGTGCTACTGCATGATTGTACTGCATGATTTTTCACTGACTATTGTATCATGCTGCATATTTCTTGTGCCCTGCATGGGAAAATTCTGTACGGTTTCGATAGTAAGCTTAAAGAATAACTAAGTTTATGGCGAAGTAAGTTTATGCCGAAGCTTTCAACAGCGGTATAGCATGCGAATGCGACGGATGTCGCTGTCGCTGATTCGCCGTTTGTTGAAGACCGCTTCGAGACGACTGCCGTCCTTGGCCAGCAAGGTGAAGAGGCCCGGGGACCGCGCGAAGAACTCCGAGCCGTAAAGCATTATCGAGTCCAAGTCAAAGGGCGAGAGCAGCCGGTGCTCAAAGGGCTGCATCTTGCGAAAGTTGTGCTGTCGCCCTGCACGAGCAAACACATCGAGCCGTTTCACGGGGAACATATGTCAAAATGATATTCCTCATGCAGTGCGGACCGGCACACAAATGCACTCATTCGTTCTACGAAGCGGCAAATAATTATAGAACAAAGCCAATAATTAGGGAGCATAGCGTCTTATATACAAAACTGTACCTGCAGTATAGCCAATACAGTACGAATTAAGTAACGCGTTCATGCTGCGCGCAACTGCGTCTGTTAACTATATGATTGTTGCTGACTAATACATACACATATACATATATATATATATATATATATATATATATATATGCACAGGGTGTGTCATGTAATCAAAGAGAGTGAGAGAGGTATATAAAATATATGAGAAAGGCAGTAAATTTCTACCCTGCACTGGGGAAGGGGTAAGGGGAGACATGAAGTTTTTAAAAAAAATCACACGCATGAAAAGAGTAGGAGAAGGGAAATAAAGAAAATTAAAAAAACTTTAACCAATTATTTTTTAAAAGTCGTTCACCGCAGCTGAATGAAACCAACGACATATGGTGTGCCGTCATGTGGCAGTTCTTGAGATATTTTCTTATATTGCGCTTAATCAGTTAATTACCTAATATCAATTATGCAAATTTTTGAATATTTCCTTTAGGGCCAAGTGTTTTTACCTACGTTGTAGAGGGCATTTCAAAACGACCGATTCAATTCGTTGCGGCAACGTACATGCTGCATGGTGATTTTTCCCGGCGTTTAAAGAAAGCCCGTAAAATACAAAATAAAACAGCATGACTCTCTCTCTTTCTCTCTCTCTCTCTCTCTCTCTCTATATATATATATATATATATATATATATATATATATATATATATATATATACGCATGAAATGAAGGTAACATTGAGACAGGACCTTGTCATTCAATAAAAGAGGAATACTTTACAGTAACTCCCTTGTCTCCTAATAACAATTCGTTGAATTCACCACGCTGAAGGCATAGATTAATTACGACACTCAAAATTTTTGTTGCCATTGGTGTTTCTTTCACGGGCATAAAAAGATCCCTGCATGGAAGTTTTGGCAGAAGCAAATAAGTCCGCTCGTCGTTACTCAAACTTGCAAACTTGTGCTCAAGGGCACAGTTGTCCGGGGTATACCTGAGTAATACTCAGTATTGAAGGAGTCACAGTTACTGAATGAATGAAATAATTAATTGACTAGTTTTATTTTCCCCTCCCGATACTGGAGGAACATCGAGATAAAATTCGCAGCCGGCGCCTGACGGGCCTCCCGCTGAACACTGCGGAGCTCTGGGGCAACTCTTGTTTCCTTCTCAAAATGCGAGTGAAACGCACAAACATGCTCTCATAAAGCAACGGCTGGACCGCTTCGAATGAAAGTTCTTGCATGGGAGAGCAAAAGTTAAATTCGGATAACTGTAGGAAAGAGCATTATGACTTATGATTTCGTACATTTTACTAAAATTGCGTAAATTGGTAAGTTTGGAAAAATAGAAGCACGAATTTTCAAAATCCGTAACTGTGCGCCAATTAGAGATATCGTAGTTTTGCAAACTACATTTGTTAGAGCACTTAAATCGTACGAATACAATATGTGTGTTTACAGTAGGGGTACGCGAACCGAGACGAATCAAATGAAATACCTTTCCAGTAGTTTTCAAATATCGAGCCGCCATTTCCCCAATTCATGTAACACGTCGCTCACATCACATTATTCCTAGCGTTTGCAAGTTTACGTAATTATACTGCACGTCGTAATGCGTCGTTCATGAATGTGCACAGATGAAGCATTAGAAATAACTAAGCAGTTTGATCTCATATAGGGGATTTTTCGGAGAGTGCCAGTGATCGCTATAAATCCGATCAAGTCTGGTTCCGTCAGGCACTTCGTCGGCGCCACTACGTAATTTCTCATGTTTCTCAAGAGACGACAATGATCGAACTTTTGCTCCAGTTTCATGTTCTATTGCGCGCAGTTGACATTTCAAAATATTTGAGAGGTATATTCGAAAAATATTCGTATTTACGAATGGTGACTATTCGATTCCAAGGCCAAGCCGACTAGTAAACTACTCGATTTATTATTCGGAAGTTTCGAATACTGGCAAGGCTCTAATTTACAGTCCATTTCAAGTTCTTACAGCGCTCACGAAGATCATGCAGAATTCCTACTCTGAAATGTCTGTTATATATCAGAGCACTGTACATTAGATAATAGGCGTAGTTTACACAATTGTAATGCCGTTTAATATTGCGCAGGAACAGAGTTTAAAACTTGTTACCTGACTTGTTGCGATCCTCGACAGATCTTCCAAAAATTAAGCACCTAAATAAAAGATCTACCTGTTTAAGTCGCTAGATTAAAGGCTTTCTCGTAAAACGCATTAAGCTTTACACCGCATTACATTCGATGCATTGGTCGTTGAGAAAAGCAACGTTTCTATTCCCATAGGGGCTACGGAGCTCGAGCTTCCGCCGAACGACAGTATGACAGCTTTCGCGAGGAAGCCCGTACCCGGCTCTACGTTGTCCAGGAAGACGTCGATGTACTCGTCCCTGTCGGAGCGCGAGTGCTCGTGGTGGAAGCCGACCACGTGCAGGAGCTCGTGCATCACCGAGCCAATCTGCATGCAGCCAAGCCCCAGGGACAAATGTTGGCGGCCTCCCTTGCGGCCTACGTACGATCCGCACCTGCGCACGTAATATAAATAAAGAATGGCCCCTATCAACGCGAATGACATTCGCACCATACTCAGACCAGTATTCCTTCCGGCTATCTAGATATCCACGCGCCGTTGTGGCGTAGTGGCCTTGATGTTGTGCTGCTCTCTGCTCTATGAGTTTCTCTCTGACGTGTAGTGCAACTGATTTTATTCAACGTTAGTTTTGACATGTACCCCAGAAAACTAACGTTGCTTTTTCTTCCGTTAAAGAGTATTTATCATCATCAGCAGCAGCAGCCTATTTTATGTCCACTGCAAGACGAAGGCCTCTCCCTGCGATCTCCAATTACCTCTGTCCTGCGCCCGCCAATTCCAACTAGCACCCGCGAATTTACTAATTTCATCGCCCCACCTAGTCTTCTGCCGTCCTCGACTACGCTTTCCTTCTCTTGGTACCCATTCTGCAACCCTAATAGTCCAACGGTTATCTAACCTGCGCATTACATGACCTTCCCAGCTCAATTTTTTATCTTAATGTCAATTAGGATATCGGCTTTACCCGCTTGTTCTCTGATCCAAACTCTTCCTGTCTCTTAAAGTTATGCCAAGCATTCTTCGTTCCATTGCGCTACAGTATCTGACAACTCTGACATTGCCTTCCATTCCTTCATTTCTTCTTATTTTTTTTTTTCGCATGTGCAACCCGCTTCTTCACGAATTCTCCGCTTAACGCATATGCCGTAATATTCATCATCATCATTATCCCCAAAATGGCAGCACGATAGAAGGACACGCCTAATGGTAGAGCATCAAGCTTCGATCTCTCCATCGGACTCCTAATCAATTTTTTTTACGCGTGATCTATTTGGCAAGACAGCAGCCGCACCCAGCAGCAGCAACAGTCACGAAAGTCCGGGAGGGTTCCTAATAGGACTTGTCTTCGTCGTTCTTTTGGTCCCTGTCTATGTGCGCGCTGTAAGTGATGTTTGAAACAATGGAATACCAACTAGCCCGTACCCAAACCCTGCTTCCCAATAGGAGCCTTGCTTTAAAATGGGGGCCGATTGCGAAGGTAGCACAGCCTAAAATAAGGTCAACCAAGTGTCAACGATGCAAAAGACAAGATTGATGTATATGGTAGTTCAAGTGATTCGACAAATAAATGTGTATTATATCTCTCTATCCTGTCTCTATTTCGCGTTCATTATTCCCTCATTTTGTATCTTATTCGTATCGTATTCCAACAGCAAATATGTCTACCTCGTCTTTTTTAGTGCAGCTGTTGTTGATCGCTTACTTCTTTTTCACCAAAAGGCCACGGGGGCCAATCGCGGAGATTGGCACCTTATGTTTGTCACGGATTTAGGCGTACCTAGTGACAGACAGCACACCACGTACAGATGATAGAAAACGTTTATAACACAAGAACGAGTAAGACAAAAAAAAAACGACAAAGAACAATGACTGTGTAAACACATGCCAAATGTATAACCTAGTTATTCATACACAACCAACCAACACTTCCACTATTCCTTATGAGGCAAGCAAAACAGCCTGGCCCTCACGACGTGGCACAACAAGACGCGGCCGTTGTAGCTTGACGGGGCTGCTTTTCTCTCTGGCGGCAGCGCACCCGAGACGCACGTGGCGCCGGACGTGGCGGTTGTCGGTAGTGTGCGGGGTCTCTGACATGGCCAGGTGGTTGCCTCTGTGGCACGGGACAGCGGCCTGTTACGGCATCTTAGGGCTGGAGGGGGGCCGCTAAGCACAGCCACGGCGACGTAGTCGGGACTCAGGAGCTGTCGCCGGCCAACTCTCGGACGTCCCCTCTCTGGTCCGAGGTCCTCAAAGCTGCCGCTACCCGTCGCCAGAGCACAGCTGGAGATACGTCTTCCCGGCTCCTCGTCCACATCCGCAATGCCAGCTCATCCGCCTTTCCCTCCTTTTTCTATGGCTCATCTCGCACTTCACCAGCTTCGCGCATCACGTGTCCACTCCCACTTCGCTTAACCGACCGGCCTCGTCATCTTCGTCTTCTCCACATGTATTTTCAACACACCATAGCCCCAGCTGTCACTCATCACAATAGTGTAATGTGGTTCAATCTCGACTACGTTGGCACTAGTTACGCCCGTACCGCTACGACTATTAGTGTACTCTCGTTTCGTTGAGATCTACATTTTGATAAGTTCTTCGATTCGCTTCAACGCTTGAAGGAGTCAAAGAGTTTTTTTTTCTGGAATTGGTGATGGGATACCCAGATCTTAGATACGCCAAACCCAAGTGAAGTCAGTAAAGTAGAATTTATCTTCAGAATATGGCGGGGGCCATTCGTGTGGGTACGTGCTACTGAGCACGTCGCCATTCGTGTGGGTATGTCCTACTGAGCACGTCGGCCGTCTTCCAACGAGCTTCCAACGTGCTGCAGCTTCGGAGGCTAGAGCTGCACGCTTGCCGAAATGCCCAAGACCTCCAGTATCGCCGCAAAACGATATAGAAATACATGTTGAAGGAGTCCCTACATTCACACATGTCGACACGGGCGCAGCCATTTCCGTCATACGTGAGGCTCTTTGCCGTAAGGTCAGGAAGCTCAACACATCACTTTCTGGCTTTGTACTTCGTACTGCCACCACGGAGCCCATCGAACCTTAAGCCGCATGCACCGCTAGGATTGTCATTCAGGACGTACTTTACACGATTGAGTTCGTTGTGCTGCCTTCCTGCTCTCGTGATGTCATCCTGGGATAAGATTTTCTCTCGCGCCAAAGAGCTGTCATTGACTGCACCCGCACCGAAATTGCTCTGTCTGTACTTAACAACATTCTGCCAGCCGCCTCTCCCGCCCCTGTAAAGATTATTGTCGCCGCCGATACTGATCTGCCACCAAGCACTTCAGCACCAGTCCTTTTGTTTTGTCCATCTGCGCCCGACGCCCAGGTACGGTTCACGCACTCATCTACTTTTCTTCACCGCAAACCTCTACCACTTCCATTCGCTGTTCTTGACGTAGGCGGGGGTAAAACCATTATGCTGGTGCACAACGCCATTCGCATACCCGCTCACTCTTCTTCGCGACGAGCCCCTCGGCTCTGTCGAGTCCATCGACATATCTGAGTGTTTGGATGGGCCGGGCTCCTCTTCTGGACTTTTGCTCGATGCCGTGACACATTTCCGAAGAGCTCCCAACTGACCGAGGTCTGATTCATGCGTTGAAGCCAACCTTCCCCTTAAAAACTGCAAGCGACATGTCTCTCCTGGATAATTTCCGCTATTCCTTCGACTGTATGGAACACGTGTTCTGTCCTACGGACAGTGCTTCCCACCACATCGACACCGGGTCCCAGCCTCCCCTCAGACAACGTCCCTATCGCGTCTCAGCGGCGGAGCGTCGTGTAATCAACAACCAAGTGAATGATATTTTCACGTGGTGGTGACGCTGAAGAACACAGTAGCAATACTGTGAACGCCAAAACTAACTTGTATTGGGCGTTGCCCAGAAAACAGGCTACACTTACAGCACAACGATAGCGGCGAACACGGTCGGCGATCGTCGAAAATCTTATCAGCGGGTCAAGCGCGTCGGCTTTCATACAGCAGCCTTCGAATATTTCAGACTAATCGTTGGGACTCGCGTGCCTTCCACAATTTTCTACACCATTCGCGTCACGCGATGAAATCAGATAACACAAGGTTCGGCGACAACAGACAGCGGATAGAAGCATCGATAACGTTCCATAAACTTCAGATACATGCAGGCGCGTCCCGCGCTGTGCGATAACATTTGTTAGGCGGCCAAACGTGGTCGCCCGATAAAGATAAGTACACGTGCCAATATGCTCGAGCGTGGCGCCATTCAAGCATCCCAAAGTCCGCGGTCTTCTCCAGTTGTGAAAGCGCGTAAAAAGGATGGTTCTATTGGAGTATATTTCTATTACCACCGTCTCAACAAAGTAACACGAAAGGACGTCTGCCCCTTACCCCGAATTGACGATGCACATGATTATTTACAAGGCGCCGAGTACTTCTCGTTATTGGACTTGCGGTCTCGCTACTGGCAAGTTCCCATGGCCACCTGTTATCGCTTTAAGACAGCGTTTGTCATCCCTGATGGGCTATATGAATTTAACGTCATGCCATTCGGACTCTGCAATGCGCCCGCAACTTTCGAGCGCATGATGGCTAACATACTTCGCGGTTTCAATTTCGCTACGTTGCGAAATCGTCGTGTTTTCTTCAGATTTCTCGACGCACCTCAATCGTCTCCACCAAGTTTTGACATGTATAGAGAACATTGGTCTTCAGATGAATATCAAAAAGTTCCGCTTTGAGACTCGCAACTTAACAATCTTGGGCCACGTCATTTCCAATGACGGCGTTCTCCCCAATCTTGCGAAACTTCGAGCTGTTGCCGAATTTCTTAAACCGACGTCACTGAAGATCCTCCGGAGCTTCATCGGCCTTTGTTCTTATTTTCTTTGATTTTTGCGCAATTTCGCGACCATTATTGCTCCTTTTTCACGCCTTCTCACCGTTGGCACCGACATGTCTAGCTGGTCACCTGAATGTAATGACGCATTCCAGACACTACACGGCCTACTCAATTCTGCTCCTATACCGGGCACTACGATACACGGGTGCCTACGAAGGTGCCATCAGCGTGGGCCTTGGTGCGGTGCTAGCGCAACGCAAGCCTGGCTATGACGAGTATGCTGTCGTCTACGCGAGCCGAACTCTCACGAAGGCCGGGACCAACTACTCAACCACTGAGAAAGAGTGCCTGGCTACAGTATGGGCTCTTCGGAATTTCCAACCCTAGCTTTATGAACGACCCTCTTAAGTCATCATGGACCACCACGCTCTTTGCTGGTTGTCAGCTACGAAAGACCCCTCGGGCCACATCGGTCGCTTGGCCCTGCGGCTACAAGAGTAAAATGTCCAAGTGGCGTACAAGCCTGGCCATGAGCACTCCGGCGCTGAGGCCCTTTCTCGCTCTCCTCTACCCCATGATACAGCGTCTCTCCCGGCACAATACACCGCTCTCTCAGAGCTCAACGCTGAGTCCATGCATTCGGAGCAACGAAAGGACCCGTGGATTGTTACCATGCCCGACGTTTTGTCAGATTCAACCACCATCCCGCCCTCCCGCGCGCTTCGCCGTCAAGTCTATCATTTTACCGTGCGAGACAACCTGCTCCATCGTCGCCACTATATGCCGGATGGTCGCAAGTGGCGTCTCGTAATACGTCGTCTCGTGCGCTCCGACATCTGCGCAGCTTTTCATGCCGACCCCCACAGGGGTACCGCAGGCGTGCGGAAAACTTACGCAAGATTGCGCCAACGCTCCTGTTCGGTATGTGCTTTGTCCTGAAGTTTATATGTGCCTGCAAAGCCTGCCAACAATGCAAGGTTCCTCCGCGACGCTCGAGCGGCGCTCTTCAGCCCTACCTTGTCCAGCGCGGCCTTTCGATCGCGTCGGCATCGACATTTAGCACTGCGTCTGGAAACCGATGGATAATCTTTGATGTTGACCATTTCCCCCGATATGTTGAGACAGCCACCATTCCTGCCGCTACAGCACGCGAGGTTGATTTCTTCATCTTTTGCAATTTCGTGCTTCGACATGGCGCTCCTCGAGAACTCCTCAGTGACAGAGGGCGTGTATTTCGTTCCCAAGTGGTTGAAGCCTTGCTTGCCAAGTGCCACGTCATCCACCGCACATCTACCACGTACCATCCTCAGACCAATAGATTACCTAAGCGCTTCAATCGCACTCTTGGCAACATGCTCACTACATACATCGCGTCCGACCATTCCACCTGGAACATGGTTCTCCCCTTTTGTAATCTACGCTTACAATGCCGCGACTCAAGTGACTACGGGTTTCTCCCCGTTCTTTTTGTTGTATGGACGAGAACCTTCGTGTACGCTCGACACAGTACTGCCTTACCAATCCGACGCCTCCGAATGTAGGCCCATATCAAAAGTAGCCAAGTATGCTGAAGAACGCCGACAACTTGCCTGCACCTTCACGACGGAGGGTCAAGCTAACCAACAGAATCGGCATGACCACGACCTGAGCCTTACCACTTTCCGTATCGGCCCCTTCGTTTGGTTATGGATTGCGCCTCACGTTCCCGGTCTTTCCTCTAAGCTGTTGCATCAATGCCACAGACCCTAACGGATCATCAACTGTACATGTCCTGTAAAATATGCGGTCGAACCTGTGACTCCATCTGACCAGATGCGGCATCGCGGTCGTGAGATAGTGCACGTCAGCCGGCTTAAACCCACTATAGTGCTCCTCTAATGGCATTACTATATATATATATATATATATATATATATATATATATATATATATATATATATATATATATATATATATATATATATATATATATATATTATAGTGATACCATTAGAATTCAATGATCGACCACACCCAGGACAGCATAGGGGAAATTAATTGCAGTTGTTGGTTAAGGATAAATAAATGGTAATGAAAGTGGATGAAAAACCAGGCATTACTATATATATATATTATAGTGATACCATTAGAATTCAATGATCGACCACACCCAGGACAGCATAGGGGAAATTAATTGCAGTTGTTGGTTAAGGATAAATAAATGGTAATGAAAGTGGATGAAAAACCAACTGGCTGCAGGTGGGACACGAATCCACGTGTTCGCATTATGCGCGCGATGCTCTTACGAACTGAACTACCGCGGCTTCGTTTTCCCGCCCACTTTCTCGGGTATTTATGTTTGTTTACTATAACCAAGCCCGGGAGCGTTTGTCAGCACCACCATCACGGCCTTGGTGGCGGATGTAGAACATCCTTCTCGGCGCAGGCGTCACGTCTACCGGAACTTTTTAGGAGAGGGCAACTGCTCAATAAACCCACACTTGCTACATGAAGGCATCAAAGCTGCCGTATTCGAAACCCTCGCCACGAGACCTTCGCTAGATAAACGTAAATGCACCGGAAAGTGGATAGGAAAACGTCGCCACGGTAACTCATTTGGTAAGAGCATCGCACGTGTAATGCGAAAACGTGGGTTCGTATCCCATCTTTGACCAGTTGTTCTTTCATCCACCTTTCATTTCCATTTATTTATTATTTCTGTATTTCAATCAAGAACTGCAGTTAATAACCCCCCGCCCCCCTTCCTGCTGTCATTGTTTGTTGGCTTCTCATGATGTGGCTAATAAAAATCAGGCCGCTCATTTTCCTTTCTTCTCTCGATCATATATATTGTTACAAGCACGGGGAAAAAGGGGTTTATTTAGGCGTGCGAGAGCAGGAACGGCAGGCTACGAACAACAGGAATGGTCGCTGCACAGTCTTCGTTCTCCTTTTCCCTTCTCTTCTTGATACCCGAGTGCCTTTTAGGCGCTTGGACGTAACATACCTCTCCTCGCAGACAAAGCCCACCGGGCGAGTCAACTATAGCTTGTCGTGGCACGCATGATTTCAACCGTGCGACATGCGCGACTTGTGTCCTAGCAGAACGTCTACCAGTGTTGGTGAGGCGTGCGAGAGTATAGTTCACTTCGCTGACTTTGTCGATGACAACATACGGTCCATCGTATAGTTTGCCAGCAGCTTTTGGCACAAACCGCGCTTCCTTGTGGGAGTCCAAAGCCAAACGAGATCACCAGGGTGATATGTAACAGGCCGATGTCGTGCGTCGTAGCGGGCTTTGGAGTTTTCTTGTGATGCCAAAGTCCGCAGACGCGCAAGTCTCCGAGCCTCTTCAGCGAGGCATAGCGTATCGGCGACCGTAGAATTGTCGTGGTGGTAAAAAGGGAGGACAGTGTCGAGCGTATACCGGGGCGGCCGAGAATATAGAAAGAAGAAGGGGCTGTAGCCGGTTGTCTCGTGCTTGGTGGTGTTGTAGGCGTAAGTTATAAACGGTAGAACTTCATCCCAGTCCTTGTGATCGGACGCAACATACATGGAAAGCATATCGGTGATTGTTCGATTAGTGCGCTCAGTGAGGCCGTTCGCTTGCGGATGATACGGCGTCGAGTGCCCGAGGTGCGAGTTACATAAACGCACAAGCTCTTCTACGATATCCGCCGTGAATTGACGTCCCCGGTCGCTTATGATAACACCAGGCGGTCCATGTCGCAGAACAATAGCATGAAGTAAGAAGAGCGACACTTCGGTGGCAGTGGCTGATGGTATAGCCGCCGTCTCGCAATAGCGTGTGAAATAGTCGGCGCAGACAATTATCCAGTGGTTCCCCTTAGATGACTTTGGAAAAGGGCCTAACAGATCAATTCCAACTTGCCGAAAGAGTGAGCTGGGAGGCGGCACAGGTTGAAGGAGACCAGATGGGGCAGTGGTTGGGCGTTTCCGACGTTGGCATTGCATGCAGCTGGCGACATACAACTCAATCGAATATCGCATCCGGGGCCAGTAAAAGCGTTCTTGAATGCGATAAAGGGTGCGCACATTGCCTAAGTGACCGGAGGTAGGGTCATCGTGCATAGCTTGAAAGATTGCTGGCCGGAGACGCTCCGGCACCACTAAAAGGAAGCGTGCACCAGTGCTTGAGTAGTTCCTTTTGTACAGGAGCCCGTCACGTAGACAGTAGCTGCTTGTTGCAATTGAATGGGGAGAAGTGAAGAGTGGCTCCAATTTGGTGTCTCCGTTTTTCTGCCTTGAACGCATCGATATCAACAAAAGCAGATGTCACAGAAGCGGCGAGATGATCAAAATCGTCTGCGTCGCAATCCGACGTGGTAAGCGGCATACGGGAAAGGCAGTCTGCGTCAGCATGTTTTCGGCCACTCTTGTAGGAAACAGTGAAGTTATATTCCTGCAACCTCAAAGCCCAGCGCTCAAGGTGAACCGCAAGGGTCGCGAAGGTTCACGAGCCAGCACAGGAAATGGTCTGTGACGACTAGGAATGGGCGTCCGTACAAGTACGAGCGAAATCGCTGAACTGCAAAGATTACAGCGAGGCATTCTTGCTCTGTCACCGTGTAATTTCGTTGAGGTTTGCTTAATGAGCGGCTTGCATAAGCAATAACGTGCTGACGGTCGTCATAACGTTGGACCAAGACGACACCCAGACCGACGCCACTGGCATCTGTGTGGATTTCTGTCGGCGCAGTAGGATTGAAGTGGCGAAGGATAGGTCGGGAGGTCAGCAGGAACTTCAACTGACGAAATGCAGACTCGCACTCGGGTGTCCACTCAAACCGTGCGTCTTTATGTAATAGATTTGTCAGAGGATAAGCGACGTCAGCAAAACCAGGAATAAATCGGAGAAAGTAAGAGCAAAGACCCAGAAAACTACGAAGTTGCTTCACTGACTGCGGTACACTGAATGCCTCAACAGCTGCCGTCTTGAGGGGATCAGGCCGGATAGCGTCTTTGTCAACAAGATGACCCAGCACAAGGGTTTGACGGTCACCAAATTTACATTTCTTGGAGTTCAGAACCAGGCCAGCTATCTTGATGCAGTCGAGGACAATATCCAGGCGCGTATTGTGCTTATTGAATGTGCGCCCGAATATAACGACGTCGTCAAGATAGCACATACAGATGTTCCATTTTAACCCACGCAGAATGGTGTCCATGAACCTTTCAAAGGTTGCTGGAGCGTTGCACAACCCAAATGGCATCACATTGAATTCGAATAATCCATCCGGGGTTATGAAGGCTGTTTTCTCCTTGTCTGCCGGGTGTATCGGGATTTGCCAATATCCTGAGCGCAGGTCCACTGAAGAAAAATAAGAGGCCGAATGAAGGCAATCAATTGAATCATCAATCTGGGGCAGCGGGTAGACATCCTTCTTAGTGACGGCGTTTAATCTTCGATAATCGACGCAAAATCTCCAGTTACCGTCTTTCTTTCTGACGAGTATGACCGGAGCTGCCCAAGGACTCGAGGACTCTTGTATTATCCCAGTTTTCATCATGTCACCCACTTGTTCCCCGATTATCTTGCGCTCGTTAGGCGACACGCGATAAGGCTTTTGCCTGATCGGGTGCGCAGATCCCGTATCGATAGTATGGCGCGTTCGTGACTCAGGAATCGAGAACGCGGACACAGGAAGCGTATCCACCAAGGTATGGCGCGAGAGGTACTGGGATCGATACCCAGCACCTCCACCAATTTGTTGCAAGCACGGGGAAAAGGGGTTTATTTAGGCGTGCGAGAGCAGGAACGGCAGGCTACGAACAACAGGAATGGCCGCTGCACAGTCTTCATTGTCCTCTTCCCTTTTCTTCTTGATGCCCGAGTCCCTTTTACGAGCTTGGACGTAATATATATATATATATATATATATATATATATATATATATATATATATATATATATATATATATATATATATATATCTTGTAACGAACAGTTCAAGGGGTTCAAGCACAACTATTTATTGTGGGCTAACTTGTGCCCGGGGAGCAAATAAAAAGACGACTGCCGCGTTCCGAACAGGCGATAGGAATGGCTTCTTGTCTTTCTCTCTCAAGCGTCGCTTCACCTCTTCTTCTTGTATTCCCCGACAACGGTCACCTACGATGCGAGTGTGTGCGGTGAATGCACGTGCCATTATGTCTTCGTCGTTTTAACCAATGCGCCGTGGCCCTCTTGGAGGGCGCATGAACCTGCGCGCGTTGTTTAAAGTTGGTTTCTGCCTTGTATCAAGATACATATATATATATATATATATATGTATTGTTAAGATGCGTTATAGTTCGGTTGATTAGACGCTCAGATAGCAGAGCACGTAGCGAGAGGACACAGAGCTTCGGCAACACAGACACAAGGCTTTCAACCAAAACGTTGTCGTCGTCTTTCTCGAAGCAGTGCCTGCCGCGCGTTCTTCTCCAGTACAATTGCCTCCCCGGAGAAGAGGAGCCGTCTCGGCGACCTACGGGCAAGATAGCACAGGTGGGTCAAAGTACGGCTTGAGCCGCTGAACGCGCACGATTTCGCGCCCTCGGCGGCGCTTATCGGAAGGCGGCTCAAGGGGTTCTACCAAGTAGTTCACAGGAGACGTTTGACTGACGACACGGTAGGAACCTTGGTACTTGGAAACAAGCTTTGGTGAAAGTCCAGGGCTGGTAGCGGGAACCCAAAGCCAGACTAGTGAGTCAGGGGCATAGGGTGTTAGAGAGGAGGGAATATCCCGAAGGTGCTTCTGTCGCTGCTGATCAGCCGAAGTAAATGTGCGGGCGAGCTTTCGGCACTCTTCCGCGTGTGCAGCAGCTTCGGACAGGGTAGTAGCCTCCGTTGGGTCAGGGCGATACGGAAGGATGGTGTCCATTGTGCAGGAAGGCTCACGTCCGTAAAGAAGAAAGAACGGGGAAAATCCTGTAGTGGTCTGTGTGGCGGTATTATAAGCGTACGTCACGAAGGGGAGAATTCGGTCCCAATTGGTTTGGTCAGATGCGACGTACATGGCTAACATATCGCCAAGAGTGCGGTTAAAGCGCTCAGTCATGCCATTAGTTTGCGGGTGGTATGCAGTAGTAGTACGGTGAATTACGTTGCATTCCTTGAGCAGGGCTTCTATAACATCAGACAGAAAGACGCGGCCTCTGTCGCTCAGCAACTCTCTGGGGGCTCCATGGCGAAGTATGACGTTACGCAGAAGGAACCCGGCAACATCCCGCGCAGATGCGTTGGGCAGAGGCGAAGTTTCCGCGTAACGCGTGAGATGGTCTATCGCCACTATCACCCAGCGGTTGCCATCTGAAGTACCCGGAAGGGGTCCATAAAGATCAACTCCGACCCGGTCAAAGGCCCGTCCTGGGCAAGGCAAGGGTTGCAGTGGAGCAGCTAAGGCATGAGGGGTATTCTTGCGGCGTTGGCATGCGAGGCAGGAGCGGACATATTGGCGGACGAATCGGTACATCCCGCGCCAGTAATAACGAATTCGCAGGCGCGCGTATGTTTTGAGTACTCCTGCATGTGCGCATTGCGGGTCATCGTGAAACGCCGCACATATGTCCGAACGTAGATGCCGAGGAACCACGAGTAACCATTTGCGCCCGTCCGAGAGGTAGTTACGGCGGTACAGGAGCCCGTCACGAACAGCGAAGTGGTGTGCTTGGCGACGCAACGCACGTCCAGTAGAAGGCGCTGATGGGTCTGACAGAAAAGCCAGCATAGCAACAATCCATGGATCCTTGTGCTGCTCCGAAAGCATATCCGTGGTGGTGAGGGAGGACTCGCATATTCGTACTTTCTGATAATTGGGCTGGCCTGACACTGGGGAGCGAGACAAGGCATCCGCGTCCGAATGTTTACGGCCTGAGCGGTACAGCACTCGAATATCATACTCTTGGAGGCGAAGCGCCCATCGAGCGAGGCGACCTGAAGGATCTTTCAAGGACGACAGCCAGCAGAGTGCATGATGGTCCGTGATGACGTCGAACGGGCGACCGTAGAGGTAAGGACGGAACTTATTTATGGCCCAAACGATAGCCAGGCATTCTTTTTCGGTAACGGAATAGTTTGCTTCCGCTTTCGTGAGTGCGCGGCTAGCGAAGGCAACAACGTATTCATCGAAGCCAGTCTTTCGTTGTGCAAGAACAGCGCCAATGCCGACGCCACTGGCATCTGTGTGTATTTCTGTCGGTGCGCTTGGGTCAAAATGTCGAAGTAGGGGGGGGTGAGGTTAGAAGACGTCGCAGCGTCGTGAATGCGGCATCGCAAGCTGGCGGCCAAGCCACGAGGTCGTGGTTACCCGCGAGAAGCTGCGTCAAAGGCGCTATTATGGTGGCGAAGTTGCGGATGAAACGACGAAAATAGGAGCATAATCCGATGAAGCTGCGGAGTTCTTTTGTGGTCTTTGGTCTTGGAAATTCGGCAACGGCTTGGAGTTTGGTTGGATCTGGGAGCACACCATCTTTCGAAACAACGTGGCCAAGGATGACTAGCTGCCGGGCGGCGAAGCGACACTTCTTCAAGTTGAGCTGGAGTCCAGCATCGGCAAGGCAAGTGAGCACGCGTTTGAGTCGGAACAGGTGAGAAGAAAAGTCCGGGGAAAAGATGACAATGTCATCGAGATAACAAAGGCATGTCTGCCATTTGAGGCCCCGGAGTATGTTATCCATCATTCTTTCAAAAGTTGCAGGCGCATTACAGAGGCCAAAGGGCATCACGGTAAATTCATATAAGCCATCAGGCGTAACAAATGCCGTTTTCGGACGGTCTGCATCAGCCACCGGGACCTGCCAATAACCAGATCGTAAGTCTAAGGACGAAAAGAATTCAGCGCCTTGGATGCAGTCCAGTGCGTCGTCGATACGGGGAAGAGGATATACATCTTTCCGGGTTATCTTGTTGAGTCGTCGATAGTCCACACAAAAACGAATTGTCCCATCTTTCTTTTTGACCAGCACTACCGGAGAAGCCCAAGGACTGTGTGATGGCTGTATCACGCCGCGTCGGAGCATGTCTCCTACGTGCTCATCGATGACACGACGCTCCGTCGCGGACACACGGTATGGACGTTGGCGTAGCGGCGCGTGGCTCCCGGTGTCGATGCGATGAACGACTGTGGAGGTACGGCCTAAACATTGTTTCTGTAGGTCGAAAGAAGCTCGAAATCGGTTAAGAAGGTCGACGATCTGCGTGCGCTGACTCGGAGTGAGGTTGGGGTCAATAGACGGAGCAAACTCTCGCTCACATGCAGGCGGAGGCGCAGAAACAGGGAGAGTCATGGCGTCAACGTGAAGAGGAGTCGAGTCATCAGGTACATCGTAGACAGAGCTCGTGTCGAATTCATCAGCAAAACCAAGGCACTCGCCATGATGTAAGCTTGATGGACACGAAAACGGATTCGAAACGTAAAGTGCACTGGAGCCCTGGCGAAAGGGAAGGAGGGCAAAGGGAAGCAAGAAGGGATGACGGCGTGCAGCAAGTTGAGATGGCGTGAAAAGAACTGTGGAATCGTAGAAAGCAGCACAGGAAACGGGTACAAGGGCGGAAGAGAACGGAGGAATATCAGTGGCGGTGGCAACGAACACTCGAGCAGAAGGTGGAGGCAAATCTTCAGAAAGACTGCCGCAGAATGGAGTCAGCGCAAGTTCTGCACGGGCACAATCAATAATAGCGTGATGAGATGAGAGGAAGTCCCATCCTAAGATGATGTCGTGAGAGCAGCGGGGTAGAACAACAAATTCAATGTGGTATAAACTGTCTTGTATGGCGACACGAACGGTACATGTTCCTAAGGGCTCAATAGGATCAGCGCTTGCTGTGCGTAGCGAAATGGCAGAAAACGGCATGGCGACTTTTCGGAGCGTACGGCGAAGCTGGTCGGCAATGACGGATACAGCGGCACCCGTGTCGACAAGCGCGTGAACGGCGATACCTTCGGCTAAAACTTCAATGACGTTCGTTGGGAATAAACGAGGGCTTGAGCAGTTCGAAGAGATCGCAGTTCTTGCCTCCGGAACTGCGCCATTTAGTTTTCCTCCGCAGCCGGAGGGCGGCGGACGATGGGGAACAGGGAACGTCGACGGGGAGATGGAGACCGACGAGTGTTGAAGCTTTGGGGAACATGAGAGGAAGGAGTGAAGTGCGGAACTGGTGGTGAATAGCGGGACTGAGAGTCAGGAGCATTCCCTTGAAGTCTCGCAGTATCGGGAGGATACCAACCTCGCCGGCGGCAGAACCGTGCCACGTGTCCAGCAAAGCCACACGCGAAGCAGATCGGCCGATTGTCTTGAGTACGCCAGGGATTATCAACAGGGGGTCTAGGTAGCGGAGCACAGTTTGGAGCTGGGCGTAGGGGCTGCGGAGGCGCGCAGAAGCCGCTTCTGGGCACGTAGTTCGCAGCTGCAGAAGGTGAGGCGTAGAAGCCGCTTGTGGGCGTGTAATGCGCAACCTCAGGCGGAGGTCTTGGCCTGGCAACGACGGCAGCGTAAGTGAGCGGGACTGTCGCTGAAGGCGGCTGATTAGCAAGAGGTAGTGCGTCGCTGACTTGTTCATGGATGACGCGTCGCAGTTCCGGGGACAAAGAGGACTCAGACGACTGGGTAGCAGGCAGCAGTGACAGTTGGCGCGCGACTTCTTCGCGAACAAATTGCTTGATTTGGTCGAGGAACGAAGAGTGGGCGGAAGCAGCACTAGAACTGTCAGTGAAAGCCGAAACCGTGTCGTCCGGCGCGACAGCGCGGCGCGTGGTAAGGCGTTGTTTGCGGAGCTCATCGTAGCTCTGGCACAGTGTAATGACCTCGTCGATCGTTTGAGGATTTTTCGCCAAGAGCATTTGAAAGGCGTCGTCTTCTATGCCCTTCATAACATTCTTGATCTTTTCAGAGTCGGGCATGGTGGGATTAATGCGCCGGCAAAGGTCAACTACGTCTTCAATGTAGCTGGTGAAGTTTTCACCCTTTTGCTGAGCGCGACCACGCAAACGTTGTTCTGCGCGGAGCTTGCGCACAGCAGGGCGACCGAAGACTTCTTTGAAACAATGGGTAAATGCTGTCCAGGTGGAAAGGTTGGATTCATGATTCCGGAACCAGAGATTCGCGACTCCAGAAAGATAGAAGATGACGTTAGTCAATTTAGCTTTGTCATCCCACTTGTTGTGAGCACTCACGCGATCGTATGACGAGAGCCAATCCTCCACGTCATGGTCGTCGTCGCCGCTGAAGACCGGAGGATCGCGTTGGCGGAGAGCACCGGAGCAGACGACAGGCGATGCCATGGGAGGATCGGGCTGCGCAGCGTCCTGGGGCATAGCAGAAACGGTAGGGAGCGTCCGGCTGCGGAGTTCCAGGTTTGGGAAGGGCCCAGCACGTCCACCAAATGTTAAGATGCGTTATAGTTCGGTTGATTAGACGCTCAGATAGCAGAGCACGTAGCGAGAGGACACAGAGCTTCGGCAACACAGACACAAGGCTTTCAACCAAAACGTTGTCGTCGTCTTTCTCGAAGCAGTGCCTGCCGCGCGTTCTTCTCCAGTACAATATATATATATTTATATATATTGCAATTGATCATGGTGTGCATCGGACAACCGTCAGTTGCACTTTGCCCCTCGAAGAGGCAGGACGTGTGTCGAGTGAGCTCCTGAACGACGCCATTAAATGTGGTAATCCCAGTCATACAAGGGAGTTACCGGCCGCATCGTTCGGGCTGCCCCAGCAGGGGCTGTACATGTATTTAGGAGGTCATCGGGCGTAACACGGCAGCGATCGCGGACGATATTGTGTGCACCTCAAAGAAGTTGTGCTCATATTCACGAAGCTGTTCTTTTGCAGACGATATTTTCCGTTGGCCTGCCGCCTTCGCTAACATTACGTCTGGCATCGGGATTAACTTAAACTTTCTCTTACGAAGAGTTCCAGCTTAAGAGTTATTTGTGAATACGGGGCTTGTACTTCAGAAGATGGCTGTGTTAACAGTGACATCCTGCTGCTGTCGCACTAACTGTTCAGCGCCTGAGGAGTCACTGAAGTGAGCTGATCTCCAACCCTCTCTCAAGCAGCAATGAAGAACGAATGCAATTTGTTATTCAGCCGTAAAGTATCATACCACAACTGCGAAATAGCGATGCACACAAAATATCACGAATTAAGTTTTAACTGATTACTTCACTGTGCGTTAGAATTTAGGATTTCAAGCCGCTCAATTCGCAAGGCGTATCCACTTGGAACGAATTCTCAGGATGACACCAGTTTCGAAAAATTAATTCCCACGGTTCCCGACGAAATACACTGAATTTTCAGTTACTCCTGTGCTTGAATGCATAAAAAGACGTTTTGTTAAAAAAGTAAGGGAAACAACGCTGCATTGTTACCGCAATTCTCACGGTACATATCTTGAAATCGGTGTCGTCCTCATAATTATTTCCAAGTGAACATGCCTTGCGAACTCACCGGCTACAATTCGCAAATTGCAATATTTGCGATAAAGTAAATACACGTAATTAATTAGTCGATTACGCGTTCTGATTCCTCGAACATCCGCCTCTTTGACAAATCCTGTTAAAGACCTAGAGTTTTGCTATCTCCCACAGGCTATTAAAACACTTGGTATATAATTACGCTTGCCTGAGTCCCAGAAACTTGCCCTATCGGACATCAAGATGAACGTCCATTCATCCATCAGTTGCCATCACAAGTTTATTGATACGAAGACTGCCATCCAAGCTACAGCAGCAGGATGGGCCCAAATCCCGTGCAATGCTGGCTGGTCGCCGTGCACTTCTTCGCGAAGCAGCGCTGTTCTTACTCGCGTATGGCGACGACGCCCGCCCCTCCTGCGGGCAGACCTCCACGCTAGCACACATGCTCTGGGAGTGCGGGTCGACATACCCCAAGTTCATCAAGGAGGAGTGGGACTCGCTTCTGCGTAGCCCCGCTCTAGAAAAGCAAATCCTGGCTGTCCGGCGTGCCCGCGACCGGGCCGGTGGGCTAGACCTGCCGGTCCTGACGTGGGACTAGCAGGGTGCGCGACGAGTTCGCGTCCTCGCCGGACCTGCAATAAAGTTTCTTCACTCACTCACTCATTTACTCACGTGTCATTGCGGTCGATGAAGACGTAGTCCCGCTCCGTCGTGCGGTTCACGAAGCGCAGGCAGCTCACTGCCTCGATTTGTTCCATGGCTTCCCGGATCAGTCGCTTTTGTCGATCTGTGGAACGACGCGCCACGCCTCAAGCTTCGCAGGCAAAGCAAACAGCGCACGCCACGCAAGTGCGAATGCAAAGCTTTAAGAACGCGTTCACACTTTCTGTCGCGCTTGTCGGTGCAATGTACACATACTATAAAAAGCTAGAAAAGAACTGTAGTAAGGTATGCTACCGAGCAAGTCGGTGTTAATCCATGACGTTTAACAGCGCGAACTTGGATAAAGGACGGGGAAAGAGACAGGCGTAGACAAGCGCTGACTTCCAACTGACTTTTTATTCCAGAAAAAAAAAAAAGCTGTTCTTCGCTTCGATCGCTCTGAGACCTGTTTTTCACTGCACTGTAGGAAAATGACGCGTTGAAGCCATTCCTAAAATACATCGCACTCAGTGTGCGTGTTGCGGCTCAGTACATTTCTTAAATGTATACTGCAGTCTGTTCCACGCGGTGAGATAGTTGTAGCAGAGAGAAGTACCAGCCTGAGGGAATTCCAGTTGAGCTTCACTAATGCTAATTCTAGGGAGTCCTACGTAAGTTTGTTGCAATTGTTTCCATACGAGCACATGAACATAGAACTGGTACGGTCATTGGTATTTGTAACGGTGAACTCCACCTTTCCATTACAAGGGTAGCGCACCAAACTCCAACGGCATCACACCATCCCCGGGCGTGGTGGTCCTGCGCAACTTGCCACAGTTGCTGGTGGACTGTTTGTTCCAAAACCAACAATGCGCGTGGCAAGCGGATTACTGACTCTTCGCAAGTGCAATCGCTGGACAGCTGTGCGTGACGTTTGCTGCTCGCGGGCGCGGCATATAAGCCATCTTCACGGTGACCTCTTCATGGCGATGTTTGATCACGGGGTGGCGCATCCATTGTTTGCCTCAGCTGCCTCCGTTTCCTCCGTGTTTATAATAAATGTTAATGACGCCCGTTGCGACTCAGCAAGCCTTTGTTTCGGTGGATATCGCAGACAGTGATTGGGTGGACGACACGAAGCAGTGGCCACAGCTTAAAAGGACATGGAAGTGCTTGCGGAGCTCATTACGCCTTCTCCAAGCTGTGGGAGCAGCGTAAACGGTGCTTGTACTAACAGCGGCGCTACAAATGTATACCAAGCTGTGCAAATGTTTCCACTTATGAGTTGAATCAGGATTGGGGTGCTATCCCTTTCGTTCAGTATTTGGCAAACACTTTGAAGCATTGACTTGTCATGTTTCTATCTCGGCAAAGTTCCTCGGCGCGATCACTATCTGATTGATTATTTTCTGCCTAATATTCGCGGGTGGGCTCAGTTGCGATAATGTTGTTCTTGCTGCGTACAAGGGCTTGGAACTTAGGTCTTCTGTACTTTGTAACAGCATTTAGCAAAGACGTACTATCATGAATCCCTAGCTTGCTCTGTGGACCGCCACGAAATGTTCAGCTTCAAACATATGTGTATGGTTGATGTGTCACCGTCACCCATGCTTCGCAGCATTGATTCTTGAACGTAACATTACATCAGTTCAATGGAATTCATCCGACTACACAAGTGCATACCTCCATATCCTGGACTTAAATTTACAGCTCCGTATTACATCCGACCTTCCATGATTATGGCTGCACCCTTCTAATCTGTCTATGGCTTGGAGGCTTGGAGTAGCATTTCCAAATGCCTACTCTTTTTTTGCTCGAAATGGCTAATAGCCCACTTTGTGACTTCTGCGGGTGCAGAAGTCACACTGCGAGTGCCCTCGTTTCAACCCGCAAAGAGCAGGCTGCTCTTTGGACAAGCGCCAACTTGGACAAGCGCCAACTCACGGAAAACAACATTCTTGGAAACAGGCCTACACGAACATCAGCGCAAGCCGCTATGAAGGCACTGCTGCGTTATTCAAAAGACACCTGACTGTGTGACAGGTTGTGACAAGTTGTTGCTGTGTACTGTGTGACATAAAATCTGTCAATGGGACGTTGACGCTGTGTAAAACTTCGTAACGCCTTCGCAGGCTGTCACAGAGCCCACAGAGGCAGATCTCCATTGTAGGTGTTATTACGCGCAACTGTAAATGGCTATGCGCCCCGAGGGACGTCGAGGAGTAGTGGGAAGCCACAAAGGAAGTGGAGGAAGGAGGAGCCTGGAGGTGGAGAAGAGCAACGCGTGCCGGGGAGAGTACGAAGGAGCGCGCGGCAATTGCCAACGCCGCGTATAGGAAAGTCAAGGTGGCGTGGAGCGAAGCGGGGAATGAGAAAAGAGGCGAAGTTTCACAGAGGTGAAGCGTAGGCGAAGCGCACTGTGTGGACCTCGTCTGGCGATCGCTAGGGGTTGTGTGCGCGTTATGAAGGAACCGGGTTCGTCTCGTGATCGACTTGCCGAGTGCCATGCGAGAAGAACGGAGCAGTTAAGCAGGCGGCAGCAGGCCGACCGCGAGTCGACCGATCTCGAAGTCGTCGCGAAACGCTGGGCACGAGCAAGTGCTGGCGTGAGAAAGAGCTTCATGGCGACAGCGAGCGAAGTGACCTTCGTGCGGTCTATCGCTTCAAGCCAAACTGAGCGGCCAGAACACGGCACGCACAAAGGTATGAGCCGCCTGCACATCGCTTTCAAGATACGGCGCGCGCCACTGCGCAACCTACGCAGTTGCTACCAGAGTATACGCCCCACCCCCCGCTCCCTCCCGCGCTGCCTTCCCGCTTTCCTCCCTTGTGTGCGATTCGGCTCACCGTCGTACGGTTTCACTGGCACATACAGCATACGGCGCGCGCGGACAGTGTTATCACCCTTGGAGTTAAAACGGAACATCAGTGTGCATGTTGCGGCTCGCTACATTTCTCTATAATTACATCAAAGCGTTTCTGAAAGAACGGACAGCCACAATGGGGATAGGCAACTTACGCTCTGAGAAATTTGACATACCGCGAAAGGGAACGCCACAAGGCTCCGTGATTTCGCCGATGCTATTCAATCTGGCGATGGGATCGCTACCCAAGCAACTGACCAAGCAATCCAAGCAATCCTGACCAAGAAGGCCATCAACGCTCAACGACACGACATCCAACACCGCATCGAACACACCCTCGCCGAAATCATACCCGAGAAAAAACAGCAGCAAAGCCTGTTTGTGTTAAACGTGTACAGCCCATCAAAGGACCACCTAAAAGACCTAGACAAGCTAATGCGAGAGGTGAAGAAGCCGAGCAAGGGTAACGGCCTGATAGTCGTTGGAGATTTTAATGCTCCCCATGTGGCCTGGGGTTATGTGGCCTCAAAGAAAAAAGGAGAAGATGGGCACAACGTAGCCCAACAACATCTCCTCACACTACTCAACGACCCGCAGACACCCACGCGCATCGGCAGTAGTGTATCTAGAAACACCAGCCCCGACCTCACATTCGTACACGGACTCGAACAGTATGAGTGGAGCTGCATGGACGAAAATCTGGGTAGCGACCATAATATAGTGCAAACGATCATTCCGCACCACAAAGCAACGATGAAGATCGGAAAAGCCAAGATCACGGACTGGCAGGCCTTTCGCAAAGACGAGAGCGCCATTAATGTGACGATAGACGACATAGAAATATGGATCAGAGGAGTCGTGGAAAGAGCCGAGGAGCATACGAGGACAATCCAGCTGTCGCACGTCACCCCCGTGGTCGACCCCCACTTACTCCACCTGTGGGAGGCGCGGAGGCGTCTCGCGAAACGCTGGCAGCGTAACAAGTGCAACCGGAAACTCAAAATTCGAATCTCCAAGCTGATCAAGGAAACGCAAGAGTACTCTGAACAACTTGAAAGAAAGAACGTCTTGAAGGGGCAGCGCGAAAAGACGATGACGGAAGGCAGGAACACACAGGACAGCGCTGTCCTGTGTGTTCCTGCCTTCTGTCATCGTCTTTTCGCGCTGCCCCTTCAAGATGTTCAGCCAGCACCAACTCGCCCAAATGTCGATCTTTGAAAGAAAGAACTGGCGCGAAACATGTAACAAGTTTCAAGGGACCTTAAGCAGCAAGCGCACATGGGCGGTACTCAAGACTCTCCTATCAAAGAAGAACAAGAACGCCGCAAAACAGAAAGTGCAGAGACTCATACACAACCACCCGGGGAATGAGGAAGACATTATCAAAGAAGTGAAGAAGTTCCTCGGTACGGAGCGGAACATAACTGTAGATCCGCACTTCGACGAGTATCAAGGCAACCCAAACAAGAAATGGATCGGCCCTTCACAGAAACAGAAATCGAAAGGGCTTTGAGCAAGCTCACCCGCAACACGGTGCCGGGGTACGACAGAATAAACAACAAGACACACCGGAACCTTGACGGACCCTTTGTAAATGCGCTCTTAAAATACATCAACGAGTGCTGGAAACACGGTAAGGTACCACCGGAATGGAAACATGCCGAGGTAACCATGATACCTAAACCCAACAAGCCCATCAGCGTGCAGAACCTTCGACCTATATCCCTCACCTCGTGTGCTGGAAAACTCTACGAGCATATGGTGCACAACCGCATGATCGAATATCTCGAAGACAACGGACACGTCCCAAACAGTGCGTTCGGATTTAGAGCTCACCTGTCCACGCAAGACGTGTTGCTGCAGATCAAAGAAAAAGTCATCGACAAACTGGACACGCACAGCAAAAGAGCCATCCTCGCACTTGACTTGAAAGGGGCTTTCGGCAACGTGTCACACGAAGCCATACTGCAGCACCTCAACGTCTATAACTGTGGCGAAAAAATCTATAATTACATCAAAGCTTTTCTGAAAGAACGGACAGCCACAGTGGGGATAGGCAACTTACGCTCTGATAGCAAATAGAAGGGATTGGTCACGCAATATACGCTGACGACCTCACCATCTGGACTACGGGAGGGTCGACAGGTAAACAGCAAGACGCTCTGCAAGAAGCGGTTGACACTACGGAAAAGTAGCTGGAAGCATGTGGACTGACGTGCGCACATGAAAAATCGGAGCTCTTGGTGCTAAGAAAGCGCGCAAGAGGCCGACAACCGCAGCAGATACCAGACCCGCTAGTAAAGGTGGGAGGCATCATGATTCCGCAGGTTCCGACACTCCGGATCCTCGGACTCGTGATTCAAAAGGACGGGGACGAGGGAGCAGAGCTGGAAAAAATTCAGAGAACAGTGCAACAAATAACACATCATATCAAAAGAGTGACGAGCAAAAGTCACGGACTCAAGGAAGAAGACTGCACGAGAATGATACAAGCGCTACTCACGAGCATCGTCACGTACGGGACCCCATGCGTTGACATGAAGAACAGCCAACGAGACAAAGTAAACGCCCTCGTCAAGAAATCCTACAAAATTGCCTTCAGCCTGTCCCCCTCCACGTCCACAGCGAAACTACTCAAAATGGGAGTCCACAACACGTGGGAAGAGCTCGTGGAAGCGCACAACGTCCACCAACTGGAGACACTAAAGCTGTCAAAGACGGGAAGAGCCCTACTCCTAGATCTGAGCTACCAAATCGAGGATGAAAGGCACCTACCTCAGCGTATCCCACACGAGATCAGAGACAGGCTACACATAAGTACCATTCCCAGAAACATGCATCCCGAGTACGACAAGGAAAGGAGACAGGCGAGAATACAGGCGCTCAAGCACATACTCGAACCCATCAACAACAAAGAATAAAATGTGAGATATACGGACGCAGCTGCGTACAAAACAAACGACCGATTGCAATCAGCGTGGTCGACGACAAGGGCGAACTTACAGCCACATCCATACGTGCCAAGGACGCGAGCACAGCGGAAGAGCTGGGCATAACCCTGGCCATCGCAACGTGCAAGAAGACCCTGGTTACCGTGGTGACGGACTCGCAAGAAGCATGCAGAAGGTATATGAACGGAAGGATCGGAAAGGCAGCACTTCAGGTCTTGAGCAACACCGAGATTGAAGCAGCACAAATCCTCTGGATGCCGGGACACGAGTCTCTCGCGGGGAACCAGGTGGCGCACGCCGCGGCTCGAGAACATGCACGCCGGGCCACCTCCGACACGCAGAGAACACGGACCAACGCCTGTGACGACGATGATGAACGGATATCCAAGAAGTACTCGGATATCTTGGCGCACTACAGGAAGCAGAGGCGTCGCTACCCGCCGGCGCATAAGACGGTGAGTAGGGAACAAGCGGTAACCTGGAGAAGACTCCATGCTGGAAACTACCCACATGGAACACTGCTGCACGCCATGTATCCGGACACCTACGGACGAGACTGCAAGTTCTGCCCGCCGGACACGCCCAACACCTTGCGCCATATGGTGCTGGGGTGCAGGAATATTCGAGAAGCACCACCGTTATCATCACCACCAGGTGATAACATCCAGAAAGAAGCAGATTCAGAGGAAGAATTGGAAAACCAGTGGGAGGCTCTGCTGTTGACGCAAGACCCTGAGAGCCAGCTGCGGTTGGTGAACAGGGCTCGGGCGGCGGCTGCGAGCCATGGCTACCTGGACTGAGGAGGCCACCCACCTTTGGGCTCAAGAAGCCGGGTCTAACAATAAAGTTTATTTCGTTCTCTCGCGGCGACCACCATGGCAGGAATGCGCCTTGAGCGTCCATATCATTGCTATCGCAATTATATAGGAATAGCACTCGTGCGTAACCCTCGTTCACGAAATGAAACGTCCCTGTAATTTTTCTTCTCTTGTTGCGTTTCTTTTCTCTCACCGATCGCGTCCTTTTCTCCCTCCCCCCGGCAGAAGGTAGTCAACCAAAGAAATTATCTGGTTAACCTCTCTTTCCTTTGCCTTTCTCTCTCGCTCTCTTGGTGTGCGCCTATTTACTTATTCGTGATACCTTGGTGAAACAGTTTGCGTAAGTTTGCGTGTAACAACATCAATCATCAACCGAAGAAATTATCTGGTTAACCTCTCTTTCCTTTGCCTTTCTCTCTCGCTCTCTTGGTGTGCGCCTATTTACTTATTCGTGATACCTTGGTGAAACAGTTTGCGTAAGTTTGCGTGTAAGTGGGAGTATACGTGCGTGTAGGCAACACGCGGGAAACTTACTATGCCAGGACGCGGCGCTACTCCTTTTGTCAGGGTGTAACGAGCGGTGCTTACTCTTGCCGACGTTCCGTGGCTGAAGTCTATATCTTTGGAGTTTGGTGATACAACACTGGTGGATGATTGATGTTGTTTATTCTCCAGGAAAACCGTGCATTGCGAAGGGCCGACAAGACAGGAAGTTCTTATATACCAGCAGTCCATGAGCATGGTCACACAGATTCATTCCATTCCTTAAAATCCCAGTCACTAGTTTTGCAGCCAACTACTGTGCACATATTACCTCTACCGTTCCATATGTGGCGGCATGAACGGAGCGCAGCGAGTTAGCGAACACCCATTTGCTATCTCGAAAGCTGATCGCTAAGTAGCAGGGAAGAAGAGGTAGTGGTTTCGTATTCGTGCGCTTTCGCTGAGGCAACGTGCGGCGCGCCACCGAAAGCGCCATCTAGTTTCTCCAGAGCAAACCGCTCCGCGAAAAGGGTTCATAGAGAGAAAGCTTGCAGGAAAGTGCGCCATGAAAATAATTGTCAGAGCACACGAGCACTTTCCAAGATAACATAAACGAAAACTAATTGGTGTTTCGGGACCCATGCGCATTTCTTCCCCTTCAAAATGAAGTGAAATGATATCTTAAGAATAGATTTATGGCACAATATCATTCGTGTACATCTAAGGCAGTTTGTCATGTGCCCAATAGAGCGTGTGAGGAGTGGACCGTAGGAATAGTGATTCGTCTAGCAGGCGAGCTCACAAAGAAATTGCTTGTGGCGATTGCAGTCGCTGCCGATGATACCAGCTGAAGTATAGCGCGGTGTTCAGCGAGGGTGTCAGAAGCGACATCAAGAGTGTGTAAACCGACTGCAGCTCAGAAATACTTCTGAATATTTTCGTGTTTCGCTTACTTGGTCTTTGTTCGAAGACGTACGGAATGATCCCTTTGGGCCACAGCTTGGCATCTCTGGTCACTGCAGCTCTCTGCGTACGTGCACAAATAGCAGTGACATTGTGAGAAATATACTCATGATGACTCCCTGCGTGCAAGTTCTAAGCCAACCATTTCAAGCCAGCATATACTAAAGATGATGCTAATTATCACCATAATTACGCCGGTAAAAACAAACGCTCGCCAAAGGAACCAGTGTATTGGTGTGTCATTGTTGTCGTTGTTGCTTTTCGCTGTATTTTGTTTGTTTGTTGCCGCGGAGGCCGAGTTTACATTTCGTACGCATTCAGCACTATCGGTGACATGCTTTTCGACGATAAATAATGCTAAACAATGCTGCACTATTAAAGAAGTGCAGTTCAACAAAATAATCTGAAGCTCCCAATAACATCTTCGCTTACTTCAGAGGTTTACTTATATCCGCACTTCCTAGCACAATGGTACTGAATTTTGATATGTTGCGAACGGATATGGATAACTGACATACTTGCGCAATGAAACGGAGCAGTGTGGAACAACGAGACGCGGAGACGCGAAAACTATGAATGTCGAACTAAAGCTAAATTACTGAGTAATACGCACACACAAACACACACTACACATACATTTTAAAAGGAAAATGTTAGTTTTGCGACATACAGTTAATCCGCATCAAAACCAAAGCCCTCTTTCCCACATGTAGTCAAACCTATTGCCTTTCGTTTTGACATCGCAGTCTTTGCAGCACCTTCTAAATAGAATACCGTTATACGGTGACCGTAATCTGAAGACTAACAAGCACAGAATGCGTTTCGATGGTTTCCTTTTCAATTTTCGTTTCCAGTTTTACAGGCACTTATGTGAACTACCTTAAAGGGATCATTACTCGCTTCTCTCTATTTTTTGTTCATATCACCAGCTAAACGTAACACGTCTTCTCACCACGCATCCCCGTGATGTTATAAGAGCCTTCTCATATTTATTTATTTATTTATTTATTTATTTATTTATTTATTTATTTACTTACATACCTACAGCGCCCAATGTTGGGCATTAGAGTAGGGGGAAGGAGTATACAAATGATGGAAATACAGATGATTTATGTTACAAAAGGATAGATCTAATACACAATACAACAAAATATTGATATTGAAAACACAGTACTTAACACAACATTACACTAGAGGTTATTATGAAATACAATATAAATACACGTTAGTACATAATACGACGCAATGATGTTATTAATAATAATTATAATTATATTAAAGTAATGAAAAAAAACTAACTAAAAAACTAACTACCTAAAAAACTAAGTGCTAGGCCCGCAACATCATGTATATACTACAGCGCCTAAGTATTTCGGCATCGCGTAAGAAGGACACATCGAGTACCGAAACTAGAACTTTGAACGTTATTGGAACTCCCTACAAAGCACATATGACAGGTGCACAGACAAAAAAGCTACGAATTCGGGTTGACTTCTTGTCCCCTGCCGTTTCGCTTTGGCAGTACGTGCCAGAATTGGCATTATTACAACAAATGAACATGTATACATGTCCACAGCATCTCACCTAACAAGACAATAAGATGTAAAATATGAGTGTTGAGAGAATTTGTATGTTAGAATTTATTTTATTTTCACAGCATCGAACACCGACATGGTTGCAGAAACACGCGTTCAGTAGAAGTCACATCAAAATACGAAAATGCAAAACATAAATCACTTTTTTTCTTAAAGGGAACATTAATAAAAATACATCATTAATTACTTCACTATGCAATTGCAGCTTAGAATTCACGTAGACCAGAAAAAAAAAAGAACGACAACAAACAAAAATACACATGAACACACACGCACATGAAAATATGAACAAGTTTAGGCACAATTGAAAGAATAATAAACATGGTTGTTGATGAAGAGAGTTCAGCAATGATGGCTACGCATGGATTATGCCAAGTTTCTCTCTGACGTGTACTGCCTGCTTTTATTTAATGTTAGTTTTGACAAGTGCCCCAGAAAATTAACGTTGCTGTTTTTTCCTTTAAAGAATACTTTCAGCAGCATCATCATCATCATCATCAGCAGCAGCAGCAGCAGCAGCAGCAGCAGCAGCAGCAGCAGCAGCAGCTGCCTATTTTATGTCCTCTGCAGGACGAAGGCGTCTCCCTGCTATCTCCAATTACCCCTGTCTTGCGCCAACCGATTCCAGCTAGCGCCCGCGAATTTTCTAATTTCATCGCCCCACCTTGTCTTCTGTCGTCCTCGACTGCGCTTCCCTCCTCTTGGTGTCCATTCTGTAACCCTAATGGTCCAACGGTTATCTAACCGGCGCATTACATGACCTGCTCATCTCCATTTTTTTTTTCTGTTGATGTCAATTAGAATATCGTCTATACCCGTCTGCTCTCTGATCCTGTCTGTCTCTTAACGTTATGACTAGCAAACTTCGTTCCGTCGCTTTTGAGCGGTTGTAAACTTGTTCTCAAGGTTCTTTGTCAGTCTCCAAGTCTCTGTCCCATATGTCAGCACTGGTAAAATGCACTGATTGTACACCTTCCTTTTCAATGATAATGGTAAGCTTCAAGTCAGGAGCTGACAATGTCTGCCGTATGCGATCCAACCCATTTTTATTCTCCTATTAATTTCGTTCTCATGATCAGCGTTCCCTGTGAATTATTGACCTAGGTAAACGTACTCCTTCGCAGACACTAGAGGCTGACTGGCGACCTTGAGCTCTTGTTTCCTTGCCCAGCTATTGATCATTACTTTTGTCTTCTGCATGTTAATCTTCAACCTCAGTCTTAAACTCTCTCTGTTAAGGTCCTCTATCATTTGCTGTAAGTTGTCCGCAGTGTTGCTGATTAGAACAATGTCATCTGCAAAGCGAAGGCTGCTGACATAGAATGTTTTAGTAACAGAATGTTTTAGTAATAATTTATTGTCGCACAATATTATCGGCATTCTATGTAATCTACAAAAAAGAGGACATCGTGCGTGTCGAATGAATAGTGTGAAATTGCACAGGAGGCTTTCTTTTGCTATAAAAAACGAATATTGATGCTATAGCTGGTCGTCAACGAGAACAATAGTTCACGTGAAATAAAAGAAGATAGTTAATCTTACTCTTATTGGTAACAGGGAGCGTATTCTTATTAGTATCGCAACAACTCGAGCAAGCATGTTCTCTTGGAACATTACACGTAAGCTTGATGGCACTATCTCTGTCATAGAAGTTACTACTTTTAGAAGTCCATCGATGCTCCGCTTCTTGTTCTTTTACCCCGTCTTCTTGTTCTTTGTTCTTTGGCAAAAACACCTTTTGTTTTGGTAGTACCAATAGTTAATGAGCTTAATGAGTTCCACTTCATTTGTTCTAGTGTGGCATTAGCAATACTTAGCAGATTTCCCACGTTTTTAGAAGTTATAAATAAACTACCGTCGTCGGCATAGATAACAAAATGTGCTGTGGTGTTCATATTAGTTATGTCGTTTATACGACCCAAGAAACCACAGCTGTAAATTCTACTGTACGGAATAGACATAAAACGCTGTCCAGACGAACGTATGACGACTGAGCTTTGCAGTAAAGTGCAGTCACCCATCTTAGGCTTACGCGCACTGTGCCTATCTGATGCTGGTTTCACCGGGCCTAAGCAATTCATTTCTGCGAACAAAAACGAAAGGCAAACTCACATCATCTGCGAGATCTTCTGGTAGCACAATGTCTCCTTCAAAGAGTCGACCTTCTTGTTCTTTGCTCCAGGCCCCTGCGCATAAACACGTGTATTGCACAGCAGCGGGTTGCAGGTACAAACATTTAATTGGGGTGTTTGTGCACGATGTTTGAGCCCCAGTGTCGGCTCTTGAGCCTGCCTGTGGCTTTGGCGCTCTGCCGTCGATCTCCAGGTGGCAGGATCGACTCGTGGCAGGATCGACTCGCGGCAGTGGCGGACGTATTTCGATAGGGGCGAAATGCAGAAACGCTCCATGTACTTAAATTCGGGTGTGCGTTAATGCACTCGAGGTGGACTAAATTAATCCGTGGCCCCCAAGTGCAGTGTACCTCGTACCCGCGCATTCTTTTGAGAAAGTTGAATGTCACACACTTAACTTTTTTCCTTGCTTATGCCTCGTCCTCCGCAGTGCAGCTAGTTGTGGTACCGTTGGAATGCAAGCCAGCAGTCCGGGCACTGGAGCGATGGTTTCGACGGGACTTGTTCTGCTAGTGCTCATTACACGGCATAAAAGTGCATTGCACAGATTCACATTACGTTGCTTAAGTTGGCAGGATCAACATTTCAGCCAGTTGGTAACAATTCATTTGATTTAAGCAGCCCACGCGAGACAATGCATGGAAGGGTGCGTAAGTTAGGGTGCAGGGTAGACTTCAATAGCCCCCCTTCCACGCCTGTGCACCCGGAAACGAGGCTGCAGGCAGACACTTGCCGACTGTTAAGAAAGCTTGTGGCCAGCCATTTTCGTCACCATCCCCAACTCGCCAACAGTGCGCGGCCAAAGCGCTCAAAAGGTCAAAAGCGTGCCTGCGGCATCGTGTCTGCGCGTCGTATATGTGCACACGTACTCCGGTGCATCGTCGTGGCATCAGTAGTCTTTACGTGTCCTCACTCTAATTTGGCCAGGAACATAATTGTGATTAGAAACAATGAGTGTCATGCTGCCCATAGTTACCTGTAGAGCGCAGGACTTCCTTTGATGGTCAAACGATAACCTTGGACGCGCACGGGCTCGAAGCGTCCATCATCTCGTGCGGGAATGCGAAGGATTAAAGATTTTTCGGGACAAGTATATAACGCCCAGAGCCGGTAACGTTGTTCGAGGACTGGGTCCGGCCACGGGCCAACTTCCAAGACACGTAGCCATGGAGCTCCGCTTGTGAACCACACTTTGATCTTCCTTACCACGTCAGGAAATATGCCTCGAGCCATCACGCGAATATATTATTCTCTCTCTGACAAACAAAGCCCTAAAGCGGCACCAAAGGCTAGCTTAGATGATTTACTGCTATTACAAAGTCACATATTCTTCCGTGAGATAGATGGTTAGGTTTATCCAGAAGTTTTCGAGTGACACAATGTTACTGAGCGTGTAGGGGCTCTCTGCATAATTAAAGTTTCTCTCTCCTCCTTTCTGAAGAGTGGGCAGGCATTGTGCCCCTTCCGATGGCAGTTATCAACCAGGTTCTCGCTTTCCTGCCATGTGTATATATGTTTTCAAATCGAATAATAATAATAATAATAATAATAATAATAATAATAATAATAATAATAATAATAATAATAATACTGTTAATAATGTGGATACATTTTTCGCACCTGAGCTTGAGAAAGCACAGGTAACTAAGTTAAGCTTCCTTGTTCGTCTTCCCTCTTGGGCTCGTAATGGGCTTGGGCTTCGCTCTTGGGCTCGTTTAATGGCTCGTAACCAATTTGTTCTCACGGCTACAGTATATAATAGCAGATCGGTCAAACTTAAATATGCAAAAATGCTGCTGTCAATGCTAAGAAATGTAAAAAAATTTGTGAAAAATACGAAAATATAATTACTCCAATGTTGACTGTTCACTTTAAAAATTGCAGAGTGTTCTCTACGGGCGCTCTGAAGGGGCACTGTGTCTTTACAGTCTCAGCAAGGGAGATTAGCACCACAGGAAAACAGAAACGTTCCTGCAATTTATTCGTGGAACTGCGGTCCAAATTTCTGTTGCACTTACAAATCAATTCTACGAGCAGGCGGCGCTGCTGCTATGGTCAGAATAATCGAACAAGCCCGAAATATTAGGCGCTAAAAATTGGCGAGACACTGCACCTAAATCCTTTACAGAATCATTGTCTCCCTAACTAAAATCAGTTGTGGACGCAAGTAGAGGCAAATGAAAAATTTTAAAATTATAAAAAGTGGGCATCTTACGATAAGATCTTAAATGTCGGCCCATATGTAAACTGCAGCACAAGACGTGAAAACCACGTCCGGGTTGAGGGCCGGCATACTTCGCCAAGTCCATTCTTCCTAAGATAGCGCATTAAACGCCAAGATAGCGCATCAAAAAGAAAATCACCGATAAAAATATCTCAATCGCGTCGCATACATCTTGAAACACTTCAGGTTGAACCTGTTTACAAGTTTAGTAATGCGTGTAAATTGTGTTAGTAAATCGAGTTGGAACGTACACGGCTGCACGTTTCCTCACGGTTTTAGTATTTCACCATGAAGCGGGCTCACCTATGTGTCACTCTTTTTCACAATGTATTTATTTTTTACGTGGCTGCATGCACTTTCTAAGTACTCTATACGTTAAATAGGCGACGTTTTCGTATCTGAGGTTCTTGTGGAGGAGTTATCGCGTGGAGTCACATTCCGTGAACTTGACAAAACTCACTCAAGAATTGGAAATTCGTAATTCCTTCTGCAGCTTTCTGCACCTATCCACTTTTCGTGATTCTGAAGATTTAAGAAATAAGGTGAACCTAAATTGGCAGTGGACATATTTAATTGGCGCCTGACCGAAGGAGATATTTCTCCTTGTGTAGTTTTCTTTCACTGTAAAAACTGTTGCTCAAGCAGATCAATAGAACGGTGTTTATGTACCTGAATGTTGCGAGGATGTCGTTTGCTCGACCCAGGGAGCTGCCCGCACACTCCACAGCGCGGGTGCCAAGAAGACAGCAGCAACGAACAATTCCAAACCCATCATGCCACTCCTCCGTGTGTCCGCTAGAACGTTCACCACAAGCAACACTCCTTGGGGGGGCTTTTTATACAGCACGTCACTATATGGCGACAGCTTTTGCACGGCGCTGTGACTTGGGTAATTGCAAGATAAGTAACAATGGTGCCGGGGTGAAATCCTCAAGCGACTGACACGTTTTCACTACTCAGCGACCATCGACCATGGCCGCTGCTAACATCACGCACAATGAGAGATAAGCGTATCCATATTCCAGGCACTCGAAACCGCCGATTTAGAGATTACGTGCCGTCTTTCTTATTGCCCGTCGCAAATAATACATGCGAGCCCTGTAGGCTTGAAGCTAGGGTAACCTCGTCGTAGACCCTGCCCTTCATTTCAAAGCGTGTTAGCTGCTACAGATGGAAGAGCTTTTTGTTGGGCTAGTTGGTTTCGATGTTGACGCATGGTTTTTAGCACCACAATTAAAAGGGGAAAAAAACCTGTACGGAAGAAAATAAAGATCAAGTGCAAGAAATAATAATGACGAAGTTATATAGTAAAATTTTAAGTGGTTAATAGTAGTGCCGCACAGCATCTAATTTCTCAGTCGTCACTGTTGTTTAAAAAAATGTGTTAGCTTCATTCCAGTAAACACACTTCTTCCGTAGGACACTCGAATCATGTCCCAATGTCCGCGCACCATTTCAGAAAGAAATAAGACATCGGCCAGACACCTAGGTGTTGACATCCTATACCATGGACGTTCCAAGAACATCGCACTTGGACCTGTTTAGGGTATACCACCACGGATGGCCCAAGAATATCGCACGTGGATATTTTTTTGGCATGCATGTGAATATTTGTCCTTCGAGAGGTGCTGCCTTTAAGCTTGCTCGTAACAGAATTTCGCATGCCCCAAATACAATCCGAAGCTATCATGCTTGCAGCTTTTGTGTACGCGCACTTTGTCAATTTTCTGACGCAGTTTACTTTAAAAGCTTCAGTTAGTGCAGTAATTAAGGCACTTGCGCTTGGCGGAAAGCCGAGAATAATTAAGCACCGCAAGCATGCATGCGCGCATAACTTGTGCGCACAATCCGTTCTTGATGCGTGGGGCTCTGAACGTTGCACCTGTCATGCAGCATGTGTTGCAAACGTTATAGGCATGATAGGAAATACAGATTACATTTATAGCAAAATGTACGCAGCATGTGCCCATGATGTCCTTCGCAAAAAATGCAAGAGATGTCCGCATGACCTCCACTACCTAGATTCTCTTGAGGCCTCTCCACTTGCCGGATGACGTCACCACACCTGGCCCTCGCATACCTCGTCAAGGACATGCCGGCCGGAACCACTTGAGGGCACAGGCTGAAATTCAGAAGCGGTAGAACGACATCGTTATTAGTAACCCTGACCAACGTATGCGGAACAGCAACGTTCCGGTTCAAAAGCACGTCGATGATGGGGCGAAGCACATATTCACCGTCAGGAGCCTGCGGCTGGGCGGTCAAAGTGACATAAGTAACTGCCTCGGGTGACAGACGCACATCGTGAAGCGAGCACAAGTGCGGTGGAGCGGTGCTCGGAGCATCGGCGAGTTGAGGCAGTTCTAACTGAAGAACGCCGGTCGCGTAGTCTACGAGAGCAGAATGAGTGGATAAAAAGTCCAATCCAAGGATAACGTCTTGAGGACAGTTGTCGATCACAGCAAAGAGAACAGAAGTAGGGCGGCTGGCTATAATTAAACGCGCAGTACACATTCCAAGAACAACCAGCACGCCGCCGTCGGGCACACGAAGCACTCGGGCAGCTGCTGGGGTGAGGACCTTTTTAAACGTCTACGTAGGCTAGCACTCATCACAGAAACGTGGGCTCCAGTGTCGAAGAGTGCTTGGACAAGTACGCCGTCTGTTCTAACGTCAATTACACTTCTTGTGGGCAAAGACAGAGGATTTGCTGGAGTAGTCGGCAATGCAGCACCACCTCCGAGGGCTGCATTTCTTAGTTTTCCGAAAGGGTGCGGCCAAAAGTCACGGACGATGAAAGGCAACGAGGTTGCGGCGAACAGGAAGATGGGCGACGTGTTTGCGGTGGACGAGACTGGTGTCCGCGCAGCGATGGTGAGCGGCTGTACCACGTGTTCCTAGCAGAGTTGTCGGCGCTGTGCGACTCGGCGGTGGGCCAAACATTGCGGACATTTCCATCGAAACAGCTCAGGTTGGCCGGTGCGCGAGGTGTTGAGGGCCATGAATAGCGACAGTACCGGGTGACATGTCCAACGCGGCGACAGGTGAAACATATCGGCTGGTCATCCGCAGTTCTTCACTCAGTCGCGTTGCGATAACGCGGAGAGAAGCGTCGGGGTGGAGCGAAAATAGTAGAAGGGCGTTCGTTAGCTCTGGGATTGGCGACAGCACAGAATGTAAACCAGTGTTTTCAAATTCCTGGCGAACGATGGCTTGTACGAGGGGAACTGAAAATGTGGTAGCATCAGGGCTATGCGAATAGAAAGCTGCGGGCGCCATCGCATCCAGTTCACGTCTAACGATTCGCACCACGTCCTCTGATGGCGACGCATGCTCCTGTGCGGGTTAATCTCCACACGTCGATGTTGCGGCTGTATTGGGAAGTCGGGCGAATGGTTGCAAGACGCGTCGGCTTTCGGCCTACTCGAATTATCGGCACTCTTTAATGATTGCATCAACTGTAGATCAGCTTTCGCACATGAGCAGATTAAACGCGTCGTATGCAATGCCCTTAAGCACGTGCCCGACCTTCTACGCTTCTGTCATGTCGTGATCGGTTTTACAACAAAGTGCCAGCACGTCCTGGATGTACGAGACATAGGAGTCCGTGGCGGATTGGGCACGGGAGGCCAGTTCCTACTTTGCGGCAATCTTACGGTCGGCTGGTTTGCCAAACAACACTGTCAATTTCTGTTTGCATTGGTCCCAGCTGGTTAGCTCATCTTTGTGGTTTTCGTACCACACCTTTGCCGTGCCTCTTAGGTAGAACAACAGGTTAGCTAGCATAGGCGTAGGGTCCCACCTGTTGGGTCCACTCACGCGTTCGTGCATGGCCACACACTCTTCAACGTCAGCGCCATCGGTCCCGCAGGAAGTTGCAGGATCCTTGGGTTGCACAACGACAACCGAAGGTGACAGCGACGTAGCATGCGACTATGACGTAGGAGGCGGCAACAACGTTGATTCCGAGTGCTCACCGTCATTGATGGTGCTGACGGTGATGCGACGTCCACTGCGGAGCTCCGTTTCTAGCCGTGGTACCCCGCACATCCACCAATATGTTACGGGGATGTTGGGAGCATAGAAGATTGTATTTACAATATATATACAAAATGAGTCAGATTAGATAAGATGGCTGACCACCAACAACACGCAGCAGCCAGCGTCCCGCGATCTTCTTCCTCTCTCTCCTTTCATGCTTCCGTAACAATATTATGGCACAGAATTTGCTTTCCAAAGACAAGGTGCTCTTGTCGGCGGCGCGGAGACTGCTCGGTAAGCTCGTTTAGCAGCAGCGACACACGAAGCATTTCCACCCGTTGCGTGGCTCATTCTTCAGAAAGAACACGTGGAACGCGTAGCTCGCGCCGCCGCAAGCGGAGTATAGCGCATGCGCAGTGGGTCCGAAGCCCACGCCAGCGCTTCGATTCCGTGTTGGTTTCGTACACTGGCTGCGAGCAGCGATTACCGTGCAAGGCGCCTCGCCTTCTTGCTCTTTGCGGCAGGCAGAGTACAGAGAGAACCAACTCTGCGTACATTTAATCGCGACATAATTGTCCAGACGCTAAAATGCTCACGAAAATAAACGCTTTATGACTCGCTGCGTTTTCACTGCAAGCGCCATCGGCTGCTCATTCGACAACTGTGAGCTCAAGTGTGTACACTCGGCGACAGATCGGCAGTGTGTTTCGACGACGTGCATTCTGCTCTTTGTTGAAGGAGCGCATGTCGCTCGCGTCAGTCCCGTGCTGGCATCAGCAGCCTCCGAATATACGATATATTTAACGTAATCATCCCTCAGTGCAGGTATAGAAAGCAGATATTCCCACACGCGATCGGTTTGAATGTTACGCTTCGAGAAGTCGGAGGTCCATGACATGTACGAAAACTGGAACGGAGTGACGGCGTCTTCAATTACTTTTGACGCAGTGAACACACGCGGTTGCCGCGGCAGAGGCCAGGCAGCAGCCGAGAAACGAAACTCGCTTTCTAACCCCATACTCTCGCACGCAGAGCGCTGCAGCTTTTTTGCCTGTTGTGCGCCAGATGGCGCTCACTATCTTGCAAATTACTGTCTGATGACAGAAGGAATTCATGGTAAGTTGATAGAAATGGTTATTGATGAGGAAGGGCATAGCAGCATAGGGAGTGACCATAAACGCATCATTTTAAAGATGCGATATGTAGTTCGGAAAGAGAGCAAGGAGAGCAAAATGGCCAGTCCAAATTTGAACTCCCAACAAATAGCAAATATAGTCACTAGAGTTGAGGAAGAACTTGGCAAATGGCCAAGTAAAGAGTGGGAATATGGTGAGCTTCTAAGTGTAATAACGACAGAAATACGGAAAGAGAAACAACATGTTCGTTGGAAAGGAAAAAAGAAACCGGAAAGCTGGTGGAACAAGGAGATACGAGAAGCGATCGCCGAACGACAGAAAGCATCTCGAGAGCATAGGCAGGCAAAGAAGGCGCAGTTGCCACAGGATGAAGTAACCAGTAAATGGGAAATATACCGGGAGAAAAAGTCTATGGTTCAAATACTGGTGCAAGCAAAATTAAAAGGTGAAAGTGAACGTTGGTCGTCAGAAATACGTGAGAAAAAGAAGGCCGCACCTAGAAAATTTGGAACCACATAAGATTATTAGGCAGGAAGTCAACAACAATAAAACAACATATCCTAGACGAAGATGAAAACAGACTGGAAGGAGAAACGGCAATAAATTACATCCGAAAAGTAACAGCCGAATCTTTCCAAGGCAATGACGAGGTTGTATTTGAAGAAAAAAAAGAGCAGGAAAGAGACCCAAGTGGAAAAGGAGCTGGTGCTGACAAATTTCAACTGGAAGAAATCGGAAGAGAAAATTCCCAAGCGCACAGCCACAGGGCTAGACGAGGTTCCCGTTAGGCTGATAAATGAATTAGGACCAAAAAGTAAGGAAGCTCTCGTGAAAGCAGTGGAAAAAAATTTAAAGGATAGACGAATACCAGACAGTTCGCGACAAAGTAGAATGAATTTAATTTGTAAAGGTAAGGGGGAGAAAGACAGAATTCACTCGTATAGACCATTGACCATCACATCGGTAATATACAGGCTCGCAATGCAGGCAATCAAATTAAAGCTTCAAGCATGGGCAAAGAATAATGCCATTTTGAGAGAGCTTCAAAATGGCTTCAGAATAGGTAGGCGTTTGAATGATAACTTGTTCGTTCTTACTCAGTGTATTGAAATATCAAAAGCAGAAAGCGGACTGTTGTATGCGGCCTTTTTAGACATTAGAGGAGCCTACGACAACGTAGACTGCGACATTTTGTGGGATATTCTGGAAGGGGAAGGCTTAGGTAACGATTGTCGACAGCTTTTGAGAGAGATTTACCTAGAAAATACTGTTCGCGTTGAATAGGAAGGGATGAGGAGCGAGGAGAAAGTTGATATCAACAAGGGACTGAGGCAGGGGTGCCCTTATACCCGCTGCTGTTTATGATGTACATGGTGAGGATGGAGAGGGCGCTAGAAGGAAGTAATATCGGGTTTAATCTTTCATACAAATAGGCGGGTACAGTAGTAGAGCAGCAACTCCCAGGTTTATTTTATGCGGACGACATTGTGTTGCTAGCTAATAAGCAAAGTGATTTGCAACGTCTAGCTAATATCTGTGGACAGGAAGGCAACAATTTAGGTTTGAAATTTAGTGTTAGAAAATCAGGTGTTATGGCATTCAATGAAAACAGTGAACAGACAGTGGAGATACAGGGCAAAGAAATACCTCGGGTAACAGAATATAAATACTTTGGTATATGGATAATCGAAAGCAATAAATATATGGAAACACAGGAAAAAACCATAACAGTAAAGGGGAAGAGAAATGCAGCCATAATGAAACACAGAGCGCTATGGGGATACAATAGGTACGAGGTGCTCCGAGGTATGAGGAAAGGTGTAATGGTTCCAGGACTTGCTTTTGGAAATGCGGTTGTTTGCTTTAAATCAGGGGTACAATCAGGACTCGATAAGAACCAAGGGTCAGTGGGGCGCCTTGCATTGGGCGCTCACGGCAAGACTACAAACGAAGCTGTGCAGGATGATATGGGCTGGACTTGTTTTGAAGTGAGGGAAGCTCGCAGTAAAATTGAGTATGAAGAACGACTGAGGAATATGGAAGCAAGTAAATGGGCTAGGAGAGCGTTGCGGTATCTGTACAGGAAAAACATTGATTCACAGTGGAGGAAAAGAACTAGGAAGCTTACCAGCAAGTATGCGGCCTGTAGGGTGGGCAACACAGCCACAAAGAACGTCAAGCGGAAAGTCAGAGAGGCTGAAATAATCTCATGGGTGGCGGCAATGGAAAAGAAACCTGCCATGAGTAACTACTTAAGAGGAAGAACGAAATCAGGAAATAACAATTTATGATAACTCAAAGGGAAGCTCATTACTTTTCGAAGCGAGATCGGGATGCCTTAGAACACGCACCTCTAAAGCGAAATATAAGAAGGAAGAAGAAGCATGTGCTTGCTGCGGTAAAGGTAGGAAAACTATGGATCATGTTTTATTAGAATGTGAAGACGTCAACCCGGTCGATTCAGGCACCACTGGCCTCCTTGAAGCCATTCGGTTTAGCGAGAGCAGTGGAAAAGTAAAGACGTCCGCAATAGGGATTAGTAAGAGGCGATTGGAGGATTGGTGTAAGAAAAGTAGGGAAACGACAAAAAATGGAGACGTACAAAAGCAAAGTTCGCAACAGGGGAACAAAAAAGTTGGTTGTGGGAGTTGAGTGTTTTTTTTTTTTTTCTTTTTCTTGTTTAACCTAGGTAGGACATTAGGCAGTATAATAGGAAAAGCTTGTTGGCGCAACCCACCGCCCCGTTCTAAAGGGGACGCTCATAAAATCCATCCATCCATACATCCTTCCATCCAGCAAGGCTATAGCTATATCTTTACAAAAGCGACACACATTGTGAGGGTGTGCGTCCGGAAAGATGTTGTGCAGGAAGGCCGAGCATGAGTTGGTGCCCGTCTGAAGCCGCCTGTGGGTGACTTCTTGTGCTTTATTGAATGATTTGTGTGGTAGCGGCATGCTTCTCTTGAATAACGCTTAGTGCTGGGTAATATTTCTGTTGTGCTTGCATAAATAGTTCAACAAAATTGGACAATAAATGTACTGTAGTTATAATTTGTGCACAGTGCCTTCTGTAGAGTGCTTTAAGACACAAACGTGTGCAGGAATTAAACAGCGAATTATGCAGGGTCTTTCGTTATGTCATTTTTTTTTAAATTCGTGTTACAGATACCAGCATTCCGCTTCTTCATCTGGGTTACATTTAACGGGTGGACTTTGGAAATGAGTAGTGCACAAGCTGCTAAGTGACAAAATCTTGCCAACTATCTTTCTAATTAATAACCTTAATACACATGTTGCAATGGTGGAAATGAGTCCGTTAACATGTGGGGCCTACTCAGTTGGAACCAACCAGTTTCAAGATATACGTCAAAGTATACGGTGTTAGGATCGGCCTAAAGGGGTACTGCTGCAGTTGTTTCGATCGACCCGCGGGGGTGGCGTCCTTCAGAAAACCGGCGACGACGACAGCGCTAACCAACGATGCACTTCCTTCGGAGAACTGGAGATCACGGCAGCGTTAATCCACCATGCGCTTCCTTCGGAGAGTCGGCGACGCAGCAGGGCTGGCCACGTTTGACATGATGCCGGCGCGGTGTCGTCTGACAACTACCTGCCGGCGGTCGGCAAATTTCATTTTATTATTAATACTGTCAGCCTCATTCAGGGGCTGTAACAGGAGTGGAAAAAACGAAACTCAACAGCAAAATAAGAAGTACCGAACATATTGAAAACCATAGTTATACATTAGTTAAAGAAAAAAAAAAGATCATCTCGTGAAATGCACCCATAAACAAAAACAAAAATGCACCACCATGAAATCAGAACAGTAATCTTATACAGCAGCAATCTGACCTCATCGCCCTATGCTAGTGTCATAGATGAAATTCTAGATGAAAAGATGAAAAGTATTCCTAAAAGAATAAATAACTGTTACACGACTTCCGTTCGCCTGCTTGAGCTTATTCACTCCGCGCTCTTTTCGCTGCAGGAAAGGAAATATTTTCAACCCTAACCCGCCTCACAACGAGGGTTCAGCGGAAGAGCCATTTGCACAATAAATGCCGAGAACACGAAAAAACTGTATAAACTACAGCAATGCGGTACGTGCAAGTTTAGCAGGGCTGGAGAAAGTGACCTGGCTTCAAATCACTTCCGACTAGCAGCAGACAGCGAACACAACGCGACAAAAGAAAAGAAACGAAGATATTCTGCCGAAATGCACTAAAATCACTTGCTTCGGGCAGGTTAGCAGCGCTCTCTCATGGTTTCTCAAGTATTACACAATATAATACACGATAAAAACATATGCGCAAACAGCAGAGAGAGAGAGTGAACTTTAATGAGCACCAGCAGTTCAGTCGACTGGGCCTAGGCCTCCTACGATGGGACGTCGAGGTCTTGCCTCTTCGCCGCTTCGTAGGCCTGCTGGGTCGCCCAGAGTTGGTCGTCGAGATGGGAGCTGCGCAGGGCGGCGTGCCATCTTGACGAGAGAGTCACGGGATTAAGGTCTCGGTATTGATGTCTGGAACTAGGAATAGGCAAGAATCAGATGTGTGCGTTAAGAGACAAAGCCGGCAATATCGTTACTAATATGGACGAGATAGTTCAAGTGGCTGAGGAGTTCTATAGAGATTTATACAGTACCAGTGGCACCCACGACGATAGTGGAAGAGCGAATAGCCTAGAGGAATTCGAAATCCCACAGGTAACGCCAGAAGAAGTAAAGAAAGCCTTAGGAGCTATGCAAAGGGGGAAGGCAGCTGGGGAGGATCAGGTAACAGCAGATTTGTTGAAGGATGGTGGTCAGATTGTTCTAGAGAAACTGGCCACCCTGTATACGCAATGCCTCATAACCTCGAGCGTACCGGAATCTTGGAAGAACGCTAACATAATCCTAATCCATAAGAAAGGGGACGCCAAAGACTTGAAAAATTATAGACCGATCAGCTTACTGTCCGTTGCCTACAAAGTATTTACTAAGGTAATCGCAAATAGAATCAGGAACACCTTAGACTTCTGTCAACCAAAGGACCAGGCAGGATTCCGTAAAGGCTACTCAACAATAGACCATATTCACACTATCAATCAAGTGATAGAGAAATGTGCAGAATATAACCAACCCTTATATATAGCTTTCATTGATTACGAGAAAGCGTTTGATTCAGTCGAAACCTCAGCAGTCATGGAGGCATTACGGAATCAGGGTGTAGATGAGCCATATGTAAAAATACTGGAAGATATCTATAGCGGCTCCACAGCCACCGTAGTCCTCCACAAAGAAAGCAACAAAATCCCTATAAAGAAAGGCGTCAGACAGGGAGATACGATATCTCCAATGCTATTCACAGCATGTTTACAGGAGGTATTCAGAGGCCTGGAGTGGGAAGAATTGGGGATAAAAGTTGATGGAGAATACCTTAGCAACTTGCGATTCGCTGATGATATTGCCTTGCTTAGTAACTCAGGAGACCAATTGCAATGCATGCTCACTGACCTGGAGAGGCAAAGCAGAAGGGTGGGTCTGAAAATTAATCTGCAGAAAACTAAATTATTGTTTAACAGTCTCGGAAGAGAGCAGCAGTTTACGATAGGTAGCGAAGCACTGGAAGTGGTAAGGGAATACATCTACTTAGGGCAGGTAGTGACCACGGATCCGGATCATGAGACTGAAATAACCAGAAGAATAAGAATGGGTTGGGGTGCGTTTGGCAGGCATTCTCAAATCATGAACAGTAGGTTGCCACTATCCCTCAAAAGGAAAGTGTACAACAGCTGTGTGTTACCAGTACTCACATATGGGGCAGAAACCTGGAGGCTTACGAAAAGGGTTCTGCTGAAATTGAGAACGACGCAACGAGCTATGGAAAGAAGAATGATGGGTGTAACGTTAAGGGATAAGAAAAGAGCAGATTGGGTGAGGCAACAAACGCGGGTAAACGACATCTTAGTTGAAATCAAGAAAAAGAAATGGGCATGGGCCGGACATGTAATGAGGAGGGAAGATAACCGATGGTCACTAAGAGCTACGGACTGGATTCCAAGAGAAGGGAAGCGTAGCAGGGGGCGGCAGAAAGTTAGGTGGGCAGATGACATTAAGACGTTTGCAGGGACAACATGGCCACAATTAGTACATGACCGGGGTAGTTGGAGAAGTATGGGAGAGGCCTTTGCCCTGCAGTGGGCGTAACTAGGCTGATGATGATGATGATGATTGATGTCTGCACTCCCATAGCATGTGGGGGAGTGTTGCTGATTCAGTTTTACAGACCTTGCACGTCTGGCTCGGGTAGATGTCGGGGTATATAATGTGATAGCGTGTGAGGGAGGGGTATGTATTCGTCTGTAACAGGCGAAGGGTGGTTGCCTGTGCCCTGTTTAACTTGCGGTGAGGGGTGGGGAAGGTTCTTCTTGCGAGGTAAAATGACTTCACAAGGTCGTTGTATCTTGTAAGGCGGTCACGTCCTGCGCGTGCACCTGCACCGTCTCCGGCATGGTTGACTAGTCCTCGTGCTACGGAGTGTGTAACCTCATTGAGGTTGGTGAGATGCGGGTGGACAACGCCGCCGGCGTGTGCTGGGATCCAGACGAGGGTGATTTGATTTTCAGGCGAATGCGGGGCTTGTCGTAAGATACGGAGTGATTGCTGAGAAATACGACCTTTGATGTAGTTGTTGATTGCTGCGCGAGAATCGCTCAGTATGGTGTGACAGGCTGGGTCAAGAGTGGCCAGGGCGATGGCCACTTCCTCGGCCGTCTCGGCATTTTTGGTAACGATACTGGCAGCATGTCGGAGCAAACCGCCTGCCGTGGTAACCGCCGCAAAGCGCCGTCCATCTTGGTACTCAGCTGCGTCGACGAAGGTGACGCCCGCGGTGTTGTCATAAGCTTTGATGAGGGAGGTAGCTCGTGCCTTCCTGCGTTCTTTGTTGTAGTCTAGGTGCATGTTTTTCGGAATAGAGTCGGCGTGTATTCATTGCTGAATGCCGCGTGAAATTGGGTGTTTGTCTCCATGTTGACGGTGGTAGGTGATATTAAGGTTGTTTAGAATGCTGCGGCCCGTTTCCGTTAGGGTAAGCCGCTCTAGTTGGGATCGACGTTGGGCTTCGATTAACTCGTCTAGCGTGTTGTGGATACCTAATTGTAGTAGAAGTTCCGTGCTGGTGTGGTTGTGTAGTCCTAAGGCCTGCTTATGGGCTCCTCTGATGATGATGTCCAGTTTAGTCTTTTCAGCTTTGTACCAGTTGAGAAAGGGCGCAACGTAAGTAATGTGACAGACGATAAAAGATTGGACAAGGTGGATGAGGCTTTCTTCCTTCATACCTCCTCGCCGGTTGGTCACTCGTTTCAACGGTCTGGATGTATTAGCGGTCTGTCGAAGGATCTTGGAGATAGCCGTAGAGTTAGCTCCGTTGGCTTTTATGGTCATACCAAGAACGCGGATGCTAGGGACCACGGGTATAGGTCTGCCATCCCTCAGGTTGAGCTCTATTTCTTCGTATTGTCGTTTATTCGTGGAGCCCCGCGAGGGGCATCCACTGAGTGTGGGGCGGTATAGGAGAAGCTCCCACTTTTCAGGGGAACAGCGGAGTCCCGTGCCTTCAAGATAATTTTCTACGACGTCAATGGCGTCTTGTAGGGCAGTTTCGATTTGGCCGTCACTGCCCTTTGCAGCCCAGATTGTAATGTCGTCGGCGTATATGGTGTGTTCAATGCCGTCGAGTTTTTGTAGTTCTTGTGCTAATCCGAGCATAACCAGACTAAACAGTATTGGGGAAATGACAGAGCCTTGCGGTGTGCCCGTGCTGCCGAGGAAGAGTTCCTCCGATCGAATGTCTCCGACCGACAGGAAGGCCTTCCGATTGGATAGAAAGTCTCTTACGTAGTTGTAAGTGCATTCTCCAAGGTTGAACAAGGAGATGCGTTCGAGGATGGTGGAGTGCCTCATGTTATCGAAGGCGCGCTCGAGGTCGAGGCCCAAGATCGCCTTCGTGTGACGCGATTTGCCATCTAGGATTTTATGCTGAAGTTGGAGCATAGCGTTTTGGGTAGAAAGATGCTGTCTAAAACCAATTATCGAGTGGGGGTAAGCACATGTGTCTTCGAGGTGAGTGTTTACACGGGTTAGGAGTGCGTGCTCCATGACCTTGCCTACACATGAAGTTGGCGATATGGGCCGGAGATTGGCGAGGCTAGATGGCTTACCGGGTTTGGGGATGGGACATACTTTGGCCGTTTTCCATGTCGGGGGAATGGATCCCTGGCCCCAGCAGTTGTTGATGTATTCGGTGAGTTGTTGCACCGAGGGGTCATCTAGATTTCTTAGTGTTTTATTCGTAACACCATCTGGGCCTGGCGCCGAACGGCAGTTGAGCTTATGCGGGGCAGCATGAATCTCTGCCACGCTGAAATATTCATCAAGGGCAGGGTTGGAGGTCCCTGTGTATGGCCCGTGAGGTTGAGTGGGTCCAGATGGGATGTACTTTTGACATAAGCTATTCTTAACGTGATCCTGGCCATGCGTCTTGCTTTCTATGAATAAAAGCTTGGTGAGGCGATCTTGTTGATATGAGCGGGTGGTGGTGCTATCAATCAAATGCTTGAGGATTTTCCACGAGCGGGGGTGGTGGAGTTGCCCGTCTAGAGAGTGACAGAGCTCTGTCCATTGCTGTTGACTTAGAACGCGGCAGTGTGCTTCAATTTCCTTGTTGAGAAGTGCGACCTTCCGTCTGAGTCTTCTATTGAGCCGTTGTCCCTTCCATCTAGAGAGGATGGATGATTTGGTCTCGATAAGGTGGGCGAGTCTACTGTCCATGCGCTCAGTCGGGGCATCTGTTGTGATAATGCGGGTGGCCGATTTAGTATCAGACAGTAGATCACATGACCGTGATTCTATGTCGGTAATGGGAGTGTGCGTCGTTGCTGTTACACGGCGTTTACGGAACGCATCCCAGTCCGTCCAAGTAAAGTCCCTTGTTCTTCTCATAACGGCTGTTAGGTGTGGGAGAGTAATTTCAATGATAGAGTGATCACTCCCGAGGTCGTGTTGGGTGTTGCGCCAATGGGCGTTGTCTACGTTTTTGGTGAAAGTGAGGTCTGGTGTCGTGTCTCGTTCAGTAGAAGTGCCGAGGCGAGTGGGGAAGGCTGGGTCAGTAATTAGTGTAAGCCCAAGATCATGGGAGTCTTGCCATAATTACGACCTGCAGCAGAGCTGTGTCTGTAACCCCATCCTGTGTGCGGGAGATTGAAGTCACCTCCGATGATAAGGGGGCTGCTGCCTGCGATGTTAAGGGCCTTTTTGAAGAGGGTTAGAAATCGGCTATGGCGTTGAGATGGAGTATTGTAGATATTGAGGATAAATATTCCTTCCTTTCGTTTTCTGTGCGGGATGAGCTAAATGAAGAGGTGTTCGATGCGCCGATCGTTGAGATCGTGTTCGATTGCGGTAATTCTTTTTCGAACGAGTGTGGAGACTCCGTGTGGAGCGTTGTTCGCAGTGAAGGTTGACCGGAGGTTGACCTTCACTGCGAAGGTTGACCGGAGTATCGTGCGTTTCCTGGAGTAAGATTACGTCGGGTTGACATGAAGTAGTACGGAGGTGTTGACAGAGAACAGGTTGTTTATGGAGCTTGCCACAACGTTGTATAAGTGTTAGTGTGGGCCATGATGTGCTACCCCAGGTAGCACAAAAGATATACGTAACGTTTTCGTAGCGTTTATCCAAGACAATAAAAACGGGTTAAAGAAGACACGAATGAGAGAACTTCGGCGGGAAAACGTCGTATATCTCTGCTAATGTCCGGCTTAATTACTTTCTTGAGACGATCTAGAACAGGTCGGCAAGACGTATTCGAAAAGCTGGTCTAGAAATAGGATTGGGAAAGACACAAGTAATCCCTTTACCAAAACTATTCGTAACCAATTTCTAAACGTTTTTAGGACGTTATCAAAAAGCTGGTCTAGAAGCGGTCTTGAAAGGTTTACGATCATCTGAAGCTAATTTTCGCGGGTGACAGGCGCGATCAGAAATCGTTGTTCAAAACACGCGTTTAGTTTCGCCTCACGCGACTGGCCTATGCCGCGCAGACGTCGTCAGCCGCACCCGTTGGCACGGCCTAGGCCAATCGCGTGAAGTGAAACTGATCGGGCGTTTCGAACAACGATCTCCAATCGCGCCCCAGTTGAGTAGAAGCGTCGGTGTTGACTGTAAGAGCCATGGCGCAGTGCCAAGCACTGTTCCCCGCATGGCCGGCGCATCCTCTACCAAGTCGCACGAAAATGAGCCTGTTAGGAATAATCAATCCTTAATACCGCCTCTAGTAAGCTACGATGCTTACAACCACAATGGGAATGACATCCTGCAAAGAACAAATGGCCACGTCTTGGCAGGTGGCCAGACCAAGCCCTTCATGCCAAGAGTGCATGAAATGAGAACACTGTGACAAAGCAAAAACACTTTATTAAAATGTAAAGCTTATGCAAGGTTCGAACAAACTGTGTGAGAAATGCAAATAGAAGTAAAAGTACATCAACAATGACAAAAGTCGCAGAAAGGATTCGTAATGACCTCGAAAGTGAACATTCACTAGCACATAAACAAAATTCCAAGTACACATACAAAAATGAACAGAAAAACCTGGAGTGTACTAAAGTGTCTAATTTATCATAGTAAAGTGCACGTGCTATTAGATGGACTAGAGTTATGCAGAAGTGACATCGGAGCGAATGGAAGAAGTAGACTGAAAAATGCAAGAGTATGAATCGGATGGTAACTGCCTCCAAGCAATGTTACCAATCAGCTAGAAGCTTGAAAAGAGCACAAAAAGAAATACCACCGCATACCATCATAAAGCAATCCTGTGACAGAAATAAAAAAAAAATGGGAACAATGCAAAATTGGAAATATTGCCTTTAGGATATATCAAAGAAGGTAATGGCGAGAAAAAATAACCATACAACAAAAAAGCAAAAAGTGAAATTAGTACAGTATACTTAAACGGGGGATTCAGTGTAACAAGTGAACACTACTGTAGTACAGCGAACGATGAGACAGTAATGCTGCATCTTGCCACTCCAGAACGTGAGAAATGAATATGCAAGCCTCATATTAGAAACTTGCATAAACATGGAAATAAACTGGAATGCACTGGAAGCTGCATTTGTGTAACAAAGGATCGAAGCAATGGTCATAATAAATAGTAAGTGTTTTATCTAAAAAGCCCTTTACAAGAGGCAAAGTTGTACCTCTCTGGCAAAAAGAAAGTTGCAACAAATAATTTGCAAACCAGCAAATACATTAATTAGCACACTGACATGTCACACTTTGCGCACATCTCCAGTCTCCTAATGCAAAAAAAAAAGCACTCTGAATGAGAAAAACGTTTAACACATGTAGCCCAGAGCAAATTCTTTGCCAGTTCACTCACACTTTCACATCCAAAAACATTTGCCAGAAAGTCCAGGCACAGTTCCTCTGATGTTTGCCAATTAACCCCCACTTTCACGTCCAAAAATATTTGGCACACAGTCCAGGCAGAGCTTCATAGATAAACAGCTTGAGAGCACCCTACTGATTATTGTGCAGTCCCGCTGCTGGAAATAGAACTGCCGCACATGCTGGTAGTGGTTTCAATGTAGACACACTTGCTGCCCTGGACAGGTATGCTCAGATATCTGCACTGGTGCTCCATTTTGTCGAAGTAGACACATTGATGCACTACGCTGGTAATTGAAATGTTTTGAATGCACAAGTATTGGCTTCACCAGAAAGACTTGCCCACATACCACCACTGGCATATATATGCACTTGCTCTTCACTCAGTAGCATTGAACTTAAAGTGTTCCCTATGTGGGAGCCATGTGTAAAACCGGTGTCACACGACCACTCTCGATCGCGATCAAGCCCGATCCGGATCGAAATTATCGATGCGACTGGCTCACTCTCGTAGCTTGCGCAGAGGAGCCAATCACGACCGAGAAATTCGATTTGTAACGGACTGGATAGCGGCTAAAAGAGCCCCGTGTGAAACCGGTATCAAATAATGCACAGACGTACGCTAGAAAAATGTGTCGCACAAGGACAAAGAACTGCGACATGCCCTGTTGTGCGAAGCGCGCGAACAGCACACACACACACACACACACACACACACACACACACACACACATATATATATATATATATGAAACTGCGAGAGCGCGTCGCGAACTCCATGCGCACACATGGCACCCGCACGAACTCGGCAGGCCGCCGTAAAGCGCGAAGGGCGCACAGTGTACATTCCGACACATGTCCCAAACTGCAAACAATCGTACTACCTAAAGGATACAAGTTATTTTATACCAAGGGCATACTCGACTCACGTATGCAGTATCCACAAGCGAGTTATGCAGCGTACATGCTGTATCCATTCGCCAAATAGTAAAATTGATAACAAGCACAAAGCTACAAGGGACTCAATACATTACTACCATTTGAGGCGTCAAATAACATTGAATTTGGCCGTTTCATATATTGGACACAATATATGGACACATGTGGTACCCGGTAATACCATGAAATACCCATCACGTGGGTAAAGGGGGCGAAAACACAATCGAGAAGCTGACGCGCAAACGATAAAAGCACGGTATGGTGCACGCAAAATTCCGTCAGTGCGCTGTAGCGTGAGGGAAGAAAATAGGGCGAGCACTTGACCTCACCTTTTGGGATACCGCACTAGTACTGAATCATTAAAAAAAAATCCTGCTTGAACCAGTTCCCTTGTCTGCAACACTCTTGCTAAACGGGAGACTAAAATACCACGATGACGGCTCTGTTGCGGAGATCGGCAAGGTGCGCACAGACAGAAATTTTGCCGCCTTTCTTCGCATTCTGCAAAATGCTTTCTTGTTAGGATCACGCATAGCGGCCGATCCCGACGCTAGGGACACACAGGCACGATTTCGTCCCTCTAACTTTCGTCCTTATACTGCCCTTAACGCCTTAATTACAGCGTCAGTGAAAAGGCGCCTCACATAACATGACAATGAACTTGAAGAGCTGATTAGTGCCCTCCACTCCGCGCCCTCCAATTGAAAACACTACTGATTTCCAAATTAAACTACACAAACAGATCGCACAACCCAAACTAATCACAGAACGTCGTTTTCTTGACGGCAAAACCCTGCAACACTTACATGACAAAGGGCAGCGGCAGCACATTCAGAACAGCCGCTATCATACCACAGCGCAATGCAAGTGCGATAACGCTATTATGCCCGGCTCAAACAGATCGCACAACCCAAACTAATCACAGAATGTCGTTTTCTTGACAGCAAAGCACTGCAACACTTACATGACAAAGGGCAGCGGCAGCACATTCAGAACAGTCGCAAACAGACTATAGTGCCATGCGAGTGCGATAACGCAACTATGCCCGGCTTCACGAATAACGTGGCCGCCTTGGTCACATAACACTTGAAAACACTACTGATTTCCAAATTAAAACCACACAAACATATCGCACAACCCAAACTGATCACAGAATATCGTTTTCTTGACAGCAAAACACTGCAACACTTACATAGCAAAGGGCAGCGGCAGCACATTCAGAACAGCCGCAAACACACCACAGCGCAATGCGAGTGCGGTGACGCGACGACGCCATGACGACGCGACTATGCCCGGCTCGCCCGGCTGCCCGACCTCACGAATCACGTGGCCACCTTGGTCACATGATTTGACGACGGTATCGCCACCTTGCGCAAGGTTGGATCGCGTTGATGGGTTGTTGAATATTGTAGAAGCCGCTAAAGAGGCTGACGCGCCGTGGCGTGGCGGTGGCGCCTTGAGTCGTTTTCAAAACGTATTCACCCCTCGTTTTTAAGCTGCCTGACTTCCAACGTTATCAAAACGTATTCACCCCTCGTTTTTAAGCTATCTTGTTTGGAACGTGTTTGATGCGTCGATTTTGGTCAAAAATCCGTTTCAGACGTTGAATCCCTTAATACGACGTTTTCAAGACTTTGTGTGCTACCTGGGACCTGGGCTACGCTACTGGAAATATGCCATGTTTCATTTTAATTCCACCAATTTAAAAAGTACGAAGTGCGATGAACGGGATTATTATTATTGTTCTTATTATAAGGAAAACAACAAAACTTGCTTGAAATGCGTGCTGTTGTAAACACCAACACACATGATCACTTTGTGATTAATCTGCGTTCTGTTTTCAGCAAACGCTAGGCTTTAAGGAAAAGTTTAGTGCACTCAACACGAACAAGAACGTAGAAATGACAACACAGCTCAGATGTCGATCCTTCTGAAGCTAGGCTTTGTTTGCATCACTAAGTTTAATTCCGTGAGGGGACGCATGGTTGTATCCAAAACATTCTTTATTAAGATTCAAGCATCAGACTGCAGTAATCGTTATACACGTTACTCAATAAATATGCAATATACATATACAATACTAAAGGCAATACAAACACCATAAAAATGCACTAGAATACAAATGAAAATTACCAACTGTAATTACAAAACATCATTTGAAAATATTTTCGTTAAAGGTAAGACAAGCAAGGACGACACCAAATAAACGTGGCACTATCAAAAACAACAAAAATACAGTTCTTTATAAGCACGCTAAATATCACAAGAACAACAAACAAGAGACGAACAACAAAGATTTGCATATCTTGAATTACACTGCTCAGCGTTTCATTGGCAACGTTGAGGCTGGGAGGAGGCACAACAAACTTATTGGAACTATTCATGTATAGCGCAAACAGTCCTCTTTTAAAATGACATCTTTCGCGCCTTCGCTTTGGCGAAATCAGATGTAGTCTGTTCGAAGGATAGATCGCGGAGGAGGTCACTTTCAATGGACATGATAGCAAGCGAGTTCACCTTGTCGTTAAGGAGGCTCGAACGAAGGCGATTTTTTATCAGCGACAACTTGGAAAACGATCGTTCGATCTCAGTTTGCCACGGGTATGCTTAAGTACATTCACAAAGCAATAGAAAGGTTCGGAAACACATCAATAAGCTTTCTTTCGTGCAGTAACTTCATTATTCCTAGGGGACTCGTGTCCTGGCACACAGAGTTGTACAGAAAGTTCGCAAACTGAACGATTTCAGCGGAAAATGCTGGCTCCAAATAATTTTTGTAGATTTTCACCAACTTCTCAGCCTGCTGTGCCAGAGAGGCCTCGCTCCCAACTTCTGTCAGCAATTTTAAAAATCCGAACCTTTCGCAGAGTTCAGTGTAGGCAGCCTTTCGCACTCGCAAAGCGGAGCCTAGACTGTCAAGTACAACATTGTAGGTCTCTATGATAAACTATTTTTCTACCTTGTGGCTCACTATCGCTCTTTCCGTCCGAGAGCTTACTCAGAACGATACGTTTGCTCTCATCCTCATAACATTGATGGGTACTTAGCATGCGTGCTCTCTCTTCGAAGGTATCAAAGAGAGGTCGCAAAGAATTAACAAAGCCTTCTAGAGAGCTTAGCAAGTCTACAGCAGTTGAAATAACTAGGCCTGGTTTCTGAAGTGCTACGCTCGTTTTGTCAAAACGCTCCGAGATTCCACTCCGGAAAATCGCCATGAATGCAGCCTCTAGTTTTGTCATTTTCTTGAAGAGAGAGTGCGCTTCGTTCCTAGTGTCACCGTTTTCTTCCACGTTCTTTGATATAGCTTCAAGGCAACACAAGACTGCATTGAAATTTTTCAGAATGGCCTTACATGATTCAGCGTGTCTTGACCACCTGGTCTTAGACTTTTCAAAACAAGCTGCTGGCCAGTTCCCCCCATACTGTCCAAAAGATACCTCCATCGCTTAGGTGAGGCAGCAAAGAACAAATACAGTCTCTGAAATACAGTGAAAAATTTGACTGCCTCAAGGCAACTGTCAACGATACACGCGCCAACTAAGTTCAGTGAATGACCAGCACACGGGACGTAGACTGCCAATTCGTTCAGGTGTTTGATTTGAGCTTGCAGTCCTTTGTATTTTCCTGACATATTACTCGCATTATCATAAGCTTGGTCCCTACAATCATCAATTGAGATGCCATTAGTCGTCAAGAGGGACATCACAGTATCGAAAAGATACAAACCGGTATGCGATTCAATTCGAACAAATCCAAGAAAGCGTTCGTACACTTTCCCATTTAAATAGTACCGTAAAACAACTGACAGCTGATCAACGTGAGTAAGGTCTGGAGTCGAATCAACAATTAAAGAGAAGTTTGTTGCGCGTTTCACTTCGTCAACGAGACGTTGCTTGACAGCCTTTGCCATATGCTCGATAAATTCATCACAAATGGTTTTTGACAGATACGATGGGTGACCTTTTCCTTTGTTCCCGTAGCGTTTGATGTGCTCCTTTAGAAAGGGATCAAACTTGGCAATGGTCTCAAGCACTCCCGTATAATTGCCATTTCTCGGTGAACCAAAAATCTCCTTACTGCCACTAAACGCTAGGTTGCGCACAGCCAAAAACTTAACTACAACGACTACGCGCTTCAACACCTCTGTCCAGTAAGCGGTCTCAGTGACAAGATGCTTAACCAGCTCCTTGTCAATTGTGCTGCTCGAGTTAGAGCGGACGAGCCATGCTGCCACGTAGTTCCGGTGCTCGACGCTATTTCCATGTGCGCAAACCTTTTCTTCTGCTCTTTTCCCATCAGAAAAGCCGTGCGTGGTGAAAGCACTGGGGTTGCTTGAAATCGAAAATAGTTTGCACATGAAACAGTAAACGGAACCTTTGGACTCCGAGTACATTAACCAGTGTCGCTCGTACGCCTCCCCATTTACAGCCTTTCGCACGAAAAGATGAGGGGTAGCGTTTCTGAGTTTTGTATTGCCTTTCGGAAGACGGAAAATTTTCTGCCCGATTTTGAAAATACAATGGCCCTTTCTAAAGGCATACACTCCGAAAGATGTCAGTAATAACGTCCGGCCACTTAGCAGGGACACTTCGGAGAATCTCGCAACGTACCTCTTGCTGCGGGGGTGTCTGTACTTCTCTGTTGCCGCAACGAGAAGCCGTCTCATTCGTCCTCTCGAGGCACACTTTCTGGGTGGGAACATGATTATTTTAAGCCAAACAGGAAACAAGTGAGTTGGTTCTTGGAGTGTTGTTTCCTGGCGCTCGTCAGTAGAAGGAGGCTCATCGGATAGGTTTGGCACCTGTTGGTCAGCAGTAGTAGAAATCGCGCGCGGCGGACCGGACACCTGGAGCTCTGTGGCCCGGCCGAGTAGCATAGACGTTGCTGACTCAGGAACAGGAGAGGGCTCGGTTAGCGTCGGTTGCTCAGAAATATGGACGACCGAGGTTGGCACCGTTTCCACAGGATCCAGACAACCAAGATGGGTCAAACATTGCTTCTTGCCAGGAAACCGTGGTGATGGAGTTGGCATGTTCTCCACAGAAGCACAGTCGGTACTATTGGGAGTTTGACACGGACTCTGGGTAAAGCGATCATACTGCTCCGCGGAAGCTGCATTCAGTAGGTACTTTGCCATCTTTGGTAGCTTCTTTTCACGATCTTCTCTTTCTGACTTCGCCTTTCGTTTAGACGCACCACTTTGATGCTTCCGACCGAGCATTTTCGCATGAATGGATGCTAATTGTTCACCGGGCACTTCGTCAGTCCGACGCGACCGCAGGTGTCCAACGGTGGCCGTCCCGATGACTGACGTACGCTGCCTGGATAGTCCGTGGCTGGCTGAGAGTGGTACGTCCCCCGGGAGCTCCTCAGCGGGCGGGCTTATGCAAGCTTAACCGGCGGCTCGGGGCTGAATCGCAGCCCGCGATCAACTTCCTTTTATAGAAGCGCGCCGCGTCTGTCTGTTACTAGCGCCAAAGCATGCGTTCAAATACGCATAGAGTTCCTTGAATAAAGGTAAAATCAGACATCCACCCGTTCGTAGCAAAAGCCTCATAGTTGAAGAAAATTCGTCCTGGTCCGGGACTCGAACCCGGGACCACCGCCTTTCCGGGGCAGCCGCTCTACCATCTGAGCTAACCAGGTGGCTAGCAGACGGTAGGGCGAAGTCGAATTTGTCGACAACACGAAGCAAAGGCAAGTGTTTGAGAGAAGTTACGCGCTCTCCGTCGCCTCTGAGTCATCTTTTTCTACTTCTTTCTGGAAAGTTCGGCGGCCAGTCTGACCTCCTTTGTCCGTCGAGCGCGCGCGAGGGTGCGCAGCCACTAGGCAGGAATGGGCCCTGGAGACAGGCCTTTGTGTCCAGCTCTCCAAATTCCCGCTTCACTCTTCCACAACCCTAGCCCGAACAGTGAACATTCTATGCCCCACGGTACGCGGACAAAAGCACGTGTGACGTCTTCTTTCCTTTGCTGCCTAGACTCTGCCATCAGACTCATCATCATCTGCTATCGGACTCATCCTTCCCCGCGCAAATTACCATCACGGTAAAGAAAAGTCGAATGGGAGGCACTGTTGAGTACTGCAGCACATCCTTTCTATGAGAAGGACAGCGGCGGAACTATTTGAGAGGTGGAAGGTGGCGTGGTGGTGACGAGGGGCACGGGAGATTTAGGTCCTCATCCTACATTACATGTTTTAGGTGTTTCCCATTTGCCCCTCCTTTCCAGACAGCACTGGACAGACGGACTGACAGGAAACCACAAAAATTCTTCCAAGCAAACGCACCTCGCTTCTTAAGAAAGAGGGTCCCGCCGGGGTGGCGGTGGATTCCCGTTTTTGCAGCTCGACAAGCTCTCCCCAAATGATCAGGCTAAACGCATGCTGTTACATTAAGCGTGCGGCCCCGTCTGCTCGTTCTGGTTTTCTCGCTTCATACATGTCGGTCGAAGTTCCGTTGCCCATGGTTCCATATACTAAGCAGGTTAGAATAAATGGGCCCCCTTCTCCTACCGTCCGAGGTGAGGCCCTGGGCTGCAGCCCAATTAGCCGCCCCCCCCCCCCCCCACACACACATTTTAATCCAGCGCTGCGCGCGACGATAAGCTGGTTCTTTATTTTATGACGCCAGCTTTGACACTCGTTGCAATGGACGACCCTCACAACGACACATTGGCTCGCGATGCTGGGCTCGACTTCAGCGATTTAAGCACTGATGAACGTGACCTGCTGCTGAGGGCTCGCGTTGCCGCCGTCGTTGCATTCTACTACGACGACAACTGCATGTCATGGCTGTACATATTCGCACATTTCTAGCTTTTCCTTCGTGAAAACCAAATGCCGCACGCACCGTGGACCTGCAGTTGTTCTTGCGCTTCGGAGAATGCAGGCAAGACCGACGGAACAGCGCGACGGGAAAGCATTGCTTTGAAAGGCACTTCACACGACTTCAGTAAGTCGGCGTTGAACTCGTAATCCTCTGGACGAAAGTGCAGCGAGCACACAATGCGATTTTTCGGCTCCTTGCCAACGCCCTGTGGCAGAAGTACGGCACTAAACCACCTCGAACGGAGAGGTTCACTCGTTGGCACACAGAGATAAGTAACGTTGGATTCGCCACTGCAGCTGCCCTTGGCCAAGTTCCGCGGACCGTTCGCGCATCCCACATGACATGGACGTGGCATTCTCGCTGCTTGTTTCAAATGCAAGTTTCGCGAGCCAGCAAATCCAGCGCAGCACGACGCGATAACGAAACAACTGAAACTCCAAAGCGCGCGCGGCGCAGCGTCGGGCGCGCAGAGTTCGAGCGAAAACAAAACCTATCGACACCCATACTACTAAAGAGTAACGTCAAAATGTTATTTTTTAGAGCGCAGCTCTTTGGCGTCCGTTCCTGGGTTTCGCGTCGTCGTCGGCGTTGTCGTCGGCCTCGTAACCAGCTCCGCCCCCCTTTCATCCCCCCAGCGCTAGCAGCGACCGACTGATACCGCTGGATGCCGCTGACGCCGCTAGAGAGTCAAGATAACGTGACTGCATAGAACACCGTCGCCGCCATGCAGAAAGAGGAGGAAAGGGTCCCCCCCCCCCCCCTGTTCTTGTGTGGCGGATAGGGTGCTCTTCAGTTGCCGACGCGCCGGTTATTTCACGTAGGCCCCGGCACGTCGACGAATACGTGACCACCTTCCCACGGCTAGACCTGGTTCTTAGCGCTGCGGAAGCGAGGGTATCATATTGTTTGTGTCGCCATCGGCGGCGTTGTCCCTGAAACCAACTCCGCAGCTGGGGTTGACTCACTATCGGCGTCAGCGGCATCAGTCAGTCGCTGCTATCTCTTCCCTCCTCCCTTTATCGTGTTGTCCGCTTGCTGCGCGCGCTTCTGCCCCCATCGTTTGCCGCTGGGTGTACACGCCGCCCCCCTCCCCCCTCTTCCTGCGAGTCTCCGGTTGTCAAAGCGCCGGCTCGAACTTAATTCCTTTCTTCGCTCCTCCTCCAATGCAACCCCTGTGCGGTGGCAATCAGAGAGCCAGATCGGTGGCGGCGGATCTGTATATGTGCACCGCCCGAGCCGAAATTGCCGCTGCCGTTCGCCCTGTGCGGTGGCAATCAGAGAGCCAGATCGGTGGCGGCGGATCTGTATATGTGCACCGCCCGAGCCGAAATTGCCGCTGCCGTTCGCCACTGCGAAATTATCTGCCAGTTCTTTCTGAGCCATGAGCGAGACGACCGATGGAAGTCCTCCGTCTGCTGCTGCTGCTGCTGCTGCTAAACGAGCTGCCAGAGCAGAGGCCCAGCGCCGTCGCCGTCAGAATCCAGAGGTGCGTGCCGCCGAAGCAGAAGCTTACCGTCGCCGCCGTCGAGATGATCCAGGAGTACGCGTCGCCGAAGCAGAGGCTAAGCGCCGCCGCCGAGAAGACCCTGCCGTTCGCGCCGCCGAAGCGGAGGCTCATCGCCGCCGTCGAGAGCAACCAGCAGTAAGCGAGGCTGAAGCAGAAGCTCATCGCCGCCGCCGAGAAGACCCTGCAGTTCGCGCCGCCGAAGCGGAGGCTCATCGCCGCCGTCGAGAGCAACCAGCAGTAAGCGAGGCTGAAGCAGAAGCTCATCGCCGCCGCCGAGAAGACCCTGCCGTTCGCACCGCCGAAGCGGAGGCTCATCGCCGCCGTCGAGAGCAACCAGCAGTAAGCGAGGCTGAAGCAGAAGCTCATCGCCGTCGCAGAGAAGACTCTACCGTTCGCGCGGCCGAGGCCGAGGCCAAACGCAAACAAAGGCTCGCAAACAGTCAGGGTGCAACAAATGCTTTCCGGCTTTGCCTCAATCTATCGAAAAGGTGAAACAGCTTATTTGCTGCGCTCAAATTTCGCATTAGGAAGTAACGTAATCGTCGGTAATTTTTTTCTTAGAATCGAACAGAAGTAGACAAGTAGCATTTTCTTCCGTCTTATAACCTAATGAAATGATCTTTTTCTTACGGGTAGTTGAGTACTAGTGACATAAATTATGATGAGGAGTGCCTTCGTCATCGGGCTAGTACCGGAATGTCGCTGGGGGGTCGCAAATCGTGTCATGCATTTAGCTCAATTTCTCGGTTACTAAATCTCTGTTCGCGATTATACTGACGCCTTAGACGTCCTAGAGCATTGCTTTGTCACTTTAACTTGACTTCATAGTAACCTTTAGTGTCCCTTTAAAGGGAACTTTAAACGTCTTCGATTGTTGTGCTAGCTGTGCTGTACTCGCCCACGTTAGTACTCACGTCTACTCACGCTCACTCACTCACCTTTGTACTCACGTCTACTAACACTCACGAACACTTGCATCCATACCGTCATTCACACTCATATGCACAGTCACCTCAACTCACAAGCACTCACTCACATTTACACTCATCCGCACTCAATAACTCAGGTTCACACTCATCTCCACTCACTCACAAACAACAAGTTCACACTTATTTTCACTCACATTCACACACAGCTGCACTCACGATCCCGTTCAGACTCGCCTGCACTCAGTCACGTTCACAGTACTCAGTCACGTTCGCACTCACACTCACTGGCACTCGCTCGCACTCACCGGCACTCCCTCGCACTCACCGGCACTCGCTCACACTCCTGACACTCACTCGCACTCACCCCCGGTCACCACTCACTCACCTCCACTCACACTCGCTTTCATTCGCACTCACCTCCACTCACTCACACTCGCTCTCACCTCCACTCACACTCAGTCGCACACTCACTCACCTCCGCTCAAACTCACTGGCACTCGCTCGCACTGACGCCTTTTGCGGGTGTGAGTGAGTGCACTCATGCGTGAGTGCGCCGACCTATGAAAAATTGCTGTCATTAGTGCGCGTGGTGGATAGCGCTGCAATACAGGGCCGCACAATATATGAGGCGTGCAGCTAAAGCGGCGGGGAAGAGTGGTTCAAGCGGAAACGCAAGCGTGCCGACGCCACTCGAATCCGCCGTGCCTAGGAGAGTACCCGATTGTACCGGTCCTACCGATTCGCGCGAAGCGCGCCTTGCTCGAGTGCGCTCAAAGCGTGCCCAACAGAAGCAACATAACATTGAGGAACGTTTGGAGGCCCTGGAGCGCGAGAGGGTCTCCGAACGTGTGGCTGCCGACACACCCAAAGAATACCGTGAACGTTTCGCACGCTGTAGGGCGGCCCAAGGCTTCGACGAGCGAAGAGCACGAGGTGGAATTGGCTTCGCGTAAGGAATCGGAATGGACTCGCCGACGCGTACGCCGCTCTTGCTAGATCGCACGTGAGCGGCGGCTAGCGCTTGCCGAACAGCCGGAGCGTAAGCGAGCACGCACACTGTGCTGGTGCGGGCAAGCACTTTAAGAAGCACTTTGCTTCAAATCCGTTTCGGTTTCAAGGCCAGAAGGTCTTCTTTGCTGACTTCACACAGAGTTGGCACATAATTAAAGAACTGTTAGCGTATCTGGGATCTAGTTATCTTGTAACCACTTAAGCACAGAAACTGTCGGTTAAGTAACTGTCGCCCCCTGCCGTGCCGCCGCCAAGTGCCATCAAATTTAACTGCAGCGCCCTAGGCCAGATGGCGCGAGGTGCCAAAGTTAAACGGTGCGCTCATAATATCCATCCTAGAAAAATGCTTCATTTCTCATCATCGGGACGTTGATCGGGGCGCAAGTGTGCGCTGGGTCGGTAGCTTGTGGTTGGAGGTCTCAAGCAGTGAAAAGTGCAAGTGTTTAAATCCGCTGGCCGCGTGAGTCTTCCTTGTGTGTGAGTGTTTCATAACGGCGGCATGCCGCCGCGTCGCAAGGCAGCTGTTGACGCTGAAGAGAAGAAACGCAAACGAGCCGAGGCTGCGCGCGCTCGACGGGCCAGTGAAAGTGCCGACGCGCGCGCGGCTCGTCTCGCCAAAGCACGCGCCAGCCACGCCAAGAAGACAGGTGAAGCTCGCGAAGCCCGGCTCGCCCAAATGCGTGCATATCGTGCACGCCAGGAGCGGCGGGACGTCCCGCAACGTTTGGACGCCCTGGAGCGGAACAGAGTCGCCCAACACAGACGCGTGGCTGCCGAGACTTCGGAGAAATACAACGAGCGTCTCCTGCGTTGCAGGACGGCTAAGCAGATCCGATGGGCTTCGATGAGCGAAGAAGAACGGCAAGCGGAATTGGCTCACCGCAGAGAACTTCAAAGGACTCGGTACCTTCTGATGCCGGCGAGGGAACGTGCACACTTGCTTGATCGCATGAGAGCGGCGGCTCGCGCTCGCCGAGCTGCAGCGACCAGGTATGTCTAGTCTTCTCTAGCGTCGACACCCGGTTGACTCCTTCCTTGCCTTTCTTTCTTTTACTTTTTTTGTTTACGCGCAAATCTGTTGGGCGAATTTCGTCGCTTTGACGCCGGTTTTCCGCTCCGTGCACCCGAAACGGAAATTTACGACAAGGAAGTTAAGACCGTGTCCCATGTGGCAGCACTATCTTTCAACGGGAGCTGCATGGTACACAAACAAAAACGGCGTAGCTGGGCTTGTGTCCACGTGCAAAAGTTTACGTATGTAGCCGACCTTAACGCAATCTCTTTCTAGTTGTTTTTTTTTTACGCAGTATGTAATCTAATAAAATCATAGCAAGAAAGTATGCTATATGTGACTGCAAGAATTCTATTCTCAAATCATGGCGATGTTGAAAACGACGCTGGCCACACTGCGCTCTTGCTTTGGTGCACCTTAGCGTTTTGGTGCCTTCCTTGACATTTCTCAGGCCTGCGACAGCATTGAGCAAGCCAGGTTGTGGCAGCTGCTGCGGGTACTCGGTATACTGGAGGAACTGCTCTGCCTGCTACAGGGCCTATACACAGACCCAGGCGGTTGTCTAGTGGGGCAGCATGCTCACCCATCAAATTAGGATAACCAAAGGGCTAAGACAGGCCTGTCCAATGTTGCCACTCCTCTTCATGCTGTATGTGTTTGGGATGGAGAGAGATCTGTCAGAATCAGGGCTAGGCTTCGATCTTGGCTACTCAGAGCTGGGCATGCTAAAGGTGCGACAGCTACCTGCACGCTTCTATGCAGATGATATTGACCTGCTGATGGGCAGTAATGACGAGTTGGACTCATCATTACTGCCCGCCAGACTCCTCATTTCATACGAGAGGTGCTTCAGTGGCATGCTGGAGGGGCACTGGGCTCAGGAAGCATATAAATACTTTCACCTCGGCTCACTAAGAACAAAATGGGTTGCCTAAACCTGGTGGCTGGCTCAGTGATAGTAGAGGCTGTCCGACTCACTGAACCCCTTGTTGTGATTGGGATGTAACACCCCGGGCAAAAAGGATGCTCAAAGACCATGCCAAATCGAAATGGAGGATGGATCCCTAATTTGGTATGGTTGTCTCGAGTCGTTTCCAGTCTGGCGGGTGCCCCGCAGTGATTACAGGCCCCTTTGTGTGTGTGTGACTCTAGGGGAGAACTCTTTTCATGAACTGTGCAACTCTAGGGGAGCACCCATTCTAGAACCAAACGGGACCCACGAGTTGCTGCCAGAGGAGGCACGCACGTGCAACATCGCCTAGGAGGAAGGATCAACTGCCCCTCCCCGACCAGACTCGGTGCACGTCATGTGACGTTGACGTGAGCAAGATCCCACCTACGATTTTAGTGGGCCTATTTAAGTAGCCTCGCAATGTATTTTTAATTCATTCATTCTCTTCTTCTATATCCTTCAACCATTGAATAACAGTGCAAGTTTCACACTAGACATTGTCTCGTCCCTGTCTGGTCGCCATGATCTACCGGACACCTGCAGCCTGCCGACAACGCCACGCTACCCAATAGTAACGCCAGTCAAGGTTCGAGAAACAGCCGTCGCAACAGCCTCCGGCGTGGCATAAGGCAGAGGGTGCAAGAGCTACGCAGAGGGTAGCGACCAAGAGATGGGTGGTAGCAACTCGAGTGAAGACTGTCCTGGCGAAATACTGTGCTAGAAAAGTTAATATTGTCAGAGACCATCTACGACAACTCCAAAGGCAATGGTGTGCTTAGAACACGCATGTTGTGGGTCAAGTTCACTGCGGATCTAAGCATGGCTTGCCCTTGATGCCAGGCTGGGGAGGAGACCATTAAGCACGGCGTCATTGAATGTCTAGACTTGCATCACGTTGCACCCCGTAGCCAGGGTGCTGCAGCGGACGATCACAGGAATGTGCTCGCGATGGCGCTAAGATTCAGTGGCATGGGGGAGCCTCTATGATGGATGTTACAAAGAGGTGACTGAAACAATGGTGGTGTGAGCAAGTGCCGCTGTGATCGTGTTATGTTAAAGATGGGGAGGGGCAGTAGATGAACCAGCAGAGACGCATTACATTTTATATTTCCATTTTCCTATTTTCATTTGTTTTATGGCCCAATCTGGCATTACCCGTTGATCTCCCGATTCAGAGAGATGTGGCTACAGGCATCATCATCATCATGCAGGGGGCACATTGTTCAACCGATGCACAACTGACAAGTTGTGGTTGTGTGCTGTGAAATAATGGCTGTGAAGGGGTGCTGCTGCTGTGCTCCACTGATGCCGGTGCGAGCGACAGGGACGATGAGGCGCCGGGATTGCACATTGTGATGCACAATCACACGATGCATGCAGATAAACTAACGAAATGTCAGAAGATTTCCCCATGGGGCATGGTGAAGCATTAGTGTACAGGGTATAGGCGCTGATGTCCTTAAAAACAGACTGAAAAGTTCTATTGCATGGAGTATTTTGCAAGAAAAAAAAATTGTAAGTGAGCTAGCTATGACAATTTTGTTAATGTTGTTTTCATCGCAGCTGTAGCTATCTGGAAACAAGAGTACTCCTTGCAGCCATAATGGTCATTGCTGAACAACATTTGCCAAAAGTTCCATTAAACTGGCTTACCAGAAGGGAGACTATGGGACACTGAGCGCATTTCCTTCAAGATAAAGGAGTTCAAAGGAGTTCGCGGGTGCCCGTGTGACAGAGGTACAAATCGAAGGCCGCCAAGCTTGGAGATGGAAGTGTATGTTGTGGAAGATACGGAGAACCCTTTGGCACAGGCACGCTGTCTTCACCTCCTCTGGCAGTTGCTACAGACTGTGTACTATGTATGTACAGGATTCATCGGGCGATCGAGAGGCCAAGCGGGAAGAATGGAGTAGCAACGCAAGTGGCAGCAGGCCGAGCGCAAGTCAACCAACCCCGAAGTCATTGGCAAGTGCTGGGCATGAACTGAACAAGATGAGCAAAAGGCACAGGCTAAGCATGCCGAGAAGACTCCTGAAGAATGTGCTAGGTGGTTTGTGACAATGCGAGTGTGTCAGGCAAGACGGTATAGCTTGAAAACTCTGGAAATCCCGAAGCCAGCATCGTCACATTGGCTTCGAGTGCTAATAGTATGTACTTTTGCCTGCCTTTCCATTACTGGCGTGCACTGCGAGTTTTCAATACTACGAGGTACTTCTCACGAGAAGATGTGGCCTTTGGATGTCATCCCAATTTTCTGGTTTGTTGCGTACAAGCTACTCCTGATATACGAAAACGCCACAGTTGTAGCGTAGTATGCTTTTATGGACGGAGAAGTTTAAAGACTATGCAATTCCGGTCAAATGCTGTGTCGAGGGGATATGACATGACAGCATACTATCCATTTCAAATTCGTGCTGTATGTGGGACCATATTGCAGTCTGTTGGTTTCCACTTTCATGCATATTTCTCCCGGTGAATTATCGTTTCAAGGTTCTGTTGCTTCTGCTATGAGATGTGAGATGACTGTTTTATCAAGTTCACAAAGCAAACAGGCAAACTATATTTCACAATGAATTTTCCACAACACCATATTTCACACTATGACTAGGAATAAATTGCATCGTCAATTTGCTTTTCAAGTGTGGATGCTCAATAAGCATCATTTAAACAGTCTTTATACATATATTTTTTCTGATGTATTGGGGGCGAGGACTTACGGAGTCGCCATTGCCCTTGCGTAGTACGAGGAATCATGCGGCGTGCTCCTGCAAGTTTCGCTTATGGCGCTCAATAAAAACACCACGCGGCAGATTTTCTGGACATTTCTGTAAGTACTCGCAAAACGAGGGAAGTTTTTTACTGTCAAAATAATAATCTTGGGCAAACTGAAAGCAGAGCATCCTTTGCAGACGCTATCCCTTTACCGAATATGCACAGTGAACGCTGCTGCGCGCGGTCGCCGTGATGGAGTCTCTAGAACCGGCATCTTGCGTGAAAGGGAGGCAAACGCTTTGAGAAAACCATGTGGAATGTGTTCTTATAATGGGCTGTCTGTATAACTTAATGGACTATAACAGAATGAGGCATCAATGCAGCGATTGCACAGGTTCGTGGTGACCGACGGCGCGCCTGCATCCATGTACGCGCACAATGTTTCCCTTTCACTGCGAGCGCGTTTTTGCATCGTGCTGTGAGCTGTAGGCAGCAGCATATAATCATTTGACAGTACACAAGCAACCATCATTGCGTGGAAACTGCCAGAGCTGTTCAAAAATAATTTCGTTATAACTACGAACTTCGACACCTACCAGGGCGACTCGGGATGTCCCGTCACGATGATTGAATCTTTTTTTCTTCTGAGGTCTTGGACATTTAAATACCATTATTTCTCAAGTTGCCTCACATTGCATGTTTATCGGTCTTTTCAGCGAGCAATTACCTGCTGCTTGGTTTATTTAAAGGACCCCTGAAACAGTTTGGACAAATTTTGTAGATGCATAAGGTACAACTTAAGTAGAACATTCGCACCACAATTTAAGTGAAACATTACATATTAATGGAGCTACAAGCAATAACAAGTTACCCTCCTCCCTAGTCATGCGTTTCCTCCTCAACTCGTTCGCTGAGCCATCGGGGCTAAGCTCCCCCTTCACTGGTTCTGTGTCATGATGCGACGTCACATCGTCCACTTCCGGTTGTTTTGGAGCCCGCCCCTGCCCGCGTGAAACCTCTCTGCTAGCCGCTTGGCCGCCGACCGCAAGCAAGAGCTATCGAAGCAACATGCGTTGTGAGCATTCTGTCGCAGCGCCGAATGTGTCTGGTATTCCGGTAACCACACACTAGCGGAACGTTTCGACTGAACGGTGAAAGCATAAACTCAAGCTGATGGAGGAACATAAGCGTAGACGTACGTGAGCTGCCTGATCGGTCTCCACGGTCCAGCCACCCGTTGGCACAGAGCTTAACCAGCCAAAGAAAGAGCTAATATTGCTCTAACCAAGTGTAAAACATTTTAAACATTTACAAAAACAAAGTGTTAACGATTACACTCCTGCAAAAAATTTACACCAGCAGCAAAGAATACATTTTGTTACTGCTACTGTGTCTGGTTGAGCTCTATGCCACCAGGTGGCTGCACCGTGCAGACCATTCACATTTGCGCTTCTGTTCATCCCATGAAACGACACGCAAGGGGACATGGGCAGGGCATGTCCCCTTTGCCGTTGCGTTTACCCTAATACCGGACTCGCGAAACGCTATTGCGTTAGTAATCTTCCGGTGTAAAGTGATGGCCAAATCGCACAAATCCTGGTGCTGATCGAATAGCGGCAGTCTGATGTGCTGCAGCCAGTCCGCTCGTCTACTGGCTTGCAGAGGGACACAATGTCGCAGCTTGACATATTGCCAGTCGCTACGTTTGCAGTCCACAAAGCTACAAAGTTGAATCATAGCGCTCGCGAAAAGACACACCAACACTGATGGCGGAGCTCTCGTCAAAGACTGAGCACGTTGTAACACAAGCAGACGACACTTGCTGTGTGCTGGAAGTGCTTAAGTGTACTGACTGATTTTTCTTGTGCATTCCCTTTATGTTACATTCTTTCTATAAAAGCAAATGAACTAACATTTCAACTATTACGAACATTATTTTTTTACCATAAAATTGGAAAAATTATCGTTCACGCGCCCTGGTCAGCCAATCGGACAGCTCGCCCCACTGACGTCATATGAGTGATTTGCGTCATATGGGTAGGGGCGGCTTAAGATACCACCGCGCAGTGTGCTGTGATCGGCAGCGATGTGCATTTTTAAACCCTTATAATAAGTTACATGCTTTACGCAGAACACTTAGATGCGTCAATTAATGATCAGAAGGACCTACTCTAACGACTCAGTATATTTGTAGAAAACTGTCAAAATCAGGGTCCCTTTAATCCAGTACATTTCATTGTTTGGTGCTACACAAGCCTGAGCGCATGTCATGCCTCTTTTTATGTACTTTGTATGGTCACCTTTCCATTACTGTGAACTTGCCAGTACCTAGTATCAACAAGTTCATAGGCCAAAATTTCATGACATGAGCCGGGCAGCGCGCGGGCGAGTGTCTCATTGCGCGCTTTGTGCTACTCACTGAACATTGCAGCCCTAGCACTGTATTAGAAATCTTCCTCGCGTCTGTGCTTGCTGCACACTCGAGCTGTAGCCGGCGGCTGTCTGCCGGTTCTAAGTTTCGCGAGCCAAGCTTCACGCAGCTTCTTGTTCTGCGGCTACGTGTAAATAAGGCTGACACCACGGACTCCGTTGCGTACGTCCGGCACTACGGCACCGAGCAGTAGCCTACCATGCTACACGCCTCCAAAGGCAGTCACTACCTATTATAGTGCTTTCAAATGTTGTCAAGCAGACATCCATGGCGGTATAGCCTCACCACCTAATCAGAACTGCAGCGCAGGTAGGACGTTTTCAGCTCGCTTCGGTGCTTCTGAAGCAGCCGACGTGGCCGATGTGTCCACGTGATCCCTCATGCCACGTCACGCCGACGGTGGCGCCAGCTTTTCCATTGGTGGAGCTTGCCCCCAATAATTTTTTTTCCTGCACCAAAAACAATAAACCTTTAATGTGTTGCAGACTTTGTATCCTTAATACAGCTGTATTAACCCTCACTTTATAAGGTGATTGCATATTGCACTTAATTCATTGCATTAAAATTGTTTTACTTATGCTGGTCGTCACATATTGCAGTATTTGAAGTAACTGCTTTGCCATAAACATCCCTGCCTTTCCTTGCTTCTCTCTTTCTAGCTCCTGTAAAACACGTGCAACAATGTAGATAGCAGGCAAACCGCTTGTTTTTATAAACAGTAGATAGTGCATTAAACAAAAGCAAAACAAAATTGTGTGGTGAAGTCAGTCAGTTGCATTCCTTTCTGCGAATGATAGAATCTTTTCAAGTGCGGATGGTTCTTGCACATCTACTGCTAATAATATCTGCAGACATATCACAAGGCATAGGCTGTGCTCAGCAAGACAGAGGGAGAGGTGCTAATGAGTTTGCAATTACATGTATTACTGCGTAAACTCATGGCCATGTCCTGTCATTACTGCCTCTATAAAATAAGTATCATGCAACTTGCAAGGTACACAAAGGCAGCATGAAATTTGTGTGTCTGAACCTTCCTTTTGTTATATTCTGAGATGCAGCTGCTTACTGTTTTATTCCATAGTGTGATTTAATGGCATGTGTGTGCAGACCCCAAAATTTTACTCGGCCTAGCTCACACAGACTCAGCTGAGCTTGCTTTGACTTATATTCACCAAAATTCTACTTAGCTGAGCTTGCTTTGACTCATTCACCAAATTCTACTTAGCCAGGCTCACCCAAACTCAGCCTTACGGGTCAGTCCAAGTCTTACTGAGCTGACGTTTTAGTGATTTCACCAAGCTATGTATACATTAGATGACATTAGAGTTGTGACCTGTGCAGGGCATAAGCAAACATTGCATAGGAGTCCATGTTTCATCGGGTGAAAATAAAACTAGTTTTATAGAATCTAATTGACTGCTGCGTGAAAGCTTCGCCTCATGTCGATTCCAACAAATGCATTGGATCTGCATCATATTTTTGCCAATGCTGCTGACTATCTTGGCCATTACTGGGTGGCTACTTTTTGTACATTTCAAAACAAAGTTGAATAAATGACTGTGGTGCAATTAATATTTTAAGAAAATACATCACTGCAAATACAACAATCGGAACATGGCATGAGCCCATTTGCCTTTCAGAAAGTGGTACGCAATCCGTGTGGTGCATACAGTCAGATTACACAAGGTTCAGTTACAACACACAACGGCTAGAACCATCGATAACATTTCAGAAACACTTCATACATTCAGGCGTGTCCTGCGCCGAGCAATTACGTTTAACATTTCTTAGCTGGGGAAAAGCGGTCACCAGAGACAAATAAACAAGTACACATGTCAATGCCCCCCTCTTGAAAAGCATCGTCCCGATGCTACAAACACAAGAGTGAAGAACAAAAGTACCCGTAATAAAGAAAACAACAGAAATCGTCAGTGGGTGCAGAAAGGCTTAAGACAAAGCTTCAGCTCGAGGACTCCTATCTAAATTCATGGGAAAGGTGAAATTGTTTTTTTCGGCAACCACTGCACCAAATTTAATGAGGTTGGCTGTACTTAAAAGAAAAAAGTTAACTCTAGCGATTGTTGGAAGCAGATTCTTTATTTAGGCCGGTGGTTTGTTTTATAAATATTGTCAATAACTGCAAATTTTAAGAACAAAACTATCAAGTCCTTAACTCTAACTCAGCAATTAAAAAAGAAGCGATATCGCAATTGTGTGAATTGCATATAATGGCACATCTAAAGGGTATAAATTTGAGGTATTATGCATGGTTCTCAGATCCACCACTAATATGTGAGTAGCACATTTGCAAATGCTTTCATGAACATTGTAACAAATTCATGTAAGATGTAAATTAATATGTTAATTTTGTCCGCTTTGTATGTTCTGATGGATGCAATTTACAGAGTGATGATATCTCTTTTTGATGCAGAGGGACAAATTCCTAATCTCAGGCTTCCATTTTTAAAGGCGCAGTTATATAAAAAAGAAACCTTGTGAAAAATTTCAGGCCATAAACCAAGTTTCACTTCCAACAGTCACTAGAAGTTAACTTTCTCACTCAAATGCAATAAATTTCATTAAAATCGGCCCAGTAGTTAACTCGGAAAATCATTTCTGCGTTTTACATCTGGCACGACCTCATAGTCCATTGCGCCAATGCGTCGGATGATCTTGTAGGGTCCAAAACAGCGGACAGCACTGTGACAGTTTCTCGCTAAGTTGTTGTCGGCATATTGGAGTCCAGACCCAAACACGGTCGCCAGGCTGGTACTCGGCGTATCATCGTCGTAGATTTTAGTGCTGGCTGTCGGTCATCTGCTGGTTCCTTATGAGCAGCTGGGAGAGCTGTGGGGCTTCGGCGCGCTGGAGATAGGTGGCGACATCAATATTCTCTTTGCCGGAGATGTGTGGCAGCATGGCGTCGAGAGTCATCATCGGGTTCCTGCCGTAAACCAGCTTGAACGGTGTGATCAGCGTTGTTTCATGCACCGCCCTGTTGCAAGCGAAGGTTGTGTATGGCAGCATGGCATCCCACGTCTTGTATTCGACGTCGACGTACATTGCAACCATGTCAGCGAAGGTCTTGTTCAGGTGCTCTGTAAGACCATTCGTCTGCGGATGGTAACCAGTTGTCTTCCTTGGCTTGTCTGACTGTATTGCAAAATGGTTTGGGTGAGCTCTTCAGTGAACGCCGTTCCTCTATTGATGATGAGGACTTCTGGGGCACTATGTCACAGCAGAATGTTCTCGACGAACAATTTCGCCACTTTGGCTGCGGTACCTTCGGGTAGGGTGTCTGTTTCGGCATAGAGGGTAATGTAGCCAGTAGCCACGAATATTCACTTATTCTCAGACATTGATGTCGGAAATGACCTGAACAAGTCCATAATGATCTGTTGGAATGGTCGGCAAGCTGGCTCGATTGGCTGCAGCAATCCCGCTGGCCTTGTTTGTGGTGTCTTCCATCGCTGGCAGTCTGGCATGTACTGGCGTAAGCATCGTCGGCGGTCATGCGTGGCCAGTAATACTTCTTTTGAATCCTTGATTGGGTATGCAAGAAACCAAAGTGCCCAGTGGTCGGTTCGTCATGTAGGGCGTGCAGAATCTCTCGACGCATTGCTGAGGGCACAACAAAAAAGTAGTTGGCGCAGATTGGTGAGTCTTCTTGGCTCACCTCGGCGTCTATGCAGGCACGGTGGTGGCATTGGCTAAGACAAGACAAAAACTGGTCGCAAATGAATGGAGAAGCATTGAAAGTGCCAGAAAATAAAGAAATGTCGAGGGCAGAGGTTGGATGTTGGCCGTAGACCAGGAAAAACGGGGAGTAACCTATGGCACGCTGAACAACGGTGTTGTAGGCAAATGTCACAAAGGGGAGAATAACATCCCAGTTACGATATCACTGAGTGTGATATGAAATCGCTCTGTCAGACCATTTGTTTGGGGGTGGTAGCTGAAGGTTGTCTTGTGCACGGTGTTGCACCATCGGAGAACTTCAGCAAACATGTTTGAGAGAAATTCCTTGCCGCAATCACTCAAAAGGGTGCGAAGGGCTCCGTGGCGTAAGCAGATAGCTTGAATGAAGAAGGCAGCCACTTCTGAAGCAGTACCTGAGCGGACAAAGGTAGTTTCCGCGTACCGCGTCAAGTGATTCACAGCAGTGACGATTCATCGATTGCTCTCTGCAGTGGCCGGGAGAGGGCTGTAAGGGTCAATGCCGATGACAGTGAAAGGTTCTGCTGGACCTTTCACTGTCACTGCTTTCACTGTCACTGCTGGATGACAGGAAAGGTCACGCTGCGGCAGCATGGCGCCGATTCCTTGGCTGTTATCGTCAGTGTGCAGTAGGGTGGGTGCCTTACCATCAAAATGACAAAGGACGGGTAGGGAGGTAAATGCGCGCTTAAGTTCCTGAAAAGCGGCTTCGCACTGATCGCACCACTGGAAGGGGCTGGCACTGGCAAGAAGTCCATGGAGGGGCGCTGCAATAGTGTCAAAGTCCCAGATGAAACATCGAAAGTACGAGGCGAGATCAAGGAAGGCACGCAGTTTTATCACACAAAGTGGGCATGGAAAGCTTGAGCACTACGGAAATCTTATCAGGTTGAATGGCGCATTTGTTTACAAGATGACTCAGAACTTTAATCTCTCTGCTAGCCAAGCGGCACTTCTTGGCGTTTAGTTGAAGACCAGCACTTGCGAGGCACGTGAGCACTTCATCAAAACGCTGCAAATGATCGGGGAAAGTCGACAAAAAGACAACAGCGTCGTCGAGATTAGAGACAGGTTTTCCACTTGAGGGCCCGAAGAACAGTGTCAATCATTGTTTCAAACATGGCGGAAGCATTAAAAAAATTAAATTATGGTGTTTTACGTGCCAAACCACGATCTGATCGAGGCACGCCGTAGCGGTGACTTCTGAAATTTGGACCACCTGGGGTTCTTTAACGTGCACCTAAATCTGGGTACATGGGTGTTTTTGCATTTCGCCCCTATCGAAATATGCCTGCCGTGGCCGGGATTTGATCCAGCGACCTCGTGTTTAGCAGCCCAACACCATAGTGACTAAGCCACCACGGTGGTTAAAGAAAGGCGGGAGCATTGAATAAGCCGAAAGGCATTATGTTTAACTTGTAAAGGCCATCAGGAGTAGAAAAGGTTGTCTTTTCTTTGTCAACTTCATGCATTGGAATCTGCCAATAGCCCGAACGAAGATCTAGGTTGGAGAAGTATTGCGTCCCTTGCAAAGAATCAAGTGCGTCATCGATACGTGGCACCGGATAGAAAAAAATTTTAATTAAATTATGGGGTTTTTATGTGCCAAAACCACTTTCTGATTATGAGGCAGGCCATAGTGGAGGACTCCGGAAATTTTGATCACCTGGGATTCTTTAATGTGCACCTAAATCTAAGTACACGGGTGTTTTCGCATTTCTCCCCCATGCATCGGATAGACGCCCTTGCGAGTGATCTTATTGACCGCATGGTAATCAACACAAAAACGTACCGATCCATCTTTCTTTTGTGCTAAAATGACGGGTGATAACCAAGAACTTGCAGAGGGGCGTATGATGTTATGTTCCAGCATGTCTGCGACCTTCTCCTCAATGAGTTGGCACTCAGCTAAGGAGGCGCGGTAGGGACGATGACGCACAATAGTTTTGCTATCAGTGTCAATGCAGTGGAATGCGACGGAAGTCTGCCTGAGTAAAGAAGAATTGGCGTCAAAGGATGCCTGGTGTTTCATAAGCAAATCTTGCAGTGCCCAAGTCTGCAAAGAAGTAAGTTTAGGGCTTATTGGGGAAGCAAGGGCGGATGGAGTAGCAGATTTGTCCAGCTCAGGGATCGTTTCAGAAGCATCAACTAAAGAAACGAAGAGTGGTTGAGTGTCCACGCAGCAAGTGACAGTGGTATCTTGAAGTAGAATAATGGTCTCTGGGGTTGTATTTAAAGCGGTGATGAACGCACAACCATCTTTGAAAGGCACTAGACTTATACTTGAAACGAAGACAACCCCACGGGAAAGACAACGGCCGTATGGAGTGAGAAACACATCGCCATCGGGATGGCGGTGGATGAAGTTTGTCGTGGTCAGGAGGGAGCACAGAATCGGCAGCTATGAACAAAAGCAATCGTCCTTTGTCGTCGTCAGTAGAATGGTCAGTCTCAGTCATTTCTATGACGCATTGCTGGCAGGAAATTAAAGTGCATGCCAACGAGAGAAAGTTCCACCCTAAAATGAGCTTGTGAGCGCATGGGAACAACATCGCAAACTGAATGTCGTGACGGATACCATCAATGATAGCATGTGCAGTACATTCTGCGGATGGTCAAATAATTGTGTCATCAGCTCCATGCAGAGATAGTTCAATGTAAGTCGTTTTCACTTGTTTCAGACGGGAGCGCAAGTCCGCACGCATAACAAAAATAGTAGGTCCCGTGTCAACCAAAGCCAATAACCGCACACTTTCCACAGACACTGATAACATGTTTGACAGGCGCTCAGGAGGAATGAGAACAGTTCACAAACCTGCAGCTTTCCCACCAAAAACTGCACAGGTTAGTTTTCTGGGCGCTGGATAGGGGGTTGAGAAGCCGGGCAAAGCGGAGAAACGGAGCATCAGAATGGCGATGTGGAGCGGCGTCTTGAGGTACGTGAACTGGGGGGCATGTTGGAGAGAGATGGGGACCGGTGACAGGACAGATTATGAAAGTGTTGGTTGTATGATCTAGGAGGAGAATGCGCATCAGGCTCAAAGGCAGCGTAGCGACGTCGTTGGTCTTGTTGGCAGTGTCTGCAAAACAGGGAGATGTGCCCATGTATGCCGCAGTAGTAGCAAGTTGGGCGCAACTGATGCCAAGCAGAGAAGTCGGGTAGATTGAGCGCTTGCATTAGTAAACATGCTAACTGACCTTTAACCGGCAAAGGCAATGTGGCGCAAGAAGATGCGGGTGGTATTGCAGCAGTGGGGGCGTACGAAGGCAGTGGCAGGCAAGGAGAAGTGGTTGCATGTTTGGCGCTGTTCAGGGTGGCCAATTCCTCTTTAATGATGTCGCGCAGGCCTGTAGCAGCAGGATGAAAGTGAGTGCTAGAAGAAGGTGACAAATTGCGAGTTTGCAATTGCTCATGAATGAGAACTTTAATGAAAGCTCAGAGCTCAGTACTGCAGGTCAGGGGTTGTCGGACGAGTCGGGCTGCAAATGGATTGATTGCAAGGCATCGAGGCGCTGACAGACAGAGCTGATGTCGTGTACACTCGAAGGATATTGCGGCGCAAGGACTTTGAAAGCGATAGATCCGATGCCTTTGAGAAGGTGGCGGACACAGTCAGTTTCTGGCATGGCGTTGTCGACACAACAGAAAAGCACAAGAACATCCTTAATGTATGACGTATAGGACTCGCCATAATGCTGCATGCACTCAGAGAGCTTCTTCTTCGCAACTTCAGAGCGGACCACAGCTTTGCAAAAAATATGCTGAAGATGCTCTTTGAAAGAAGGCCAACTATGTCTTGGCTACATCAGTGACGTAGAAGGCAGCATTCCATAATTTAAGAGCATCGCCCCAGCGGTTGAAGGAGCCTGCTCGATTGTAGTTGTCCAACCAGTCTTCAGCGTCATCACCAAGCAGGCCCGCAAACACCTCAGGATCGCACTGATGGCTGCTTACAGTCCAGGAAGGTGGCGTGGCTGGCACTTGAACGGGGCCAGTGAAAGCTACTGGCTCATCTTGGCACCTCCAGGAGATGAATGTGATAGGTCAAAGGGATCTTAAAGCACTTCCACCACTTGGGAAGCAACAGTTTTACTCGACGCTTTTATTCCGAAAGCACGAGCGATGGTGAATGTTATGTACAGATGAAGATGTCGTCCATAATATAGATGCTCACACTACATATATATGTATATATAATATATATATATATATATATGTACATATGCATACGAGGTCTGTTAGAAAAGTGTCTGACCTTATTTTTTCTTGCAAACACCTTTTGGATATGAAACAAATGCGCTTGCATCAGCCAACCTTGAACGTTCGTGCACATGCGCAAATTTTTTCCTGCCTGCCGATAGCGTCAGTTGCTGGGACACAGCGTTTGAGTGAGGTAGTGCGCAGTGCTCTCATCGGTTTTTTTATTGCGAGGAATGGTGGAGCGACTTGAGCAGTGCTACTGCACCAAATTTTGCCAGACACTGGGCGACAGCCAAGTGGAAACCATTCGGAAGATTCAGATGGCTTTTGGTGAGGATACTATGAGCAGCACACAGATTAAGGAGTGGTACAACCGGTTTAAAGACGGCCGCACGTAGGTGGAGAGCGAGCCACGCTCCAGTCAGCCATCAACGTGCCGAAATGACCAGGTCATTGCCGAAGTGAACGCTGTGGTGATGCGGGACCATCGTGTGATTATCTGAGAAATTGCAGAAGATCTTGATGAATGAGGGAGAGATCGGAGCTAAAGCGGCCAAACTTCCGACCCGGTGCCCGTGGTGCCTGACGCATACTACGTACGGCCGTGTACGAGTGGGTCATCCGAAAATGCTTCAGCCGTGCCGGCTTCTGCGTGCTCGGTGATGACTGTAAATTCTGATGAATATGACAAAGCCGTTGCCGGTGTTGCCGAAGTTTGGAGTGAGCTGTCAGAATTTCCGGAAGTTGTTGACAAATACGCGGTGGACGAGTTTGTGAGTGCAAATGATGGTGCCGCGACCACGAAAGAGCCAGAAAACGAAGACTACATTGCCGACATCGTACCGAGAACAAGTGAAAGTGGGCACAATGAGGAAAGCAACCACGGTCCTTTGCCCACATCCTCCGAAGTGATTGGTGCGCCCGCACTAGTCCAGTGCTTCTGCGCGAATGCAGAAGGTTGTGGCCTCGACTGCACCGACTCCTTAGACAATGCGGAAAAGTGCATGCATCGCAGGCAGTGAAGTTGCCCAAGCAGGAGAAAATGCAGGACTATTTCTTGCGAAACTAAGTTTCATCAGTAAAGTGATTTTGTAAATGGTATGTGCTTTTATTTTATAACATCCAATTATTTAGCCAGCTTATATCAAATTATGCTCTATATCGAACTGATAGCGTTTCTTTGCGAGTTCAATATAGCCGGGTTCGACTGTATATATATATATATATATATATGTATAGATATAGATATTGTGGCGCTAGGTAATGTCTTGAACACGGCTCCATATGGTAGCACGGCGAAGGCTTCGAGTTGAAGAAATCAGTGGTCTTGGAAGTAGGCAAAGCGATAACCAATAGGTTTACTGGCACTTGAACAAAACTTATTCACATCGTTAAAAAGGGAAAAAAATCACCGCCCAAGCACTGTGTACAGATGGTTAACCAGCGAAGCTGCAACGTGCGGCCCCGGTGTTTGTCACTGGGTTAATCCCAACGATTCATTAAACGACGGCTTGGTAGGCTGCCGGACCCTTGGTACGTAGTTGTTCCTTGTGCTCGGCTGCACGAGCCTGTTCTTGCGCCCAGACTGCAGAATCGGCACGGTGTAGATGAGCTCGTTCCCTGTTCTGCTCGTTATGTTACAGATCGAAAGCTGCCTGCTCTTCAGGAGTACGTATGACTTGTGGCCTACCCATTTCAAAGCCCGAGAGAAACTGCTGCATGCACACTCGGCTGCAATGAAGAGCAACGACATCACTACTGGCGCAGCCATTCCCGTGCCTCTATTTTTTTTAGCGCATGCGCATCGGGTTGTGCCAGAGTTATCAGCGTACAGGCAACAGATGGACGGACAGACGAATCGGCTAGCCATATACAGCTTCACTGCACAACAGAAAAAGGTCAAGTGTTCAGCAACGAACATCTGTATCGGCCTCATTTCCATGCCCCAGAGCAGCTTCTCTCCTCTCTGCACCATCATTGTAACACCTCTGTTCCAACCCTCTTTCCTGGCGTTAGCCAATCACACAACTCACAAGGGCACCTGCCAATCAAGAAGCATATACAACACTGTTTCAGATAGAATATCGGATCGGCGACCCCACACTCCCAGCAAGTTCTAGCGGGCACAAATGCAGAGAGAGAGTCTGGCCGTGGCTATGGGAGAGACCTTTTACTCCCAGGTGGTCTTCTCTGCTGCTTCTCAGTATAGGGCAGGCACCAGTTCGTGGTTTCTTCCAGGAAACGTCCATGAGCTCTTCGCGTCGTCTCCCCCCCCCCCACCTCCTTGAGTAGCAACTCTCTCTTCCTTTTGTGTTGCTTCTTCTCTGACAAGGGGAGCTGGTTACGGGAAAATTAGCTGCACCCAGCATCGCATGGAAACTGTCCTCCGGCTATCTACCAGTGTGGCTCTCACATTGTACTCTTCCGCCTGACCAACAGCATGTTGTCTATGCCAGTCATAACAGCTTCCTCCCCTGCCAATATAGTCACAGAGGGCAGCAGACACTGCTGCTGCACGGAGAGAAAACTTCATTTACTGCAGATGAATGCCAGAAACTCACTGTCGATTGCCACATTGTCGAATATGCTGCTGACCAGATTCTCCGAGCTGTCTTCGCAAGCAAGCACTCGGCCCTCTCTGAACAAACCAGGTCAAAAGAGGGATGGCAGTCGATTTTTCTTTAGTAGCTCGTTGCGAAGTTCACGTATTCAAAACTATGTGGACTCGCTTGTGCTGATAAACCAGACGAGCTGTGTTATGCACCTATACACACAATCTCACAAATAAAGCTTAAGTAGCAATTTTGAGTAATGGGGAAAAGTAACACCAGACCCCCTAGAAAGAGTGACTAAGTGCATCCGCGTTTCCATTCAATTTGCCCTTCTTGTACTTTATGTCAACATGATATTACCGTAGAATGCGGCTCCACCCCTGGAGGTGACAGTTCTTTGATGTCGCGGTTTGCAGCCTGGCCAGGGGACAGCGGTCCGTCTCTACGGTGAATTGTGCGCCCCCGACATAGCATAGCAATTCCTGAATGGCCCGCACAATACAAACACATTCTTTTTCCAATGCCTAGTATGCCATCTCACAGGAGCTCAGTTTTCGGCTCAGATAGAGCATGGGATGTTCGTTACTGTCGTCATCCCTCTGGCAGAGAACGGCACCTAGTCCTCGATCACTGGCATCACGCTAGACCATAAGTTCTCGGTCAAAATTGGGAGTTGCCATTTGTTAGGCGTGTTGGTAAACTGACTTGGAAAGCATATTTAGCACCAGCGAACTAGGACAGAAGGGAGATGACACCACATTCGCATAGCACATTGCGGCGTCGTCTCCCTTCTGTCCTTGTTCGCTGGCGCTAAATATGCTTTCAAAAATCGGGAGCTAGCAACACCAGACAGCTAATCAATACAGCCTTCAGGCTTAAGGCAGTTTCCTTCTTTTCATCCCAAGCTGCATTTTCGGTTCTTGTCACGATCCGCCCAGGTTCGTGAAATAGGGAGGCTCTAGGCACCCTCCGTTAGACACGTGCTCCGCAGCATGGTGGTGACGAACGATGACCCAATAAACACCGACGAGCACAGCCGAGCAGCTCTGCTTGTCGGTGTTTATTGGGTGCGGTGACCAATGTTGCCTACAGAGCCTGGCAGGCCAACGAAAATTATGCCCGAAGGGGCATCACATGCTTATTCCACCTCCTTACCCCCAGTTTGTTAACTAAAAGAAACAAACGTCCATGTTCAGAGCATAAGGCTCTGCCGCCGTCCCAGACAAGTTGACGGTGGCTGCTATCCAGGCGAGTAACAGTCCGGCGCCCTCCGCGGTTGAGTACTGCGCCTGGGCATCAACACCGGTGTTGATGGGCTGGGTGTTGCCTGAGCCAGCCTTGCTCTGTCCAGAGGGCCCACAGTGAGTGGTGCCGAACTTGACACCAGCCCAACGGGCGCCGCATCACTGGCAATGCTTGCCGCCTCCGAGGTAGGCGGTACTCCGCTGGAAGCGACTGGTGTTGTTGCTAGTCCTCCTGCGGGCTGGAACTCTGAAGTGGCAGTCGAGGGTGCTGCTCAGGTCCCTAGGCGAGGCCTGACGGGGTCGGCGTGTCTGTGCCACAGGCCCCCTCTGGCATGTGGACGAGCAGCGATGAAGCACTGGCAGGAGACACCACCTCTCCAGCGGACTAGGGCGGGCCAGGACGAAAGTTCCTGGCGAAAACTGGAACTCTCGACTCTGGCAAAGACACCGTCTGATGTTCCTGGCAGATTTGGCAGCTCTGCACCATGTCAGTGATGTCCTGGTCCAGGCCAGGCCACCAAACATGGGACCGGGTCTTGGTCTTTTCCACACCAGGATGACCCACATGCAGCAACTGTAGGACTTGAGACCGGAGACTTTGTGGGATCACCCTGGAACCCCACAATAGGCAGCCCTGCTGCAAGCTCAGCTCAGCGGCCTTGTGGCTATAGGCCTGCTGAACCAATTCCTCCCCGCCGGACACCACCTTGACCACCTGAGACAGGACTGGGTCCTGGCAGGTCGCTTGCGATACCGCAGATCTGGAGAGCACCTCCGGGTAGGTGTGCTCCAGCATGAACACTTCAGCAGGTTCTGGAACGGCATCAGGCACCTCAGGCAGAGGCAGGCGGCTCAGGGCATCAGCAAGTCCCAGGTCCTTTCCCGGACTGTAAATCAGCTGGTAACTGTAAGCTGCCAGCCTCAAGACCAAGTGTACCGCTCGAGGTGATGCCTGCACGAGAACTGCCTTCTGTTCCGCGGAGAGCATCAGTCACGGGGCTTGCCAAATTGAATAATCCCGGATGTACTAAATATAATACCTAGTGAGCCCCAAAAATTCCTGAATGTCCGACTTGGTTTTCATTCGAGGATAGCCTGCTACCGCTGATATTTTAACCTCACTAGGTTTCCTAAAACCTTGACCTATGTAGGGACCTAGGTAGTGCACGGTCGCCCTTGCAAGACAACGCTTCTTGGCATTTACGGTGGGCCCAGCTTGATGTAAACGGCTGAGCACCACTGTAATATGCACCAAAGGGTTTGCCCATGAATCAGAATAGACTGCAATGTCGTCTAAATAGGGCAAGGCAAATGCTTCACAACCCTTTAGAATCCTATCCACGATGCGTGAAAAAGAAGAGGGAGCATTTTTGAGTCCGAAGGTCATCATTGTCGGTTGAGAGCTGCCTGTTGGTATGACGAATGACGCATATCTGCTGGCTCGCTCAGTGAGCAGTACTTGCCAGTACCCTCGAGTAAGATCTAGCATAGTCACATAGGCTGCTTGACTCACTTGTTTCACCCTCTCCTCAATATTTGGAATTGGATACACTTCATCCTTGGTGAGAGCATTCAATTTCCAATAGTCTACTACGGGCCTTGTGTGTTTACCCAGAGCTTCCACCAAGATTATAGGTGAAGCGTATTCGCTCTGGGAAGGCTTAGTTACTCCCAATTCGAGCATGCGCTTCTCTTCCCTGTCAAGGATTTCTGTGCCTAGGAGAGAATCGAAAACACTTTGATTGCACCGGCTCCTTGGATGTCAGCTCAATATCGTGCTCAGTCAAATCAGTTCTACCTGGTTTGTCGATGAACCATTCATCAAACCCTGCTGTAATTTCACCGATATCAGACAATTGGGTTTCCTTTAGTTTCTCTCTCTCCTCAGTCCTCTTCAGGAGTTCTTGAGTGCTACTTCCCCCTACACTTATACAGACCGGGTTGTCCTCATCTCTTGAAGGGTCATATTCACCACAGCCTCTCTTTGCACATAAGGTTTCATTAGGTTATGATGGTAAAATGCGCACCTATTTACGTTTCCCTGAGTTTTCACCACATAGTTGATGTCAGAGCTTTGCAACCACTTCATCGGGCCTTTCCCACTGTACTTCGCACCTGTTTTGCCTTGAGGCTCTTAGTAACATTACCTTGTCACCTATACAGAATGTTCTCTGATGGGCGGTGCTATCATAGTAGACTTTGGATCGCACCTGAGCTGAGTTCATGCTGGCCTCCACAAGTTATTTTGCATTATGCAGACGCTTCAGCAAGTTCAAAACAAACTCCACCACAATAGAGTCCTCACCACGCGCTTCCAGCATTTCCCACACCACATTTGCAAAGGTGAGCGCAGTGACTTTCCATAAACCAACTCGGCGGGGCTGAAACCAGTAGATTCATGTGGTGCCGACTGCAAATTGAAAAGTGCTGCTGGTGGGCATGCGTCCCAGTTGCGCTTATTTTCATAATACAGTCCTCTAAGGATGCACTTAAGAACGGAATGCCACCTTTCTACACTCTTGCTCTGTGTATGAAGGATTGAGCTATGCACTATATTTTTTATGCCACATCGCTCTAGAAATGATGTCGTGAGGACACTTGTGAACACGATGCCTTGATCACTTTGGATTTCAGAAGGGAAGCCAACTCGAAAAAAGATCAACAATGAACCCTCAACACCCTCTGACATCACCTCACGTAGTGCAAGCGCTTCTGGAAACTTTGTGGTGGGGCATAACATAGAATGTACCGGTGCACTGTCTCTTTCACAGGAAGTGGCCCAACTACATCTATCACTAACCGCTGAAACAGCTCAGTAAATAATCGGTTCATGGTTATATTGCGCTTAGTTTTACACTGACGATATTAAGTGAAGGACAGGACGTGGACGTACGTAGCGCAATTAGAGACAGGACGTGGACATACATTGCGCTACGTAGGTCCAGGTCCTGTCCTTCACTTAATATCGTCAATGTTAAACTAAGCGCAATATAACCATGAACATTCACCAACTAGCCCCCTTCATTGCTTTACTAAATAATCGGTACTAACACCATCAGTGCTTTCCACTTCTCCTGCACCTTTCCGATGCAGGATAGGTGGAAAGACATCCTTAAAACATCCAGGCCAAAATACTCTTGTAACAACCTCTGCTTTGTTTTCCTGGTTCCAAGGTGACACGACCACGAACTCTCATGGGAGAGCGGCAACAAGTCTGCATGATACTTTTGGGGAACCAGTAGCTGACTTCACTCCACCGCGCTTATCCTTGTATAAGTGATACAACACACCGCTTCTCAGCTGGAAGGAAATATTCTTCTTTGCTGGAGTACTTGTTTTCTGGCACTCTCTGATCTCCTGAATGGTGGGGTCCTCCACCTGCTCAGTAGCCAACTCTTCTCTATTCCCACTTAGAAGTGTAGTAAAACTACTTGACACTGGTGGCAATAACATGTTCTCAAGGACCTCCTCGTTCTGCAGTTCGCGAGACTGATTCTCCAGCTGACCGGTCTCGGGTATCTTGTTATTGCGGTAGTTCGCACTGCATTCATCCGTTTCTACCATAGTCTTATTGGGTGTTTCCTCCATAGTGTAACGCTCGGAAGTGAGTTGAGTTGCGAATTCTTGCGCCTTTGAAGGGTTTAATGCTTGTACAACCTGGTCACCGAAAATAATGCCCCTTTCTCGCAATAACATATTTGATCTGTTTGCAAACAAACCGCAGCTTCAGGTGTTCGCTTTCCGAAAGGACCCTCAATGACCACTGTCGCGAGTGGCAGCACACACTCTTTTCTTCCACCACGTGGCAGATCCATGTGCATTGGCCTGAGTAGTAGGATGGTGGCACATACAATGGATGGACGACATTCATTTTTGCCGCAGAGTCATGCAGTGCTCTGGATGGTTTCGCCTTTACTACCAGGCCATGCATGTAAGGCTCCTACAACTTTGCAGTTTTCTTTGCAGTCATTGATGTACGAAAATGCAACCATTTCCTTTGTGCAGTTTACCGCTATATATACCGCTATAGCGGCTGCCTAGTCTCAAAAGTGTTCTTTGCCTTTTGTGCGTTGGTCACTTTTTTACTCGGTTCACTGTAGTCCTTTCTTTCATTTTTACCTGAAGGGACCTTTTTTCTTCCTCTCTCTCAACTCAAGGGCCTGAAGGGTGCTTCACATAACGGTTATTCGCACTTGTTTTGGAATTGTAGGCCATATATCAACTCCTAGAATGCTGCTAAGCTTTCGGCGCGATGCCTACTCCTCAACGAGTTCGGCCGTTTTCATCGCAGAAGTCATGTTGCCCCAGTCCTGTAACCAATTCCTTTCCTGCTCTGGGAGACAGTTGCGAAACTGCTCTAACAGAATCTTCTCCACTACATACCATGATCTGTACTTGTGCTATCGCCCTTAAATCGTCAACTCCCTCCACTAATCTTTCCCCTACTTTTGCGGCTTCACCATTCAGGACATCATTTAGCCCCGCCGCTACCACTACCAAATTGCACCCTGCAACATTCTTAGAAAGCTTGCTTTTTGTCTCCCTCAGTACTGCATCCATTGTCCTGCCTGGGAACACTCCGACTGCTAACCGCTTATCACCCTTTGCACGCTCCATTATAGCTCTTTTGCACCTTCTCATATTTGAGTCACCACCGATAAGTACTAGGGCATTCCCTTCATCCCTCCTAACATCCAGATTATGCTTCCTCTTATCATTGACTATGACCTCATTCCTTGGGGTTAGCTTGTTCCCCTCTTCTATTCGCACCCGCTGGCACCCCTGTGGCTGCAGCGTCGCCTCACTCAGGGTGTGTTGCGCTGCTTCACTATAACTATGCCGACTCCCCGGCGGCGAGCCGACGACCGCTTGCTTTGCCACCCTGCCTCCCACTTCGCCTGTAGGGTCTACCCTACTTTCTGGGCTTTTCTCACCGGCTTGATGTCCCGACCCATCATTCTCTGCTGCCCGCGTCTCAAGCGCATCGAGCCGCCTTTCCAGTTCAGCGCTCCTTTCCTTCTCTTCTCCAAGCTCGGTCACGGTCCTTACTAATTGCACGGCCTGGACCGCTTCCACCTTGATCAAATCGCCAACTTTCGGTTGCAGTGCTACCCGCTTCTCCCGTTCCTCCTTCAGATCTGCTTTAATCCTTTCGAACTTGGCTGCCCAAGTTCCTTCCAGTTTTTGGACTGCTTCCCTGACACCCTCGCACAGCCTGCACGTAAAGCTAGACCCCTCCGCGTCTGCTAAACTCTGGAAACTGGTCTCGTCGAGGAAGCACCAGCGCAGGCACTCGTCGCACTGCACTTGCTCCCCGTCCCCCGCAGCCTTCCCTTTCTTCGGTCTCATCGCTAGGCCTACGTCCTTAGGCTCAACAAGCAAGTCCGCCAACTCACTCGAGCAAAGCCGCCCTCGGCGGCTATCCCAAACAAAAATAAAGATTTGTCTGAGTCTGAGTAAAGATTTGTCTGAGTCTGAGAAAGCCGGCAATATCATTTAAAGCCGGCAATATCATTACTAATATGGATGAGATAGTTCAAGTGGCTGAGAAGTTCTATAGAGATTTATACAGTACGAGTGGCACCCACGATGATAATGGAAGAGAGAATAGTCTAGAGGAATTCGAAATCCCACAAGTAACACCGGAAGAAGTAACGAAAGCCTTGGGAGCTATGCAAAGGGGGAAGGCAGCTGGAGAGGATCAGGTAACAACAGATTTGTTGAAGGATGGTGGGCAGGTTGTTCTAGAAAAACTAGCCGCCCTGTATACACCATGCCTCATGACCTCAAGCGTACCGGAATCTTGGAAGAACGCTAACATAATCCTAATCCATAAGAAAGGGGACGCCAAAGACTTGAAAAATTATAGACCGATCAGCTTACTGTCCGTTGCCTACAAAGTATTTACTAAGGTAATTGCAAATAGATTCAGGAACACCTTAGACTTCCGTCAACCAAAGGACCAGGCAGGTTTCCAGGCTACTCAACAATAGATCATATTCACACTATCAATCAGGTGATAGAGAAATGTGCGAAATATAACCAACCATTATATATAGCTTTCATTGATTACGAGAAAGCGTTTGATTCAGTCGAAACCTCAGCAGTCATGGAGGCATTGCGGAATCAGGGTGTAGACGAGCCGTATGTAAAAATACTGAAAGATATCTATAGCGGCTCCACAGCCACTGTAGTCCTCCATAAAGAAAGCAACAAAATCCCAATAAAGAAAGGCATCAGGCAGGGAGATACAATCTCTCCAATGCTATTCACAGCTTGTTTACAGGAGGTATTCAGAGACCTGGATTGGGAAGAATTGGGGATAAAGGTTGATGGAGAATACCTTAGCAACTTGCGATTCGCTGATGATATTGCCTTGCTTAGTAACTCAGGAAACCAATTGCAATGCATGCTCACTGACCTGGAGAGGCAAAGCAGAAGGGTGGGTCTGAAAATTAATCTGCAGAAAACTAAAGTAATGTTTAAAAGTCTCGGAAGAGAACAGCAGTTTACGATAGGTAGCGAGGCACTGGAAGTGGTAAGGGAATACATCTACTTAGGGCAGATAGTGACCGCGGATCTGGATCATGAAACTGAAATAATCAGAAGAATAACAATGGGCTGGGGTGCGTTTGGCAGGCATTCTCAGATCATGAACAGCAGGTTGCCATTATCCCTCAAGAGAAAAGTGTATAATAGCTGTGTCTTACCAGTACTCACCTACGGGGCAGAAACCTGGAGGCTTACGAAAAGGGTTCTACTTAAATTGATGGTGACGCAACAGGCTATGGAAAGAAGAATGATAGGTGTTACGTTAAGGGATAAGAAAAGAGCAGATTGGGTGAGGGAACAAACGCGCGTTAATGACATCTTAGTTGAAATCAAGAAAAAGAAATGGGCATGGACAGGACATGTAATGAGGAGAGAAAATAACCGATGGCCATTAAGGGTTACGGACTGGGAAGGGAAGCGTAGCAGAGGGCGACAGAAAGTTAGGTGGGCAGATGAGATTAGGAAGTTTGGAGGGTCAACATGGCCACAATTAGTACATGACCGGGGTAGTTGGAGAAGTATGGGAGAGGCCTTTACCATGCAGTGGGCGTAACCAGGCTGATGATGATGATGATGATGATGATGAGTAAAATTTAAACTGAGTCGAACAGTTAATGTCGTCGTTGTTGAGTGGCCAGTGATCCTCTGCGAGCTTGGAAGAGTAGTGAGCTCGGTGTGCGTCCCCTGTAGTATGGTTCACTGCCAGGTTCCAGTTTGTTTCGCATATAGCACTATAGACTGTTTTTCTTTGAGGTCGATGTGCGCCAGATGTCTGTGTTTGTCTGTATGGTCCATTTGTACCGCGGTCGAAGTGAGGTGCCGCCACGAGTCCACTGGCTAAGCGCACTGCGGCTCGCTGAGGTCAACCGCGTTTGGCTTGTTTAGCTCGTCGTAGGCACCCAAGGCGGAAGTCGTGGCGTCTGCGTTAACATCCAAAACCAAATTTGAACAGCGGGCCACGGTGACATTTAGAAGGCGGAGCGTTGTGTGCATGCCCCACTCCGCCGTAGCCTTCGCAGTACAACGCATCGAAGAAGGAACGGGAGCACAGCGGAGGCCGTGTTTGATTGCCAATAACTCCGCTTCTGCTGAACGCATTGAAGTACTCTTTGTGGCAAAGTATTTCTGAGAGAGCCTATTTTCACTTCAAATGGCTTTCTCAACTTCGATAAAAAGTGGTTCAGGGCCCCTTTAAACACCAGACACTAGGTTGTAATTCACTTTTTTCGCTTGAAGCCGTCCGGCGGAACGTCGCACGATCGCGAGAACTCCTACTTTGATGAACTCCTACTACACTTTTGATCAAGGCTTTTAAAGGTACCTCGCAATGATATTTATTTTACTAAAATGCACTATTTTGCACCAAGACTGCGCGCGGTTCAGAAGTAGAAGCAAAAACATGCCGCGCCGATCAGCGCAGTCGGGGTAACACGTACTAGCCAGCGTTCAAATTGCGCGCGTCCAAAACCAAAACGGAAATGTGGTTGAGTTGTTCACCTGACCGCTTGGTGCGCTACAGTCCATTTGGCCTTTATTTGGCCTGGCAGGCACAGACAGGCAAAGAAGGCGCAGTTGCCACAGGATGAAGTAACCAGTAAATGGGGAAATATACCGGGAGAAAAAGTCTGTGGTTCAAATACTGGTGCAAGCAAAATTAAAAGGTGAAAGTGAACGTTGGTTGTCAGAAATACGTGAGAAAAAGAAGGCCGCACCTAGAATATTTTGGAATCACATAAAATTATTAGGCAGGAACTCAACAACAATACAACAGCATATCCTAGACGAAGATGAAAACAGACGAAGGAGAAGCGGCAATAAATTACATCCGAAAAGTAACAGCCGAATCTTTCCAAGGCAAGGACGAGGTTGTATTTGAAGAAAAAAAGAGCATGAGAGACCCATGTGGAAAAGGAGCTGGTGCTGACAAATTTAGACTGGAAGAAAGCGGAAGAGAAAATTCCTAAGCGCACAGCCACAGGGCTAGACGAGGTTTCCGTTAGGCTGATAAATGAATTGGGACCAAAAAGTAAGGAAGCTCTGGTGAAAGCAGTGGAAAAAACTTTAAAAGATAGACGAATACCAGACAGTTGGCGACAAAGTAGAATGAATTTAATTTATGAAGATAAAGGGGAGAAAGATAGAATTCACTCGTCTAGACAGTTGACCATTACATCGGTAATATACAGGTTAGCAATGCAGGCAATCAAATTAAAGCTTCAAGCATGGGCAGAGAATAATGGCATTTTGGGAGAACTTCAGAATGGCTTTAGAATAGGTAGGCGTTTGGATGATAACTTGTTTGTTCTTGCTCAGTGTATTGAAATATCAAAAGCAGAAAGCAGACCGTTGTATGTGGCCTTTTTGGACATTACAGGAGCCTACGACAACGTAGACCGCAACATTTTGTGGGATATTCTGGAAGGGGAAGGCTTAGGTAACGATTGTCTACAGCTTTTGAGAGAGATTTACCTAGAAAATACCGTTTGCATTGAATGGGAAGGGATGAGTTGCGCGGAGAAAGTTCATATCAACAAGGGACTGAGGAAGGGGTGCCCTTTATCCCCGCTGCTGTTTATGATGTACATGGTGAGGATGGAGAGGGCGCTAGAAGGAAGTAATATCGTGTTTAATCTCTCATACAGGCAGGTACAGTAATAGAGCAGCAACTCCCAGGTTTATTTTATGCGGACGACATTGTATTGCTCGCTAACAAGCAAAGCGATTTGCAACGTCTGGCTAATATCTGTGGACAGGAAGGCAACAATTTAGGTTTGAAATTTAGTGTTAGAAAATCAGGTGTTATGGTATTCAATGAAAACAGTGAACAGACAGTGGAGATACAGGGCCAAGAAATACCTCGGGTAACAGAATATAAATACCTTGGTATATGGATAAACGAAGGCAATGGATATATGGAAACACAGGAAAAAACCATAACAGTCAAGGCGAAGAGAAATGCAGCCATAATGAAGCACAGAGCGCTATGGGGATACAATAGGTACGAGGTCCTCCGAGGTCTGTGGAAAGGGGTAATGGTTCCAGGACTTACTTTTGGAAATGCGGTTGTTTGCTTTAAATCAGGGGTACAATCAGGACTCGACGGGAACCAAAGGTCAGTGGGTCGCCTCGCATTAGGCGCTCACGGGAAGACTACAAATGAAGCTGTGCAGGGGGATATGGGCTGGACTAGTTTTGAAGTGAGGGAAGCTCGCAGTAAAATGGAGTATGAAGAACGGCTGAGGAATATGGAAGAAAGTGAATGGGCTGGGAGAGTGTTCAGGTATCTGTACAGGCAAAACATTGATTCACAGTGGAGGAAAAGAACTAGGAAGCTTACCAGCAAGTATGCGGCCTGTGGGGTGGGCAACACAGCAACAAGCAAGGTCAAGCGGCAAGTCAGAGAGGCTGAATTAATCTCATGGGTGGCGGCAATGGAAAAGAAACCTGCCATGAGTAACTACTTAAGAGCAAAAAACGAAATCAGGAAAGAAACCATTTATGATAACTCAAAGGGAAGCTCATTACTTTTCGAAGCGAGATCGGGATGCCTTAGAACACGCACCTATAAAGCGAGATATAAGAAGGAAGAAGAAGCATGTGCTTGCTGCGGTAAAGCTAGGGAAACGACGGAGCATATTTTATTAGAATGTGAAGACGTCTACCCAGCGGTCGATTTAGGCACCACTGGCCTCCTTGAAGCCCTTGGGTTCAGCGGGAGCAGTGGTAAAGCAAACAGGTCCGCAATAAACATTAGTAAGAGGCGATTGGAGGATTGGTGGAAGAAAAGTAGGGAAACGACAAAAGATGGAGACGTACAAAAGCACAGTTCGCAATAGGGGATCAGAAAGTTTGGACGTGGTTGTTCATAGTGTTTTTTTTCTTCTTTTTTCATTGGTTAACCTAGGTAGAATATTAGGCAGCATAGTAGCAAGAGCTTGGTGGCGCAAGCCACCGCCCCGTTCCAAAGGGGACGCTCATAACATCCATCCATCCATCCGTCTGCTACGCGGTGGGCGGCTGTACGGCGTTGTAATTAGCACGGCAGCTGTTGTGTTGTGACGACCTGCTTCTCTAGTTGATGATTTTTGCTAACACAGTGACAGTGATGTCACAAGGCTTTGATCGGTCACTTGGCTCCAAAAGTTGACTGCCCGAACCTAAAAAATGTCGGAGCGTGTAGTCCGCTGCTCTCTAAAATAGCGTTAAATAGCCGCTCCTATTGCCTTTTTCAAGCAGATTATTATAAATCGCATTGTTTATAGAATTCGCAACGTACACATCAGTTTCAATGTACACGTTGTAAAATTCGCGTCTGCGCTCTTTAGAAACTTGAAGCCATCGTAATGTTCGACGACAGAACGATTACCACTCATTTTAACTCTTAAAAGTTGTCTGTGAATGCGTCGCGAGTTCAAAAAGTGAATTACGTACACAGCTTCACTGCGTACTTATCTTAAGCACCACCGTTATGCTGCCGCCGTACCACGCAGAAAAGCTAGCTTTACAGTTTGAAAAGAGTTCCGTGACACGATTTTTAAGGCCTGCAGTGCAGCACGTGTTAAAGCACTGGAATCGCTTAATTTTTTGCAAGCTTTCTGCTGAGCTAGACATCCAACGATATTATAAACAAGATATGCTCAACTTCCCTTGAAACAGAATCGATCAGCCTATTGCACATATCGGGCGGAGGACTTACTCGTGAATACTTTTACTATACTTTTACCAGATCATCTGCCTTTCACTACGGCGCACAGCAGTAAATCCTAATGTCATCTACGACATTAGGCTGTCTGTAATCAACTAAAAAAAGCTAGATTATTATGAATCTTTTAAAACAATTTTTCCAGTCTCTTAAGGAGGCTAGGGAAGGGAAATTTATGCCGTCGATCTAGCATTGCAGCGGCTACCTATGCTCGTTGTTTACATTTCTTGCACCGCTCCTTCTCTTCTAGTTTCACTATTCAAACGCAAAGCATTCGCAAATATATCTTCTTTTGTATATTTGTGAATTTATTCATTTACCGCCAATACAAGCGCTTTGTGCCTGCCGAAATGGCAAGACAAGCACTGAACAGATCGCAAAAGCAGACGACAGCGAACAGGTTATAACTAGCGCCACTCTGCTCGTACGTTCTTTCCCTAGCGGCAAAAGGGACGAACTAGACCAGGCGTGCTGGAGGAGGGAGATCTGTGCAGGTCTGGAGTTCAATAGGTCGTGGTTTGGGCTATGTCTGGGAGCGTTCGCTCTTGTTTGTTTTCTACGGTGCAGCCAGTTTCTCACTCTATGGGTGCAGCTGCCACGGCTGATGATGGATGGCCTTAATAAGCATATCTGCAGAAGTATCAGAAACAGGGGAAACAGCCAACAAACGCTGCGAATGACGTCATCGGCACAAGTATATATAGCGCGCGAGTGTCCAGCCAAACAACTCGGCGGGAGGTGTACGTATCGTACCGACACTTCCGAATAACAGTCCCTGCTCCATCGCTGTGAAGTAGTATGTATGGAACAGGCCCATCTCGTGATCTTGCAGCTGAACGGCGTGCTAGAAGGACCGAGGCGCAACGTAAGCGCCGTCTAGAACAACGTGAGTCTACCGATCCCGAAGTCATCGCTAAATGCCAAGCATGGGCTGAACGTGCTCGACAGTACATTCGGGTTAGACGTGCCCAGGAGACCCCCGAAGAGCATGCAGCCCGTCTAGCGACAAGACGAGCTTCCCGCCCTGCCCAGTACCGTGCGCAAGTCAACGCGGAGTCGGCGGAACAACGAGAACGGCGTTTGAAGGCGGCCCGAATTTCGAACCGCGAAAGTCGTAAGCGTCGAGCTCAACAAAATGCCCAACACCACGAATTTGCGACCAATATCTCCAAGCGGAAATTAAACAGTGACGGCAGAAATAAGAGAACGTATGCTCACACGAAATACGAGTTCACTTCATGGAACGAAAGTCGTTTCTTACACTGGTAAGTGACGAAGATGAATTTTGCTTGAATTTTCCGCGGTGCAAGCATGCAGTTTAAAGGCATTTCACTTAGGTTCTGAATACCACTTGCCGCTTCTACCGTTTGCCGCTTCACCATGTTGCTTTAGCTAGGATGCACGCCTGTACGAGTGCATCGTGTTGTGTGTGAAAGTTGCTGACACTTGGAAGGGTTTATTTTGAACGTTTTATGCGGCCTATGAAGTCGTCGCACCAGCTTTCACAAGTTCATGTGCTTAGATCTGTTTTATGCGTGGGTTCTTAAACTGTTGCTTTATGCAGAACTGTTGTTAATTTTACAAGTACGATGTTTTCGTCTCATTTGTAAGCAGCTTAAATCACGCTGTGTTTTATCGGAAAAATTAGAAGCAAGTGCTTCTAACAGCTTTAATATTTTCACCCGACGACATCTCTCATATCGCGGTTGCTTGGGAATGTAGCTCAGGGTGAGGATTGCTGTTAGCTGCGGCATGTGGTATTGCTGTTCGATTTTAGTTGAAAATTTGCGTCATGTTGTCTGTACGCATCGATGACGTTTGAGCACACCTACCATGCAGAGTGCGTTGTTTGTTTCACAACTGAGTTTGATAGCTAGCTGGGTGAGTAGGTACATCTTCATAACTATTACAAACAGTGCGCACTAAAAAACACAGACGAAGAATAGAGAAACATGAGTCATGGGTCAGCGCTCGTGTAAAGGATGTTGACAACAGCATGGACGCTGAGAGGCAATTTCGCCCCAGAATTGTGGGAGGTCGCCATTTTTGGGCTTCGCCGAGAGTGAAACCAGCCGGGCGCTTCGGTAATGAGTCGGGGGGCGCTCTTTGGCGGCAGGTATAGCCCGCGCCGACACCTCGGGACATCTTAACCTGTCGCGCGTGCGGTCGTGAAACGCAGGAAAGGGTGTGACGTTGGGGGCCCTTTGGCCCGGAAGCGCGGACGGGGGCGCCCTGCTGGGACGGACCACGGGCAAAGCGTCGTTAGGGCGTCAATGGCCATGCCCGGGGTACAAAGGGGCAGCTTAAAGCCAGAGGGATCGGTGACCCGACGCGCGGTCTTTTGAAAGGCAGGCTGGCACCCGAGACAAATCCATCTGTGCACTTAGCTTTACGGGCCCGCCGGAGGAGACGAACCATGCGCAAGACGGCATGGTGAATCGGTGGGTGCACTTCGGCAGGGGTGCCCTTTGCGGCACGCAGTGCGCGATGGTTTTAATTAAGGTGCGAGGATGGGGCGACGCAGATGGTCGTTTCCCGTAAGTGTTCGTCAAAGTGTCGGGAGGCTTTTCCATATATGTCGCGGAGACGAAACGGTTGGGATGTTATTTGTTTATTTGTTGTTTGGTGGTTCCTTTCTCTCCCTCTATCTCTCTGAATGTTCCGAGGAACGCAGAGAGAGGGTGAGAGAAAGAGAGTGTCCAATGAGTGACAGCCCAGTTGACCCAATCAGGTCATTGGGGTGTCGTGATTTGCCGTGAGGGGATTCGGGAGGAGCAACTGAAGGGTTAAAACCTGGCTCCCGACCTCTCACGGTGGTTCCGGGCGCAGGAAAGGTGCTCTGCACTTTCGGCTCTGCCGAGTTAAGGCACCGGTCCCAGTGTAACCTAAGGGTCTTGACGTACGAACGGTGCTATGCACTATCGGCTATGTCAAGTTGTTACGTCAGACCCGCTGTAAATAGCTGTCAACAGGGTGTCTACCAACCGGGAAAACCGGGAATTCTCAGGGATTTTGAGTAGTCTGGAAAAAGTCAGGGAAAACTCAGGGAATTTGGGCCTCTATCAGGGAAAATTAGCGGCAATTTTATTGAAAGGGTCGAAAGTCGCGGTAATGCTGGCTCGAGTAACAGACAGGAATCGTAATGAATCGTCTTTGACGCTCTGTCGTCGGCTAGAGGAGTTGCCAGTGTACAGTCAACGACCGACTTTCCGGCTTCCCGATAAATTGGACGGCTTCGCGGCACCGCCACGTACCCCATAGAGTCAACGTATCAGAACGTGTGACATTTCCGACGCAAGAACTCTTCGCCGTCCGATTTTCCGGACGTTTTGCCGTGACCGCAGGTCCGAAACGGCAATAATCAAAGGCACCACCGCTGCCATTTTGATTACTTCGCCACCTTGAACCGGCACTCTCGCACGGAGATCCGCTGGCAGCCACTGCGGCAACGTTAGGCCTAGCTACTTCTATGTTCGCTATGAAGCTTCTTGCCGTTGGATGCCGAGTTTTTTATTGAAAGAATTAGCTGCTGTCAGCAATGGCACGGACTCCGCCTTTGTGGTCCTCGCGATTGGCTTAGAAACTTGGAAAACACGGTGCGTTGCATAATGCCGGTTCCTGAAAATTAGCTTTGCCTCTGTACAGAAATGTTACTTGGTGAAGCATACGCAAAAGTATTGCAGTGAAGCATAACAAGCGTGGGAAGGGGCTATTGCCACGGAACACAGTATGCATTCCTTATACAGGTGTGCACCCGGTATTTCCTGTCCCAGTACGAGCACCGAGATGCCTAATATGTGTACCGACAGGCCTTCAGAGCGTTTTCGAACGTGCCTGTGGCGGTTTGAGCCCCTAAAGGCACTAAATGACACGCATTTATTTTTTTTTCAACTGGCTGATTTTTCAGACGTTTTCGCGGCCCCTGGGAGTTCGAAAAATCGGCCGTAGACTGTGCAACTGACCAAGATACTTCAAATGGTCTTTGGGGCGAACGAGTGGTGGAAGGAAAACAAGAACAGAAATGACCTACACATTGAGAAATAAACAGGAAAGGAAGCTTGCTGCCGCCGTTTTGAAGGAGCCAGCGCTCAAAAAATTAAGTTTTGGCTAATGCCGAGCTGCAAGTGTCTCTCATCCAAACCAAAATAAACTCGTTAAAGCAGTGAAACACAATACTCGAAAGTCGTGCGCGGGCTGAGAGTATGTCAGGACAGTTGAGGTTCACTTACGAGCTGTTGAGAGAGAATCTCAATTGTGACAGAGTTCGGGCCTAATACCACTGAGCTTGCTATCAGTTGATAGAAATAGCTCATATTCGAAAATATTTGCTTCTATATCCATCTCTTTTTATTCGTATTTGAGAATGTCCGGCTCCATTTGCAATCTTTTTTGAAGACATTTTATTTGCTGGCATTTTACTAACCCCCCTTCTATTAGATCTCTTTTTGAATAACATGAACACTACTCCTTAGTATTCAAATTAGATTAAGTCGGTTTTTTAAAATTTTTTTCTGTAGCTTACTAGAGAGTGACAGCATCGGGTGATATGGTTTCAGCCCGTCTTGACATAAAACATAGTTCTGCATCACTCAGGGAAATTTTCAATGGCACTCAGGGAAAACCTGGAAAACTCAGGGAATTTGGAAATGTCAACTTGGTAGACACCCTGGTCAATGTAAATATGCTGTACATAAAGTCTATTCTCCAAGTGCAACGCCTATGGCGTCCCATCTCTGATGGAAGAGGAGAAACGACGACAGCTGAAGAAAAGTTTTCTACCAAGTAAGCTGGTTACGCCAGATTGGAGCACTCGGTGCTCACGAGTGTAAGAAGGAAGAAGGTAGAAAATTTACTGCTCGTGTTTGTCTATTCTTCGTCCGTGGTTTTAAGTGTGCACTGTTGTAATAGTTATCACAACTGAGTGCCTTTGTGCTTGTGCATTTTTTACCCATTGGAATTCTTTTGATTATATTTCGCGGCGTAGGAGTGCAATGCCTACACTGCAAAGGAATAAACCGGCCTTACCGCCAGAACGAATCAATACTTGGCTCTGCTTTGCATTTAAATATATATATCATGTAGGTTCTCTCTCCCGTAACATTTGAAAAAAAAAAAAATTGCAAAACTGGACGAGACTAGCTTTTCTTTTCTTTCTTCCTTTTATTACACATTCTAGATTACAATGTATAAAAATAGGCAAAACTGGTTAGACCCATAGCCAAAAGCTAGTGGTTTTTATTGACCTACCTACAAAAATCACAGGAAACAGGCTATTTGCAGACTGCGTTCTTTATCGAAATATTAACTCACTTAATGACCACATAACATTAAACAACGACTTGAAAGCTGTGTCTAACTGGTGTGCCCACTGGCAGATGACCAGTAATACTAAGAAACCTGCTGTTCTTTCAATCACCAGAAAAAAAGTAACTCGAGCTTTAGGTATACCGTTAACGCCGTGCCACTAATACGAGTTCATGAACAGAAGTACCTCGGATTAACATTAACACATGACTTCAGATGGAACTCCCATATAAACAATGTTACAGCAACTGCAATGAAATGCCTTTTCTTTCTTGGAAGACACCTCCGACTAGCACCACCCGATACAAAACTTCTGGCTTACAAAACTTTCGTCAGGTCAGTCCTTGAGTACGCAAATGTTATCTGGTTCCCATACACTAAAAAACTAATTAAACTAGAAGGTGTACAAAGGAAAGCTCTACGGAATAACAATAACATAAACTAACAGACTCGCCCACCGAACTACTTAACAAAGCCGGAATCTTAACAGTACAAAACTGAGCTGTACTAGCCCATTCTAAACTTATGTACCAGCTCCTACACAACAAGCTTAATATTGATACCTCTAGATATATCTCCAGAAATGAAACAGGCTAGCGCAACAAAACACGACACTCAATGACTAGTCTTTTCATACCGATTGCTTTAAGAATTCATTCTTTCCTTTACCGATAAGAGAGTGGAATAAACTGAGTGAATCCATTAGTACCAGCTCCTCATTAGATACATTTGCTAATTCAGCAGAATAACATCTCGCCTTACAGCTCTGATTTACATACTCCGGTTTGTTACCAATCTTCATAGCCTAACACTTTAATCTACAAGTGTTCTTTTTGTATAATGCATTATACACATGACTGCATCCTGTCTATCATGTTCATTAGGTGTTTTATATCACATGTGTTCTTAGGTGTTTTTTTTTCTCTTTCTTATTTGGTTTCTTCTTTTCTCAGATTCTTCGTTATAGTATATTGTACCCAAATATTGCATTTGTGATGAAGTACTTAATTCTTTTGTTTAGCAAAGCCAGAACCTTTGCAATAACACACTCGTGATTATATAATGTGTTTATATTCTTTGTTCACAAATACTACCATATGTACTTGCCCTTCCTGTTATAATCCCATGAGGGATTGACAGTATGTGAAGTAAATTAATAAATATCACTCAAGTACTACTGATTGTCGTATGGAAGGAGCAAACGATTGAATTTTTATATGTGCAAGGATAAAAACCTATTGCAAGACCCTCAGAAATATATTATGCTGCTGTTTACAGTAAAATACATCAACTTACATTAATAAAGCATGTGTCGTGCAACTTTTGGCACGTATGTCGCTGCCCTCTTACCGGCAATACCGGGGAGACGTCGCTCCGAATTGTCACTTGCATGGGGTACGACTGAATGTGACAGCCATGTCCATCACATTGCTTGTCGCTGTTGCACACAAAATCGTTTGCATGGGGTTTATACTTAATGCCAGTTCTATTTTGTTGCAAGATGTCAAAGACAAGATTTCTATTTCATGAAACATCGGCACACTGTCCATTCCCACGAATCGATGCAATATAACAGGTGACAATGAAAAAAAAAGTGAAATATAATAAACTTGAACAATATTGCCATTAAAAACATTCCTAGCCATTAGCAGCATTGCTCCCAGGCCCTAATTTAGTTCATACTGAAGTGATATCACTGCCATTTAAGGTAGCTGCTGAAAAATACACCCAAGTATTTGAAATCTGACGTCTGCTGAAGCAGACAGTTGTTTATTGTGAGGCAAAAAGATTCAGTATTTAAAGGTCTGTAATGGGAGTGGGAAATTGTGTCTAGTTTTTGTTGATTTGTTCTCTGAAAACCACTTGCAAATGTATTTTTGTTCTGCATTCGTTCTATGTTCTAAAATTATTAGCAGTAACTATGATCACCGTATTGTCAGTGTACATTAGCATCTCTGTGGAATTTATTTGACAGATCATTCATGTACACCAAAAACAGCAAAGGCCTGAGAATGGATCCCTGCGGCATCCCTGTTTTTATGTTTAGTAGGGAAGAGGAAAGATTGTGCATTATGACTACTTGTTGGCATTTGCTTAGTAACTAGAAAATAAGTTAAATATTTTGCCGCAGAAACCTTAGTGTTTTAATTTCATTTGCAAAATCTCGTGGTCTGCTGACTCGAAAGCTTTCTTTTGGTCAAGGAAAACTACAGCTGCAATTAGGTTGTTCTATAATGCCGTGTTAATTTTTTGTGCTAAAGTTAGCACAGCTGCTGAAGTGGAGTGGTGTGAGCTGAATCCATGTTGCTCAGGGTAAATTGCATGGTATTTTTCTAGGAAGATGTGTGCACATCTTGCAGCAATTTTTTCAAAAATATTATTTATGATACTCAAGAGATATAGGTCTGTAACTTGAGGGATCAGAGCGATTGCTGTCTTTATATATCGGTACGACCTTAGATTTTTTTAAACGAGTGGGATACTTTGATGTACGCAATGAATGATTAAGTACACGACATAACACTAGGATGTCAATGTTAGCTTTCACGAACTGTGCTGTAACCCCATCTAACTCACTAGCTTTACTGGTACTCATATTAGCAACAGTGTATTGAATTTCCTCTAAAGTAATCTTGTGAACAGCAAACATATTCAATGAAGAGTGTGAAAGACATTGGTTTCTGTCTGGAGAGAACTGTGCTGCTAATGTTGGACTTATTTCAATGAAATAATTTATAAAGTTATCCACGGTGTATGCATCAATAATGCCAAGTAACACGCATTGTGAAGGTGGATTGGCAACAGCTTCCTTTAGAATCTCCCAAGTTTCTTAAAGATTACCTTGAGATTGTTCAATAAGATGGGAATAATATTCCCTTTTTCATGCTCTCATGAGGGATATAGTCCTATTTCTTAAAATTTTAAATTGGCCTAAATAGTAACCATTATGTTTATGTTGCCTCCATTTGTGGTACCAGAAATCTTTTGCTTCATTAATGCAAGGATCTCGTTCGTCATCCAGGGATGCAAAGGAGTCTTGTATGAGCGTATACAGTGAAAGCTCGTTAATTCGAACTTCAATAATTCGAATTTATGGATAATTCGAACTGTACGATTTGGTCCGGCCAAGTTCCACAGAAGTCTATGTATAAAAAAGTCCGTTAATTCGAATGCGAGAAAGTTCCCTCACGGATAATTCGAACTACGCTCGCCTGGCACGCAGCCAGAGAAACGCGCCTACTGCCTACACACAAGGCTGCCTTGCCTCCGGAACGGAGAGAACGGCGAGAGGAGGCAAAATCGGAAAAAAATCTAACCGGCGCAGGGTCAGCCAGAAGGCAGCGGCGGCTGCCGCCTCTCCGTTCTACGTAACCTCCGAGACTTCTTGCCCGTTGCAAATCTCGGAGGCTTTGCAAATCTTGTGCAGCTGCTAATGTTGTGCGGAGATGGCACGGCAAGCACCAAAACACAGCGAATCAAGTACGTCGCGCTGCGCTTGCAATCAAGAACCAACGAATCAGGGCCTTCGCCACCTTCACATGTTCAGCGTCTTTGTCTCGGCAGTCTTCATCGGTTGTGCACCTCTGTTTTCAGCTTAGGACGTATCGGACGTCGCGATTCATTGTGATGGTGTTAAGCCTCGGCTAACGTTCGTTTCGGTGGACATCGGTGGTGTGGCACAGTCGGACCCAGAGCTTCGACTTGAAGATGGCGTGTGCCCGCGGCACACACCATCACTTTCTGACACGGCAAATTTCTGACATGCCCTACAGCTTCCAAATCGCAGTGTACTGTTGCTCTCCTTCACTTTCGTTAGTTCGAACTTTCGTTAATTCGAACTGAAGCGGCTTCCCCTTGCGGTTCGAATTAACGAGCTTTTACTGTAGATACATTTGATTGGCTATCATCGACGGCACAGGAAAGAATGTGTATTACATTCTGAAATTCAGTGTTGATGTCATTATCGAATGCATTATCAAAGTCAATGGCAAAAATGTTATTCCGCAGTTAGATGTAATCTATATTGCGGATTTGCTCTTTTCTTATCCCTTAACGTTACACCTATTATTATTCTTTCCATAGCTCATTGCGTCATCCTCAACTTAAGTAGAACCCTTTTCGTAAGACACAGCTGTTATACACTTTTCGCTTGAGGGATAATGGCAACCTGCTGTTCATGATCTGAGAATGATTGCCAAATGCACCCCAGCCCATTCTTATTCTTCTGATTATTTCAGTTTCATGATCCGGATCCACGGTCACTATCTGCCCTAAGTAGATGTATTCCCTTACCACTTCCAGTGCCTCGCTACCTATCGTAAACTGCTGTTCTCTTCCGAGACTGGTAAACATTAGTTTCCTGCGGATTAATTTTTAGTCCCACCCTTCTGCTCTGCCTCTCCAGGTCAGTGAGCATGCATTGCAGTTGGTCCCCTGAGTTACTTACTAAGCAAGGCAATATCATCAGCGAAGCGCAAGTTACTAAGGTATTCTCCATTTACTCTTATCCCCAATTTTTCCCAATCCAGGGCTCTGAATACCTCCTGTAAACACGCTGTGAATAGCATTGGAGAGATCGTATCTCCCGGCCTGACGCCTTTCTTTATTGGGATTTTGTTGTTTCCTTTATGGAGGACTACGGTGGCTGTAGAGCCGCTACAGATATCTTCCAGTATTTTTGCATACGGCTCGTCTACACTCTGATTCCGTAATGCCTCCATGACTGCTGAGGTTTTGACTGAATCAAACGCTTTCTCGTAATCAATGAAGGCTATATATAAGGGTTGGTTATATTCCACACATTTCTCTATCACCTGATTGATAGTGTGAATATGAACTATTGTTGAGTAGCCTTTACAGAATCCTGCCTGGTCCTTTCATTGACAGAAGTCTAAGGTGTTCCTGATTCTATTTGTGATTATCTTAGTAAATAGTTTGTAGGCAACTGACATTAAGCTGATCGGTATATAATTTTTCAAGTCTTTGGCGTCCCCTTTCTTATGAATTAGGATTATGTTAGCGTTCCTCCAAGATTCCGGTACGCTCGAGGTCATGAGGCATTGCGTATACAGGGTGGCCAGTTTCTCTAGAACAATCTGCCCACCATCCTTCAACAAATCTGCTGTTACCTGATCCTCCCCAGCTGCCTTCCCCCTTGGCATAGCTCCCAAGGCTTTCTTTACTTCTTCCGGCTTTACCTGTGGGATTTCGAGCTCTTGTAGACTATTCCCTCTTCCATTATCGTCGTGGGTGCCACTGGTACTGTATGAATCCCTATAGAACTCCTCAGCCACTTGAACTAGCTCATCCATATTAGTAATGATATTGCCGGCTTTGTCTCTTAACACATACATCTGATTCTTGCCAATTCCTAGTTTCTTCTTCACTGCTTTTAGGCTTCCTCCGTTCGTGAGAGCATGTTCAATTCTATCCATATTATACTTCCTTATGTCAGCTGTCTTACGCTTGTTGATTAACTTCGAGAGTTCTGCGAGTTCTATTCTAGCTGTAGGGTTAGAGGCTTTCATACATTGGTGTTTCTTGATCAGATCTTTCGTCTCCTGTGATAGCTTACTGGTATCCTGTCTAAGGGAGTTACCGCCGACTTCTATTGCACACTCCTTAATGATGCCCACAAGATTCTCGTTCATTGCTTCAACACTAAGGTCCTCTTCCTGAGTTAAAGCCGAATACCTGCTCTGTAGCTTGATCTGGAATTCCTCTATTTTCCCTCTTACCGCCAACTCATTCATCGGCTTCTTATGTACCAGTTTCTTCCGTTCCCTCCTCAGGTCTAGGCTAATTTGAGTTCTTACCATCCTGTGGTCACTGCAGCGCACTTTACCGAGCACGTCCACATCTTGTATGATGCCAGGGTTAGCGCAGAGTATGAAGTCTATTTCATTTCTAGTCTCGCCGTTCGGGCTCCTCCACGTCCACTTTTGGCTATCTCGCTTGCAGAAGAAGGTATTCATTATCCGCATATTATTCTGTTCCGCAAACTCTACTAGTAACTCTCCCCTGCTATTCCTAGTGCCTATGCCATATTCCCCTACTGCCTTGTCTCCAGCCTGCTTCTTGCCTACCTTGGCATTGAAGTCGCCCATCAGTATAGTGTATTTCGTTTTCACTCTACCCATCGCCGATTCCAAGTCTTCATAGAAGCTTTCGACTTCCTGGTCATCATGACTGGATGTAGGGGCGTAGACCTGTACAACCTTCAAGTTGTACCTCTTATTAGGTTTCACAACAAGCCATGCCACCCTCTCGTTAATGCTATAGAATTCCTGTATGTTACCAGCTATATTCTTATTAATCAGGAATCCGACTTCTAGTTCTCGTCTCTCCGCTAAGCCCCGGTAGCACAGGACGTGCCCACATTTTAGCACTGTATATGCTTCTTTTGGCCTCGTAACTTCACTGAGCCCTATTATATCCAATTTACTGCCCTCTAATTCCTCCAGTAGCACTACTAGACTCGCCTTACTAGATAACATTCTAGCGTTAAACATTTCCATGTTCATATTCCAATGGCGGTCTGTCCGGTGCCAGGGATTCTTAGCACCCTCTGCTGCATCGCAGGTCTGACCGCCGCCATGGTCAGTTGCTTCGCAGCTGCTGGGGACTGAGCTCCGGGGTTTGATTGTTGTGTTCATATAGGAGGTTACCGTCAAGAGCAGATTGGGTGAGGGAACGAACTCAAGTTAATAACATCTTAGTTGAAATCAAGAAAAAGAAATGGGCATGGGCAGGACATGTAATGAGGAGAAAAGATAACCGATGGTCATTAAGGGTCACAGACTGGATTCCAAGGGACGGGAAGCGTAGCAGGGGGCGGCAGAAGGTTAGGTGCGCGGATGAGATTAAGAAGTTCGCAGGAGCGACATGGCCACAACTAGTACATGACCGGGGTAGTTAAAGTATGGGAGAGGCCTTTGCCCTGCAGTGGGCGTAACCAGGCTGATGATGATGATATTGCGGATCATTGTCAAACACGTCGCGCTCTTTTTCCTTACGCCATGAACAGAGACAAGAACAGGAAGGTGATCTGGTATTTGTTCATTGTACACACCAGCATTCATTTTCAATGCCGACGAATTAGTTAACCTCGTGGGAATGTTGATCAGGTTGCAAAAAATGAATGAAGTAGTTGTGTATAATTATTACGACTAGTGTTGTGTGTCAATGTTCACAACTCCAACAATTGCCACAGGGTCATTGTACTTTCTCGAAAGATTAAAGTATATTTGTTCTATTTTATCGAAAAAGAAAGCAATGTTAGAATTTAGCAGCTGATAAACAACACCGATTATACCAAAACAGCACAATCTGAGAAATAGAGCTTCCCATATCTGGGAAACTGCAATGCAGCGATAATAATCCAGTGAATGTGTAGCCGCTCTTCACAAAAAGTACCACGCCACCACCACATGAACATGAGTTACGTGGATGCGACAGTTACATCACCAGGAATGGCCACATTCTCTCCACTTTTTTAATGAAGTTTCCGTTGTGCTAGCACGTCGAACCTGTGCCCATCCTTTGATAAAAATGCAAGGAGGAAGTTGAAATCTTTTCTTATGCTGCGAATATTGCAGCAAAATGTACTTGTATCCTATCATATAGTAGCTGCTTGACTTGAGAGGTTGGGAATGCCATGGTTATGCTGAAAGGCAGACTTGAAGTCTCAGGAGTACCTACACTAACCTCACGTGGTCATCCTCACATGTGATGTAAATGACCTTCGAGTTCTCCAATTTTCTTGCCAAGATTTTTCTTTCTGAAACCCAGACAAATCTACAGTTTTGTTTTTTTCTCTATGGCTTTACTCAGGAATGCCTTATTCTCAAGGCACAAGCGTTTCGAAACCAAGCATTGTTGTGTTCGGCCTGCTCTTCTTTTCTTTTTTGCTGATTTTAGTACCTTGTTACACTCGAAACGCAAGGTAAATTTTACCCTGACATATTGTAACAACGTGGGATCGACGAGAATGCGGAGCACCACCACCACCAAGAAATGCACTTTATCAGTCATCAAAGAAAATCGTCTTCTTCGTCTCCACATTTAGCCTAAGAACCTGCACTACTTCAACCTTGTTCCCACTGGCACATACCCGTGGCAATATAGTTGTCCCAAATATAGCTGTGTCATTTGCTCCGCCTTTAGAAAAGATCATCGTCTCGATGATAGAGGCTTGGAAAGCAGCGATAAAAAGCGGCGCAGTCTTGTCAGTCTTTATAGTACGGCTTCATATGAAGCACATGAATGACCTCAGGTAAATGCCGTCGGCGCTTTGAACAGTGAGAGCTGTCTGGAACGACCTCGTAGTTGTCACTCATGCGTCAGAGAACTATGTAGGGCCCGAAGTATTTGCACAGGAGCTTTTCAGAGAGCTCATGCTAACAACTAGGTGTTCAGACCCACACTTTGTTGCCGATGTTGTATGTTACGGGTCTGTTCCAAAGATTGTAGCTGCTGACATCACAGTCCTGTTGTTCGTGGATTCGCAGACGTGCAAGCTGCCTCTGCTCGTTGTGTGGTCTCTTCAGTAGCCGTCTCATAGTCATCAAATTCATGAGGGAGAAGTGCGTCTAATGTTGTCACAACCTCACAGCCATAGAGTTTCATATTAGTGTAACTAGAGGGAAATCTGGCACTGTGATCATTCAACCATCATGGGAATGATAGGAAGTACAGGCTACGGATTGGCATTCTGTTGACTGGCGAACTAGTCTACAAGTTTTGGTTTAGCTCCAAGCGCAATTGCCATAACCTGCAGTGGGACAGTGCAGCAGAAAGCTCTCTGGCTTTGTTCTGTTGCTTGAAGTGGCGATGGCGCACTGGGCCAGCGGCTGGAACAATGTTTGTGTCGTGGTGTGGTGTCGAAGCCCTGACAACAAAGTGACAGCATCGCAAACATTGAAAAAACATGTTTTGACCGTTTGGACCTTGGTTTGTTGTGTGTTAGGTTGGCGCTGTAGTGTTACGTGCTTTATGAAACTTAAGAATAGGAAAAAGAAGGCACTACTGATACAAGACATAGACAGTTGTACTTCTAGTGGCTTGACAATTAAATTTTATTGAGGGCTTCATTATGAATTGCTCGTTTATGTGCTCATTGAAATGCATGTTTTAGGACTTCGAGAACACGAACTTACTTGTGGTAGGAAAGGCCGCTGCTTCCTGGCTGTAGTCTGGTGTCGCAAAATGGGTAAACGCTTCGGAAGCGGTACGTCAACATAAAATAAATGAAGCATACTCGTAGGAGGCCCGAAGCATCCCTGCTAGCAGTGCAGCAGATGTGCTTAAAAGAACTTGAAGATGTTCAGCAATCATGACTGCCGACGCAGCCTTTCGAAAGAGCGAGAGAGTGCACAATTAAGTGCCTGTCTGAGAGAAAAGTCTCACGTTCGCAGTGAGCAGGCGTCGTAGCAGACGACGCTTGTAGCATTCCTCTCAAGGGCGCAGCACTTTCTCACAATACAAAATTTTTATTCCTATAAATACTTGATGAGTATTTTTATATGAGTACATGCACGGTTGTTATTGCTGTTGTAAAAATAAATAATTATTCTCTGGCGCTAAATCGGGAACACAATTGCACAAAAATGCACACCCTGGTGTGTGCTGGTGTAAACCATAGTAAATCGTGCTTCAGTCTCAGAGTCATACAAAGTTTATGTAATGTGTTGAGCATTATATAAAACACTGCAGAAATAAAGTTCAATTTTACGCAATATTTGAGTATAGCTCTGTTTACTGCGTCTTAATCAAACAAAGCTGACCTAAAGATCGAAGTCAATCCGAAGCCTGTACTTCCCATCATTCCCATGTAGGTTGAGGCATACTCAGGGAAGCCCCCGTAGACACTAGCGCCACATTTCCCTCCAGGGTATTTATTTGGAAACTCTATGCTCACAGCCATATACGAGACTGAAGAGCGTTTTGCAAGCGCCTGGTGTCAGGCCGCAATACCAGTCAGCCCGTAGCGGCACCCATGGCCCACGGCCACCCGGCTCCCAGAGCCGCGACTTCATCAGAGTCAAAGAGACAGAAGAAGCTATTTGCATAAGAAATTCGGACCACCCACAAGGCTTCCATACTCACTCGCTTCAGGCTTGCCAATGCTCCGCGGGCGCTAAGCCTCGCTCTTCTAGGATGTAGACCACGTGGCTTTCGTACCAACAAATGTCATTAAAAAAAACTGTTGCGAAAAGGCTTAGCATGTTGACAAGTTCAAACACACTAGAGCCATCGTCACCTCGCTCAAGAAAGCACGCCGCCGACGCTAGCAATCAAAATCCACGCGAGCCCTACGCTTCAGTTCAAAAAAAGGTCTCGAACAAAGCAAAACTGTTATATCGTCCGATGCCCCAAGAGGTCCATGTTTGGTAGCCAGATGTGGGGTTTTCACTCGTGCTCTTGGGACAAAGGAACGACAACACAGTAGTGCAAACAATCACAAGGGCATTTATTGCACCTTTCATAGACCTGCCAGCCGAGTTGCTATCCACAAAACATGACGATGGGCGCGCGACAAATCTGGGAAGTCCAACTTACTGCAACCGTATAACGAGCGAATATGTTCGCCCCATGCTGGACACCAACGCCCGGTCGTTCGCACGTTTGAACGAGGTTTTGTGAGACGGTCTCACAGAAGCACGGATCAGCACACACACAGAACGTCCGCGCCGCTTGCAGACTTCCAACCGAAGAGGAAGAGCCTTCTCCTTTTTGCGCCCGAGTAACCCCGCTGTTAGGTGGCATTAGCACAGCCACACTCGCGCCATCTCTCGCGAAGCGCTTCAACCACACCGACTGCCGCGGGCATCAAGCCTCGCGGCGAAGCCGGATTACAGGAGACGGGAGCTATAGGGGAAAACAATATATCAGAGGGCGCGTGAGATTCGCGCATTCCCACAAGTGACATTTTAGGCTAAGCGTTGCTGAACGGGAAAACAGAGCACACACACAAAGAAAAATTGGTGACAGAATAAGAGCACGTTTTTTGAAGAGGTAGATTAAAAAGAAAAAAAAGCCTTCTAAAATGGGATTGTTTTACGTTGTGCTATGAATAAAAATCTATTTTTGCTCAACAAAAAATGAAACGATTTTTTATTATAAGAGTTGCGAGTCAATGCCGGCCAAGACGAATGCCTAACCAATCCAGAACTGGTGGCATGTGACAAGGCAGCATTTGATCCTGATAGAACAGAATATGAGCGAGTTCGGTTCTGATTTTGTTAAAAGCTGTTTAACAACTAGAATGAACTTCTGTTTATATGCATTACATTTTGTACCATTGAAACCGCTGGCAGAGAGGCTACACACTCAGCCAGTAAAGTGTGTTCCGTGTATGCACTCCAACCGGAGTGCACTCTTCTGCAAGTGGCACTCCAATTGCGATGTTTAGATTTGGCAATGTGCACTTAACTTGCCCGCTTGACAGGGGTATTATATCAACTACACATAACTTTACACCCTGCTTTAATTTTGGGAGACAATCCGTTGGTGCCGCTGACTGACATGTTAAGACATTTGTTAAGGCATTAAATAGCGCATAAATTTAACTATCATCTTCAACATGCTCTCGTGGCCTCGCTCCTCATGGGCACTACTTCATCTTTACTTTGTGAATGCTTCACCGGGAAGAGCAGTTCGTCGACTTACACAGCGGAATTGCATTGGCATTGCAGTGCTAACTCCCCCACAGGTGTCTGCATCGGCAGGCATTTGGTGTGTTGCGACACCATGGACCTTAGCACATGAATGTTGGCCCCTCTCGCATTTAACCGTGCATGGCTTGGCTGCGGGGGAAAAGGGATCCTAGGGGTTGAGCCAATGCTGAGTGCTTAGATCTTTTAAGCCCCTCGGTTGAGGCAACACACCCCTTTGGCCTTGGCTTCTCGTAGACAGCACCCCTGGACTGACCCACCCAGGGGAAATCGGTAGTTGCCTTTTACTATCCTCCTCTCCAACCATTGTCTTTCACTTTCAGTCTTTCCTTTTTTTTCCATTTCTTTTTGCTTCCGATCTTCCGGGCAGCAGGGGTTAACCTTGTGTGAGTAGCCAACCTAGGTTATGTCATATTCGGTTATAGCGGTAAAGTACAGCTGGCATTTGCAGGGGCCGTTGTATTTACAGGCTCTGCAGTGTCCCCGTGTAGGGCTCTATGGTTGGTGGCTGGCGTTACTGCCGAAAAGTACATGTTCACCATGGCTAGTTTTTCCCCCTCACTCCCTTATCGCCCTCAGAAAAGACTCCACACCGAAGTCTTCCAGTGTTTTTTGTCGTCAAAAAGCGATCTTTCACCAATTCCATATCAATCACTCTGAAAAACCAGTCAAATAAGTACGAGCAATCTCGCCTTGAGAGTGGCAGGTGATAAAATGTGGTACGTCATTTCTAGAAGTTACAAAAGCACACTCCAGAGCTAGAAATCCGAATGCACTTCCTTGAAATTAAAATGAAGTACCCTTGCTCTGAATTCTACACCAACACATCAAAGTCACTTGCTGGCATATTTTATGTGGCTGTTGGTCTCTTTTTCTCTGAATCTGATATGTTGCACCCCAAACAAGCATCTTTACTGCAGAAGCTTATGCAGTATTGTCTGCAGTAAAACACAAAGAAATTAGAACTGCTGAACGCAGTGATATTCAGACTCATTAGTGTTGTAAAAGAGTTAATGTCATTGCAAAAGCAGAAAAATCCTATTTTATTTAGGTCTATTTACTCTTGTGCAATATTTATTCATCTCTTAGGCATGTGATAATATGCTGAGTTCCTGAGCATGGAGGAACTGACAGCAATGTGTTTGCCAGTGAAACCACCAGATCAGTAGCAATAAAAGATACTAATTCCTCTATAGATATGCCTGCGGTACACTTGAAACACCTTTCCTACCAAAACACCTTAGCAACTATTGGCAATATTATGGGACACTGAAACATCTAATAAGCTGCATGTTATTGAACCCCAGTTGGGAAATTGGCCACCCATTTAAAAAGTAGGACGAACCGAGGTCATTATCTGTCAACTTTGAATTGGCCATATGTTTGACACACACTCATACTTGATGACTAGTGATGAGCCAACTGTCTGTGCTACATGTAGCACGGCGTCGACTGTGCTCCATGTTTTGCTGGAATGTCGTGAATTAAAGGCTTACAGAAAAGACATTTTCGTTCACCACACCATCAACAAGTTCTACATCCAGCAGTATACCTAGGCAACGACCCGCTCTTTGACAGTAAACTAGTCTCGGCTTTTTTAAAATATGTTTGGGTACTACATGTTGTATACCCATGCGATCAGTAGCACAGCCTCTTATCAGAAGCCGCTGCTGCGATAATAGTATTTGGAGTGAATGCTTCTCGGCCCTTGCACTCAAAGACCCGGGTGAGGTGTCAGTGCTACTTGCATATGCTTACAGTTTTACCTATTGATCACTTCGCCACATATATTTTATGGCCATAGCACATTCACCTGTCCTTGTCATGTTTTAGTACATAAATTTTATGCATTTATATAGCCATTGATTTTAGGCCACTTTACAGCCATGTTACATCCTTGACTTCAGGGACCATTGTTGAATCATTGCATTGCCTGTTTGGCACTGTTTGGCCAGAATGGCCCTTGCACCATAAAATTCCAATAATCAACCAATCAGCGCTAATTTGCACTTTCATTCGTCCGTGCATTTGGTGACTTCATTTAATAGTGTACCAATTCACAATTACTCTTTTTGAGGTGACTCTGACATCACTTACTTGGCAATATCACAAGCATCCATCGCTAACAAGATCGCTGCAATGTGTGCAGGCATTGCACCATGCGAAGTTGTTTAAGGTATGTCTCCAGCAGAGACATGTGCCTATTATTGAGGTACAGAAATGGTAATGCTGCAAGGGTAGAATTACAAAATAAGGATCAAGACATCGCATTCATCAGCAAAAGAAAACGGCCTCTTGACTCGAGCTCCACTTCGTATAACTGGGCTTCGTTGTGTTCGTCTGCGGGACGCATCTCGCATGTATGCGCACTGGATTGTCTCAAACTCCTGTAATATCGTGTACATGTCCGTTCGTATAAAGGCCTGTGCCTTTCCTGCAGCTGTTACTGCTTAAGTAGTCGTTTGGCACCCGAACAAAGGTGAAATCGCAGTTGCAAATTTCGTACATCCTCGCTGCAAAGTGTTGTCGTCTGATGCTGCATCCCAGGCTTACTTTTCAAAGCACCCGCAAAGTTGCTATCAGTGACTTTTCAAGAGCCTTTGACAAGGTGTCCCACCAAATGTTACCTTTTAAATTAATAACTAATAATTGTTCCTCACACCCCTGTGCAGTTAAATCTGGCGTTGCTCAAAGATCAGTACTAGGTCTTGTTACGTCTCAACACTGCAAAGACGCTAATTGGACGTTTGCCACGCGTCAAACACTGCCCCTCCTATCCATACGTCAACGCAGTGGGGACACCAACTGTTGAAGGGCCCCATGATGACAAACTGAGAGCCGCAGTTAATTAGGTGTTGGCGACAAATCGCACCACCACCCCTCCTATCCAGACGTCAACGCAGCATGGACACAGACTTTTGTTGAAGGTCCCACAAAAGGCACTCACCCCACCATTATCTGGAAGTCTAAACAAAGGACAAAAAGGGGGGGGGGGGACGACGAACTGGGTGTCGCCGGTTGCTTTCTTGCCAGATTCCAAGCCAGTCTCTTCGGAGGTGGAGTTAGTGCATGGTATCGTGGTAGGCGTGGTATCGCAATGGAGTCAACGATTATGATTTGCTGTTGGACAGTCTTCAGATTTCCTAGTCAAGATGGTATGAAAGGCAGAGACTTTTCGAGCAGTGCGTACAGAGGGTCCTGATGTGAACTGAGACGTTTAACTTGAACCTGGCTAGAGTGGGCTTCCATAACTGGAGCCATGTAACTAAGCTAAATAAACCGTTTTTCCTTAATGTCATGGTGGATTCCATGCCCTGAATGCCACCCTAGCCGTAACAAACTGGTGGCAGCAGTGAGATCTGGGATCGGTGGACTAGTGTACGTGGCTCTGCGAGACACAAACTTCGAAGATCGAGGGAAACTACGGATGGAAGAGCGACTCCTGCAGATCCGTGATCAGCAGACCTCCTTCGGGGCTCAGGGAGGCTCAACCGTCGCAGTAACGGCGTAGAGTCTTGGGTGACTCGAGGAATCTGGAAGGAAGAGAACAAGAAGGCAGTTCCACCATCTGGGATCGGCGGACCTGGGAACGTGGCTCTGGGAGACACGACCTTCGCAAGCTCAACATTGGGCGACTGCTTGAGTGGCTACGTTTTGCCGGACAATAAGGACAGGGTTCTATCGGGCAATTAGCTGTAGTTGACCGCCACCGGGTGTGTGATCAATACAGAGGAAGTTGTAGTCAGATCTCGAAAAGCATGGGTATTACAGTGTTAACGAGGAGCTGTTGCTCTTGGCAGCAGAGCTTGGCATGGATATTAACCATAGGTTGAGGAAGCCAGTAATTCGTACTGCGATTGACGAAGTGGGTTTCGATGGGGACGACTCACAGATCCCTGGGAAAGATATGTCGCAAAAAGGAAGAGAAGGAACATGAGAAGAAAGAGTGGAAGAGAAAGAGCCCGGGAGGGCAGAAGGAGCGGAAAAGAAGGAGCACGAGAGCGAAGAAAGGGATGAAGACAAGGAATACGAGACAAAAGAGAAGGAATGGCAGGAAGAGAAGAGGCAGATGAACATTGAGCTCACAAAACTAAGACTAGAGCGACCGAGGTTAATGCGGAGTGCTGATACAGCGCCTCCACAAATGCAAAGCGTAGAAATGGTGAGTTCGCTTCAGCCGTACGAAACAGGTGATGGCATCAGTCTCTTCCTGATTAATTTTTAACGGATTTGTGAGAGATGATCATTTCACCAGGGCCAGAGCGGTTGTTTGAGTTGATAGGTCGCGCAGGTCGTAGTATGACTGAGCACAGCCGAGGCAGGCAAGTACAGTTGAGTGAAGGTGGGTTTGTTCGTTAAATACAAGCTCTCTGCAGAGGAATTTCGGTAGGAACCGATTTCCCCAACCGAAATTCAGGCAGAATGTCTGGCGCTGTATTACGACGTGGAACGAAGTGCAAAGGAAGAGGAGGAAACCACATGTTCGGGAGGTGTTGTTAAGCCGGAGGAGGAAATCGGAAGTCGGAGAGAAGACGCTGTGTTGCAATGCGGAACACAGTGCAGAGAAGGAGGTTGAAAGTAGCTAGCTCGGGAGACGTAGTTCAGGCAGAAGAAGAAATCTTTCCGATTTTGCCTCCCAGAATTCAGGAAGAGAGTCAGGCGCTGAATTACGATTAACTCAGTGGGAAGGAAGAGGATGAAACGGCTAGTTCGGGAGGCATATTAAAGTCGGAGGAGGAAATCTTTCTGATGTCCCCGACAAAAATTAAAGAAGTTGGTAAGGCCGAGAAGCCACCAGCGAAAAGAAAAGAAAGGCACTCAGAACAGAACACCAAAAACAGGGCCAAGGGAAAGAGGTGTCACAAATTCAGAAGAGTGGCAGAGAAGACAACGCGGCCGAGTAAATCTAAAGCCACTAAACTCTGTGGGGAGTGCAGAGAAAGGTTTAGAAAGGCGCATCCGAGTCTTCCAACGAGGTTGAAAAGAAAGCAATGTTTGGCACGGAGGAGGACAAAGGCCAGGGGCAGTTATGTTCCCCCTCCTTTAGTTAATTTGAAGGTGTACCCTGTATGACACGAGAGAACGCAGTGGTTAGGCGATGTGACATAGTAGGTGGACTGTACGAAAGGTATCGGGGCCGTGCAGCAAGGGGAGTGACATACGTGCCCTTTGTATTCCCGGGCTGACAAGTTCGACTGGAGCTTTCAGACAGCACCCACCTCGAGTACGGTTCAAAGAGACAGTTTTGGAACGCATAAAGTTTAGAATCTTTGTTTTTTCAATATGTCGTTTTTTTTAACAGATAGGCTTAATTTTTTTTTAGGTACGCCTGCACCATCAAGTCTTGATTATTTGTTAGAAACCTGTAGAGCATGCTTGAGTAACAGTTCACTTTTCATGAGTGGTCACAACATTTTTTTTTTCTTTGGAAGAAAGACTTGTTATTTAGCAGAACCGCTGCTAACCGCACGATTGAAAAAGTTAATACTGTCCCTTAGAGGCGTGCCATACTCAAGACAAAGAAGCAAAGCGTTGGTATGTGTCGCACTTGTATTCATCAGACAGCACCGTTTTAGTATCACTTAGAGCGTGCAGGATAGAAATGAAAAAATAAGCTTGAATCTTCGTGGTAATTTCAAACAGGTAATTTACGCAACATTTCTTGGTTTTTGCATTAGTGCGGGTCCTTCGCAGACAAGAGAGAGACGGTGTTAGTGCTCAGGTCGCATGGAAGTTGTAGCCGAGCTAGTTGTAAAATGTGGACTGCTCGAGAAGGAAACTTTGTCTTCACACCCTGTACTTGTCTCGTCAGACCTCGGCAGAGAATGCATTCTCTGGTGTGATGCCAGCAACTGTGGTAGAGGTGTTATCCTTGCCCAAATTAACGAAAGCGGTGAAGCGCACCCTGTGCTGTACTTCCGTCAAAAACTGACACCGCGAGAAGAGGCATTAATTACCTTGGAGAAAGTGTTTTGCATGGAATGTGCAATTCAAAAGCTAGGATGCAATATTCAAAGCACTAAATTCACAGTCGAGAGCGACCATGGCCCTCTTGCATGACTGAAGCAAATGATGGAAAGGAACGGGAGATGGATGAGATGGTCGCATTTGGCCGGATTAAGAATCCAGACAGTCTGAGCTGGGGATCTCAAGCAATGAACTCAAGAGTAAACTTTTTGAGAATGTGTTTTATGCATATTGCTAGTGATGTTATTGAGTTAAGCAACCTATTTCTGCCTTGTTGAGTGCTGACCACGACTAGAAAAGAGAGACAGAGAGAGGGGTAAAACATTGTAAGTGATACGGGGATCATAGTGTCTGGCAGGCATGCCACTCGGGCGTGCCGACAAGTGTGCATGTGTGTGCCTGTGTATTCCCAGGGAGGTGGACACAATGAAGTGAGGGCTGGGCCCTCGAGCTGCCATGTGACATGACCCATCACTACTAAAATGGTCCCCGAGGCCACAACTGAACATCGGTGCTTTGGGCAACCTGAAATCTGGTCACCCTCATGTCGAATGTCTTGACAGCGGAGGTGTTTTTACGTCTTAGCACCACAGAGGCGTTAATTGGACGTTTGCCACGTGTCAAACCAACCATCACCTCTCCTATCCAGACGTCAGTGCAGCATGGACACCGACTGTTGAAGGTGAAAGGCGCTCACCTCACCATTATCTGGAAGCCTGAGCAAAGGACGAAAAGGAGGGGGACAACGATGACGAACTGAGTGTTGTAGGTTTATTTCTTGCCACAGATTCGAAAGCAGCCTCTTTGGAGGCGGAGTCACTTCGGGTTATTGCAAGCATGGGCGTGGTATCGCAACGGAGTCAATGATTATGATTTCCTGTTGGACAGTCTTCAGATTCCATGGTCGACTTGCTTAGGGAAGACGACAGTATTAAATGTGGGGACTTTTCGAGCAGTGGGAGAAAGAAGGTCCTGATGTGAACTGAGATGTTTAACTTGCTCTTGCCTGGAGTGGGCTTCAATAACTGGAGCCGTTTAACTAAGCTGAATACATCTCCTTTCCTTCATTTTCTACAACCTCACCTAGCAGTCGATGGGCATGGTAGATTCCATGCCCCGAATGCCACCCTAGCCACAACAGTCTGTTACTTTTTAAAGTGCAGCTATTAAACCTGTCTCTCATGATACGATTTTCATCGCACCGGAAGTGCAATTTCGGTCGCGTGCACAGAAATAGCAATCACAGGTCAGATTCAAGTATGTGATTTTTATGTGTTTGTTGACACACTATGTTTCTAATCAAGTGATGCCCTATTTATCTTCACATTGGCTTTGGGTGTAGGCCTGCCGAGTGGCTGTGGTGTTGCACTACTAAACCCAAGGGCACGGAATCAAATTCTGGCTGTGGCGATCACCTTTTGACGGGGCTGAAATGCAACAACGCCCATTTACCGTGCATTGAGTGCACATTAAAGAACCCCAGGTGGTCAAAATTAATCCGGAGTCCCTCACTATGGCAGGTCTCTTAATCAAATCGTGGTTTTAGCACAGAAAACCCAGACTTAGATTAGGCTTTAGGTGCTGACAGTATGTACGTTTGCGTGTCTTTCCTGTTATTTACACGTGCTGCAAGTTGTAAATTCTACGAGGTGCCCCTCACGAGAAGACATGGCCTTCAGATGTCATCTTAATTTTCAGATTTATTGCATACATGCTACTTGCAATATACGAAAGCGCCACAGTCGTAGCCCGGCACGCTTTTATAGAGAGAGCATTTTAAAGAATGTGCAATTATGGTCAAATGCTGTGTCGAGGGGAAATGACATTACAGCATACTATCCGACATTTCAACGCTGCACGGTACACGCGACCATTTAGTTGCGGGCTGTTGGTTTCAGCTTTCACGTGTGTTTTTTCCTATGAATTATCTTATTTCATGGTTCTGTTACTTCCTCTGCGAGACGCGACTACTTATCAAGCTCACTAGGTGAACGTGTAAACTATATATCATAATGAATTTTCCACAACACAGTGGTGGAACAGCTGTGCCAATTGTACCATCCTGCGCCGATACGGCATTTTAGTGAAAAATTTAATTGAGCCTGCACCAAAGTATGCATGAGAGTGAAACTCTCCATCTGTCAATACTTCACAGCTAGAAAAGCTGAAATCAAAACCAACAGCATACTATCATCTTCAACATCACAGAAGGAAGCAGAGGCCCGTATGGGAAGAAGAGAAGAAAGCAGAGAACCGTACGACCCGTCGTTAACTCATTTTTCTCTGAGGGCATACAATGTAGTGCTGCTGTACTGTCTTCCTGGCGCTTAATTTCGGTGTTGATTGAATTCGTGTGGTACTGCTTAGTTTGCCGAAGGAGGATGTGACATTCAGGATTAAAAGTAAGCCTCAAAACCTTTGTGGCCCCTGTTCGACAACTCCCTAATGTGCAGGCATGACATCAGTATATTGCATGATTTCATGTGCAGTGCAGGCATGCGTACTCTATCAGTCTTGTGGTGAGCTTTTGCTCACAAGCCACGACTGTTGCACTGTGTTGCATCCTGGGTAAATAAACATGTGCTTATTGGCGATTTGTCTGTGGTGCCTTCTCTGTGCCATATCAACGAACCTGGCTATAGCACCCTTGGTGCATCGCGGTGTGGAAGGAGCATCGCGTCTTTTGCTGAATGTGCTTGCAGGGTAACCCTCACACAAACCCGTCTCCATAACATATAGACTATATCAGTCAAAATTCGCTAGTTATGTAGTAAGTATATGTGCATTAAACCGTGCGTCAGAAGCGCTTGCTGATGCGCCAAATAGACTTTTTGCCTGCGCCAGGACCTGCACCGAAAGGTGAAATGGCCGTTCCACCACTGCAATAGCATATTTCACCCTTTGACAAAGAATAAACACCATCATCAATTTGCTGTCAAAGCATGAATCTGCGATAAGCATCATTTAAACACTATTATCTTTTCTGATGTACCATTTCTTTCTTGCACTGAATACAATAAATCTCCAATGTATTGCAGACTTTGTAACCTTACTACACCTGTATCAACCTTCACTTTAAAAGGTAACTGCACATTGCACTTACTTCAGTGCATTGAAACTCTTTTGCTTATGCTGATCATTAGATATTGCATTATTCTTAGAAACTGCTTCACCATCAACATCCCTTCCTTTCTTTGCTTCTCTCTCTCTCTACCTCCTGTGAAACACATAAAACATGAAACACATAAAGAGTATACAACACATTAAATGAAAGCAAATCAAAATCGTGCAGTGAAGTCAGTCAGTTGCGTCTCTTCCAGCGAATGACAGCATCTTTATAAGTGCGGATGGTTCTTGCACATCCACAGCTAATAAAGCGTGCAGACGTATCACGAGGCTTAGGCCATGCTCAACGTGACAGAGGCAAAGTTGCTAATGAGTTTGTTTTGCAATAACATGTATTAGTGCATAAACTCGTAACCATGTCCCGTCATTACTGCCCCTATAAGTACCATGCAACTTTTAGGGTATACAAAGACAGCATGAAATTTGCATATCTGAATTTTCCTTTCATTAGATTCTGAGATGCAGTTGCTTACTGTTTTATTCCATGGTGTGGTTTAATGGCATGGGGGTGTGTAGTATAGTGTCGCCCCCTGTCAGATCTGTGTCATCGTACATGTATGTTTTGTAGTTGTTTAGCTAGATGGCGCACCCCCCTTCTGTCATGTGACGAGCTTGCCTGCTGCTGCCGACACAACATCTTTTGGCGACGAGGATGGGATGCCATGAAGATTGCCGACATCTTCCGAGAAGCCGCCGAGACGACCGACTTCTTCCGAGAAGCCGCCGAGACGGCCGACTTCTTCCGAGAAGCCGCCGAGAGGGCCGACATTTTCCGCGGGGCTCCTCCGGGACCCGCAATGAAGCACAGCATGCGAAAAAGGACCCTAATTTCGACCGTAGTTCATGCGACCGGTGTGGCAGCACGAAGCATATTGCAACGTACAGGAATTGCCCCGCAAGGAACCGGCGGTGCAATGCCTGCCACACGTTGGGCCATTTTGCATCAGTATGCCGAAAAACCCGTACTGTTCAACACGTCTCTTCCGCAGAGACGCTGTCTTCAACTTCCGCAGGGCAGCCGTCCGCGTCTGTCTTGACGGTAAGCGCTTTGAAAACTAAAAAAGATTTGGAAGTTCCAGTCGTAGTGAACGGAGTCTCCATGCGACTGCCGGTGGATACGGGAGCGTCTGTCTCATTGATGACGGCCGAAGATTTTGGAAAGCACTTTGGTCGACAGCACAGACTGTCACAAACAGTGGACTTGAAAAATTTCTCCAAGCAACGCATCGACATTCAAGGCCTATTTCAAGCCACTGTCCAGTTTTTCCAAAGGTCATGCTCCATCACGTTCCACGTAACGACTACAGTAACATCACTGCTGGGTTTAGACGCCATCCAACGCTTGGGCATACAGATCGACGGTACGTCGCTGACATGTCGTCTACCATCGCTTCCTTCAGTACAGAGCCCCACAGGTGTGCCTCCGGGTTTTGATCACCTTTACAGTGACGAGTTGGGCCTCGTCAACAACTTTGTGCACCGAATTCATCGGCAACAAGATGCGAAACCAGTATCTTCAAAGTTGCGCCGACTACCCCTGGCCCTCCGTGACCAGGTCACACATGAATTGCGACGTCTCGAGGACTGCGACGTCATCGAGCGCGTCGAGGCTACTGAGTGGGTGTCTCCACTCGTGGTGGTGCGCAAGAAGGATGGAACCATGCGGCTCTGTGTAGATCTACGGGAACAGGACAGTCTTGTGTCTCAAGTTCAAGAAAGGGTCTTCGTTCCGGTTTTCATCGGGAGCAGTTAGCTCCGTGTCTCCCTTACTGCGCCGGCGCTAGCCGCGCGTTCGCCCGTCGGGGCCCCCCGCTTGCCTGCCGCTGCCGACACAACAGGGTGCAGACCCCAAAATTGTGCTCAACCTACCTCGCATGGAGTCGGCCAAAATTCTACTCAGCCGAGCTTGCTTAATTCACTTTTTAATTAATTTCTTTATGGCATACATTGCAATTTACAAATTGTAGCTGGTGAGCTTGCAAGACGTGTCCACTTGAAATGAATTTCCAGGATGACACCAGTTTCAAAATATTTGCCAAAATGTGGAACAAAATACATGGGCGTTCCAGTTACTTTTGTGTTTCAATGCATAAAAGAGCGTTTTGTTAAAGTAAGTGGAACAACAATGCAGTTTTACGGCAAGTTTGAGGGTGCATATGTCCAAAGTGGTGTCATTCTAGACATTTGTTCCAAGTGGATATGCCTCGCAAAATCACTGTCTACAATTCATAAATTGCAATGTATTCAGTAAAGTAATTAATTCAAAAGATAATTAGTGGATTTTTGTTAATTAGTTGAATATGGATTTCAATTTCTCATGCAAGCAAAGTCTACCTCTCTGAATAATCCAGCTCAAGGAGTAGAATTATGTTATTTTCAACATGCTATTAGAGCGCAGCTCTTTGGCGTCCGTTCCTGGGTTTCGCGTCGTCGTCGGCGTTGTCGTCGGCCTCGTAACCAGCTCCGCCCCCCTTTCATCCCCCCAGCGCTAGCAGCGACCGACTGATACCGCTGGATGCCGCTGACGCCGCTAGAGAGTCAAGATAACGTGACTGCATAGAACACCGTCGCCGCCATGCAGAAAGAGGAGGAAAGGGTCCCCCCCCCCCTGTTCTTGTGTGGCGGATAGGGTGCTCTTCAGTTGCCGACGCGCCGGTTATTTCACATAGGCCCCGGCACGTCGACGAATACGTGACCATCTTCCCACGGCTAGACCTGGTTCTTAGCGCTGCGGAAGCGAGGGTATCATATTGTTTGTGTCGGCATCAGCGGCGTTGTCCCTGAAACCAACTCCGCAGCTGGGGTTGACTCACTATCGGCGTCAGCGGCATCAGTCAGTCGCTGCTATCTCTTCCCTCCTCCCTTTATCGTGTTGTCCGCTTGCTGCGCGCGCTTCTGCCCCCATTGTTTGCCGCTGGGTGTACACGCCGCCCCCCTCCCCCCTCTTCCTGCGAGTCTCCGGTTGTCAAAGCGCCGGCTCGAACTTAATTCCTTTCTTCGCTCCTCCTCCAATGCAACCCCTGTGCGGTGGCAATCAGAGAGCCAGATCGGTGGCGGCGGATCTGTATATGTGCACCGCCCGAGCCGAAATTGCCGCTGCCGTTCGCGCTGTGCGGTGGCAATCAGAGAGCCAGATCGGTGGCGGTGGATCTGTATATGTGCACCGCCCGAGCCGAAATTGCCGCTGCCGTTCGCCACTGCGAAATTATCTGCCAGTTCTTTCTGAGCCATGAGCGAGACGACCGATGGAAGTCCTCCGTCTGCTGCTGCTGCTGCTGCTGCTAAACGAGCTGCCAGAGCAGAGGCCCAGCGCCGTCGCCGTCAGAATCCAGAGGTGCGTGCCGCCGAAGCAGAAGCTTACCGTCGCCGCCGTCGAGATGATCCAGGAGTACGCGTCGCCGAAGCAGAGGCTAAGCGCCGCCGCCGAGAAGACCCTGCCGTTCGCGCCGCCGAAGCGGAGGCTCATCGCCGCCGTCGAGAGCAACCAGCAGTAAGCGAGGCTGAAGCAGAAGCTCATCGCCGCCGCCGAGAAGACCCTGCAGTTCGCGCCGCCGAAGCGGAGGCTCATCGCCGCCGTCGAGAGCAACCAGCAGTAAGCGAGGCTGAAGCAGAAGCTCATCGCCGCCGCCGAGAAGACCCTGCCGTTCGCACCGCCGAAGCGGAGGCTCATCGCCGCCGTCGAGAGCAACCAGCAGTAAGCGAGGCTGAAGCAGAAGCTCATCGCCGTCGCAGAGAAGACTCTACCGTTCGCGCGGCCGAGGCCAAACGCAAACAAAGGCTCGCAAACAGTCAGGGTGCAACAAATGCTAGGTGAAACAGCTTATTTGCTGCGCTCAAATTTCGCATTAGGAAGTAACGTAATCGTCGGTAATGTTTTTTTTTAAACTTTCGTAAAACTTAAAAATTATCACCGTGTGTGTGTGTTTGTGTGTGTTTGTTTGTTTGTGTTTGTGTGTGTATTTCATTTTAATACCTTAAAGACCCACGAGGGGTATTACATAAGGGGTGGGTACATATATTTTGGTCAGCAAGTGTTAACACAACGAAACATGACTGGTAACATTATTGGCAAAGTTGGATGAGCATGTGATATATATATATATATTATGTGAAAAGGCGCTTGCTGTGGGTAGGCATTAAAAACAGTGCATGCTATTCACCTTTTGCTCCCCCCCCCCTCTTTGTCATCATGTAGTGTCCAGAAAATTTTTACAAATTTTAAAGTTCACAGTTGGCAGGTATAATCGTACCATTAGGCTCGTGTAGGGCCACACCCCCAACTTGGCTGCCCAAAGTTTGAAAGAAAAAGTTTCCCACGGTGAAGCACTCGCATTTGATGCTCCGATGCAGCGCTTGTGCATCGGCGAATTTTTGTGTGCCGCTATTAGATCACTAGATCTACGGTGTGCGCAAGTCATTCGCTGCTCCACAGTTCAGTCCCATGCAAAGGCCGTGAAATTTGTGAAAGGGCCGTGAAAAAAAAATTGTGAAAAGAAGTTCAGCCCTTACACGAGTCTATACAGTATGCTGTAATGTGAGACATCTGCTACTGTCCCTTTTCAGAGGGGAATTCAACGTTCATTATCATTTGTGTTGCCTGAGAGGATTTGTGACAACAGGTAGCAGGCAGAGCAGTGTAGCAGTGTATGATAGGCCATGGCATGAGCAAGTGTCTTCACAGAGATGGGTCCAGAGCATTTGTTAACAAAGCAAGGGGCAGTGTGGTGTCAGTGTTTGCCCTCCGGCATCCATCCAGTTGTCACAGTTGGTAACCGCATATGTCCAGTATACAGTGAACTCTCACTTGAGTGAACTTCAAGGGACCGAAGGAAATAGTTCACTTAACTGAAAGTTCACTAAACTAAATATTCACTAGACCAACATAAGGCATGGCATACAGAGTCAAAAGTTTGAAGTGCAATTCATGGAGCAAAAGACATGGCATCCATAGTGTTAGAAATATGTGAAATGGAATTTGTACATATCAATGAAAAACACACCACGTGGGTCATTTGTGTGCACACGCGAAACCGACGAGACTGGAAAGAGATGTCTACCATGCCACGACTAGCCGGTCGGAAAAAACACACACCACGTGGTTTGTGGTGTGACAGATCGCCGCTTTGCTCTGGCGGCATTGTAAGCGCCAGCGATGTTACTTTGATCATGGCCTCCGAGATTACATGCTTGCTCTTTTTGTGCAGGTGATCTCGGAGGCCATGCCTCTTTGCCGTTCGTTTTCCGCGCCGCCGCTTTGCCCCAAGGGCTCTGTAGCGCCAGCGACGTTACATTGCCACTGGAGCGGCGGTTTGATGAGGGCGGGCCTCGGTTGCACCTGCAGTTCAGTGCAGTGCAAGCCTTGGTCCTCTGAGCGAGTTCGTTAAACTGAAATGTTGATTGTTCCGAAATTCGTTTAAGTGAAATATTTTTGCATAGAATCTATAAGAAAACTGCCGGGGATTTTTAAAAAGTTTATTCTGAAATATTCGATAAACCAACGTTCGTACAACTGAGAGTTTACTGTAGTGTGATATGCAACTGGCAGGTGATGTGGCTTGCACATGAACTGTAGAGTTTTGCTATAGCTCACATCTTTTGGAACAGCAATGCAGATCCTGCTGCACCGAGAACCGCACGGTGTGTCGTGCCAGTCTGCCACTCACGGTCAGCACCCAGCTCCATCCTGTACCCCTTGCCTGCTGAGCCGTCCCAGCGCCAGGCTTGGATTGACTTTGTGCGTGGGTGCCCCTGTGGTGATGCCTGTGACTGGAACCCACCAACCAATGAGATCAGTTTCGTGTGCTCACTGCACTTCACAGTGCGCTGCTTCCGGTTTCAGCGACCACGTGGTGGCAGTGCGGGCTATAGGAAGCGTCTAAAAAGGGGCGCAGTGCCAACGCTGTACCCGATTGAAGAGCAGTGCAGTTCAACAGCCAATAAGAATTCCCTTGACAACACTGCAGAACGCTTGGTGAGCTTTGATATTTCGTGGCCGCCAATTGGCAGACATTTCCTCGCACATTTCTAGAACCATTGAAGCTACATGATGCACATATAACGAGACATACCAAGGGCATAAGGCTTGCCTTGTTACTATTCAATGTTGTATATTCGATTCAATAAACAGTGATCGTTTCTCGCTATATTCCAAAATTTTGCTATTCGCTAGCACAGAATAATTTCAGGTAACACTATTATATTAAGGTACAAAACAACCAAAAATACTAACAGCAACAATTCGTCATTGCCATTGTGTTCCAGATAGTTCAAAGCAGTTGTTGCATGGTGCCAGTGTACATAAACCTGCTTTCTTCTTTTTCAAAACAAGAACTCTGTGCAAGCTAAATATTAAACATTCTATATCCAGTTCAATATTTGATGATCATGTTGCACAACATATATTCAAAAATTTCACTATTCACTAACACAGACTAATTTCAGGTGATACTATGATATCAAGTTAAGAAACAACCAAAAATACTAACAGCAAAATTTTCACTTTTAGTTAACGTAGGCCTCACAATCAACAGACAATATAAAAAAACAAAAACAAAGGGAGGCAAAAAATCGCAATGTCAAATGGGTCAGAGACTACAGTGCACTTAACCATAGCCACACAGGACTGTATACAGGAGAGCCTCGTTGATACAGTCCCGTTACATACAATTTATTGGTATCAATGTTCGCTATTGATAACATGGAAAATTACCCAATACAGTTACGCTTTTTTACCAGTTCATACGTTCCTGGAAAACGCAATCTTTCAGCATCAACGTTCGGTACACTGCCAGACTGCCGTCGTATTATACGTTTTCTGTCTGCTTGATGTCATGTTAACAAGGAAAGGTGACCCACTGCAGCAGCTTTCTTGCAATACTCGTCTGCCCGTCTCACATGAAAACACCAGCGTGCACTCGGTTTCTTATTCCAGTAGCAGCAAATCTCCTCCCAGGTCATCCCACTGCGCATTCACAACTATCGCCACCAAACCTATTGCAATAAGGATCTTCACCTATCTGTTTCACAGCGCACGGGTCGTAGTGTCGTTGGAAGTGTAATGCAGGCTTTTAATAGGCGATAACCCAAATGCACCACCTGCAGCAAGTCAGCGTCATGTTTCACTCTGGCGGCATTGTATTTTTGTGTCGCCAACCAGCTCGACTTCATTTCGGGTTCCCCCGATCTTTAAACATTACGCAATAGGAAAACGACAACGTCATGCACTTGGGCCTCACCACCTTGACTTGCATGGGCTTCTTGTGTTCAATTCGGGCCGAGTGGGCACATCAAAACTTCTGCAAGCAGGGTGTCTACCAACCGGGAAAACCGGGAATTCTCAGGAATTTTGAGTAGTCTGGAAAAACTCAGGGAAAACTCGGGGAATTTGTGTCTCTATCAGGGAAAATGAGCTGTAATTTTATTGAAAGGGTCGAAAGTCGCGGTAATTCTGGATCGAGCAACAGACAGAAATCGTAATGAATTGTCTTTGATGTCCTGTCGGCGGCTGGAGGAGTTGTCAGTGTACAATCAACGACCGACTTTCCGGATTCCGGATAATTTGGACGGCTTCGCGGCACCACCACGTCTCCCAAGAGTCAATGTATCCGAACATCTATAATTTCGGACGCAAGAACTCTTCGCCACCCGATTTTCCGGACATTTTGTCGTGACCGCAGGTCCGAAACGGTATTAATAAAAGCTGCCGCTGCTGCCCCGCCTGAAATCAGCGCCCTAGCACGCAGATCCGCTGACAGCTGTAGCCAATGCTGCGGCAACGCTAGGCCTAGCTGCTTCGACGTTGGCTATGAAGCTTCTTGCCGTTGGGTGCCGTGTTCTTTATTGAAAGAATTCGCTGCTGTCAGTAATGGCACGGACTCCGCCTTTGCGGTCCTCGCCATTGGCTTAGAAAGCACTGTGCGTTGCATAATGCCAGTTCCCGAAAGTCAGCTTCGCCTCCTTATAGAAATCTTACTTGGTGAAGCATGTGCAAAAGTATTGCAGTGAAGCGTAACAAGCATGGGAAGGGGCAATTGCCACGGGACACAGTATGTATTCCTGAATTATACACGCATGCAATCGGTATTTCCTGTCACAGTGCGAGCACCGATATGCCTAATACATGTCCCGAAAGGCCTTCAGAGCGTTTTCGAATGTGCCTGTGGTGGTTTGAGCCATTAAGGGCAGTAAATGACATGCATTTATTTTTTTCCAACCGACCGATTTTTCGGACGTTTTCGCGGCCCCTAAGGAGTTCGAAAACTCGGACGTGGACTCTGCGACTGGTAAAGAAGATGCTTCAAATGATCTGTGGGGCGAACGAGTGGCGGAAGGAGTACAGGAACAGAAAGGACCTGCGCATTGAGGAATGAACGGAAAGGAAGCATGCTGCCGCCATTTTGAAGGAGCTTGAGCTCAAAAAACAAAGTGTTGGCTGATGCCGATATGCAAGTGTCCCTAATGCAAACAAAAATAAACTCTTTAAAGCAGTGAAACATAACAGTGAGACGTCGTGCATGGGCTGAGAGTATGTCAGGACATTTGAGCTTGACTTACGAGCTGCTGAGAGAGAATCTCAGTCGTGATGATAAAGTTCGGGCCTCATACCGCTGAGCTTGCTATCAATTGATAGAAATAGCTCATATTCGAAAATATTTGCTTTTGTATGCATCTCCTTTTTTATTCACATTTGAGATGTCCGACTGGATTTGCAATTTTTTTCGAGGATATCTTATTTGCTGTGCATTTTACTAACCCCACCCTTCTATTTTCTTTTTGAATAACATGAACACTACTCCTTAGTATTCAAATTGGATTAAGTCGTTTTTAAATTTTTTTTTATATGCTTACTAGAGAATGACCGCATCGGGCGATAAGGTTTCAGCTCGTCTTGACATAAAACTAGTTCTGCATCACTCAGGGAATTTTGCAAAGGCACTCAGGGAAAACCTAGAAAACTCAGGGAATTTGGAAATGTCAACTTGGTAGACACGCTGTCAGCAAGCTTCTGACACAGGCTGAATTCGAGTATTGCACACACGCATACCGTATTTACATGATGGTAAGTCGACTCGAATGTAAGTCGACCCTCCCATATCGCGTGTGACAGGGGGGAAAAAAAGTTAAGAGCATACCCGAGGGCACATTCGATAACGAAAATTTATTGGCAGCTGACCTGGTCACTGGACTGCTACTCTTCACTTGTGCCATCGTCCTCACTAGTGCTGCCATCGTCATTGCTGCTGCGGTCCCACAGTGCGTCGTCGTCCAGTGAAATTCCACATTTGGCAAACGACCGCACCACGACATCTTGTGGAACAGCAGCCCACACCGAATGCACCCAACCACACGTAGCTGTCAGGCAGGCTCTTTTGACAGGTCTGGTTGGCGTAAGTTTGCAGTCTTCTGCTGCCAGCCACTCGTACTCACAGCGGAGCAGGTCCTCAAAAGGCGAAGATCCGGGCTTGTTTCATGACCATGTCGCACTTGTTGGCAAGAACCGATCACGCCTTTCAGGGACGTGCGCCACAAGCTTGGCCTACAGTTCTGGAAATCGTCCAGACTTTAGCCCGTGGGAAATTCGTCACTTGCCGTCATATGTGAAAATTTTGCTTCACTGCAGTTGCCACTCCCGCACCACTTGTTGAGAAACATTGAACTTGCGGCCCACTGTGCAGTGATATTGTTTCTTCAGTGTAAAAGGGTGGCAGCACTCTTGAATGCTGCTGTGAACGAGCATCGAATGTTAGTGGGCCTAAAGCACTCATGACGGCTGAGGAAGCATGGTAGTAGCACGTAGCCGGCAGTCAAGTCGAACGCGGTAAACTAAGCGCTACAGGGAAAGAGAAACACGTGAGCGGTGCCAGCTCTTCCATGAATTATCGATACTCCCCGAAAGCACCGCCGTTCTGATGGGTGCCGACGCAAATGGAACAGCGGCACTTCCATTAACTATCGACCATCGTCCTCACCCCTGTGACTGTTGTGTGCACTGTAAAACTCAAAAATGTCGAAGAAGCCTTCCGAGAAGGGAACAAACACATGGGATAGCAAAAAGCTACGGGTAGGACCATAGAGCAAGCATAAAATTGTAGCTACGTTGTAGCTCCCCTGATATCTCATTGGTCTTGCTTTTTTGGCGGTGCCATGTTTTGGTTTCGACTTCGGCTACAGTCGACCCCCCCCCCCACTTCACATTTTCAAATAAAAAACATAGGTCAACTTACAATCGTGCAAATACGGTAAGTTTCCGGAAGCTGCAAAAATGACAAATCGCCTCGTAGGCCTCACCAGTTCAGCACATGGGTGTCTCATGCTGCAACGATTGACGAACGCTTCGCCTTTCATGTAAAAATAGATGTCAACTACAGTTGAGCCTGTAAAGTTCTTTACTGACTTTAGATCTTACGTTTTGCCGTTTTAAACGGTTTCTCATGTTTCTTTGTTTTTTTGAGAAGCTATGAACATGGCTCTACTGGGTTACGTCAAAATTAAAATGTTACCATACTTCAGCTTGAAATTTTGAACGGTACTCATTTGTGCAAATTCAGTTATCACAAGGTACTCATTAAATAGCTTCATAATTTGGTAATTCTATGATTCCCATAATTTATGTGCGCTCTTTCTACAACTATGCAAGTTTTATGCAAATCACAACCAGTATTCTTGTTGAGGCAATGACGAGAAAATCTCTCTCTTTATACTTCACAGTATCTTGATTGCAGTTTCACAGTCTTTCCATGATACACAAACATCTGATTCTCCCTCTGCATGAACCAGAGGAAAACAGCTGCCGTGGTTGAATGCGGTTAAACCGAGTTTGTCGAGCAACAGCACAGCTTTGCTTAGTTTGGGAAAGGAGACAAACGCTGCTCGGCGCTGATAGCAACTACTGCATCTACAATTGAACCACAAGACAACAAAGAGATGCTGCTTGGCGTGGCAGCAGTAGCGAGCGAATTGATCTTCATGCTGCGTCTCGCTTCAACGCAAACTAAGCATCGAAAGCACTGCACATATGAAGTTACCAGCACTCGGCACACACACTTTGTACACATCGCAGATCACTTTCAAGATGAGGCCATCCATGAGGCATACGCAGCAGTTGCCAATATTGGCAGGCCTGAGTCCCAATTTGACCTCGGCTGAGCTTGACGGTCAGATTTGCGGAACCAGGCATTTTCTGGGTTTGTACCTGGAGTTGTAAAGCTATCGCGCTAAAAACCGCAGCGATGGTGGCGTCAAAAGGAAGTCAAAAATTGCTTTGTGTGGCTTGCTTACGGTAGTGAAACAGTTTGAAAAGTGACATGTGAACATCCAACTTCTATTAAATGAGAAGAAAGGGGGTTAACCGAGGGACCCGATTTTTATTAGCCCTATCATAAGACACCAACAAACACTTACACCAAGGACAACATAGGGAAATTACTTGTGCTTAATAAATGAAATAAATTGCCTACCTGCGGCAAGTTGTTTTTTCATCCACTTTAATTTCCATTGATTTATCATTTCTTTATTTCATTTATTAAGCATGAGTAATTTCCCCTATGATGTCCTTGGTGTCAGTGTTTGCTGGCTTCTTATATGACAACTTCCATTAAGTGCTACCAGACTTGGATGTGACGAATTACATGTAATTAATTACATTTCTTTATAATTTTCATATTTAACAATCATTTTGATCACTCGGTAACACTCACTGTAGTCGAGTTACTTTTAGAGCGCAGCTCTTTGGCGTCCGTTCCTGGGTTTCGCGTCGTCGTCGGCGTTGTCGTCGGCCTCGTAACCAGCTCCGCCCCCCTTTCATCCCCCCAGCGCTAGCAGCGACCGACTGATACCGCTGGATGCCGCTGACGCCGCTAGAGAGTCAAGATAACGTGACTGCATAGAACACCGTCGCCGCCATGCAGAAAGAGGAGGAAAGGGTCCCCCCCCCCCTGTTCTTGTGTGGCGGATAGGGTGCTCTTCAGTTGCCGACGCGCCGGTTATTTCACGTAGGCCCCGGCACGTCGACGAATACGTGACCACCTTCCCACGGCTAGACCTGGTTCTTAGCGCTGCGGAAGCGAGGGTATCATATTGTTTGTGTCGGCATCGGCGGCGTTGTCCCTGAAACCAACTCCGCAGCTGGGGTTGACTCACTATCGGCGTCAGCGGCATCAGTCAGTCGCTGCTATCTCTTCCCTCCTCCCTTTATCGTGTTGTCCGCTTGCTGCGCGCGCTTCTGCCCCCATCGTTTGCCGCTGGGTGTACACGCCGCCCCCCTCCCCCCTCTTCCTGCGAGTCTCCGGTTGTCAAAGCGCCGGCTCGAACTTAATTCCTTTCTTCGCTCCTCCTCCAATGCAACCCCTGTGCGGTGGCAATCAGAGAGCCAGATCGGTGGCGGCGGATCTGTATATGTGCACCGCCCGAGCCGAAATTGCCGCTGCCGTTCGCCCTGTGCGGTGGCAATCAGAGAGCCAGATCGGTGGCGGCGGATCTGTATATGTGCACCGCCCGAGCCGAAATTGCCGCTGCCGTTCGCCACTGCGAAATTATCTGCCAGTTCTTTCTGAGCCATGAGCGAGACGACCGATGGAAGTCCTCCGTCTGCTGCTGCTGCTGCTGCTGCTGCTAAACGAGCTGCCAGAGCAGAGGCCCAGCGCCGTCGCCGTCAGAATCCAGAGGTGCGTGCCGCCGAAGCAGAAGCTTACCGTCGCCGCCGTCGAGATGATCCAGGAGTACGCGTCGCCGAAGCAGAGGCTAAGCGCCGCCGCCGAGAAGACCCTGCCGTTCGCGCCGCCGAAGCGGAGGCTCATCGCCGCCGTCGAGAGCAACCAGCAGTAAGCGAGGCTGAAGCAGAAGCTCATCGCCGCCGCCGAGAAGACCCTGCAGTTCGCGCCGCCGAAGCGGAGGCTCATCGCCGCCGTCGAGAGCAACCAGCAGTAAGCGAGGCTGAAGCAGAAGCTCATCGCCGCCGCCGAGAAGACCCTGCCGTTCGCACTGCCGAAGCGGAGGCTCATCGCCGCCGTCGAGAGCAACCAGCAGTAAGCGAGGCTGAAGCAGAAGCTCATCGCCGTTGCAGAGAAGACTCTACCGTTCGCGCGGCCGAGGCCGAGGCCAAACGCAAACAAAGGCTCGCAAACAGTCAGGGTGCAACAAATGCTTTCCGGCGACAGTTTACAGACAATCCGTTTGGAAGTGTGTGTTCAGTGTGTGATCGGCTCTGGTTCCAAAATGACGTGAAACCGCTTCCGGATACGTGCCGTGAGAATCTCCGGTGTGCGTTTCCCAACTCGGACTTGTGTCAATTCAGACTGTGTTCTTCATGCATGCAATCTGTGCGGAAAGGTGACATTCCTCATTTTTCGACAACAAACGGTTACAAATATCCCTGGAGGCCAGCGCACCTTCCACAACTTAATGCGGTGAGTTATTTGCTGTGCTCAAATTTCGCATTAGGAAGTAACGTAATCGTCGGTAATTTTTTTTCACTAAGCAGTTGCATGTAGCCACTTACGTTTTTGATGAAGCAAGCGCTGACAGGCGACGCAGCTTGGAACACTTAATTGGCTCGAACTAGCAAGAGGAATGAAACCATGTGCATGGGGTTACCTCCGACCCACAATCTGCATCCTGCAGGTACACTTGGATCACCTGAACATGTCAGGCTTGCAGATTAGCGCACTTCTCTCGGAAATCCGACCTCGGAGCTTTTTTACAGCGCAGCTCTTAGTCACCAGTTCCTGCATTCAGCATTGGTGAGCCTCAGCATTGTCCCTCAGTGTAACTCAACGAACAAGCACAGCATAGGATGAAAGAGTGAATGCGGAGCACAGCGGGGGATGAAAGACGGCGATTTCGAAGAGAGTGGAGGAAGAGGGTGCAGTGGAACTATAAGGTGGAAAGGTGGAAGGAGGAGGGTGGGGCAAAAGTGTGAGAAGAAAAGCGTAGTGCCGTGAAAGACAGGCTCTGTGGCGACAACTGCTGCAAGACGGCACAAGAGTAGTGCACCATCGTCTGTTCAGCGATGGGATGAACCGAGTGTATCCACTGATACCATATATGGAAACAAAGTGCTGCATGAGCAGAGATCTGTCTGCGGCAGCTGCTGTGAATCGCACCCACACGTCACCCATGTGCTGCCTCTCATGATCTCTCAATTAGCGAGGCAATCACGCCACACTTTGCTTCATATGTTTATTTGCAATGTGCCGCACGAGACATTGTCCACGCCAGACGATATATAGCACTATAAAAACACGTACAGAGCTACGCTCAAATTTCGCATTAGGGAATACTGTAATTGTTGAATTGTTTCTTATAATAAGTTGCTCTCACTCTATGCTGGAAGCACATTTAAGCTGCCTTCATAGGCAGAAAGGGCTGCTGCTCAATTCTTCGTTTAGTGCCGTCTATGACTTCTCTAATATAGACAAATATTTTAGCTATTAAATGCATAAGTTTCTACCTGTTTGATATTACGTGACTCAAATAAACATATTTTTGTGATTGGAGCACACAAACAATATTTCTAGGGCTGAATACTATGCAGCTTCATATTAAATTCCATTACAGATATGGCCAGAATTTCAAGATTTGCTTTGCTAGCATCCGTTACAATTTATCGTTTAAGTCTAAATGGCTAACAAGTGGAGTGTGCCCAAACAGGAGGTCCGCCAGATGTTAGACAACAAGTTGAAACGGCACTTCTATGGCTCGATAGTGATGTCCACTTTAAACGTTGATGCAAGAAAGTCATGTGTGATCAATTTTTCTGTTTTGCATTGGCGCTATTGGTAGCACCTTCCTCAACAATTAAGTGCTGCACTTTATCGAGAACCCAGACCTGGAGCATCACGGGATTGAGTTACTAGAATCTGTTGAGCAAGTCATTGTATGTTACTATGCAGTGCTCTTTAGCAGGCGTGTGGAGCGAGTTTTCAGTTTCCTTGCAGATATCTTCACAATAAGAACTAGGGAAAATTGCCAAACAAAATTTTGACAAGCAATTCTTGTAAAGATAATGTGTGAAGCTTTTCGGAGAACACATTGAAAGAGCCAGGCCGCCTTGTTCTATTTACTGTATTTGTCCAGCGTTAAAGTATGGAGCTAAGTAACAGTAAAGTAATCAATCACTTTTTAGTAATTGCTTGATTGCTTTAGTGGGGCAGTAATTGGCATCTGTAATCAATTACATAATTAAACGAAATAATTGTGATCAGTTATGTTTTTCTGTAGTGTTTGCATCACACTTCAGAACATGACAATGTTTTGCATATGTACCAGTTTATTTCATAGCCTCAGAGACAGCGGTTTCATGCCTCAGTTCTGGAACCTACAGTTTTCGTGTAGGGTAATGGTACCACCTGACAAAGGGTAGAAGTAGATCCGAAGATTAATATATGCAGAGGACTGAGGTAATTGCGCCATTTTGATAAAAACGCAGTTTCCTGCGCTAGACTGTGCCAAACATAGAAATTTCACTGAAATTGCACCACGCCGCGCCAGAACAGCTTTGGAATGTGTGCTCCGGCAGTGGCTGCAAACAGCAAGTGGATTCGTTCTCCAAAAGAGAGTGCAGCCATTGACATTACACACACTGTGCTACGGCACCTCCTGCAGTTCCTCGCAATTTTCACACTTATAACACCAGACTGTCGGCGCTTCCGGCAAGTGGCCGGCGCACTTGCGGCCACTCCCGACTGTTGTTGCTGCTGTCAGAACAGCCAGGACGGCTGTACTTGGAGTGTGCTAGAATATGGATGTCAGTTAGAACAAACAGGGATAGCCGATATTCTAAGTGACATAAAGAAAAAGAAATGGAGCTGGGCAGGTAATGTAATACGTAGGCTAGATAACCTGTCGACCATTATGGTTACAGAATGGGTGCCAAGAGAAAGGAAGTGCAGTCGAGGACGCCGGAAGACTAGGTGGAGTGATAAAATTAAGAAATTCGCAGGCGCTAGTTGGAATCGCTTGGTGCAGGACAGGTGTAATTGGAGATTGCAGGGAGAGGCCTTTGTCCTGCAGTGGACATAATATAGGCTGATGATGATGGTGGTGATGAGAATATGGTTGAGTGGCTGGAGCAATGCAATTCTCCCTATTTAAGGTGCAAAACAATGAAAAGTAGGCTGAGGGCACTGCTAGCTAACTAGATATTAGGGAGGTGTGTGGTACACCGTATTGAGCGGGCTGGCATCTGCCCCCAGGATTGGTATAACATAAAACTATTCCAATCTGTTGTTCTGCCCATGTGGGCGAGGCCCGAGCCATTTCGACCTATCACGAAGGGCTCATGACAGATTTGGAATAAAAAGTCGCAGGTTTGCCTGCAAGGTGAAGCATCGATTGCAATGGCCAGTTAATAGACAGTTATACAAAGTAAGGGTAGTAGTAGCCTCATCAACCGTATAAGCTGGTAAAGATTTGCCTACTAACTAAATTAATAAGCATGATGTCACGCATGCTCGGGCAAACATGCATGCGTATTGGTGATTGCAGACACTCGTCAAAACGCTGGCATGAAGAAGAGCGACAGCAGCAGCGAGTGAATTGACCTTCGTGCTGCCTCTCACTTCAAGATGAACTAAGCGGCGAGAACAGAGTGTACACAAAGCTATGAGCCCCCCAGTGCACCTAGACTCTGTATTCATCGCAGATCACTTTCAACATAGGGCCTGCGTGGATGCACCACACAACAGCCGCTGAAGTAGAAGGCCTCCATCCTCCCCTTCCCCCAGTGCATTGTGTGCAACGAAAGACGGTGCGCTTCCTCTATACTTTCCACCCTTGCGTGTGCGAGATTGAGCCACTATCATCAACTTAGCCTCGCACACTTTCCCTCGCACATACAGCATAAGGCACGCGGCAATGATGTTAGCGTCCTTGGACTTTATACAGAACATCATGGTGACACCCACAACAGAAATGCTCCTCGAGTGTCCATATAACTCCTATTGCAATAAAAAGGTTGGAATAGGTTTACGTTATACCAGCCCAAAGTCCATGCGGCTCTCTTGATCAGCAGTGACATGTGGTGGCCCATAAATTATGTTGAATTAACGAGTTATGGGGTTTTACATGCCATAGCCACAATTTGATTACGAGGCCCACCGTAATGGGGCACTCCAGATTAATTTTTACCACCGGGGGGGTCTAATGCACGGGACACGGGGGATCCTGCATCGCACCCCATCGAAATGCGGATTCAATCCCGCGACCTCATGCTTAGCAGCGCAACGCCAAAGTCGCCAAGCCACCACGGCAGGTCAGAAATTGTTATTGCGTCGATTGGATCGCATAATTTGGGAATATATTTCGCTATCATCTTGGGTGTCAGCACGGGAATATATAGTTCGACTGTAGTGCCACCAATGTTTTCGGTTTTATAGGAAAGCATGTGCTGTGCCATCGCTCGACCCACTTTTCCATATTCTAGTACTGTACAGCTACAAAGCGCACTTCTACGGCCGCACGCTCAGATTGCCTTGCGGCAAGGCAAAACTGTTCCTATTATGTAGAGATGGTGTTCAATAGACCACAGTAGTTCATAACTCTGGCTTCTCTGTACGGTCTGTCAGTGAAGCGCATTTCCAGGCACTTCAACCTCACTGTCAAGACATTAAAGGAAACTGCATTTATAAATAATGTCTTGTGCTACTTTTTGACATTTTGAATTTATTCTTGCAGAATGCATGTTTTTTTGTGATTGCTACCACTAACTAAAAGTTTACAGGCACTATCACCAAAACTTGCATGCACTAGATGGTTCCAGTATCGGGGTAATCTGCTTAAAAATTCAACTTATGACATTGCTTAGGGCAGATTCAGTACAGTGCTGGTATTGGTTTATTCTGTGTTCCGTCGTAGTTTTGAAGTATGCTGTCATATTCCATTTCCACCAAGATTCAGATTGGCCTGCTTCAATATGAAATATCTGCTTTAAATTGCTCCCAGAATTGCTTCAGAATTACTTTGGGCAGTCCAACCCCTGTATAGTAAGGCCATTGGAAGTACTTACAAAGGCTTCTACTTTCTTTGAAATGTGGGTTTTGCATTCCCAGCAAAATTAAGACAGTTGTATCCAAATGTGACAGAATTTGCGTCACAAGCATGTAGAACACGCACGGTCAATTGAAAAAGCTTTAAACGCTGGTTTCGTGACCATTTTTTTTCTACATGCACTAGAAATTTCTGCACTGTAAATTTGATCTTATTGCCATTATTCTGAGTCTTCCTTTTAACACTTAGCCATATATACTGCCATTGTGTTGTATGAAATGTTTTGTGAATTATTCTGTGAGTGAAAATCTACAAAGCTATGTATACCTTGGTGAGCAGTGTTTTTCAAAGTGACAATCTAAGTTTCTCGAAGCAAGCATGGGTCGCATCATGTGACATGTTTCCAGCGGTGTTCTGAGGTGGCTTGTAACCACTTTTGCTTTGTAGGCTTCCTCTGCCGTCGAAGATGCAGAAAGGAGGACACGCAATTCATTGGCTTCCAGCCAGTCAGTTACAGGTTAGTCACCAGTGGTGTACATGTGTCTTTCTCACAAGCCATAGTACATTGATGTACATTTTTATTCTAAAAGCTTTAAAAGATGTTGCACTTGGTGCTGCTTTGTGTTTCTTCAAATTGGACGGCAAGGTTGTATTTTTGGGCCACATCATTCAATTAAAGAAGGAAAATGGTTGCTGTCATTTCTTGCCTCTATGGCTAGGCTTTTTGTTTTCTGCAAGCATCTAAGCAAGTCCACGTTTGTGTGGCAACTCACTTTTATGGCATTGAGGTACTCATAAAATGGTTTAGCTTTTATGGACAAACAAGGAAGCTAAGAAAACAATCTTATTGCGATTATAAAGAGAGAACAAAAGGCCGTCAGTACAATATCTTCTATTTGAGAATTGATATGCAGGTCACTTTAGCAAAAAGCAGCAGGCCTTTTGACAGGAGTGTCAACATATGGTTGCTCTTTATGATTGGCAAAAACCACCACAGTTTCTCTGACCCCCATGATATCATCTATTGTTGCATCTTTAACTCCTTACGCTGTTGATTATTGCACAATGTGACCGTTTGTGGTAATAGATACCTTTGTTATTGTTTTATTTTATTTTATTATAACTTGCTATTTTGCTGATCTTGCAAAATCTTTTGCTTTTGGAGAAGACAAATTAGTTTTGTCTTCTCTGCTTTCAGCATTAGAGTTCTTGTGCAGTGACAGTTGCAAGCATGTATCCCATCTCCAGACTCGCAAACATTTTGTCATGTGACACGAGACACTCTATATGTTCATGTACCGTGGTTAAAAGGGCATTCCACATCTGCCACCATGGCTTGAGTGGCCCTGGCTATCAACACTCCCAAGGCTAAATCTATGACACATGTGTGAATGCTCAATGAAGTGGACTGTGTGTCAGCCACCTTGGTAGCTTAATCGTACAGCATTAGACACATGGGCATGACACATTGGCTTCTATTTTCCTTGAGATTTCTGCATTTCAATTAAAAGAACGGTTAACTTGGTGTACATTTTCTTTGGCTTCATTCTCTATCTACTTCATGCATAGTTGTAATTAAAGAAAATCAAGCCCCTTGCTTCGCTTTATTCTTCTGAGCCCTTGCCTAAGATATATAGTGTAGTGTGTCCTGATGATGTGCAGATGCAATGAAAAGTGATAGGCATGATGCTGAAAAGCATGACAGTTTTGGAGTCAGCTGACACAGCAAAGGCAGAATTGGAGATCTCGGTTGCAGTGGACATAGAGTAGGTATGCCTTCATGAAACAGAAACTTTGTCACAGCCCCGCATAATACTCATTTCTCATTCTTTTCTTTTTAGAGCGCAGCTCTTTGGCGTCCGTTCCTGGGTTTCGCGTCGTCGTCGGCGTTGTCGTCGGCCTCGTAACCAGCTCCGCCCCCCTTTCATCCCCCCAGCGCTAGCAGCGACCGACTGATACCGCTGGATGCCGCTGACGCCGCTAGAGAGTCAAGATAACGTGACTGCATAGAACACCGTCGCCGCCATGCAGAAAGAGGAGGAAAGGGTCCCACCCCACCCCCCCTGTTCTTGTGTGGCGGATAGGGTGCTCTTCAGTTGCCGACGCGCCGGTTATTTCACGTAGGCCCCGGCACGTCGACGAATACGTGACCACCTTCCCACGGCTAGACCTGGTTCTTAGCGCTGCAGAAGCGAGGGTATCATATTGTTTGTGTCGGCATCGGCGGCGTTGTCCCTGAAACCAACTCCGCAGCTGGGGTTGACTCACTATCGGCGTCAGCGGCATCAGTCAGTCGCTGCTATCTCTTCCCTCCTCCCTTTATCGTGTTGTCCGCTTGCTGCGCGCGCTTCTGCCCCCATCGTTTGCCGCTGGGTGTACACGCCGCCCCCCTCCCCCCTCTTCCTGCGAGTCTCCGGTTGTCAAAGCGCCGGCTCGAACTTAATTCCTTTCTTCGCTCCTCCTTTAATGCAACCCCTGTGCGGTGGCAATCAGAGAGCCAGATCGGTGGCGGCGGATCTGTATAGGCCGCGTGCACCGCCTATAGAGGCGCCACTGATAGCCACCTAGCGGGCGCTTCCAACAATACGCGTGGGAGCAGTAGCAGACGACAACGCTTTGCAGCAAGGGTGACTGAAGTTCGCGGCTGCGATTTGTCCTTGGTTCGGGGGCCAGACTGCTTCTTCTGCGGTGACAGCTGTAGGGAAGACTCAGACCTCTGTGGGAGCGGGTATGAACAAGGTGTTACCGGTGTTTGGGGCAACATGGTCCACATACGCGCCAGGTGCGTCCCGCAGACAAACGCCATGAAGACCATTTACATGAAGTGGAGCTCATGTAAACTAGCCGACAAATTTTGTTGACTAATGCGATGTCTCGACCGTTTTTTTTTCTTTAATTCTACCCTTGCCGTAATGCTGCTTCTGTACCTCAATAATAAGCACCCGTCGTTAGTGCAGACTTAGATAACAAATCCGCACGGTGCGATGTCTGCATATACCGTTGTGATTTTTCTGCCGATGAATACATGTGACGCCGCTGAATAAGTGTAGTGAAAGTCGCCTGAAGTAGAATAATTGCGAATTTATTGATAGAAACGCGTACACTATAGTCAACGAAGCCACCAAACGCACGGGTTAATAAAAGCGCGTGTTAGCGCTGTACCGCCGATGAACTGCCGTTCGCGCTGCAGATTTTGCAATTTTAAATTCCCTAAGGGAACTGCTTGGAAACGTACAAAGCTATAGTGTGACTAACATTGCAGTACTTTTTTTAAATGTTACTAGAGAGAATGGCCACATGATATATTTAAAGGCAGAGCAGCGCCAGTCAAATTAGATACAGCGCTGGCGGCAAGGCCGGGTTTAGTCCTATGCGGCGTAATCATAATAAGAAATAATTCAGCTGAGTGCAAAATTCACTTGCAAGAAGCGACTACGTTGTGAAACAAACAAATCACTCGGCGTGTTAAGTCTGCTCAGGCAGCATCCAGGTGAGATGACTTCCCAAACGGCCGCGAACTTTTCAGCGAGAAATGGAACAAAAATACCATATGCAGCAGCTATTAGCAATTCTCGCCCTGAACTACCTATTTTCTAAACACATTTCCCAAAAAACCACAATATCTAAGGTGCCCTCGGGCGAAATGAATAAAGCTGTTAAAGAAGCACTTGCTTGGTGTCATTCCGATAAGACACAGCGTGATTTATACCCTTTACAAACGAGGCAGGGTGAAAACCTCGCAGCTCAAAAGAATCGGGAGTTATGCATGAAGCAACTAGCAACAGTTAAACATGGGCGAAGCCACGCATAAAATAAATGTAAAAACATGAAGTGCGCGACAGCTGGTGCGAGGATTTACCGGGCCACATAAAACTAACAATTTCAGTTCTTGCAAACTTCTGTAGCTTTAACATGCAAAACAATGCGCTCATGCAGTCGTGCTGCCTAGCTAGCCCAACGCGGTAAAGAAGCGGAAAACAATATTAGCGGCAAACGGCATTCCGAACTTTAGCAAAATGCCTTTCAACCGCAGGTTGCACTGCAGACGAACTTCGTCGCTTACCCGTCTAACTACAATTCAGTAAAAAAAATAATAATAAAAAAGAAAAAACACCGAAGCGACAAAGGAAAGGATGAGAACAAGAAATTTCGCGCCGAAGCTACGATCCATTGCCACCGTTGCTCCTGCTGATGAGGCTTTGCGGGGAATAATTAGAACCGTATCACCGGCACGTTTTCGCCGGTATTTGAGCCCCCCAAACTGCAACAATTCTTCTTCGACATTCTTCGGAAGCTTTGGCCATCCCACACATGCGAAGGGTGTTGCTTATTTTGCTCTGAAAACACAAATAAGATGGAGAAGCACTATCAGCGACGCAACAAACTACGGCGTGCTACGGCGCGCGGCTCGCTCCTCTCCCATGCGTTCTGCGCAAGGCCGCCACCAGTGGCGCGGCCATCGGCGTGCACGCCGCGTATATGTGCACCGCCCGAGCCGAAATTGCCGCTGCCGTTCGCCCTGTGCGGTGGCAATCAGAGAGCCAGATCGGTGGCGGCGGATCTGTATATGTGCACCGCCCGAGCCGAAATTGCCGCTGCCGTTCGCCACTGCGAAATTATCTGCCAGTTCTTTCTGAGCCATGAGCGAGACGACCGATGGAAGTCCTCCGTCTGCTGCTGCTGCTGCTGCTGCTGCTAAACGAGCTACCAGAGCAGAGGCCCAGCGCCGTCGCCGTCAGAATCCAGAGGTGCGTGCCGCCGAAGCAGAAGCTTACCGTCGCCGCCGTCGAGATGATCCAGGAGTACGCGTCGCCGAAGCAGAGGCTAAGCGCCGCCGCCGAGAAGACCCTGCCGTTCGCGCCGCCGAAGCGGAGGCTCATCGCCGCCGTCGAGAGCAACCAGCAGTAAGCGAGGCTGAAGCAGAAGCTCATCGCCGCCGCCGAGAAGACCCTGCAGTTCGCGCCGCCGAAGCGGAGGCTCATCGCCGCCGTCGAGAGCAACCAGCAGTAAGCGAGGCTGAAGCAGAAGCTCATCGCCGCCGCCGAGAAGACCCTGCCGTTCGCACCGCCGAAGCGGAGGCTCATCGCCGCCGTCGAGAGCAACCAGCAGTAAGCGAGGCTGAAGCAGAAGCTCATCGCCGTCGCAGAGAAGACTCTACCGTTCGCGCGGCCGAGGCCGAGGCCAAACGCAAACAAAGGCTCGCAAACAGTCAGGGTGCAACAAATGCTAGGTGAAACAGCTTACTTGCTGCGCTCAAATTTCGCATTAGGAAGTAACGTAATCGTCGGTAATTTTTTTTTATTTTGCTGTTGCTCCGGCTTTATACCTGTAAAGAAAAGCTGTTTCAAGAGCACTGAACATCTTCCCTTGGCTGAGACATAGATGTCTAGCATTTTCTGAAATTTATTCTATGTATGCCTGAAAGTAGCACCTAAAATAGTTTAAATAAGTAGTATAAACTGTCGAAGTACTCTTGCCTTTGGCTCAGGGTTGTAGGAGTTGAGGACGGACTTTGGGATGAAACACTTGGGAAGGTTTATTTTACATTATTTACAGTGAGGTGAGAGTCAAGTAACAGTCGTACAGTCATTACGGGCCGGCAGTAACTCGGACGCTCCGGCCCGCGGCAAGCAGTTCGAGAGAGGTGAATCAGGGAATGCTCTGGAATCTCTGGAATGCTCCTCTTTTAAGCCCTCCGATCTCTGGAAGGCGCGTCATGTTCGGCCAATGGGAGAGCCCGCTCAGATGACGCCACCTTCGGCCAATGGTAGGCACCCGTGCGGTGGTGTCACACCCGGCGGCTCCCCGCGGTCTTGCCTTGCTGTGGTGCAATGCTCTCTTCAAAGGCGGCCGGGGAGACGCTGCCAGGCCTTCTCGGTACATCACAGCCGTCTTGTTGTCACGGTGCATTACAGCCGTCTTGTTGTCACGGTGCATTACAGCCAGAAGGTTGTCACGGCGCATTACAGCCGTCTTGCTTCGGGACCCAATTTACTTGCAACAATGCCGGGCTATCCCTTCGCTTTTTAGCAGAGTCAAGCATTGAATAGCCCCACCGGCGGCGTACAAAGTGGGGGCCTTCAACTTGTTTGCCCGTGCGCGCCTCTGCGCTTCTCAATTAGCTGTGGTGCGATTCGATGTGGTCTGGGGAACTCGAAGGGGGCTCAGGAAACAGCCCCATATCTAACTGCTCGTCCTCGCCCCGGATGTTCTGAATGGCCGATGAACTCAATTCGCTGGCCATGAGGAACGCTGAAAGAACCTGCAGGGTATTGGTGTCGAGCCTCGTTTGACGAACTTCGGCATCCTGGGCCCTGGAGAACATACGTCAAACAAACAAAACAACACAGCGCTGCACCACGCGTAAGCGCAGGCTCTTCACCGCTGACTCGCCAGGCTATTACTGAGTCAAAATCAACTCTGATCTTTTATTTCCCCAATTTTGACAAAGCAGTTCCAACCACCCTTCCAAACAGCTGTCCATTTCTCCTCGAATGCCGACAAGAGTTCTACTTAAATTGAGGACGACGCAACGAGCTATGGAAAGAAAAATGATAGGTGTAACGTTAAGGGATAAGAAAAGAGCAGATTGGGTGAGGGAACAAACGCGCGTTAATGACATCTTAGTTGAAATCAAGAAAAAGAAATGGGCATGGGCAGGACATGTAATGAGGAGGGAAGATAACCGATGGTCATTAACCCTTTCGCTGTCAGACGTTTCTGGCCGTGACGCACCCCCAGTGTCGGCTTGGTTTCAGGGAACGAGCATAACAGGGAATGAACATAGCACTTTATTTTTGATTATGATTGGTATACAAATAACATAGTCAATGCAATATGCACATTTCAGTGTTCTGCAGCTGTTGTTAGTAAACATCATCATCATCATCAGCCTGACTATAACATCCGTTCAACATCCGAATCTGACGATGCGGAACCCTCTTCCTCTCATGCGACATTGTCCGAGTCCGAATCCGAGCTCGGCTCGTTTTCTGAATCGGAATTCAGCCACCGCTCCCATGAGCAGACGAAGGTCCCGCGCGCCGAGCCATCCGAAAGTAACCGCGCGCAGGGAGGATGCGCTTTCAGTCGCCCGCGCAACGGAGGGAAATGGGACGTTGCGTGATCACGAAGAAAGAGGGAGATGGAAAAAGGCTAAACAAAGTTCGAAGGGCTTTACGTTTACTGCTGCAAGTCGGAAGCGAGGGTGCGGCGAGAGAGCGAAAGCAGCAATCGAGTCACCCTTTTTGGAGAGGCAACGGCACGTGCGCCTGAACTTGACGCGCCGTAGCAGGCACACCAACAGAAGAAAAATAAAAACCTTCAAACCAGCGGAGATTACAGAACAACCCTTGAACCCATAACCACACGCGCGCGACGTATGATCCAGCGAACGCGGAGCCACCGCGCCACTCAGCAAAGAGAAAGTGGGGAGTGGCAGTCGCACCGTACTCTTCAATACATGGATTAACACATGTCGGAGCGAATATACGAACTTGTAGAAAGAGTCAACAGATGGCGTGGCCAATACAGGAGCGCCTGCTTTGCGCTCAGGCGCGAAATTTTGAACGCACGATAGAGAACGTACCGGTACGTCAGTGACACCGTGGGGGGGAAGCGCGATGACGTACCGGTACGTCGGTGACAGCGAAAGGGTTAAGGGTTACGGACTGGATTCCGAGGGAAGGAAAGCGTAGCAGGGGGCGACAGAAAGTTAGGTGGGCAGATGAGATTAGGAAATTTGGAGGGTCAACATGGCCACAATTAGTACATGACCGGGGTAGTTGGAGAAGTATGGGAGAGGCCTTTGCCCTGCAGTGGGCGTAATCAGGCTGATGATGATGATGATGCCGACAAGACCAGAGTACTATTGTTGTTGCAAAACAAAGGGTCGTTGACATTGCAAACAACAAATGAAAACAGCCGAACATAACTTAAGTGGCCTAACTACACGAACAGCATGTTTCCAATCTATCGCAGTGGCGTACTTATCGCACGTATTGGTGCCACTGAAGAATCTGGTCAACCTCACAAGTACGTAATCACAAGCGCACTAGCCTTGTGGTCACTAAACAGAACGCGTACTTGCTTTGTAGGCAAACTTTTCATTTACGCTTACTCACGTTTCTTCCCTGAAAGTCCTACAGGACACGTGACTTAAACGAACAATTAAACTTGCGGGACTTGCACACTCTGCAGAACCCTTAAAATAATGCGTCTTCTAATAACTCGTTCCAAGCATACTTTTCAGAGGTCAGAATACGGCTGCCCTCAACACACGAGCAACCCAGTCATAAATCTGCTTCCTTCCGTCCACACAGGACACGCGCTAATGGAACTAAGAACGCTTCTCGGCGCAAATCATGCACTTACTGAAAACCCACGCGGTTAACCTTAGAAAATAAAAAACGCATAAAAAAAAGAAGGTTAACTAAAGCACACGCGCGTTACGATAGGCCTCTCAACAATAACCTTGACACTCAGGTTACTTACACACACACAAAAAGGAAAGCCTATCTACTTTTTAATGAACACCTCGCGATACTACATGTTTACAAAAAAAATGCCTCTTTCAAATCTTGAGCTGCTTCTCAATCAAAACACAAACAAAGCTCAAACCTTACACATTGATAGAAATCCTAGTCTCAATTCGCGAAAACTTTCCGATGCTCAAAATAAAAAACAAGACAAAATAAAAAACAAGACACTTCATTTCTACGGAAGCGCTCTTGGCCTCCCTTTCCAAACGCTTATGTCGGACTCATACTTTGAGCCGTACCCGAGGTGGTCGCGGTTTGAAAGCTACTTTGGCTGCCGAGGAACAACAAAAGGGCTGACTCACTATCAGCTCCCCCAAGACGTTACGGTCTCCTGCCAATTTGCGTCCTGGCGCCCCACTTTCCTCACAAACTCGATTGACCGCGTCGCTACTCCCCACCTGGTCTCGTTCTGCCACCTTGCACTTCTTCGTACTGCACGCTGAGCTTTGAAAAGAATTACGGAAAGACGAGGAGTTTAACTGCCCCGTGCCCTTTGTCCGCGTCCGTGCAGAACATGCTTCGCGGTCCCCCTTTGACCGGTGGCTCGAACGTTTTGCATGCGTCAACATCGTCCGTGACGACCGCACCTTTTTCCTCGCGCCCTGCCCTTTTGGGTTTCTCGCCATCTTTGGCAGCGCTACATTAGTTACCGTCTTTCGGTCTTTACCGCGCTTCTTTGCACTCGCTTTCATGTCGCCTGCAGGCGCCTCGTGCTGGCCGCTACACATCTCATCGGCCCGGATCGGTCTCCTACCCGCACAGTCTGATTGATTCTCATTTAAATCAACACTCTCTCTGCCTCGACTGGCGGACAGCTCAACCAACTCTGGCACAATGCAGCAGGCTTTACTCGAGTTATGCAACTCGCACTCTTGCGAACTGCACTCTACTGCATTGCCCAGCTCACGCTGTGCATCGACACACAGCCCGTCGGTCTCGAGCGCTGTCTCACGCGCACAGTCCGAATAATTATTAACTGAATCATCCCTATCTAGGCTACCTAGACTGGCGGAGAGCCGCACCGATCCCTGAACAATGCAGTTGTTCTCTCGTGAACTACGGAGCTCGCCATCCCGAGAACTACTCTCAACTGCATCGCTCAGTTCGCACTTCACTTCTGCATGCAGATCTGGCTCTACATGGGTGCTCAAGTCTGTCGCGTCAACAGTACCCTTTTCTTCGCTAGCAACTTCGCTAACATTACAAGCGACGCACATGCGTGGTAACTGTGCCAATTTGTTTGCAGCTGGCCTAGCTGTCTCTATAGTCATCTGTTGGCACAGCACCTCGTCGCTCTCCTTGCGGCCTTTAACGGCCTCTGTTGCCACTAAGGCATCGTTAGCAGCTAGCCTTTTCCCTTCACTTATGAATCTGCAGCCAATCTCACAGGCACTACTCTTCTCGTCAGCTTTTGGCGAAAATCCGCTCCATGCTGCCTCATTCTTTCGCTCTGTACTACCTAAAGAATTCTCAGACAGCCGTTGTCTCTGTGCCATTAACTGATCACAATACTGTATCTCTTTGATCAGTGCTGCCTTCTCTCTCTCATACTTTTGCTCACGCTCACGCTTACGTTCCTGATACTCACGTTCGCGTTCCTTCTCACGTTCGTGACGCTCACACTTAAGAGTAAGTTCTTGAAGCTCACGCTTCCATTCATTCTCGCGTTCTTCACGCTTACGCTCACTCTCACGTTCATGACGCTCACGCTCCCCTGGTTCCTGTATCACCTCCCAAGCAAGCTCAATGCTTTTGTCATCATTGCCACTATCGTTAATCGCCTTTATGATAGCTGGCGTTTTCATCCGTTCGTCCGCCTCAACTCCCAAATCGTCGCACACCAACAACAAGTCTAACCTCGTCAACCTTCTAAGATCCATGGTAGCTGCCCCGACTGGTGGTTAGAACTGTTTTCCTTAATTAATTTGTGCAAACACACAATGCATCAAATTCCCGATTCCCAGAACTATCAAAATGAACACACAACATTTGAGTCTGGCGAATCAAAAGGAGAAAAACCACGCGCTCACTTACGGTTGCAGCACCCTGCCATCCAGTTCATTTGTCCGCTGTTCCCGGTCCTCCGGACTCCCTGGGTTGAAGGCTTGCTCTTCTTCGCTACTCCCAGTTTCTTCGGACCTCTTTCGACGAAGCCTCTCTCTTCTTCGCTCTTCCCGGTTCCTTAGGATCTCTCTCCACGAAGGTTGATCCGTAGCGCTGCCACCAGCTGTTGTATTTGAAGGCGATCTCACCGCTGCCAACCAGTTGTAGGAGTTGAGGACGGACTTAGGAATGAAACACTTGGGAAGGTTTATTTTACATTATTTACAGTGAGGTGAGAGTCAAGTAACAGTCGTACAGTCATTACGGGCTGGCAGCAACTCTGACGCTCCGGCCCGCGGCAAGCAGTTCGAGAGAGGTGAATCAGGGAATGCTCTGGAATCTCTGGAATGCTCCTCTTTTAAGCCCTCCGATCTCTGGAAGGCACGTCATGTTCGGCCAATGGGAGAGCCCGCTCAGATGACGCCACCTTCGGCCAATGGTAGGCACCCGTGCGGTGGTGTCACACCCGGCGGCTCCCCGCGGTCTTGCCTTGCTGTGGTGCAATGCTCTCTTCAAAGGCGGCCGGCGAGACGCTGCCAGGCCTTCCTGGTACATCACAGCCGTCTTGTTGTCACGGTGCATTACAGCCGTCTTGTTGTCACGGTGCATTACAGCCAGAAGGTTGTCACGGCGCATTACAGCCGTCTTGCTTCGGGACCCAATTTACTTGCAACAATGCCGGGCTATCCCTTCGCTTTTTAGCAGAGTCAAGCATTGAATAGCCCCACCGGCGGCGTACGAAGTGGGGGCCTTCAACTTGTTTGCCCGTGCGCGCCTCTGCGCTTCTCAATTAGCTGTGGTGCGATTCGATGTGGTCTGGGGAACTCGAAGGGGGCTCAGGAAACAGCCCCATATCTAACAGGGTTAGCAACCACTAATTTATTTGTTTAATCAACAGCCTTTAAGTATAGCAGCTTGAAAACGTGGGCACCGTATTGGAAGTGGATATGACGGATGTCCCAGGATAATGCACACCAAAGTACAGGTTGCTGGGCTAGTCACTTCTTATTACTCAGTAGACCATAAGAAATTATGGTCGCTTAACACAAACAAGGAAGGATGGAAGGGGACAAGAGAACATGAGCTTTCACCAAAAAGTAAGCACAGGGCACATTTGCCTACGTACTGCAATTTGCATCAGTGCAAACCACGATTGGACAAGATACAGATTAGAAAAAGCAGGGACACCACAGCATGTGAATTGCTAAGAGGCTTATCACATTAAATAACGAGGTTCATCATGTATTAGCGATACTTCAGTTTTACTCTTGCATGCCGGAAGAGTTTTCTTTTTGACAGCCGGCTGTAATTGGGTGTGACACAATTGAAGCTTTTCGTTGTGCATTTACCTACATATAGTATATGTTAGACTGTAATACAGAATAGAATGGACAGTCGAAAGTTGGTGCGCCCCTTGTCCCCTTCCTTCCTTGTTTGCGCTCAACAACTATAATTTCTTATGGTCTGCTGAATAATGCACACATGCTGACATGGGTATTATTCCTGGGTCCTGGAAGCATATCACTCACTCAATGTCTCCAGGTTGTGATGTGATGAACACTGGTATTTACTAATGTTCTAGGCTCTGTGCGATTTCTGGATAATGGTAGTGGCGGCACTCTAAAGGGAAGCCTTCTTTGCCTCTTGCTCTGGGTGTGGCATGCAGTCTTGTCTTGCCAAGTAGATGCACCGAGGATTTCACACGAGTACCGTCGCATTTATGCTTGGGTGAAGGAAAGTACAGTAAAACCTCGTTAATTCAAACGTATTTGGCTGCACATTGGCTAATTCAGACAACTTTCAGAGCTTGGCGAGTGAGGAGCACCGCAAATTTGTCATGCAAGGGAGCAAAAACTGTGCCAGCGCCCAGCTGAAATGAAACGGCGGAGTCCATATCGGTATAGTCATTAGCGGAAATCGTATGTGAATGACAGCAGCGCCGGAAGGTTTCATGCTTATTTCTGCCTTTAAAGCCTGTATTCTTGCATTTACAGCCTTGCATAACACGGCGTTGGCCGTGTGCTTTCATAAGTGCATAGTTGCCATCCATGATCGCGACGATAGCGGTTGCAGTTTCTTCTACAGCGGTTGCAGTTAACGGAAGTTTGTTTTTGACTCAGTACGTGTGTAGGCTGCGTACCTAAATACTGCATAGTCTCCATCCATGATCGCGTCGATAGCGACCGCGGGTTTGTCTGCATTTGTTGCAGTGAATGATAGTTTCATTCTGACTAGGTGCAAAGCGGTCGAGGATGAAAAGCGCCGGCTATATTGCAGTGGATGGACGATCTGTTAGCAATTAGCTCACTAGCGAGAAAATAATCTGGATGTGCTTGTGGAAGTGGAAAGTGTGTCGCAAATGAAGGCACATGCCGCAGCCGTGCTGCGAAGAAAGTTGCAGGCCCTTGATTGCCGCTGCGAGAGCCAATGAGTCAGGAGTTGAGAATTGCAGCTTCCACATTGCTATTGTGCAAAATAGAAAAATTATTTGCTCATTCATTCACTAAATAAGAGCGTTGATGTAGTAAGCAATTGCTAACTGTTCTCTGGATACTGTCGATAATTCGACATTCGATTAATTCCGACATTCGGTTAATTCCGACATTTTTTTCAGTCCCGTGAAATCCAAATTAACCAGGTTTTACTGTACCAGCACAGTGCATTTATCCGATAACATTGTGTTGCTCACATTGAGAGGAACGTAGGGGAGGGGAAAGTAGTGTGGCGATAAAGGTTTTGTTGTTTCAACTGCTTTATGACCCTGTGCTTCGATACCATACTTGTGTTTGATAGTAGGACTTGAACAGGATCCACCAGCACAATAACCTGATCCTCTATCCACCATGCCACACTCATTGGGATTGGCCCACTTTACCTAATCATGATGGTTAGGACATTTGTCCATTGTTTGTACGTCATGAGGCCAGAAATGACTCTTGAGAAGTGATAACAGAACAAAAAAGAAATCATTGCACGCAAGTTACAAAAATGCAAGTAGATAGCTATAGTGCATGAGATAGTTTAGCAAGACGAATAAAGCTCGAGCTCAGAACGAAATGAACAAAATGCCACAGATCTTGGAATCTATATTGTCACGTGGTAGTGACGGTCAAAAACACAGTAGTGTTGTGTCGGCAGCGGCAGGCAAGCGGGGGGCCCCGACGGGCGAACGCGCGGCTAGCGCCGGCGCAGTGAAGGAGACACGGAGCTAACTGCTCCCGCTGAAAACCGGAACGAAGACTCCGCCGACCTGCGGCTGTTTATTACTTATAAAGGCTTCACCTGCTAGATGGCACCTCCCGATTGGTCCAAGCTTGTCACATGACAGAAGGGGGGTGCGCCATCTAGCTAAGCAATTACAAAACATACATGTGCGATGACACAGAGATCTGACAGGGGGCGACACTATACTACATCATCCCCCCCTGGAAACAAAGCGAGCATACAGTGAAATGCGCACACAAGACGCGCACTTAAGTCCAAAGGCAATTTCAGTTCATTCCCCCCCACGGTCACACACGTGTGCATCTGGTGCACGCAAGGCATGCACTTAAGTCCACAACAAATTCAATCCATCCCTGCCCAAGTTCACATACACGTGCACCAGTCTTGGGCACCAAAACACGGGCAGTCACTCAAAGTCTGACAAGGAACACTGCACAAAACTCACTGCACCGCAACAAGGAGCACTTTTTATACCTGTGTTAATGAAACATGTGGACTGTCACAAGGCCCCTAGCCGTGGCATTTTGAAGACGGAAATACGTTCTACACTACATAAACAAAATCATCGAGCCACGGAGGCCGTTTTCTGACACGATGAGGACTCGTGCATACCTCAGAAGAACTTTGGGGGTTGCGACGCGTATCGGTCGACTTTAAAGACCTAGTCGTCCCACTATTATTTACCTCCCCCTGGTTGGAAAACTGAATGTGGTTGTCGCTCAAAGCTGGAGAGGGTTGCCCAGGAAGCTCCTCTCGACGTCCCAACAAGTCCTGGGAGGCTACCAATTGCCCAACGGAATCAGAGACGACTGCTGACTGTGTAGACTCGGAAGTGATACAGTCAGACGCACAACTTAACTGAAGCTTATGACTATGAGAAGACGCTGTCACTACAGACAAGTCATCGGAATGACTATCCAAGTTTGAATATGAGTACAAAAAGTCTCTATCACTTGTACACAGTGTACTACCTGCTGGATCCTTCATCACTACGGTTAACTTAGACACATGCCACGTCTTCCCATCACTGAGTAGAAAAGTAGATGGTCCTATCTGGGCCTTGACTTTACGAGGTTTACTGTACTTAAAGAATCCTTTTCTGTTAAATCTTATTCTGACGGTGTCTCCCACCTTGATACGAGTTGCCTGAGCACCTCTACGTTTGTCTACGTACGGTTTAGTCTGCGACTGTTTCTGCAAGACCCTTTCTTGAACTTGAGGCACAAGACTGTCCTGTTCTCGTAGATCTACACAGAGCCGCATGGTTCCATCCTTCTTGCGCACCACCACGAGTGGAGACACCCACTCAGTAGCCTCGACGCGCTCGATGACGTCGCAGTCCTCGAGACGTCGCAATTCATGTGTGACCTGGTCACGGAGAGCCAGGGGTAGTCGGCGCAACTTTGAAGATACTGGTTTCGCATCTTGCTGCCGATGAATTCGGTGCACAAAGTTGTTGACGAGGCCCAACTCGTCACTGGAAAGGTGATCAAGACCCGGAGGCGCACCTGTGGGGCTCTGTACTGAAGGAAGCGATGGTAGACGACATGTCAGCGACGTACCGTCGATCTGTATGCCCAAGCGTTGGATGGCGTCTAAACCCAGCAGTGATGTTCCTGTAGTCGTTACGTGGAACATGACGGAGCATGACTTTTGGAAAAACTGGACAGTGGCTTGAAACAGGCCTTGAATGTCGATGCATTGCTTGGAGAAATTTTTCAAGTCCACTGTTTGTGACAGTCTGTGCTGTCGACCAAAGTGCTTTCCAAAATCTTCAACAGTCATCATTGAGACAGACGCTCCCGTATCCACCGGCAGTCGCATGGAGACGCCGTTCACTACGACCGGAACTTCCAAATCTTTTTTAGTTTCGAAAGCGCTTACCGTCAAGACAGACGCGGACGGCTGCCCTGCGGAAGTTGAAGACAGCGTCTCTGCGGAAGAGACGTATTGAACAGTACGGGTTTTTCGGCATACCGATGCAAAATGGCCCAACGTGTGGCAGGCGTTGCACCGCCGGTTCCTTGCTGGACAATTCCTGTACGTTGCAATATGCTTCGCGCTGCCACACCGGTCGCATGCACCACGGTTCCCGGAGGAGCCATGTGCGAAATGTCCGTCGTCTCGGCGGCCTCTCGGAAGAAGGCCGTGGTCTCGGCGGCCTCTCGGAAGAAGGCCGTGGTCTCGGCGGCCTCTCGGAAGAAGGCCGTGGTCTCGGCGGCTTCCCGGAAGAAGGCCGTGGTCTCGGCGGCTTCCCGGAAGAAGTCGGCCCTCTTGGCGGCTTCCCGGAAGAAGTCGGCCCTCTTGGCGGCTTCCCGGAAGAAGTCGGCCATCTTCATGGCCTCCCGGACTACGTCGGCCATCTTGGCGGCTCCCCGGAAGAAGTCGGCCATCTTGACCTGTCGACGGAACGCCAAGCTGGGATGCTTCAATTCTTCCAACATTTTCAGAGCCGAACGCGCGGTTCGCTCGATGCAAGGCTTCTAACGAGCGTCCAATTTCTTCTGCCTTGTCCAGGGACAGGGTTTCGCCATGAGCCAGCAACTTTTCGCGAACGCTGACGTTCGCTACGCCATGTATTATCTGGTCTCGGACGCGCTCGTTGTAGGCTGTGCCGAAGTTGCACTGTACCGCCTTCTCCTTCAATGCGGTCACGAATTCCAGGAATCCCTCTCCCTCGAACTGCTTTCGACTGGTGAATTCGTGCCGTTCCGCCAGGACATTTGTTGACGCGGCGAACAGCCGGTCAAGCCGCTCCAAGAGTCTCGGAAACTCTGACGCTGGCGGGACCGCATCACTTGACGATGACGCTGCGCCGGTCGACTGCCTTGCTGCTTCGCTTGAAGCTGACGCTGCGCTGGTTAACTGCCTTGCTGCTTCCTGCTCCTCGTCTGCAAAGTACTTCCGTTGTCCCTCACGCCCGAGAGCGCTGACGAGCGCGGACGCTCGTCGCGCGTCCGTCCAGTCGCCACCGCCGGCCGCTTCGAGGTGGGCCTGAAAAATTTTTTTCCATCGATGCCATGGAATTAACGGTGGCCCGGGCACTTCAAGAAAGACTGGAAGGTTCGCCGTAAAAGAAGCCATGCCCGGTAGCGTGCAGGAGACAGTGCAGGAGGCAAGCCGGAGCTCGCCGCAGGAATGGGGCAAGGACGAACGAAGGGGCGAGTAGGCCTAGGCTCGGAAGCCTCGCGACGCCAAGTGCGTCGGCGGCGTTTGCCTGCCGTGCGGACACGGGAAGGGTCGCTTCACTTACGAAGCTCGTTGGTGTCCCGGGGCTTCGGTCGGAACCGCTGCGGGAATCCCATCTTCGTCGCCAAAAGATGTTGTGTCGGCAGCGGCAGGCAAGCGGGGGGCCCCGACGGGCGAACGCGCGGCTAGCGCCGGCGCAGTGAAGGAGACACGGAGCTAACTGCTCCCGCTGAAAACCGGAACGAAGACTCCGCCGACCTGCGGCTGTTTATTACTTATAAAGGCTTCACCTGCTAGATGGCACCTCCCGATTGGTCCAAGCTTGTCACATGACAGAAGGGGGGTGCGCCATCTAGCTAAGCAATTACAAAACATACATGTGCGATGACACAGAGATCTGACAGGGGGCGACACTATACTACAAGTAGCAAAACTGTGAATGGCGAAACTAACCCTTTATTGGGCGAACCTGTGCCCAGAAAAACGGGCTACGCCCAAAGCAGAATGATAGCAGCAAACACAGTCAGCAATTGGCAAAAATCTCATCAGCAGGTCAAGCACATCGGCTTTTATACACGAGTCATTGAATGTCCTGAAGTAATCGCTGGTGCCCATGTGTCAAGTATATATACAATCGGATTACAAAAGGTTTGGTGACAATAGACAGCGAATAGAACAATCAGTAACGTTAGAGAAACTTCCGATACATGCAGTCACATCCTGCGCTGAGCGATAACATTTGTTAGACGGTGAAAAGCAGTCGCCCAATAAAGATAAAAAGTACACATGTCAATATACAGCGAAGCTAGAGTGACCTAGAATTGGAGAGTGCCCGGAACGAGCTTCCAAATGTGAGGCCAAACAACCGTAACGCCGTTGGGGGCACTGCGATCGGTAGCACTCGCATGGCATGGTGCAGAGGTAGAATGCTTCCCGCGCAAAAGACCGGGGTTCGAATCTCAGCAAGGGGTAGTGTGTTTCTCTTTCTTTTACTACTTCATGCGTTGATGTTTATATTATTCATACTGCTGCTTAATACTTGCTTTCGTTGCTATGTAATGCAAGAAAGAGTGAAGCATAATATGTAGGAATAACAATAAAATTCAATTTTTATAACGTTGAACAATAATTTTTGCAGCGCCACCTCACGGGAATGAACAAAACTATCTCAACCAAAGCATGGCCTCCAAGACCTGTATGCATAGACAAGCCTGCTGGTGCCAGCTCGACAGGCTCCGCTTGCTTCACTGGCTGTGCTTTCCGAAGCCATCGACGCAAAAGGGAAACGGGCTGTAGTAGCCAACGTTTGGTGACCGTGAAATGGCGCGGGTTTGAATACTGCATATGTTGTGTCAACGCGCGTACTCATACACTGAATGCACCCCAAGAAAGAAGTTTCCCATTGCTGATGGTATGCAAGAAGCATGCACTCTGGTAAATATGTTGAAAAGTCATAGTATTATACCAATAAAGAAGGCTGTTCAAGAAGGGTAGTCCTTGCTGTTAAATAATTAAACCTGCCTCTACGCACAAATCTCATTTACGTGCACTTCGCTCATGCACACCACCATGTCCACTGTGTTGTTTACAATTAGCAAGAATGAAAGCACAGGCACAATATCACTTCTTTAGCGGTATTCGAACTGCGCCATTTCGCGGTCACCGAACGTCGGCTACTACAGCTTGTTTCTCTTTTGCGCTGATGGCTTCGGAAAGCACAGCCAGTGAACCAAGTGGAGCCGGTCGAGCCGGCGTCTGCAGGCTTGTATATGCGAACAGGGCTCGGAGGCTATGCTTTGGTTGGGATAGTTTTATTCATTCCCGTGAAGTGGCGCTGCAAAAATTACCGTTCAATGTAAAAAAATTTTATTTTGTTATTCCTTCATGTTATGCTTCACTCTTTCTTGCATTACATAGCAATAGCAGCAAGTATTAAGCAGCAGTATAAATAATATAAACATCGGCACATGAAGTAATAAAAGAGAGAAAAACACTACCCCTTGCTGAGATTTGAACCCCGGTCTTTTGCGTGGGAAGCAGACATTCTATCTCTGCACCACGCCGCATGAGTGCTGCCGATCGCAGCGCCCCCAACGGCGTTACGGTCTCTTGGCTTCACTTTGAATGCATTGAAAGAGGGGCCGTTCCGGACATTCTCCATGTTTTAGTACACTCTACACTCTTCACTTTTCTTTTTTCCCCGCAAACAGAGTCCAAAAATCTAGATACAGACTAAAAATTACTGAAACACTGCCCATTCAAGTCTATTCACTACACCAGTGTACTACCTGTGGAATTGGCACAGGCCCTAGTGTAACATGTAGCATTTCTTCGCCATCACTGGCATACTAGTATTGTCATTGTTGTCAAGCCATCTTTGTTTTCATGCTCTCACTTTGCCATTGTCACATGCACAATTGCTCACACGCCTTACACGGACAAATAAGGCCATCTAGTAACACTTTGCACTGTTTCAAATGATGCTAGATAGTCGGCTCCCTGCACAGTGGTTCTCGTAACATTGTTTTCCACAGAGCATGAGATTTGCATAGTTTCTTCCTTTATTAGTTTTGGTGCAAAGGTGATAATCTTTGAAAGGCTTTTGTGGCATGAGCAACATTGGCACTATGTGCGCCTAGGACAGTCATCACTACAAAATTATTGAGCAGATACCAAAGAGTACCCTGTTAACATGAGTATAAAATAAACTTTAGGGTTTCGAGCCTTCATAAAGGCAAGTGAACTGCAGAATGCAGCGCTTGACTAGTGGAAGCCTCTTGTCTTTAGTACTTAGGTTTTCGGCACCTCTGCTTTATTTGAAGATTTCTCGTCTCAGTGGACCAACGCCTTTATCTGTCTGTCTGTAACTGTCTGGCCTCTCTCCTTCCAGCACGAGATAAAGGACACCGTGCAAGTGACCAGAGCGCAGTGCGGAGGTTGTCACGTCTTGCAGCAGTCGAACTCATCTTCCCCAGGGACATCTCCACCCAGTGTAGCGTGGAAATGGCCTCAAAGGCTGCCAGCTGTGTTGTCAGGACTCTGTCCAAGTCAGTGCAGTGCAGTGGGTGAATGGCGTTCCTCTTCAGAGATACTTCGAACGGAGAGCAGATCTCAGCCGTGTGTGTGTGCGCCACGCCATTACAACAGACCCAAGTGCCTAAGTGACTGTGCAGTTCTGTTGCTGTGAGAACCAAGGTTGCGCGCTTGATTTCCGGCCACAACAACTGCATTCTGCTGGGGAGCACAAAGCAAGAATGCTTGTTCATTATATTGTCATTACAGGCAGTAAACTCGAGTGATTGGATGTTTATCAAGGACGATGGTGCAGAACTTGTCCAGGGAATCGGAAGGCATAGTCAGAGAAGCCGTAGACCCTTAGCACACCTGTCTCTCTCCTCAGCATATGCTAGAAGTGTGTGCACTGCAGTTACAGGAGCCTGTTGAATGTGACCTTGCCGTGTAGTCGGCGGGCCTGCCAAGTTTACCAGTTGCAGATGACTGAGCATAGTGCTGCCAAATGGGATGGTGCTATATCGGTGGCAGATGTGTATCGGTGAGGCCACAGGTGGTGGAAAGCCCATATTATGGCTGCCATCAAATTGTGTGGGAGTTTTCAATTACCGTGCAGCAGACAACACACCAGCATCTCGCATACAATTGGGCCGCATGACAAGATTGTACGAGTCACATGACCCAATGTATGGCTTGGACCCCAAATGCCCAGAAAACGTGGCAGTATCACAACTAAGTTGTGTACTCCAGATGCAGTGCAGATCATTACACCCAGTGATTGACTCTATATCAAGTTATTCTATTTCTGGCCTGCCAGCATCATTTCTTGGTTGAAGCTACAAGTTTATAACCTTCGGACGGTAAGCGTGGATGACCAGCACACCGAGCGCGAGCTTCACAATGATTAAACATTGTATTTGGTAGCCTTGAATCATTGTGAAGTTCTGGTGCATCTTGTTATGCATTCCTTTTTTTCACGACTGTCATTCTCGTGGTGCACCAGACACAGTCGCCTTTCTTTTGTTTCTCATCAGCAGGCTTCCCAGCTGACCTGATGTCCACATAATGGTATCACATGTGTCAACATAAATAAGCCTCATGTTGTAAACACTCCTCGCAACCTTTATATTTTACTTTGTTTAGAAAGTGAATATCTTTGGTATTCAAATCAACATTTGAAGTCTTTTTTAATAATTACATTTATTTGATTGCAGATTTTGCTGTTTGAGCACCCCTAAAATTAGTTTCCACAAAGTGTAAGAGCAGTGGCATTCAGTTGTAACTGAGGTTTTTTTTCATTTGTGCTTCCCACACGTCGAGCCATTGCATGTGCTGCTGCAGTCAAACTTACTTATGACAATATTCAAGTGCCGAGAAAATCCCATTACAGTTGAACCCACTTATAACGATACCGGTTTTAACAATACTATATCAGTTAGAATGAGAAGCCGCTGCACCATCAACTTCTGTTGGTGAAATAACTCACTTACTACAATGCCCCCATGCCGCATTATCGGCTACAGCGATGAAGTCTGCCTACTGGGTGTCCGTGCCAAAAGGTAAGCGAATGCGAAATCTCTGAAGAGAAAGAACAACAGAAATTCAAGCCGCTGCACGTTACCGCGTGCTGTTTTCATACCTTCTCCGCACCGCCAGCCCAATACCACCTAAATTACTGAGCAGTCTAGGCGGTGTTGGCCAGCCTCGCGCGTCTGTGCCATGAACCTTTCAGTGCCGTGAACCCATGATTTCAGAAGGCGAGCTCCACTACATAGTGAAGCACTCTCCACTCACCCTGTCTATCTTACGCAAGCGAAATTCCTTCCCTGCGTTCTCCCATACCAGACGTCGAGCGCGCGGGCTGTTATGATTGTCTTGTTTCACGCAGTGCATGATTGTGAGCGTTGTGCACAAGGACACATGACTAGCAGTATAATTCAGTGCTACACGAATACTGAGGCAGACAAGTGGATCACAGAGCATGATCACACGCTGGAACACGAGAAAATGGCATAGTTTTGGTACCTGCGCATGTGACTGCACGATCGTGAGAACAAGCAGACAAAGCGAAAGTACATCTCTCTTGCTTCGGTGCGAAGTAAAACAGAAAACACGCAGACATTCCGTTTATGTGTTTTATTAATTTTCTAAACTTCAATTCGTCAATTGAAGCAGCAGACCACAGAAATAACAGATGTTGCCTTGAATAATTCTCGAAGTCGCGTGTCACCACGAGCGGCGTCACACTGCGGACACGAGTATGTCGCCGTCTGGCTTGGAGCGCAGTAACCTCGAGGGAAAGGGAAAATGGAGTGTACGGATTGAAATTTCAGGCCTTTCCTCAGCGCGTAGCGATGCAATTCTTTGCAAACACGATTGTTGGCGCGCATTGTATGCTCTGCGCTTGTCAGCTGAAAATGGCCAGACCTGGTGAGGGGCCCTTTAAAGGCCAACTGCGACAGAATTTTCGACCACGTAAGAAGCCAAGTTTTGGATACTTTGGACATGCAGCAGCCTCTGTGCAAAAACTTGTGCTTGAAATACAGGTCAATGGGACACAAAGAACTCGCAAAAATGATGTTTTTCATACCGGAACTGAGGAAAACGCCATAATCGCCTGGCGGAAGTGACATATAGTGAAGAATGTGGAGAAAATCAGTGCCTGTGCTGTCTGCTTCCCCAGGCCACCTTGAGAGGAGGCTATGGCTTGTATTCCATTCCAGTGTATCAGTGAACAGGTCCCGTATGTCTGCTAGCCACAGAGTTGGTATATGTACTTTGTTAGCTGATTTGTGCACTGTGACAATGTCGTGGCACGACCACAATTTTCTTGTCGAAGTATTATCCGAGTCCAGCCGGTTTTCTCTATCTGGTTGTCTACGTCAACAGCAGGCCTCAGTGTGTTCTGCCTCCACTCAAAGAAGAGCGCATTGGGGTGGCGAAGCTAAAGGTGCGGTATAGTCCAGCTTAGTGCGGACACGATCTACATGTGGCACAGTTACGCTACATTGGCGAAAATTCAACACACTGCATTCTAGTCTGGCTGGCGCGAGAATAGAACATGTCCTATCGCACGCCGGAGCAGCTGGAACTGGGTGCATCACACGCTAGCTTGGCTGACCAGCAGCATGCTGTTTGGGTTCAGTGAAGCGAGTGTGTTGCGTTTGCGCCTTCGACAAACAAAGAAGAGCTCACTTGCCCGCTAGCGCTGCGGCAACACCTGATCGCCGCGCTGCTGCGGGTCACATTTGAAGCGCAGGATAAAATTTTAGCGAACTTACCGTCTCCGGCATGACAGATCCAACTTCACCAGCTGCTGCCTGGCACGCTGGAAGCGCTGGACTTGACCAATCTAGGGAGCCTACATGCAAGCAAAAGCACTGTTACCATGTGGGCTCCCTAGACCGATCAGACAACTACTGGAGTCTGCAGTAAAGGGTGATAAGTAGCTGAGACTTAGCACAGCCTGGCTGGAGGGGCTCGGTGCTAAGTGTGCGTAAACTCGCACCCAGACAAGCCGGACTGCGGCCGTGGTGAAGCTTCACTTATTTCGTTCCGGCAGTCTTGCATTCCTGCATGGTTTGCCACCGCATCTAAACCATGGCAGCCGTGTCGCGTTCTTGACAGATGCAGCATGCGGTTCCTGCTTGTTTCTGGCATGGTGTCAGAAAGGATTTCGTTTGTCAATTTCGACGCGTCCAATGCAGAGACGCACGAAATAGCTTGTATATGATGCACTGCCGGAAATAATCGCTCAATAATATTGCCTTTGAATACAACTTACCTTTGAACGTTACCGTTGGTTCTCGTGTACCATCGCAGCATATACGGGGGAAATGGGAGATGGAAATTCAAGACGAGCTAAATGAGAGCAGGAGCCAACGTTTCGACAAGTGGACTTGTCTTCAAGGGCACATGCTTTCCTCGCCACAATATATATAGGTGTGGTTCTTCTAAAGGGAAGAGGGCGTAAGTTGGGTGGGTGCGGCAACAAGCGAAGGTGTAGAATTGAGAATAAAGGAGCGCTGTGTGTGCAACAAGGCCAGTGACACAGTCATCTGTCAATCATGTCAACCGCTGTGTGTCAGCCGGCCTGTCAAAGGCGTGCACAGCAGCCCTCTATTACCTGTTTCACTGATGCTCATGAGCTATCTTGTCTCTGAAAGAGATAAAAGGAGTGGCAGAAACTGGTGCTCATGAAAATATTATAGGAAATACTGAAATGGTAAAAAAATAAAAGGAAAAAACACTTCAGCAACCAACCTAAGTGTTGTTGCCATAGGTTGAAATTAAGCATAGCGAATAGATTCCGAAGCTCCCTTTGAAATGTTTATAACTGTTGGCTGCAATGTCTTCAACTTATGGATAAAGTATGATTCTCTGTATTTTCTGTCTCGTTCAGAACGGAAATTCGACTAAGATGTGGAGTTTAAGTTCATCAAAGTTGTGACTTGCTTGGTCGAAATGTCCACTTATCGAAACGTTGGCTCCTGCTTTCACCGTGTTCTCGTTTTGCTCATCATCGCGGCATATCCCCTTCAGTCACGGCGTACACATTTGTGGACGCGAATTATTTTTGCCATTACTGTGCCGTGGTTGCAACGAATAGGCAACGAACATTAAGCTTTGTGTAAATTGAACATTCTGCTTTCCTAAAGTACATCCATTTCACTTTTGAGTGACATTTGTCGTTCCAGACGACCGCTTTGGTGAAGGCACTAGCGTGTTGGACGGGACCTTCGAAGTGGGACGTTTCGGCAGTAATTTCGAAATATGTTTTTCCCCTTGTTGCAATGCTTGCGCGCAATAATTAACCTGTGCGTGTAATTCGAGCGGGTGATGCGGTATTTTTATTGAAGAAACGTAGCTTTACTGAATGTACAATAAATGAATATTTAATTACTATGTAATTATGGCGGCTCTCTATAAAATGCAAAGTCATTCTCATCCCGCCTTGACTTGCTTTCTATGGAGTCTCCAGCACGCTGGCATAAAATTATGTAAATTTTACACATTTATCAACAGTCGAACGTAATTCGTGACGGAAGGGGATATAGTAGTTGCAGTCAACCTGAGAAAGCGTTTGCCAAGCAGATCTTGATGGGTGACGGCGCTGTTGAAATGTAGCTTGTGCAGCTTCATCAACTGTTGTTTACATGCTTTGTGGCATTGGCTGGTCCGCGTCACACATGCCTGCTGCGCCACAGTCATGGGTTCGGCCTTCCTCTACTCAGCGTTGTGTACTGCACAGCCTTTGCTCGTGTTGGAGTACGTATTTGAGCACCCGACGGCCACGCAACGCACCGGCATTCTTGCAACAGCTCAAATCACGAGCACAACAGGGACAACGCACACCGACAGAGACGCCCGTCAACTCAAACGATAAGCGAGCAATGCGCCTGGCTGCCTAGGCGCAACATGGCGCAACACTTCCGCACGGTTCTTAAATGTTGGCCATATCCGCATCGCTACAGTTTTGCCGCCAGGTGCACGCGTCGTCTGCATAGGCGAGGCAAGCACAGTGTCGCCAGGTTTGGCTATATATATAGCGTCCTCGATCACCCGCACCGGTGCGCACTGACCATCCTCGATCACCGGAAGCGCACCCTGTTGGAGCGGTTTTCTGTTGCCCCGTCTCGCACCGAGAAAATCGGCGGTGCGCCGGAGTGCAATCCCAGCAAGCACTGCGGGACGCGCGACGTGCGCGCGTACTGCCGACTGCAGAACCGCGGACGCTCTGGCCCGATAGCTGCGGTACGTTGCAACGGAGTTGACGGAGTTAGCTAGTGGATTTGTCGACAATGAGAAAGGAAGCGCTGCTAGTTGCCGCAATCTATCAGCATTCTTCAAGTTCGTCTGACAGCGAAGACGACATGCTGCTCGACCTCGTCCAAAAACAGTGTGAAGAGCGGCCGAAAGTGGACAGGTTCATTGAACGGGTCGTCAGTATTAATTATAAAATCCATTGGTATTTGCTTGCAACCAGGTATGTCGGAGCACGCAGTTTGACAAGGTTCAAGCGCTTGCCGCAGATGCTCAGCATCTGCAAACAATAAAATATGCGCGCGCGCGTGTTCGCGCACGTTTTGCGCGCCAGGGGCAAAGTAGCGCTGCATGCAAGCACCCTGCACAGGGTGCAGTTTTGTCGTCGATGTTGACCCTCCGCAGTGCGGCACCACGGCGGGGCAAAGCGCACCATTCTGGTTTCGGGGCAACCCCGGGGCAAGGTGATCGAGGACGCTAATAGCCAAATTGGGCTACAGAAAAAACATTTTGGCGTCGACTTGGGCGAGTTGGCTACGTGGCTATATTTGGGCTACTGAAAATCTGCTACTTGGCTTTGTTTGGGCTATCAGTGGCGCTTTAATCCACGGTCGAGAGGGGACTCTCATACAGGAAAACAAATCTCGAAGGCTATGTTTTAGCTGGCTGAGCCGGCAGCGCGTCTTTGTGTGTGTGCGCGAAATGCCCCCCTCCCCCTCAGTGTATCGTTCTCTGAGCGGATGGTTCTATCCTTGACGCACTTAAATTTACACCGCACTTCACCATGCTAACATTTTCGCCAGCAATGCCGTTTCATCTTTGTCTTATCCCGACACCCAATCACCGGGCATCGGGATGAGCCTGGGAGTGGAGGGTGTTCCACAGTACACTGTACTAACATGGTTAAGCTCAGAAACGGAGAGCAATAAGGTTGGGCGATCGTAGCGCCGGCATGAAAGAAGGGAAGCACGGGTAGATGACACGCTCCAGTGTGTCCATGGCGAAGGCGTCTCGTTGAAGTATCGCGCTGGGCACAGCTTTCGACCTAGTCCGCGTATCTCACGGTAAGCTTTATACTGCTATTTTCCTTTGCGTGCGAAATGAACTTTAACGCGATAGCGTTAAGGGCCCCGTGTCGCAAAAAATCTGGCGTCGGCGCCGTTCTCCGTGTGAGAAAAATGATCCCGAACTACGTAGGCCTTTGGCTGGCGCATATGCATTACTGAAATAATTGATTTTCTCAGAGTAAAACCCGTCAGAAAATTCATAAAGTACAACCTACACTCAACCTACAGACAAGGTAGCGTCGAATTGTAATTTGAATATACGAGAAAACATATTTTTGTTACGCGGAACCTCGAACACAAATCCCTTTTCCAGCTGCCGTTCGACGTCTTAGTAGGAGGGCGATCATGTGGGCTAGTTGGTTTTCCACGAGAATGTGTCGTGCAGCGCGAAGCGGGAAAGGGGACACAGGAAAAAATGAGGACAAGCGGTTACTGCCTAGTAGGAGCGGCGCGCCCCCCTCGGTTCCATGCAACACCATCCAGATGGCACTCGCCTCCGCGGCGGCGCCTGCCGTGCGAATGGAATGAAAAAAAAAGAACCAGAAAGCTTGCCTTCGTGCATATTGTTCTCCTCCAGCGTTTGCAGGTAAACATTATGGTTGCATAAGCTGCAGTTGCCGGGAAGCGTCAGAAGCAGTCAGGGATCTTTGAGTGCTATCACGTTCCACTCTTAAATGTGAATGTTAAAGAGCTGAGAACCAATTTTCATGGTGCCTATTTTTTAGTACAATGGAAGTTCACCGGTCAGAGTGTGTTATCAAGAAGTGGTAACGCGGAAAACGCCGTGGAACATTTTTATCAGAATGTTTTTATCTGCAGTGAGGATGTAGTCTTTCACTCTCAGTTTGCTGAATGCGGTGATAGGTGAGCGCGATAATTATTCTACGCCGGCATTAGTGGGAGGCAGACAAGTGCGGCCGTAAATGTGACAAAGTATTTTGTCTAGCGATTCGACGTTCCTGCGATTCATGTTTTCCGAATTGTTAAGTACTTCCGTGGTAATTAGCTACGTGTTTTCATTGTTTCCTGTCCAACTGCTTTGGTGTTTAAACAGTCGAATCGAAACCAATCGGATTGAAAAGGAAACGACGATTTTACACGTGATACGCAGTTCAGCGTGTTGCCGTAGCCATGCGTGTACTTTTGATTTCCGAAGCATAGAATGAAGCGCAAGTGTCTAATATTATAGCAACTGCAATTTAAGCAATAATTATATTGTACTTAATAACAACCGACTTACAGTAATCTCATAGACTACATCTGAACTATTAAGATTTCATTGCCAGGCCTCGCCACTTACTGGCCTTTGAGATTTTCTTTGCCAATTTAAAATTATAATCCCTACTTCAATCCAGAACAACGTGCCTATTTCTATCACCATAAATCATGATCAGTTCATTTCCATCAACATCTCACAACACCTTCTGGCCAGTTGTCCTCAAGCATCCTCGGAGTCTTTTTGTTCGTGCTTGCATTTTAGATTCATCTCAATAGGTTCTCCCTCAGCAGCGATACGCTGGAACTTGAGTTTCCGGGGCCAACAAAAAGTTTTCTGTGTGCAAGCATCTGCTCAGTGGCTATGGTGTTGGGCTGCTGAGCACGAGGTCAAGGGATCGATTGCCGGCCACGGCGGCGGCATTTAAATGGGGCGAAATGCGAAAACACCCGTGTACTTAGATTTAGGTGCACGTTAAAGCACCCCAGGTGGTCGAAATTTCCGGAGTCCTCCACTACGGCGTGCCTCATAATCAGAAAGTGGTTTTGGCACGTAAAACCCCATAATTTAATTTTTTTTTGTGCAAGCATCATGTAGCTGTTGCAAATTGAAAGCGTCGACCGTCACGGCATCACGGGCATTTTTTTACGACGGGTTGTACAAAAAGAGATTACCGTGGTATAACGTAAAAATTTATATACAGATAAAACTGAAAATAACAATGGCTATATTTGGCTACAAATTTGTTTTGCTCTTTTTTGTGTTTGGCTACATTTGGGCTACAGTTTCTCTAGCTTTGGGCTACGCCGCGTTGTCCGACCTGGCAACACTGGGCAAGCAATGGGGCTCTTGCATTGCCCAGGGGGCGCTGCGAAAAAGGTGCTAAAAAGCGCCCTCAGTCCTAAAATGGGTCGTACCAAGCTCGGTCGTCTGCTTCGGAAAGCACGTTTACAACATAGACCCGCCACTTTCGGTTGTGTTGTATCACGGCCTGCAGCGAATATCGGGCGCCGAAGATTTTTTCAGGAGTGGCACGCTGCGTAAAGGCAAGAAATCATGCAGTGCCGAATACGTGTATGCCGTTCAAGAATTAAGCGGCGAAGTTTTAGCGCGGTGTCAATCGCAAGTGAAGCGAGTCGCGTACGAAGTGGAACTTCAGGTAAGGTTTGCACGCTGCTAGATTCAGGCGCACAAACACGAGGAAATGCTTCCTATAAATGAATCCACAGCAGCGATAAGCAGACATCATGTGTACGGAACTGCTTGAGCACACGACGGTACGCGCCGCGACGGCAGCGGTCTTTCAGCATGCCGCGATGTACGAACTGCTCGAGCGCACGATCGTACGCGCCGCGACGGCAGCGGTCTTTCGACATGCCGCGAAACGCCGGGTCTCCAGCAATCTTTGTTGACTGCATGCCGCTAAACAAGTAGTTATGCCTGCGTTGTAGTAGCGGCCATCTGTCCCTTTTAGTAACTGCTAATAATTAAGTGATGCAATGCATATGAGCTCGCACGTACGTGCGAATCGCGCTGCAGCGCGAGCTCGTGCGCTGCTCGCTTGATGTAGCTTTTAATGACAACGCTCGAAAATCGATCTGCTGTAATCAATACTATCTTGCTGCGCTGCCTCAACATGCTGGCTTGAGGTCAAGTATGCGCACATTTAACTCTCTAACCTGTGCTGCTCGTAGTGGGGTAGTGAATTGTCACCGAATCAGCCTGGCCATCTGTGGTCATTTGCACACACCTGGGCACTTCACCACTTCGCACCGGTCGAATTGTTAATTGTCGCTGTGGCCGGGTTTCGAATCGGGAATCACCAGCCATGCCTGCTGTTATGTCGGTCTGCCGTCGGGACTGTAGGTGCAAAAGACTAAATTTTAGAACGCAGATCTATAATCAAGCAAGCTTCAAGACAGGTGAAGCAGTCAGCATGGCGCGAAGTTTCGCTTACCCAGCGCGACGAACTGCAGTTATACAGCGCGCCCGACGCTCCGCTTCGTGAGGCCTTGAAGGGAAACGATAGAATCGGATGTTGGGATTCAAGCCTTCTTGTTCATGGCAGCCCACGACGCAGCAGTATCGACGGTGATGCTTTTTTGATGCTGAGCTAGGTCCCTCCGGATCGGCGTCGCCGATTCCTTCTGCTTCCAGCATTACGTCCCACGGCACACGGAGAGTCCGTTTTCGTTAAACTATAGGCTGCGACCAGCTCGCACCGTGGTCGGCGTGCTCTGGGAGAAGTGACGAGCCTTTTCGCACTTGCAACAGGGCAGAAAAAAGTGCGAATCGACGCAAAACTCGGCCTCGAAACGTGCTTCGCCACAGCCAGGGCTCAGTACGACCCAAGCTGGTACGACCCAGATGTCGTTTCCCGCGCCGCCACCAGGCGCCGCTACTATACATCAAACTCCAGCGCAAGACGCCCATTACCAGCCCTGTGGCTTTGCTAGGGTGGCTACTTCTAGCCACCCTAGCTTTGCCAAGATGGCTTCGAGAGTTTACGCTCGACATGTATAGTGAGTTTAGCCCAATGGAAATTTCTTTACAGACCACGCGGACGCGCGCGCACGCATGCGCACAGTGCGGCACGGCTCGTACGCGGCGAGACGCGGCGCGATCTCGGTGAACAGCTCCTCGCGTGCTTGGGCTACCTTGCGTCGGCGCGCCTGGCTACGCAGCCACGGCGCGGTACATTCAAATCTCAGTAAAGCAGATTTATGCCATGCAAGATAGTGCTTGCTCTTTCACCTTCCTCTTTCCTTTTTATGCTGATCTAACAGCTCTAAAGATATATATACTATAAAGGAGATTTATTGGGGTTCGTAGCGACCGCCGGTTCTAGCATGCACCGAGCAGCTCCCGAGCACGAGCCTCTGCCGCGCGCTTGATGCTGCCGATGCTGCTGACTTTGTCCGCACGTTGATTATCTTCCTTACAATGGCCCCGCGGAAATAAAGGAGCCATCCTGGCGACTTAGTTTTCTGGAAGGACGGTAGAATGGTGATACGGCTTGAGACGCTGAACGTGAACGACTTCGCGGTTACGACGTCGCATGTCGGACGGCGGCGTTAGCGGCTCAAGCAGGTAATTAAGGGGTGATGTTCTCTCGAGAACGCGGTATGGCCCGTCGTACTTCGGAAGGAGTTTTGAAGCGAGCCCAGGCGTGCGGTGCGGCACCAGCAACCAGACGAGAGCGCCCGGGAGAAAAGTGGGAGTAGAGTTCTGGGCATCGTGAACGGCTGTTTGACGGTTGTGGTCGTCCGAGGTGAATCGGCGGGCCAGCTGGCGGCATTCCTCGGCGTGTCTGGCGGCTTCCGCGATCGGCAGGCATTCGGATAGGTCCGGCCGGTAGGGCAGAATCGTGTCAATTGTATGCGAAAAATGACGGCCGTAAAGAAGGTAAAAGGGTGAGAATCCGGTAATGCCCTGAGTTGCGGTGTTGTAGGCGTAGGTGACAAACGGAAGAACTAGGTCCCAATTAGAGTGATCAGGTGAGACATACATGGCGAGCATGTCACCAAGAGTTCGATTAAAGCGTTCCGTGGTACCGTTAGTCTGTGGGTGATAAGCAGTGCATTTACCATGAACAATAGCGCATTCAGCAAGCAATTGTTCGATGACTTCAGATTAGAAGGCGTGGCCTCTGTCGCTTAAAAGTTCACGTGGACCTCCATGACGAAGGAGAAAACGGCGAAGGATGAAACTGGCGACCTCCTGCGCTGTAGCATTTGGCAGAGCAGCAGTCTCCGCATAACGGGTTAAGTGGTCTACCGCAACGATTATTCACCTGTTGCCGGTAGGAGTAGACGGAAGTGGCCCCTAGAGGTCTATGCCCACGCGATCAATGGGTCGGGATGGGCATTGTAAAGTCTGGAGTTCACCGGCGGAGTTGTGCGGTGGCGCTTTGCGGCGTTGGCACTCATGACAAGAGCGGACGGACTCTCGAACGAAATTGTACATTCCCCGCCAGTAATAGCGGTGTCGAAGTCTTTCGTAGGTCTTGAAGGCTCCCGCGTGGCCACACTGAGGGTCGACGTGGAACGAGGAGCAGAGCTCTGATCGCAAGATTCTAGGAATGACGAGTAACCAGGTGCGTCCCTCTGGGGCATAGTTGCGTCGATATAGTAGCTGGTCTCGAATCGCAAAATGAGGAACTTGGCGCCGAAGCGTACGTGACGCCGGAGTTTTCGACGTATCCGATAGAAGGTCGAGCAGAGATGCAGTCCAGGGATCATTGCGCTGTACAGCAGCGATAGTGTCAACGTCCAAAGGATAATGTGCACTCGCAGTAGGAGTCGTGACTGGCGTTCGGGGGAAGCGGCGATCGGTATAGCGCGTCAGCGTCGAAGTGCTTTCGGCCGGAACGGCAAACCACGCGGATGTCATATTCTTGGATTCGCAATGCCCAGCGGGCAAGGCGGCCCGATGGATCTTTGAGCGTCGACAGCCAACATAGTGCGTGGTGGTCGGTCACTGCGTCAAACGATCGGCCGTATAAATATGGGCGAAACTTGCCAAGCGCCCACACAATGGCCAAACACTCCTTTTCTGTAACGCTGTAATTGGTCTCCGCCTTGGTTAACGTGCGACTCGCGTACGCAACGACGTATTGTGTGTGGCCAGCTTGACGCTGTGCTAACACAGTGCCAAGGCCTACACTGCTTGCATCGGTATGGATTTCGGTTGGCGCTTGAGGGTCAAAATGGCGAAGGTTGGGTGGCGTTGTGAGAAGACGGCGCAAGGTTGTGAAGGCGTCGTCACACGCTGGAGACCACGATGAGAGATCTCTAGCGCCACCAAGGAGCTGCGTGAGAGGCGATATAATTGACGCAAAGTTTCGAACGAATCGCCGGAAGTAAGAGCAGAGGCCGATAAAACTGCATAGCCCTTTCATAGTGGTAGGTTTTGGGAACGCAGTAACAGCACGTAGCTTCTCGGGATCCGGGCGAATGCCCTCCTTTGACACGACATGGCCTAAAATTGTGAGCTGACGAACAGCAAATCGACACTTCTTCAGGTTAATTTGCAACGCGGCGTTGGTCAAGCAAGTGAGTACATGCTGGAGGCGGAGCAGGTGCGTTGCGAAATCAGGGGCGAACACCATAATGTCGTCAAGATAGCAGAGACAGATTTTTCATTTGAGGCCACGCAGAACATTATCCATCATTCTTTCGAACGTAGCAGGTGCATTGCAAAGTCCGAAAGGCATGACGGTGAATTCATACAAGCCGTCTGGTGTAATAAAGGCAGTTTTTGGGCGATCGACCTCTGCCATCGGAACTTGCCAGTAGCCTGACCGCAAATCCAGCGAAGAAAATAACTCGGCTCCCTGCAAACAATCCAGAGCATCATCGATGCGTGATAATGGGTAGACGTCCTTCAGCGTGATCTTGTGCAACCGCCGAAAATCAACACAGAAGCGGATGTAACCGTCCTTTTTTGTGACTAGGACCACGGGAGAGGCCCATGGGCTTTGGGAAGGTTGAATGACGCCTCGACGGAGCATGTCATCGACCTGGTCTGCGATGACGCGATATGGTCTCTGTCGCAGCGGTGAGTGAGAGCCAGTGTCGATGTAATGCTCGACCGTCGATGCACGGCCAAGAGATGTTTGCGCAACGTCGAAAGAACGGCGGAAGTGCTGAAGGACTGCGAGAAGTTGAGATCGCTGCGAATGCGTCAGATCTTCGGCGATGAATGGGCTGAACACACCAGTCCATGTTGAGTCGGGTGCGGAGAAGGCACTCAGTTCATGGACGGCAGTAGAAGGCACTTCGTCGAGGACGGAGACAATCCGTGTTGAATTGACTGACTCGACGTAACCAAGGCATTCGTGGCGGAGCAGTGATAGCGGCGATGAAAGATGATTGTAAATGGGCATCGTGCTAACACCGGCGGCAAAATCAAGAGCTGCAAAGGGCAAAGGAAGCGCTTTTCGGGTAACAAAGTGATGAGAGGGCATGAAGAAGACCGTCCCGTCGGATATGGTACTACAGAGGACTGGTACGAATGCTGAAGAGCAGGGGGGAATACAGGTGTCTTCTTTCACGACAATTTTAGCGGCAGGATGAGCATCGACGGAGGCCACGTCACCAAGGCGGAAGAGTTCAATCTCAGCCCGAGCGCAATTGATGATGGCATTGTGGCGTGAGAGAAAATCCCATCCTATAGCATAACGGCGTGGGAGCACGACGAAAGAACTATGAATTCAATCGTGTACAAAACGTCCTGTATGGTCACACGGGCAGTACAAGCAGCGGTAGGGCAAATGGGTTGAGCACTCGCCGTTCGAAGCGACAATCCAGACAGAGACGTCGTCACTTTGCGAAGCGAACGGGAAAACCTGGCATCCGTAACTGAAATAGCGGCACCGGTATCGACGAGGGCGACTGTAGCGACGTTTCCGATAAACACATCAATGACATTGGCAGGTAAAGGAGGAGGACTTCGGCATGTCGACACTTGCGCAGTTCTTGCCTCAGGAACTGCGTCGTCTAGTTTCCCTCTTCGGTAGCGATGGGTCGTCGACGCATAGGGGAAAGCGATCGGCAACATGGAGAGGGTGATCGGAGGCGTTCGAAGCGAGGACGGCGATCAGTCTGGGAGCGAGCTGGTGATGGGTCGAAGGGTCCGTAAGGCGCATTTGAATCAGGCGGCACATAGGGCGCTCGGCGATCGTCATCGAACGCCTGCGATCGGCGGCGGCAGAACCTTGCGACATGACCGGGATACCTACATGCGAAGCACATAGGGCGATTGTCCAGTGTACGCCACTGGTTAGCGACGGCAGTGTTGGTCCAGGAGACGGCAGGGGGAGGGCGTTGCACAGGCTGCTGGAAGCGACGCACGGGCACATTGCGAGGGGCCATTGCAGCAACCGTAGCATAAGTGACTGGTGTAGTCACGACATCCTGCTGGTGAACAGCCGGCAGCGCTTCCGGGACCTCTTCATGGATCACGTTACGGAGATGAGATGGCAAAGTGCTGGCAGACTCCTGAGTAACGGACACCAGAGATAGCTGTCGTGCGACTTCTTCGCGGACAAAATACTTGATTTGGGTTATTAAGGAGGCTTGTTCTTGGCCGGTGGTCAGGCTGCAGAGTGGCGCCGCATTCGGTGTGGGATGTCGCCTTGTCAGAGCTCGCTGCTTACGTAATTCGTCATATCTCTGGCACAAGCTGATGACGTCGCCAACAGTGCGCGGGTCCTTGGCCAGAAGCATATGGAACGCGTCATCATCGATTCCCTTCATGACGTGCTTGATCTTTTCCGCTTCCGTCATGGCAACGTTCGCGCGCCTGCACAAATCTAGAACGTCTTCTATATAGCTGGTGAATGTCTCACCCGTGTCCTGTGCGCGTGTACGCAAACGCTGCTCGGCTCGGAGTTTCCTGACGGCGGGTCGGTCAAATACTTCGGTAATCGACGTCTTGAACGCCGACCACGTTCGGATATCCCTCTCGTGATTTCTGAACCAGAGACTGGCCACGCCCGCGAGGTAGAATGATACGTAAGCCAGTTTGTCCGAGTCATTCCATTTGTTGTGAACGCTCACCCGTTCGTAGGACGACAGCCACTCTTCAACGTCGTTGTCGTCGGTTCCGCTGAAGATGGGAGGCTCACGCTGGCGAACGGTGCCAGCGCAAGGGACGGGTGGTGATGGAAGAGTCTGCTGGTCGGCGTCCGGCATGGCGGAGGGTAGTGTCCGAGAACGGAGTTCCAGGATGGTAGAATGGAACGTTACTCAGCACGGCTCCACCACTTATAAAGGAGATTTTTCGGGGTTCGTAGCGACCGCCGGTTCTAGCATGCACCGAGCAGTTCCCGAGCCTCTGCCGCGCGCTTGATGCTGCCGATGCTGCTGACTCTGTCCGCACGTTGGTTATCTTCCTTACAATACATAATACGTTTATAGATATCGAAGCATTTTGAAACACTGTCAGTAACCAAGTACGTAGTGGCGTATTCGAAGGCATCTATGAGTGAGCTCAGTGAGCGTCCGCTGTCGCGCGTGTTTGTGAATGCAAACCACCATACCTCACGAGGCGCGGCAGGCGCAGGGCGCGTAGGCGCGAACTTGCGTGCATCTGCAAGCGTCTGGCCTTAAGACGCTCGTGCTCGTCTTCGTTGGTTGTGTCGGAAGTCGTTCCTGGCCAGCTTTCTCAGCCTAGTTTGACTCACCGCCGAAACGGGAGATGGCTTATCCGCCTGCTGGTCATCGGCAATGCACGATGTTGCCGGTGAAAAGAAGCATACTGTTATAGATTTGAAAACGTAGTAAGTTGAACCTCGTTGATACGTTCCCAATAGAGTTACGCTCATTTCGCCGCTTCATACGTTCCTGGAAAACACGATTTTTCGGCACCAACGTTCAGTACGTGGCCAAACTGCAATCATATGATACGTTTTCCGGCCGCTATATATAGCAAACAAAAAAATGCGCGAGGCGCGCGTGATCGAAAACAGTATATAGCTGCCCACCGCGGCAGCTTCACCGTAATACTCGCCAGCCCGTCTCACGTAGAAACGCCGGCGCGCGCTCAGTTTCTCATTTCGGTACCATCAAATCTTCTCTGGGGTCGTCGCATGCGGCATTCACAGCTATCGCCGCCAATCATATTGCGATGAGCATCTTCGCCTGTTTCACAGCGCGTGGTGCCGTCGGACGCTTGCGCACACTGCTGACAGGCGATAACCGAAACGCGCCGCCGTTCCCTGCTACAGACAGCGATCGTATACGTTTGCCGGCCGCTAGATGCCATGTGAACTATAAAAGGCGCGAGGCGCACGCGATCGAGAACGCCCGTCTCACGTGAAAACGCCGCACAGTTTCTTATTCCGGTACCAGCATATCTCCGCCTGGGTCGTCGCACGCCGCGTTTACAGCTATCGCTACCAAAGCTGTTGCGATAAACATTTTCACCTGTCTGTTTTACAACACGTGGTGCGTAGTGCCATTAGTAGCGTACTGCATGCTTTTAGTAGGCGATAATCCAAACGTGCCGCCGTTCCCAGCTGCAGGCGGCGCGATGTAGGCATCACCTTGAGCTCCAGCGTCGCCACCAGCTCGGCATCGCTTCGGCTTCCCGTCGCCCTCTTAAAACACAATGCAATAGAAAAAACTGGCAGTGGCTTAGCTCGGCTGTGCCAGGATATACGTAGCGAAAGCTAAGGCATAGCATGGTTAACCTTGGTTAATCTTGATTCCAGGTCAGTCTGGTTGTCTAGCTAGTCGCGGCGTTTAGCCAGTCGTTCGGCGTGCTGTTCGTCTGTTTCCTGGGAGATTCGTTTCCTCTTCATCTCGTTCCGATGTCGATTCCAGGCCTCCTCCTGCTTATCATAATTGTCGCCGTCCATACTGCCGCCTCAACTGTGGTTGCGGCACACGCGAGCTCTTCTTTTCAATCCGCCGACATGTTATCAGGCATGCGACACAGCTGGCGAAGCGAGCGGGGGCGAACGCAACGACGAGGAACGCGGTGTGACGTCATGTGCCTCCTCGGAGCACGGCCACGGTGAAATCGCAAGTTCGCGGCCAGTAACGCTTTCGCTTGAAAACAACAAAATGTGTCGGGCACCGCCGGAGCACGACCAGCTCGACGCGCGTCGGGGTCTCGTGTCCCAACGATCCGCGCGACGCTTCGCATTACAACATTAGTTGAGTCGGCAACATTCTTTTAGTTACTTCTGATCGTACGTTTCCCGGTTAGTACGTTTATTCTCGTGTTTTTTTCCCAAACGTATGAACGCGGTTCTATAGTGTACGTCTAACCGATGAGGTGATCGTTGCGAACGTTCTTAAATCGGATAGCGACGGCAGCGACGACGTGGTAGGGCAGGCTGCCTCAACTTCGTTTTTGCGAAGGACCTTCCGCTGCACTACTTGAAGCATTTGGATGCCTTGGAGAAGGATGTCGGTAAAGCAAGCAAGGCTGACGAAAATGGGGTTTTCTCGTGCAAGCCAGTGAGATGTATACGTAGCAAGATGATGACAATCTCGCCCCAGCGTTTCTTCTGGATTTCTATAGCTGAGAGGCTGCCGCGGCAACCTTGTCGCATTTTTTAAAAGGCCTATTTTGAGGCCACAAAAGCGATGCCTCAGTGGAGCACGCATGTCGCTTGCCGCCATTGACCCCGCTTTGCAGTTATAGCAGTGCCATTTTTGAATGCCGACAGCCGCAGCTTGTTACACGCGATCGGAGCGCGCAGGAAGCAGAATTAAATTAAACGAGTCGACAGAATCAACAGCCGAATGAAGGAAGGTGATGCAAACCTGCCCGTCATTATAGGTTTCTCATAACAGTTCTGCCATCCCCCATTTTTATACATTTTTTTTCATGCAACCCAGTTTTAACAATCATCGGTCATAACAATGAAATTTTTGTGGTACTTCAATATAGTTATAAGTGGGTTCGACTGTATTATAACCAGTTTGCGCAATAAATTTGGGGGGACATACATCCAAACATTTTAAGTAGACAGAAAAAACGTACCGTAGAATCCAATAACGGCTTTTAACATTACTCGGATATTGCAATGAGAGCCGATGCGCCGTCAACTTTCTAAATTGTTCTATGGCGAAATCAACTGCTTCCTACTATGATCCTAAGCCACGTTATCAGTTATAGCAATTCAATCTGGCTCCGACATAGGTTTCTGCGCCGAAACGAAAGAACGCAAAATCCCGGAACAAAAAAAAAAGTAAACGAAAAAACAGCGAGTTTTCACACCCGCCTGCATGCTTGTGTTCAAGCCGCACACACCCACCTTTGTTGCTCTGCGCAAGGCCCACAATCGTCGCCTTGCCCTGCAAATCATCGTCCTCACGCGCCCACCTCCCACCTCCCGTCCCCTCTGATACACGAGTCATCTGTACTAGAGTGCACTAGAATACCGTGGAGTGTAGTTGAGTGGAACGAACGGCTGGGGTGGCGCATGCTTTGCAGTGAGGAGCGTGATGACGAAAAATACTCTGGCGGCGCTGCGATCGAAGTGGATTGGCAAATACGGAAACAGAAACAACATGTTCGTTGGACAGGAAAAAAGAAACCGAAAAGCTGGTGGAACAAGGAGATATGAGAAGTGATCGCCGAACGACAGAAAGCATCCCGAGAGCACAGGCAGGCAAAAAAGGCGCAGTTGCCGCAGGATGAAGTAGCCAGTAAATGGGAAATAAACCGGGAGAAAAACTATATGGTTCAAATACTGGTGCAAGCAAAATTAAAAGGTGAAAGTGAACGTTCGTTGTCAGACATACGTGAGAAAAAGAAGGCCGCACCTAGGATATTTTGGAACCACATAAAATTATTAGGCAGGAAGTGAACAACATATCCTAGACGAAGATGAAAACAGATTGGAAGGAGAAGCGGCAATAAACCACATCCGAAAAATAACAGCCGAATCTTTCCAAGGCAATGCTGAGGTTGTATTTGACGAAAAAGAAGAGCATGAAAGAGACCCAGGTGGAAAAGGAGCTGGTGCTGACAAATTTCAACTGGAAGAAATCCGAAGAGAAAACTCCTAAGCGCACTAAGCGCAGGACTAGACGAGGTTCCCGTTAGGCTGATTAATGAATTAGGACCAAAAAGTAAGGAAGCTCTGGTGAAAGCAGTCGAAAACACTTTAAAAGATAGACGAATACCAGACAGTTGGCGACAAAGTAGAATGAATTTAATTTATGAAGATAAGGGGGAGAAAGATAGAATTCACTCGTCTAGACAGTTTACCTTTACATCGGTAATATACAGGCTAGCAATGCAGGCAATCAAGTTAAAGCTTCAAGCATGGGCAGAGAATAATGGCATTTTGGGAGAACTTCAGAATGGCTTCATAATAGGTAGGCGTTTAGATGGTAACTTATTTGTTCTTACTCAGTGTATTGAAATATCAAAAGTACGAAGCAGGCCGTTATATGTGGCCTTTTTAGACATTACAGGAGCCTATGACAACGTTGAACGCAACATTTTGTGGGATATTCTAGAAGGGGAAGGCTTAGGTGACGATTGTCTACAGATTTTGAGAGAGATTTACCTAGAAAATACCGTTTGCGTTGAATGGGAATGGATGTGGAGCCAAGAGAAAGTTCATATCAACAATGGACTGAGGCAGGGGTGCCCTTTATCCCCACTGCTGTTTATGATGTACATGGTGAGGATGGAGAGGGCGCTAGAAGGAAGTAATATCGGTTTTAATCCCTCATACAAACAGGCGGGTACAGTAGTAAAGCAGCAGTTTCCAGGTTTATTTTATGCGCACAATATTGTGTTGCTAGCTAACAAGCAAAGTGATTTGCAACGTCTGGCTAGTATCTGCGGACAGGAAGACAACAATTTAGGATTGAAATTTAGTGATAGAAAATCAGGTGTTATGGTATCCATGGAAAACAGTGAACAGACAGTGGAGATACAGGGCCAAGAAATACCTCGGGTAACAGAATATAAATACCTTGGTATATGGATAAACGAAGGCAATGGATATATGGAGACACAGGAAAGAACAATTACAGTGAAGGGAAGAGAAATGCAGCCATAATGAAGCACAGAGCGCTATGGGGATACAATAGGTGCGGGGTGCTCCGAGGTATGTAGAAAGGTGTATCGGTCCCAGGACTTACTTTTGGAAATGCAGTTGTTTCCTTTAAATCAGGCGTACAATCAAGACTCGATGGGAGCCAAAGGTCAGTGGGTCGCCTCGCATTGGGCGCTCGCGGGAAGACTACAGATGAAGCTGTGCAGGGTGATATGGGTTGGACTAGTTTTGAAGTGAGGGAAGCTTGCAGCAAAATTGAGTATGAAGAACGGCTAAGGAATACGGAAGAAAGTAAATGGGCTGGGAGAGTGTCGAGGTATCTGTACAGGAAAAACATTGATTCACATTGGAGGAAAAGAACTAGCTAGCTTACCAGCAAGTAGTGGCCTGTAGGGTGGGCAACACAGCAACAAGGAAGGTCAAGCGGAAAGTCAGAGAGGCTGAAATAATCTCATGGGTGGCGGCAATGGAAAGAAAACCTGCCATGAGTAAAACTACTTAAGAGGAAAAAACGAAATCAGAAACGAAACAATTTATGATAACTCAAAGGGAAGCTCATTACTTTTCGAAGCGAGATCAGGATGCCTTAGAACACGCACATATAAAGCGAGATATAAGATATAAGTGCTTGCTGCGGTAAAGCTAGGGAAAAGATTAAGCATGTGTTATTAGAATGTGAAGGCATCTGCCTGCAGCGGTCGATTTAGGCACCACTGGCCTCCTTGAAGCCCTTGGGTTCAGCGAGAGCAGTGGAAAAGTAAACATGCCCGCAATGGGGATTAGTAAGAGGCGACTGGTGGAATGAAAGTAGGGAAACGACAAAAAACGGAGACCTACAAAAGCACAGTTCGCAATAGGGGATCAGAAAACTTGATTGTGAGAGTTCATAGTGTTTTTTTTTCTTTTTTTATTGTTTAACCTAGGTAGGACATTAGGCACTACAATAGCAAGAGCTTGATGGCGCCACCCACCGTCTCGTTCCAAAGGGGACGCTCATAACATCCATCCATCCATCCATCCATCCATCCATCCATCCATCCATCCATCCATCCATCCATCCATCCATCCATCCATCCATCCATCCATCCATCCATCCATCCATCCATCCATTATGCCGCATCAAGGTCGCGCTGCTGCTGCTGCTGCTGCGCTGCTGGCAATACTTCTCGGTAAAGCCCTTCGTACTACTTCGTACGCTGTTTTTGCGTTCAGACCGCTCAAAATGTTTATAATTGTACATGGCATGTATTTGTTCCTGAGGAGTAGAGGCCTTTCTTTCTCTTTGTTTCATTTTTTTAATGCGGTTCGCTGATTGCGCGCGCATTGCGGCAACTTTGTTATTGTAGGGTTCCCTTTGGAGAACAAATATTTTCCTTGTTATTCAATCAGCATGTATCTCTCTCTCTTGCATTTTCGCGCATATAGTTTTCCATCAGTCGCTCTTGCGTGTGTAAACTTGTGTAAACTTGTGTAAGAACGTGTGTAAACTTCCTGCTTGCCGCTTCACACAAATTAAACATCTCTGCCACATCCGGCGCCCTGTGCGGAGGTCTACGAAAAATGTTATACGAATCTTATGAAGATCTTACAGAAAAAGAAAAAGAAAACTGCCAGTGGAACATTCCATTCATGTTGCCGTCTTCGTCGCGTAACAGAATGCGAATTAATTGGTACGGGTTCTTTTATTGCTAAGAGTTGAGACTTTCGTAGGCGCCTGCGGCCGACTTTAAAGCTTTTTATGGATGGATGGATGGATGGATGGATGGTCCTTATGAGCGCCCACTTTCGAACGGGGCGGTATGTTGCGCCGCCAAGCTCTTGCTATTGTACTGCCTAATGTCCTACCTAGGTTAAAAAAGAAAAAAAGAAAAAAAAAAACGCACGATCAATTACCACAATCAAATTTCCTGACCCCTATTGGGAACTTTGTTTTTGTACGTCTCCGTTTTTTGTTTCCCTACGTTTCTTCCACTAATCTTCCCATCGCCTTTTACTAATCTCTATTGCGGACATGTTTACTTTCCTCCTGCTCCTTTTCCGCGTGATTCGGACTCGACAAGGGGCATTGTCCCCTGGGCTCCTGCTTTTTCCCCGTGGCGGCCTCAAGGTAGATGCCGCTCTTTCCAGGTAACTCTTCATCACGCTGCACGCATTGCACGTACTTTCCTGACACTCCCTCTCCTGTCGCGTCGGGGGTCTGCGTTCCATTATCACGCACATTCTCGTTCACAATGCCGGCCCTGTTCAGCTTTTCGTCGGCTGCTTCAAGTCTCTTTTCAACTACCTTTCGTGCATCACGCTCCCTGTTTAGCTCATTCCTGAGCTCTTGCACCTGTTTGACAAGCTCTTCCTGGAAAGCCTCCATTTTCAGCAGCCTAGTATCCACATCCCAATGTGTGCCGGTTGTTTCGACGCCCTCTACATTCTCATCCGTCTCCTCATTTGCCTTGAGGGACCTCCCGCGCACTTCCTGCTTTCCCTGCTTTCTCGCCATGTATTGCACGGCTTTTTGCAAATACTATAATACTATAATAACCCAGGTAGCACACGAAGTCTTGAAAACGTCGTATTAAGGGATTCAACGTCTGAAACGGATTTTTGACCAAAATCGACGCATCAAAGACGTTCCAAACAAGATAGCTTAAAAACGAGGGGTGAATACGTTTTGATAACGTTGGAAGCCAGGCAGCTTAAAAACGAGGGGTGAATACGTTTTGAAAACGACTCAAGGCGCCACCGCCACGCCACGGCGCGTCAGCCTCTTTAGCGGCTTCTACAATATTCAACAACCCATCAACGCGATCCAACCTTGCGCAAGGTGGCGATACCGTCGTCAAATCATGTGACCAAGGTGGCCACGTGATTCGTGATGCCGGGCGAGCCGGGCATAGTCGCGTCGTCATGGCGTCGTCGCGTCACCGCACTCGCATTGCGCTGTGGTGTGTTTGCGGCTGTTCTGAATGTGCTGCCGCTGCCCTTTGCTATGTAAGTGTTGCAGTGTTTTGCTGTCAAGAAAACAATATTCTGTGATCAGTTTGGGTTGTGCGATATGTTTGTGTGGTTTTAATTTGGAAATCAGTAGTGTTTTCAATTGTTATGTGACCAAGGCGGCCATGTTATTCGTGAAGCCGGGCATAGTTGCGTTATCGCACTCGCATGGCACTATGGTCTGTTTGCGACTGTTCTGAATGTGCTGCCGCTGCCCTTTGTCATGTAAGTGTTGCAGTGCTTTGCTGTCAAGAAAACGACATTCTGTGATTAGTTTGGGTTGTGCGATCTATTTGAGCCGGGCATAATAGCGTTATCGCACTTGCATTGCGCTGTGGTATGATAGCGGCTGTTCTGAATGTGATGCCGCTGCCCTTTGTCATGTAAGTGTTGCAGGGTTTTGCCGTCAAGAAAACGACGTTCTGTGATTAGTTTGGGTTGTGCGATCTGTTTGTGTAGTTTAATTTGGAAATCAGTAGTGTTTTCAATTGGAGGGCGCGGAGTGGAGGGCACTAATCGGCTCTTCAAGTTCATTGTCATGTTATGTGAGGCGCCTTTTCACTGACGCTGTAATTAAGGCGGTAAGGGCAGTATAAGGACGAAAGTTAGAGGGACGAAATCGTGCCTGTGTGTCCCTAGCGTCGGGATCGGTCGCTATGCGTGATCCTAACAAGAAAGCATTTTGGAGAATGCGAAGAAAGGCGGCAAAATTTCTGTCTGTGCGCACCTTGCCGATCTCCGCAATAAAGCCGTCATCGTGGTATTTTAGTCTCAACTCCATGCAGATGAGGCGGCTCGAGGTTTTACTAATTGCCGAGCTGCCCATGGCAACATGGTGGAGGACCCGACACCCATCGATCCAAGTTATAGAGCGATCTTGCAACACTACAGGGAAATCAGAAGGCTCTATCCAGCCCCGCATAGGAACCTTTCAGCCGTGGACTCAGCGACGTTACGCAGGCTCCAAACAGACACATACATAAACCTACATAAATTGCACATATACTACCCAACAGCATACAAGGACATATGCCCGTGGTGTGGGAGCACACCAACGCTCTACCACATCACATGGGAGTGCACAGCTTACACAGAAGAACAAGAAGATAATAACACGAGAGCGAGGTGGGAGGTATTGCTATCCAGCTCCGCCCTCGGGGATCAGCTCAGGCTCGTCCGCAGGGCAGAAAGGATGGCGAGGGCCAGCGGTGCCTTGGAATAGGGGCCCGACCACACGGCGTTACCCCATTTTAGGGGCAACGTAGTTCTTTCTACGAATAAAGTTTTGTTCTTCTTCCCGTTTAGAAAGAGTTGCAGACAAGGGAACTGGTTCACACAGGCTTTCTTTTTTTAATGATTCAGTACTAGTGCGGTATCCCAAAAGGTGAGGTCAAGTGCTCGCCCCATTTTCTTCCCTCGCGCTACAGCGCACTGACAGAATTTTGCGTGCACCATACCGTGATTTTATCGTTTGCGCTTCAGGTTCTCGATTGTGTTTTCGCTCCCTTTACCCATGTGATGGGTATTTCATGGTATTACCGGGTACCACATGTGTCCATATATTGTGTCCAATATAGGAAACGGCCAAATTCGATTTTATTTGACGCCTCAAATGGTAGTAATGTATTGAGTCCCTTGTAGCTTTGTGCTTGTTATCAACTTTACTATTTGGCGAATGGATACAGCATGTACGCTGCATAACTGGCTTGTGGATACTGCATACGTGAGTCGAGTATGCCCTTGGTATAAAATAACTTGTATGCTTTAGGTAGTACGATTGTTTGCAGTTTGGGACATGTGTCGGAATGTACGCTGTGCGCCCTTCGCGCTTTACGGCGGCCTGCCGAGTTCGTGCGGGTGCCATGTGTGCGCATGGAGTTCGCGAAGCGCTCTCGCAGTTTTATATATATATATATATATATATATATGTATTCTGTTCGCGCGCTTCGCACAACTGGGCATGTCGCAGTTCTTTGTCCTTGTGCAACACATTTTCCTAGCGTACGTCTGTGCATTATTTGATACCGGTTTCACACGGGGCTCTTTTAGCCGCTATTCAGTCCGTTACAAATCGAATTTCTCGGTGGTGATTGGCTCCTCTGCGCAAGCTACGAGAGTGAGCCAGTCGCATCGATAATTTCGATCCGGATCGGGTGTGATCGCGATCGAGAGTGGTCGTGTGACACCGGTTTTACACATGGCTCCCACATAGGGAACACTTTAAGTTCAATGCTACTGAGTGAAGAGCAAGTGCATATATATGCCAGTGGTGGTATGTGGGCAAGTCTCTCTGGTGAAGCCAATACTTGTGCATTCAATACATTTCAGTTACCAGCGTAGTGCATCAATGTGTCTACTTCGACAAAATGGAGCACCAGTGCAGATATCTGAGCATACCTGTCCAGGGCAGCAAGTGTGTCTACATTAAAACCACTACCAGCATGTGCGGCAGTTCTATTTCCAGCAGCGGGACTGCACAATAATTATAAGGGTGCTCTCAAGCTGTTTATCTATGAAGCTCCGCCTGGACTGTGTGCCAAATATTTTTGGACGTGAAAGTGGGGGTGAATTGGTAAACATCAGTGGAACTGTGCCTGGACTTTGTGGCAAATGTTTTTGGATGTGAAAGTGTGAGTGAACTGGCAAAGAATTTGCTCTGGGCTACATGTGTTAAACGTTTTTCTCATTCAGAGTGCTTTTTTTTACTTTAGGAGACTGGAGATGTGCGCAAAGTGGGACATGTCAGTGTGTTAATTAATGTATTTGCTGGTTTGCAAATTATTCGTTGCAACTTTGTTTTTGCCAGAGAGGTACAACTTTGCCTCTTGTAAAGGGCTTTTTAGATAAAACACTTACTATTTATTATGACCATTGCTTCCTTTGTTACACAAATGCAGCTTCCAGTGCATTCCAGTTTATTTCCATGTTTATGTAAGTTTCTAATATGAGGCTTGCATATTCATTTCTCACGTTCTGGAGTGGCAAGATGCAGCATTACTGTCTCATCGTTCGCTGTACTACAGTAGTGTTCACTTGTTACACTGAAGTGTATGAAGTATTCTGTACTAATTTCACTTCTTGCTTTTTTGTTGTATGGTTATTTTTTCTCGCCATTACCTTCTTTGATATATCCTAAAGGCAATATTTCCAATTTTGCATTGTTCCCATTTTTTTATTTCTGTCACAGGAATGGTATGCGGTGGTATTTCTTTTTGTGCTCTTTTCAAGCTTCTAGCTGATAGGTAACATTGCTTGGAGGCAGTTACCATCCGATTCATACTCTTGCATTTTTCAGTCTACTTCTTCCATTCGCTCCGATGTCACTTCTGCATAACTCTAGTCCATCTAATAGCACGTGCACTTTACTATGATAAATTAGACACTTTAGTACAATCCAGGTTTTTCTGTTCATTTTTGCATGTGTACTTGGAATTTTGTTTATGTGCTAGTGAATGTTCACTTTCGAGTTCATTACGAATCCTTTCTGCGACTTTTGTCAATGTTAATGTACCTTTACTTCTATTTGCATTTCTCACACAGTTTGTTCGAACCTTGCATAAGCATTACATTTAATAAAGTGTTTTTGCTTTGTCACAATGTTCTCATTTCATGCACTCTTGGCATGAAGGGCTTGGTCTGGCCACCTGCCAAGACGTGGCCATTTGTTCTTTGCAGGATGTCATTCCCATTGTGGTTGTAATCATCGTAGCTTACTAAAGGCGGTATTAAGGATTTATTATTCCGAACAGGCTCATTTTCGTGCGACTTGGTAGAGGATGCGCCGGCCATGCGGGGAACAGTGCTTGGCACTGCGCCGTGGCTCTTACAGTCAACACCGACGCTTCTACTCATCTGGGGCGCGATTGGAGATCGTTGTTCGAAACGCCTGATCAGTTTCACCTCACGCGATTGGCCTAGGCCGTGCCAACGGGTGCGGCTCACGACGTCTGCGCGGCATAGGCCAGTCGCGTGAGGCGAAACTAAACGCGTGTTTTGAACAACCATGTCAGATCGTGCCCGTCACCCGCGAAAATTAGCTTCAGATGATCGCAAACCTTTCAAGACCGCTTCTAGACCAGCTTTTTGATAACGTCCTAAAAACGTTTAGAAATTGGTTACGAATAGTTTTGCCAAAGGGATTACTTGTGTCTTTCCCAATCCTATTTCTAGACCAGCTTTTCGAATACGTCTTGCAGACCTGTTCTAGATCGTCTCAAGAAAGTAATTAAGCCGGACATTAGCAGAGATATACGACGTTTTCCCGCCGAAGTTCTCTCATTCGTGTCTTCTTTAACCCGTTTTTATCGTCTTGGATAAACGCTACGAAAACGTTACGTATCTCTTTTGTGCTACCTGGGAATGCTACTACTGATGCAAATACTATAATACTATATCAATGCAGAGCACGTGCGTTTTAGCAAAAACTGATACGCACAGGATCCAAATCCTCAAAGTGCCGCAAAGCAACTTTCACCACTGTTTCAAAAGCAATCAATGTCGCGGAGACCGAAGGTATGACACGCTGTCGCACGCGCTCAACCACGCGGCCACGCTCTCACTTTTCTACCAAAACACACAAAGTAAAACCACTGATAGCTATTAGTTTTTTCACTTCCAAGCTACTATTTAAAGACTACAAACACTCTATGTCCCACCCGGCTGCACGTGTACAAGCGCGTGCGCGAAAGGACGTTTTAACCATCCTGCAAAACTAAATGTACACGAAATACACCTGCTCACCCGAAATACGAGAGAGAAAGTAAAAAAAAAAAAGAAAGAAAGCCACCCAATTACTATTTAAAGGCAAAAAAATCAGCAACTCAAAAACAGAAGCAAGTTCAAAGCATGCACAAAATCTTATGATTTCATCGCCGCCACGGAGGTCCAAAAGCACGTCCATTCGCCACAATATCCATTCGAGATGGATGGATGGATTGAAGGTGGGAGCGTCCTTTTTGAAACGGGGTGATGGCAGTTGCAACCATGCTCAGCTTTTTATTTTGCCTTTTATTTTTGTTTACCTGTGATGTGTATAATTAAAATTCGCGATTTTCTTTAAGTACGTCTTCCTACCCTTTTAACCTTATGTCACCTCTCTGCTTTTGAGCCACCAATCCTCGAATCACCTTTTGCTAATTTCCACGGCATATTTATTTACATGAATATTGTCATCTCTGAACCCTAGGGCCTCAGGAATCGTGACTGCGGCCGCATCGACATCGGGATTGATACCATCACGTTTTAGTATGAGGTGTTCCATTGCTTCTACATATTTACCACACACAGTACATGTGTCTTCTTCTTCGTTAAATTTCTTTTTACAGTTCCGCGTTCTAAGACATCCTGACCTAGCTTCAAAGAGTAGGGCACTGCCTCTTGGGTTATCATAAAACGCTTCCTTCCTGATCTGCTGTTTCCAGTATCGATATAGTTCCAGATTATGCTTCTTTTCCATTGAATTTATCCAATTTTACCTTCCGCGTTTTTAACCTGTCGTTTAATGCTCTGTCTTTCTTCGTCCTCGTGTCTGGCATACTTACTGGTTCGCTTCCTAGTTCTTTTCCGCCATTGTGAGTCAACGCTCTATCTGTGTAGATGCTTAAATACCTTAGCCGCCCACCTGTTATCATCCAATTTCCGCAGACGTTTTTCGTATAGGAATTTACTCAGAGCTTCCCGTGCTTCGAACGATGCCCAGCCCATATCCGCCTGTACTGCTTCGTTTGTGGTTTTCCCGTGGGCACCTGGTGCTAATCTTCCCACAGCTCTCTGATTTACTTCTAGTCTCGACTGAACCTCTGCCCTTAAGCACAGGACCGCATTCCCGAAAGTAAGCCCCGGCACCATTATTCCTTTCCAAATACCTCTCACTACTTCATACCTGTTACCCGCAGGTGCGTCTGCGTCAGCAGGCGTTTTGTGTGTTGCGACACCACGTACCCGAGCACACGAGGGTGTGGGATGTCATGTCTGCCGAAGGACGAATCCCAACGTAAAAACGTAACGATTCTTTATTCGACTAACGATGGCAGCGGACGGGCATACCAACGCTACGTTCGTCCCAGTAGCGGAAGGTAGAAAGCGGTCTTTCTCAGCCAGGCAGCCTGTTTTTATAGCCACCGTCGGTGACGCATACCTCGGGTGACGTTGCGGTGGCGCTATGTTTTATCGACCATGCAGTCCAGCGTGCAGCTGTGTTATGCTGGGCCAGATGATAAGAAGACGGAGGGTGCGCAGAAATATGCGCGGAGTGTGTCGCCACAAGGGTTTGACCCTCCCGCGTGTAGCCGTGCGCGGCTTAGCCTTGTCCGGGGAAAGGGGGATCCTGGGGGTTGAGCCGATGCCGGGTGTTCGGACCTTTAAGGCCCCCCCGGCGGAGGCAACACACCTTTTTGGCCTCTGCTTCACGTAGACGGCACCCTGGGCTGACCCACCCAGGGGAAATCGGCTGAAGCCTAGAAGCGTACGGTGGGGGGCTAGTTGGTATGACATGCCTGTGTGATATGCCTGTGTCGTGTGGTTCTTTCTCTGTCTTGTTCTTTTTTGCGCAGTTTTTCGTTGTTCCCATAATGAAATCGGCTGGTTGCCTTTTCCTGTCCCCCTGTTCGAATTTTTTTCTTTCCTGTATACTTTCACCTCTGTCCTGTCTCCTCTTCTGTTACTTCTACATTTTCGTAGGCGGCTTGGGTTACTCCCTTTCATTCACCATTACTCCCTTCCAAATTCCTCTCAGTACCACATACCTGTTGTACCCCCACAATGCCCTATGTTTCATTATCCCGGCATGTCTTCGCCCTTTTGCTATGAGAGACTGTTCGTGCTTTTCCGTTTACATCTGCCCCTTGTTTATCCATACCCCGAGATATTTGTATTCGGTCACTCGGGGTATTTCATGGCCTTTTATTGTAAGCTCCTGATCAGTTGTATTGTTGAAAAACATCCCACCGGACTTAGCTGCACTAAAACTGAAACGTAAACTGTCTCCTTTGTCTACACAGTAATTAACCAGAGTTTGGAGATCTTCCTGGCTACCTGCTAACAATACAATGTCGTCCGCATACATTAAAACCGGTAGTCGTTGCTCAACAACCTTTCCACCTAATCTGTACGACAGATTATGCCCTAGATTGCTTCGTTGTAACCTTCTTTCCATACTTATCATATAAAGCATGAACAGCAGCGATGATAGAGGACAACCTTGCTTTAATCCTTTGTGTACCTCGACAGTTGCCGTACTCTTAATTGCTTCCCATGTTATTTCAACATTATTTGCTCGACATATTTCCTGTAGAATATCAATTACCTCATGACCGATACCTTCATATTTTAATATGTCCCACAGGAGTTCCCTGTTCACGTTGTCGTATGCACCGCTTATGTCCAGAAAGGCTAAATACAGAGGTCTGTTTTCCGCCTTAGCTATTTCTATGCACTGGGTAAGCACGAACAAGCTATTATCTAAGCGCCTAGCTACCACTTCTGAACCCGTTCTGAAGTTCTCCGAGTATTCTATTACTTTCTACCCATGACTGCATATTTAATTTCACCGCCTGCATCGCCAGCCTATATATAACTGATGTTATCGTAATTGGTCGGAAGGATTTTATGTTCTTCTTATCACCTTTCCCTTTGTAAATCAAATTCATTTTACTCTGTTTCCAGCTGTGCGGAATTTGCTTATTTGTTATGACTGCCTCCAATGCTTTTATCATCGTTTCCTTGCTTCTTGGGCCTAGTTGATTAATTAACTTGCCCCAATTATTAATTAATCCCCGCGGACGTGCATTTTGGAGCATTTGCTTCCGCCTTGTTGCAGTTAAGATTGGTCAGTTCTAAGCTGTTTTCTATTATGCTATCCTGTGTTGCTGCTTCATTTGGGGCGATTAGCCTATCGTCTTTCCTAAATGACTTTGCAATAACTAAACCAATGTAGTTCACACCGTCATATCCCTGTAAACAATTTCGTTCGGCATCGCGAATCTGTTCCTGCTTTCTGTGATTCGTTTTACCCAGCCAGCTTATATGGTTCCAGAATTTTCTTGACCCCCCTTTAGTTGCATCGCGAACTTCAGCCAGCCAGCGATCAGAGGACTGCTTTATTTTACCCTGGACGAGGACCTGCACTTGTTGTTTCTTTTGTCGATAAGATTCCCATTTTTGGCCTATTTCGTCTTCAGGTAACTGCGCCCTCTTTGCTTCTCTGTGTTCCCGTTATGCCAACCGTCGTTGTTCGATGGCCTACATCCTTATTCCACCAACTTCGTGGCTTTCTCTTCCCTAAATTATGGGGTTTTACGTGCGAAAACCACTTTCTGATTATGAGGCACGCCGTAGTGGAGGACTCTGGAAATTTTGACCACCTGAGGTTCTTTAACGTGCAATTAAATGTAAGTACACGGGTGTTTTCGCATTTCGCCTCCATTGAAATCCGGCCGCTGTGGCCGGGATTCGATCCCGGCCACGGCGGCACTGAGGCACTGCATCACAGGCACTGATCAACCACGGCGGGCTTGCTTCCTTTTTCCTCTCCAGCGGTTTACTCCTTTTATTTCTTTTATTTTTGTGCTAATGAGTAGCTAACTTACTATAATCCCATCTTTCCATTGGATGTTTCTCTATTGCTTCCTCTATGCCGGCCGCTATTTGCGCTATTTGTTCGTCATTTAATTTAGCGTACTCTTTTTGACTTCCCTACATTTCTCTTTTGAGCAGGGCTCCAAACTGTAGACATTACGCTTATGATCACTTCCGAGACTGTACTTCCCCTCTTCGTCTATTTCCATTATTGCGAGCTTTCTATACAACCCCTGCGACATTAAGCAGTAGTCAATGGATGTTTGTCTGTTACGGGACTCCAACGTGATTTGTCCCTCACAATTAGTTTCTCTATTTACTGCAACTAGGTTGTGTCACTCACAGAAGCCTAGCATTAACTTGCCATTACAATCTGTGTATCCATGCAGATCCTCGATGTGGTCATTCATGTCACCCAGCAGACAAATATCGGCACCTTCTCCAAACTGCTTTATATCGTCATCGAGACACTTCACGAGATCCCTGTTCTCTTGCCTGCATTTGTCCCCTGTCTCTAAATAAACTACACCTAGCCATGTCTTTTTACCGGCAATTGTACCTGATACACAGGCATGTTCTTTGCAAGTTAACTTTATTCTTGGCCAATCTGTTCCTTGATGTATCAGCATACCTACTCCTCCTCCCTTCCTTTCTGTTGCCGTTCTGTTGCTCCCTTCCCAGACGTAGCCTTCAATAAATGGTGGGTCTTCTTTTCGGCAATTTTCCGGACACCTACTTTTATTCATGGAAAACTGTGGCGTCGACGGAATCGGCACGGAAGTGGTGCCGAAGGATATCAAGTTTATGAGCGGTACGTCGCATTACCCTCATTTTTTGCTGTTTGAAGGCTTCACGCCACGCTAGCGGAGCTAACCCTACAAGGCTAAGCGGCCAGCCGAACGCGCGTGACCCATGACCCGCAGAGTGTATCCCGTGGCTCGTGAGCGCTGGTGAGCCCCCGCTCGCTCTCTTCGAGAGCGACTCGGCGCTGCCGCTGTGTACCAATGACTGACGCATCCGACGCAGCAAGTGCACGAGAACTGAACCAGGAAAACAACAGCATTGAAATCCAGGTGGAGATGATACAAGAGCAGCAACAATTGGAAGCGGAATGGACGTATGACGTGAGCAGTGGAAAGGCGATAAACATCCAGGAAGAGTGGCACATATGGGAGAGGAGAGGCGAGAAGACTCAGGTGCACACAAAACCCACAGCCGAGGAAGCAGACCAACTACGAGCGCAGCAAGCCGGCGCAACAATACCTATTGCGGGAAACATGCCACATTATAGAAAACCGAGACTTCCGCCTTTGCTAGTGGACGACACGAAGATCATCTACAGACCTAAGACGGGATTACAACTCTCCGAATGGACATTGGTGGCAGTGACACATGCCATCGGCCGAGCTAGCAAGTTGTCCCAAAAAGACTTCTACAACATCCGGATTCAAGTGCAACATGCCGAGAATATAATAATCGCAAGTACACTAAACAAAGGCATAACGTACGACATGCTCCTCAAGATCACCAGCATCCAGCTTGGAGGGTCCATTTACGAAGTCAAAGCACATGTCAGGACCCCAGAGGGCATCAGCAAAGGCGCAATCTACAACATCCCGCCAGGCACGAGCGAAGAACTACTACAGGGGCTACGAGTATCCGCAAGATACACGGTTCTCGCAGCGCGCATGCCGAGAAGGTCGTCAACAGCACTCATCTACTTCGACGAACCGCACGTCCCAAACGCTGCAAACCATACAGGAAATCCGTACAATACTGCAGAACCTACGGAGAACTAGGGCACCGGCAAGATATCTGCCCGAAACCCCTTATCAACTTCTGCTACATGTGCGGGATGGAAAATCAACTGGAAGAACATGACTGCCAACCCAGTTGTAAAATCTGTCAACAACCTCAAGAGACAGCAGGGAAGGGGTGCCGACATAAACTGAAGCCAAATCCACCACCGTACAAGATCAGGCTGCAATGGGAAAACAAGATCCAAGAGCAGCAACGCAGATGGAACTCAAATTCACTCAGACTTCCTGGCACTATCCGAATCAAGCAGTACCTCACTACACAGTCCACGCAGATCCAGAAGTGACTCCAAATCAACAAATGGTCAAGCAAAGGATGGACCCCGGTCAAGATCACGATCTGGATCCCGTACACGCAACCCACAAAAGCGAGTCACGTATGCAGACGCTGCAGGAGGAAACACACGAGCACAAGAACCCACGGAAACCGAACGAGACCTGCGAGCGCAACTCCAAAATCAGCAAGCCCTCACTGACAAGCTCATACAAAGGTGCAAAGAACAAAACACCGCCAATCAAGCCTCGAAGCCTCAAGGAAAGCAAACGTCCCACCGCCCCTTACGGAAGACAGAATCAAGGAAATCGTAACAATGGAGGTGCGGAAGCAGATACAGGAGGCCATGGCCACTTTTGCACAGGAGATAACACAACAGCTCCAGCAACACATCACCGCACAGCTGGCCCCTATCCATGCTTCTCCAAGACCTCAGCAACTTCATGTCCTAAGCCAAACAGAACCACGTAACGAAAGCCACAGTAGAAAAGCTACTCAACAACACCGACACGGCTCGCAAGAAAGCGCATAAAGACTTCCACAATGCAGCTAGAGCAGAATCCATGGCCCGGGGCGAAGAGAACGATATCGAACAAGATGGCAAGTAATATCAAGAAGAAATTACCACAACTCCCAATGAAGCTGTGGCAATGGAGCTGTCACTCTATCCGAACCAAAACAACAAACCTCTAAGAACTGACCAAACTGGAACAACCAGATATCATCGCTATCCAAGAAACTTATTACACCAATCTGCGCATACAGGGATATGATACACACACCGGATCTCAGAGAACAGCCATCCTGACGAAAAAAAATCTCACCACACAAGATCACACAATTCAGGGAACAACCGTGGCACACACCCTAGTGGAAGTGCTACCTGAGAAGAAGACACACAAAAGACTATAAGTACTATGCTTATATAGCCCACCCAGAGATCCGTTATCCGACTTTGTAACTTCATCACGCAAGCCAGAAAACTATCTAAAGGCAATAAACTCGCAATAATGGGGGATTTTAATGCCCCCCACAAAGCATGAGGTTACCAGCACACGACCAAGAAAGGAGCGCGAGTGCACGATTCGGCGCAACAAAATCACCTCACCCTCTGGAATGATCCTAAACTAACGACTCGAATGGGCAACAGTATGTCCAGGGATACAAATACCGACCTCACCTTTACAATAGGAATATCTAAGGCGGAATGGACCCGACTGGATGAAAATCTCGGCAGCGACCACCACATCGTTCAGCTTAAAATTCTGCACCATAAGAAGCCGAGCAGAACCGGAACGGCAAAGCTGGCGGATTGGAAAGCCTTCCGAGAACATGACATAGAAGAAAACATCGAAAATATTGAAGAGTGGCTCACCGAAGTGGTGAAAACGGCGGAGAAGCGCACTAAAGTCATCCAACTCACAATGGACACGCCGGCCGTAGACTCTCACCTCCTACATCTTTGGGATGCCAGAAGAGGACTACTGAGGCGGTGGAAAAAGATGAAAACCGCAAACTGCAGAGACGGATTGCTCACATAACAAAGCAAGCAGAAGAATACGGAGATCAACTCAGCAGGCAGAACTAGCCGACCAACTTCAAGGCAGACTCAGCATGAAGAAGACCTGGCATATACTGCCAGCCCTTCTAGCTACCACCAGAACCAAGACCCAGCAAAGACATGACCTCAAGAAAATCATTAACTCCCATCCAGGAACAGACAAACAAATTCTGGAAGAAATCAAGCGTAAACTTTTCGGAGACAAAGCCCCCAAGGTTACCGATCCCCGACCGTACAAAGACGAACCAACCTCGACAGCATTTTCACGCTTCCTGAACTCCATGCCGCCCTTGCCAAATTGACCCGTAACACATCGCCAGGAAATGACGAAGTGACCAACAAGATCCTACGAAACCTCCCAGACAAGGCCCTAAATGGACTCCTCGACTACATGAATAACTGCTGGGAAAAAGGTGTGCTCCCGGCAGAATGGAAGCACGCAAAAGTCATTATGATCCCAAAACACAACAAGCCACTACAAATCAGTAACCTACGGCCCATCTCCCTTACTTCATGCGCTGGAAAGCTTCTCGAACACATGGTTCACGATCGCCTCACCACATACCTCGAAGACTCAGGACTCATGCCCGACACAATGTTTGGCTTCCGACAGCTCCTCTCAGCACAAGATATACTACTACAGCTCAAGGAAGACCTCTTGGACCACCTAGAACGCCACAAAAAGTTCTCTCTTTTAACAATAGATGTAAAAGGAGCCTTCGATAATGTGAAGCATGAAGCAATCCTCCAAAATCTCCAAGATGCAAACTGCGGAATCCGGACCTACCAATACGTACACGACTTTCTCAAAGGTCGCACGGCTACGGTGGGTATCGGCAACATCCGAAGCGACAAGTTCGAAATGGCCAACAAAGGAACTCCACAAGGGTCAGTCATTTCACCTTTGCTGTTCAATCTCGCAATGATTAAGCTCCCACGACAACTCCATGGCATCGAAGATTTAAGCCATGCAATATACGCCGACGATATAACGTTATGGACAAAAGCGTCCACAACCGGCCAACAGCAAGCTACCCTCCAAGAGTCAATCGATCAGATAGAACAGTACCTCTCAAAATGCGGTCTCCAGTGCGCCCCCGAAAAATCAGAGCTACTTATACTCAAGGCAAGGACCAGGGGAGGACCACCAGCCTACGTCGCTCCAGATCCCAACGTCAGAATCAGTGGAATTAATATCCCTCAAGTTGGCTCCCTCCGCGTCCTCTGGCCTCACAATACATAAAGAAGGTTCTGGGGCAGCTACACTTCCGAAGCTTCAGAAGACTCTAACACGAGTAACCCATCTCATTCGGCGTATGACCACCCAAAGAAGAGGACTTAAAGAGCAAGAAACCGCCCAATTAATCCAAGCACTCCTTATAAGCCGGATCACATATGGCACCCCGTATCTACTCCTCAAGAAAGCTGAAATTTAAAAAAGTCAGCATTACCATCAGAAAAGCAATCAAGAGCGCACTAGGACTCCCCAATACGACCTCAACCACGACACTCCTCAAACTTGGTCTCCATAACACCTGGGAAGAAATGAGGGAAGCGCACAGAGCCAGCCAGCTGGAGCGCCTTAATCTGACTCAAACAGGCAGAGCAGTACTTCGCAAGCTCGCATACAGCGAAAACTTCACAGCAGACTTAGACGCGAAAGCCCGATTGCCGCCACTTCGTGACTCTATCTCAGTCACTCCAATACCTCGCAACATGCATGCAAAATACCAGAAAGACAGAAGACAGCAAGAGTTAGAGCGCTTTAGCAAGAAATACTCAAAGAACCCCAACACGAGATATACAGATGCGGCAAAATACCCAGGTAGAAGAGCATACGCAATTGCCGTGACCAACAGCTAAGGGAAGGAGCCAATCGCTGCCACCATACCGGCCAGAAATCCAGAAACAGCGGAGGAAGTGGCCTTCGTCCTCGGCATAGCCACATGCAAAGACACAGCAATCTTGAGCGACTCGCAAACGGCACGTAGAAAGTTACGAAAAGGCCCAATTTCTGCCGCAGCAGTGAAGATTCTAAAAGAAATAACAAGACGCCAAGAACTACCCAAAACCTACGTCGCATGGAGCCCAGGCCACGAACACCTGGCAGGAAACGAAGCAGCACATGCTGTCGCCCGAGAACATACCAGCCGGGATTTCCTGCCTCACGGTCTCCGGAAAGCGACGAGGGCGGAGGACATTCCTATCAGTTACGCCGTAATATTGCAACATTACCGACTGGAAAGAAAACAATATCCTCTATCTCGTCCAAAATTAAGCAAGGAAGAAGTCACCGCCCTCCGCAGACTACAAACGAATACGTATGTACATGGAATTATCATGCACCGAATGCACCCCACCAAATTCTCATACCTATGCCGGTATTGTGACGTACCAGACACGCTCCTACACATGGTGTTGGTGTGCCCACACCGCGAGAAAAACAGTCAAGATGATGCCTCAGAACCGCTACAAGCGATCGAAGAAACGTGGGAAGGAATGTTAAAGACACAGAACCTGGAAGATCAGCGAAATCTGGTGGACCGGGCCCGGGCTGCGGCATTAGCCAACGGCTTTCTGGACTAAGAGAGCCGCCCACCTAGGGCGAAGAAAGAACACTTTCTCGCTGTTTCTTACAATAAACGTTCATTCCTCCTCCTCCTCTAGATCCCTGAGATGTGTTTCACATAGCGCATATACACCTACTTCTTCGTCCTTTAACAGCTGTAAAATTTCTAACCACTTCGCTCTCTTTCTACCGCCTTGCATGTTTATGTACCTGATCTTGGTGTTAAATTTCATTCTTGTAGTTTTCTTCCTGGACCTCCTAGTGGCCATTTTATTGGCGTCAGCCTCTATTGTTGCACTTTCTACACTGTTTCTACCTACCCCTACGCCCTGAGGCGCAGTGGACCCCCTAAAAAAGCTACTGCCCGACTAGCCAGGCGCCAGCCTATCTCGGCTCCTAGCCTTCCGTGGATGCCATTTCGTGTAATGGATGGATGGATGGATGTTATGAGCGTCCCCTTTGGAACGGGGCGGTGGGTTGCGCCACCAAGCTCTTGCTACTATGCTGCCTAATATCCTACCTAGGTTAACCAATGAAAAAAAAAGCACTATGAACTACCACGTCCAAACTTTCTGATCCCCTATTGCGAATTGCGCTTTTGTACGTCTCCGTCTTTTGTCGTTTCCCTACTTTTCTTCCACCAATCCTCCAATCGCCTCTTACTAATGTCTATTGCGGACCTGTTTGCTTTACCACTGCTCCCGCTGAACCCAAGGGCTTCAAGGAGGCCAGTGGTGCCTAAATCGACCGCTGGGTAGACGTGTTCACATTCTAATAAAATATGCTCCATCGTTTCCCTAGCTTTACCGCAGCAAGCACATGCTTCTTCCTTCTTATATTTCGCTTTATAGGTGCGTGTTCTAAGGCATCCCGATCTCGCTTCGAAAAGTAATGAGCTTCCCTTTGAGTTATCATAAATGGTTTCTTTCCTGATTTCGTTTTTTCCTCTTAAGTAGTTACTCATGGCAGGTTTCTTTTCCATTGCCGCCACCCATGAGATTAATTCAGCCTCTCTGACTTTCCGCTTGACCTTCCTTGTTGCTGTGTTGCCCACCCCACAGGCCGCATACTTGCTGGTAAGCTTCCTAGTTCTTTTCCTCCACTGTGAATCAATGTTTTGCCTGTACAGATACCTGAACACTCTCCCAGCCCATTCACTTTCTTCCATATTCCTCAGCCATTCTTCATACTCAATTTTACTGCGAGCTTCCCTCACTTCAAAACTAGTCCAGCCCATATCCCCCTGCACAGCTTCATTTGTAGTCTTCCCGTGAGCGCCCGATGCGAGGCGACCCACTGACCTTTGGTTCCCGTCGAGTCCTGATTGTACCCCTGATTTAAAGCAAACAACCGCATTTCCAAAAGTAAGTCCTGGAACCATTACCCCTTTCCACATACCTCGGAGGACCTCGTACCTATTGTATCCCCATAGCGCTCTGTGCTTCATTATGGCTGCATTTCTCTTCCCCTTGACTGTTATGGTTTTTTCCTGTGTTTCCATATATCCATTGCCTTCGTTTATCCATATACCAAGGTATTTATATTCTGTTACCCGAGGTATTTCTTGGCCCTGTATCTCCACTGTCTGTTCACTGTTTTCATTGAATACCATAACACCTGATTTTCTAAGACTAAATTTCAAACCTAAATTGTTGCCTTCTTGTCCACAGATATTAGCCAGACGTTGCAAATCACTTTGCTTGTTAGCGAGCAACACAATGTCGTCCGCATAAAATAAACCTAGGAGTTGCTGCTCTATTACTGTACCTGCCTGTTTGTATGAGATATTAAACCCGATATTACTTCCTTCTAGCTCCCTCTCCATCCTCACCATGTACATCATAAACAGCAGCGGGGATAAAGGGCACCCCTGCCTCAGTCCCTTGTTGATATGAACTTTCTCCGCGCTCCTCATCCCTTCCCATTCAACGCAAACGGTATTTTCTAGGTAAATCTCTCTCAAAAGCTGTAGACAATCGTTACCTAAGCCTTCCCCTTCCAGAATATCCCACAAAATGTTGCGGTCTACGTTGTCGTAGCCTCCTGTAATGTCCAAAAAGGTCACATACAATGGTCTGCTTTCTGCTTTTGATATTTCAATACACTGAGTAAGAACAAACAAGTTATCATCCAAACGCCTACCTATTCTAAAGCCATTCTGAAGCTCTCCCAAAATGCCATTATTCTCTGCCCATGCTTGAAGCTTTAATTTGATTGCCTGCATTGCTAGCCTGTATATTACCGATGTAATGGTCAACGGTCTATACGAGTGAATTCTGTCTTTCTCCCCCTTACCTTTATAAATTAAATTCATTCTACTTTGTCGCCAACTGTCTGGTATTCGTCTATCTTTTAAAGTGTTTTCCACTGCTTTCACCAGAGCTTCCTTACTTTTTGGTCCTAATTCATTAATCAGCCTAACGGGAACCTCGTCTAGCCCTGTGGCTGTGCGCTTAGGAATTTTCTCTTCCGCTTTGTTCCAGTCTAAATTTGTCAGCACCAGCTCCTTTTCCACTTGGGTCTCTTTCATGCTCTTTTTTACTTCAAATACAACCTCGTCCTTGCCTTGGAAAGATTCGGCTGTTACTTTTTGGATGTAATTTATTGCCGCTTCTCCTTCCAGTCTGTTTTCATCTTCGTCTAGGATATGTTGTTGTATAGTTGTTGAGTTCCTGCCTAATAATTTTATGTGATTGCAAAATATTCTAGGTGCGGCCTTCTTTTTCTCACGTATTTCTGACAACCAACGTTCACTTTCACCTTTTAATTTTGCTTGCACCAGTATTTGAACCACAGACTTTTTCTCCTGGTATATTTCCCATTTACTGGTTACTTCATCCTGTGGCAACTGCGCCTTCTTTGCCTGCCTGTGCTCTCGAGATGCTTTCTGTCGTTCGGCGATCGCGTCTCGTATCTCCTTGTTCCACCAGCTTTTTGGTTTCTTTTTTCCATTCCAACGAACATGTTGTTTCTTTTTCCGTATTTCTGTCCTTATTACACTTAGAAGCTCACCATATTCCCACTCTTTACTTGGCCATTTGCCAAGTTCTTCCTCAACTCTAGTGATTGTATTTGCTATTTGTTCAGCGTTCAAATTTGGACTGGCCATTTTGCTCTCCTTGCTCTCTTTCCCAACTACATATCCCATTTTCAATATGATGCGTTTGTGGTCACTCCCTATGCTGTTAAACCCTTCCTCATCGATGACCATTTCTCTTAACTTATCATGAATTCCTTCTGTCATCAGACAGTAATCAATGGTTGATTGCCGGTTTCCCACTGCCCACGTGACCTGTCCTTCACACTTAGGCCCTGTATTCACGATCACGAGGTTATGTTGCTCACAAAGGTCGAGCATTGACTTCCCGTTATTGTCGGTATAGCCATCTAAATCCTGTATATGGGCATTCATGTCACCTAATAGGACAATTTCAGCACCACTCCCGAAACCCTTAATATCAGCGCTTATGCATTCCACTAGCTCTTTATTCTTCTCTGTGCAATTTTTTCCGGTCCACAAATACGTAACACCCAGCCAAGTTTCTTTCCCACTCATTGTACCTGATAACCAAAGATGCTCTTGACATTGTGAATTTACTCTTTTCCATTTGGCTCCCTGATGGATGAGCGTTCCGACTCCCCCTCCCTTTCTTTCCGACTTAGTTCTGTTGCACCCTTCCCAAACATAATTCTGAATAACTGGCGGCTATTCTGAGTCTCTAAAGTGCGTTTCTGTAACCGCATACACCCCTATTTGTTCTCTGTGTAACTGCTCCTCAATCTCTGCCCACTTTTCCTTTCTTCTGCCGCCCTGCATGTTTATGTAGCCTATTGCATGGCGAGCTCTTTTTCTTGTTTTCCTCCTTTTTCTATTATCGACGGCGATGCTCTTCTGATATTCCCTGATATTCCCCTGATATTCTTCTGATAAAAGCGCCACCTACGGCCGTCGGTTGAACGAAAGTGGGCGCAAGCTGCTCCCATATAAGCCGGATATTTGTGCAGGTCTGGAGTTCCAGTAGGTCGTGGTACCAACCGGGTACCCACGGAGGAAGGAAACTAAGGAGAGGCCCTACCCCCTCCGCGCGCTAGGAGAAAAGTGTGGCGGAAATGACGTATTAGGTTCTCATTTTTTTGCTGCTTTTTTATTTTTTCTGTTGTATGGCCACGCCTTTTGGGCCACAATGGCGGCGTTGTTATGGTTTTGAGCGCTCTCACGTGTTGCTCTGGTAGGTTTCGGGCCGCGGCAAAGGCGCTGAGTGGGCGGGTTTGCGTTAGTCACCGTGTCTTGTTGCGCTGAGTTACCTGCACCCTGCTCTGCCAGATGTTGCGCGAGCGCGCGACACCACGCGCAGCGCGGCGTGGTTTCGCGAAAGATGTAAACAAGCGAGGAGGGTGGCCCAAAAGGCGGAGCATCGCCATGAGCAACGCCAAATTCCGGCTTCACTTTTGCTTCACAAAGAGTGACGTCAGGGCCTCTCCTTAGTTTCCTTCCTCCGTGCGGGTACCGATTTCGCTTGAAGACGGAAGTGACGCGAGCTGCAAAAGAGTACGCATTTGGGCTGGTTGGTTCATGATTACGAGCAATAAAAACAGCGCAAAACGACGGGACGAGTGAGGGGACACAGACAACAGCTGTTGTCTGTGTTCCCTCACTCGTCCCGTCGTTTTGCGCTGTTTTTATTGACGCGAGCTATTTCCGCTCGAATCCGCGCCTCGGCGGCGGAGCAAGTGAGAGCGATCCGGCACGGAGCGAGTTGATCCGAAACGACCAGCAGGGTTGCCGTTGGTGGCTACTTTGCGCCAAATTGGCTACTTTTCGACCCCGTCTGGCGATGAAAATTTCACGTTGGCTCCTTGGCTACTTTCTGGCTACTTTGAACTTCTATTTTGGCGCATTCACTAGCCATTTTTTTTGCAATTGCATATACAATAGCAAGCAAGAACAAAGAAGAACAATTATTTTTAACGCTTTGCTCTCCTCATGGCTGTTCCGGTCGCCTTGACGCGCGCGCGCCATAGCGCGCGCGTCCTGTACGCATATATTCTCTCCGCCGGCGGTGCGCACATAGAGACCAACTAGCAGACGCGGGTGCGCAGACGCACGGACTCTGGGTGATGGGCGCACGTCGAAGCAAAGCCCGTGAGGACGTTGCGCGCCATCTGGAGAAAATAACGCTAATTCTAGCGCACGGCGAAGCAAAGGCCGCAAGGACGCTGCGCTCCATCTGGAGAAAATAACACTAATCTAGAGTACTTTCTCCGTTAGGGTCATGCATCCGAAACCATGCGTTTAGGTGCAGCCGTGTGCACGGCATGACACCAGAGAGGAACGAGCAGTACAGGCGAAATAACACTTGTGTACCCCAAGGCGACAAAGCTTCTGTTTTTGTGCCTTCGGCTTGCCGACACCGGCGTCTACCATGGGAAAAGACGCAAGAGCAAAGCGCACGTTTCGAGAAGAATGGAGAAAGGACAAGAAACTGAGCGGTAAGCAAAACGGAAACTATTCTTTAGGCGTTTAGTCGCATGCCGCTTAGTATCTAATATGCATATTACCATGCGTTACAGGATGGATTTCGCCACGTGACGGCGGAACGACTGCTCACTGCAAGTACTGCAATTGCAACATTCGACCCCACTACAGTGATCTGTTGAAGCACGCAGAAACCAAAAAGCACCGCGAGTGCTCAACAAAAACTGCCGCAGCTTCTAGCGTCTTCGAGTCGAACGTACTATGAAAAGGCTCGCCGAGAGTTAAGGATCGCCTTGTACACTGCAGTGCACACTTCCATAAATGCTGTCGACGAACTTGGTGAGATTCTGCATTCCGAATTCAATGATTTTGATCTGCACAGAACGAAGTGCACGGCTATAATTACGAATGTTCTCTTCCCGTACTTCAGGGAAAACATGGACAAACAACTGAACGGCTCCAGCTATTCTCTAATGGTGGATGAATCAACCGATGTATCCACGACAAAGCAACTTTGCATGGTTGTGCGGTTTCTGAGTTTAGAAGAAAACAGGATTGCAACCACCCTTCTTGATCTCGTAGAGCTGTCTGAAGGAACGGCAGAAACGCTTCACGACACGGTATTGAAGACGTTGGACAAGCACGGCCTATCGATCAAGAACTGTCTCGGACTCTGCACCGATGGTGCAAATGCCATGTGCGGCAAACACAATTCTCTGTTCAGTCGTCTTAGTGAGGACAACAAAGACTTGATTCTGATCAAATGCTCTTGCCACAGCCTGGACCTTGTGGCATCCAAGTCGATGGAGGCGATTCCTTCTGCGGTTGAGCACTTAGTGCGAGAAACCTACAACTACTTTGCACACAGCAGCTGCCGGCAAGATGCTTATAAGAGACTGTATGCCAGTATGACAGTGGAAGATGAAAGTGCAAATCCACCGCCCAAGATTCTGTCGCTTTCGCAGACGAGATGGCTTGCTATTGCAGACTCTATAGAAAGAATTTTGGCGCAGTACCAGTCTCTCGAAGAGTTTTTTGAGAAAGCAGAAGATCGCAGCTACAACGTGCGCATTTTACGAGAGATGTATCGAGACAGAAAAAATTATGTTTACCTCGTGTTTCTTGCCTCAGTTCTCCGTAACGTTAGGCGAGTGAACAAAATGTTCCAAACAAGCACAACTGACCCACTGGTTGTCTTCCAAGAGCTAGAAAATTTGTATTTGGAAATTCTTAGGCGGATTTTGAATCCATCAGTTTTGAGGCACAACACAACGGCAAGTCTGCTGTCGCTAGACCTGGCAAAAATGAAGTCGATTTTCCTGCAACCAGAGGTAGTGGACCTAGGTGACGTCTTCAGAGAGAAGATTTCACTAGTCCCTATTGAAGACCAACGGGCCGTGAGGGAGCGCTGTTTCCAATTCTTGAGGCAAATGGCGATGGGACTGCAGCAGCGACTTCCAAATGCCTCCTCTGCACTTCGAAGACTGTGTGCCAAAAATCCCGATGGCATAGAAAGTGCTAAGAGCCGTGAATGCATAATGAAGCTACCGCTGCATTTTTTTGGATGTTCCTCAATCGAACTGGAGTCTGAAATACGCCAGCTGCAGAGTGTTAGCGGTGCACTTGATCGCGCATCATGTTTGACTTTCTGGCACGCAGCGGCATCGTACAAGGACCCTTGCGGCGAATGCCCTTTTTAACACCTGGCGCATGGAGCACTGAAAATTTTGACCCTTCCAATTTCTAACGCTGATGCAGAGCGCGTGTTCTCTTGCGTGAACTTGACGAAAACAGAGATCCGTAACAAAATGAAGCTGGACTTGCTCATGGCGATTCTGCGAATCAAATTTGGGCTACGACTTCAAGAAAAAACAGCATCATCGTTTGACGTTCCTGCTGAGTTGTTGAATAGAATGTGCCAACATTACTCCGGCATGAACACTATCTACTCTAGATAAACTACGCGGACTGAACTTTTATTTATTTGCAACGTACCTGATGCTTGAAGGCCAAGCAAGAGAACCAAATTTCCTTGCTCTTTATTTACTCTGTGTTCTTGTGTTGATTCAAAATGATATTATTTATTGTTCATTAATAAAAGTTGCTTATAATAATGGTACTTTTCTACTTGGCTACAAATTTGGCGCCAAGACCAGGTGGCGTGGCTACTTTTGGCTACTTTTAGCCTCAGTTCTGGCTCTTTTTGAAAAATTCCCAACGGCAACCCTGACGACCAGTGGTACGCGCGAACTCGCTCCAGATCGACCAGTGAAATTCGGATTCGTTGCCGCGGAGCAAGAAATCCTGCTCCGAATCGACCAGTGAAAAACGCCAATATGACAAGGTCCGCTTTCGCAAGGGGCTTTACGCTTTCGGATTGAGCAGCGTCATCTGGCGTCCACCTAAGTAAGTTCCATGCGCTGGCGCTGCTTATTTTCGTACCACCATAGGTACCACACGGTGGTTTCCCATGTCTGGTTGCGTCTCGTGCTGCTAGCATCGCGAGGCCGGGCGGTCAGTGTGCACGTTTATTTACGTTAACTCGGGTGGAAAACTTAAAATGCGTCGCTGCAACAAATCTTAGGCACTGCGTTTGCCTAAAACCGTGTAAGCGCAGCTTGCTTTACAGTCCCGAGTCCAAAGTTGCCGGCAACATACGCTTCTCTCTCGTTGTCATGGCGAGGCCGCGTAAAGTGCGCACTCCCGAGGAACAGCGCACCTACGTAGAGCGACGGCGACAGCAAAGACGAGAATCTGATCGGCGGCGGCGGGCGGCGAACACCACCGGCGAAGAGCGTGCAAAAAACACCGAGCGCATGCGGCAAGTCAGGCAAGACGCCCAACGTCGCGAGGCGGAGAATGCATCACAAAGACGTAGGTACCACGCGGCTACATTGCACAACTTCAAAGGAGCGTACGCTGAATTCAAAAGATACTTTCTGGACCGACAATATCGGTGTAGTTGTAGAGTGTGCGGTCGGCTGCGGTCCGAGAGCGACTTGACCACGATCGGCAACGTTCGCGATCCCGCAAAGCGGACCCGTGCTCTCCAGGTGTTGGCGGACACCTTTCCAGACGCCGGGGACATGGCAAATTTCCGGGTGTGCGGCACCTGTAAAGGATCCCTGCTCAAAGGTGCCGCGCCCCGATTCCCAACTACGAACGGGTACGTCTACCCCCCGATGCCTGACCATCACCGAGATTGAACGACGACGAGGAACGGCTAATCGCAGCGCGACCTTTACTTTTACTTCAACTTCATATAACGCATGTTTTGACAAATACTTTGTACCGACCACCTTTGTAACGACTCAGAGTCCCCGAAGGTATACTTGATGGTATGTGTGTATCAGTGCCTCATAGAAGAGGCACTGGTCTGTCTGTCTGTCTGTCTGTCTGTCTGTCTGTCTGTGTGTGTGTGTGTGTGTGTGTGTGTGTGTGTGTGTGTGTTTGTGTGTGTGTGTGTGTGTGTGTGTGTGTGTGTGTGTGTGTGTGTTGTTTACAGATATTGCAGACCTTCATGGAAGGGCAAATTCAAAGACAGAACACAATGCATTGTACAAACAGCAATGCACATATATTTTAAAATGCATGCATGTAGATATAAAACACTTCCAAATACATATGCAGATCTGGCACATCGTTAATGGCCTTTTTAAAGTTTTCACAACCCGCCGTGGTTGCTCAGTGGCTATAGTGTTGGGCTGCTGAGCACGATGTCGCGGGATTGAATCCCGGCCATGGCGGCCGCATTTCGATGGGGGCGAAATGCGAAAACACCCGTGTACTTAGATTTAGGTGCACGTTAAAGAACCCCAGGTGGTAGAAATTTCCGGAGTCCTCCACTACGGCGTGCCTCATAATCAGAAAGTGGTTTTGGCACGTAAAACCCCATAATTTACTTTTTTTTAAAGTTTTCACTCTTGAAAAGCTCTTCAGGTAGTGAATTCCAATCACTTATTTTTCTCGGGAAAAATTTGAACTTGTGGGCATTTGTTTTTGGCGAAATGAGAAGTTAAGCTATAGTTGTGTGTGTGTCGTGTTTTGCTGGTTAAAGCCGCTGTGACATATGGTGTGGCTGGGATGCCAAGCTTTGCATGTAACAAGGAGTGCAAAAATTCTATCCTCACTATTTTTCTTCTGGTACAGAGAAGTTATATTTGGTTAGTTCCTGTATTTGTTGTAGACGAATCGTCCAGTGCACCTTTGAACCTTCTCAATCTGTGCAATGTCTTTTTTCATATGAGGATCCCACACCATGGCAGCATGCTCAACTTTTGGCCTAACAATAGTTTCATAAGCTAATTTCTTCGCACTGGCAGGTGCTCCCCTTGTGTCTTAAAAACCCGAGCGTTTTCATAGCAGATGAGCTTATAAAGCAAATGTGATCACTCCAAGTAAGCTGGTTGTTAATGGTTATGCCTAAATATTTGTATATTGTGACCTGAGCCACAGATGTAGTGTTGAGGGTGTAGTTAAACGTAAGAGGCATCTTCTTCCTAGCCATGCTCATAAATACTGTTTTCTCAAAGTTCAGTGACATCCCACATTTGCCACACCAAGACAAAACATCATTCAAAGCAGTATTCAGCAGGCCTTCAGGCTTTCATCTAAAGCGGAACATATTTCTTTACACCACATGCAATCATCAGCAAAATAGTTAATTTTGACATTTTCATCAATAAAGGAGGCCAAATCATTTATATAGACCAAAAACTATAGAAGACCCAGCACACTCCTCTGCGGAATGCCTGATGTGACATCAAGTGGAGGGGAACAAACACTGTCAGTTTCCACATACTGTGTTCTCTGCTTTAAGTAAGCACGAATTCATTTTATGAGTAGTGCCGGCACTCCAATTAATTTAGGCTTTGGAAGTAGTTTACTGTGAGGAGCCTTGGCGAATTCCTTACTGAAATCGAGATATACTACGTCAACTTGTCCGGAGTTATCTAATATGGGTGTGAACAGCTGTTGCTAATTGTGCAACGGTTGAAAATCCCTTCCTGAAACCATGCTGACATGGACTGAGCGTGGAACTTGTATGGGAATATGTGATTTGCGACTATGTGTTTGAGGAGTTTACAGGAGGAACAGGTTAAGGAGATAGGACTGTAGCTCCCTACAAAAATGCGGTCTCCGGTCTTGTGAATAGGCACAGTTCTGGCTTTAAGCCAATTGGGGAGGGTAATGAAGCTGACAACAGTGATTAATGAAATATTTTGGTTAGGACTTCTGTATATATATATATATATATATATATATATATATATATATATATATATATATGTATATATATATATATATATATGTGTGTGTGTGTATGCTATGAATGAGAATGGAAACTTAGGGGCCCAGTTTTTATTTGATTTTGATTTGATTTTGGTTTATTGACTTTCTTTCTGTACATGAACAGAAATCGAAGCAAAAGCAAGAGGCTATACAGCCTGACACAGGCTTTTGCTCCGAGATACAGTTCAGCACGCAGTCATAATACAAGTAGAGAAACAGCAAGAATATACAATAATTAACATCAAATAATCATTTAACAATCTAAATTGTCTCTATAGATATACAAAGAAAGAAATATCAGAAATAATTTTTCTCGTTCTGCCTGATTACATAATTAGTCTTAATCAAATTCTCAAATATTATAATTAGGTAGAAACTGTCAGAAATTGTAGGCAACATGAAAAACTTCCAGTACAGCTTTCTGTTGCTCGATACATGCCACGTAAAAGTGCTTTTCCGAGTGTGAAAGAAGCCTGAGATACACGCACAGTGCCACAAGCGGCCAGTTGTGTGGCAATTTTGCATGTATTTGCGGGCTACTTTCACGCTCGGAAAAACACTTATGTCATGGAAGGCGTTTGTTGTGGGTAAGAATTAACCCTTTGAGGGTAAATCTTTTTCCCAAAATGCGACCGCCCAAGGTTGATTTTTTTTACTGCAGATTCAAATTCTTCTTAGGGACTTATTTCGAAAAAAAATTACCGTAATTTTTCTAGGGTGGCCATAAAGTGAGAAAAAAATATTTTGTGTTTGTATATATGTACTTTTCATTCATGAAGAACAACAATAAAAAAGGAAATAAAGTTATAAGAATGAAAAATTTGGTGCATTGTTATACACATAGTTCAAGGCTTTGAACATGCACACATGAGAATATTTCGCAAGACTCAAATGTTCCTGCTCTTAAACTAAAATGTACATCCATAGCGTAATCGAACTGCGTAGGTGCGCGCACTCAAGAAAACTGTGGTTGTGTGCCCGTCAAAAAAGCAAAACATGCGACAAACTTACGCTAATCTTCATCTTATCGCCAACCACAGGCAATTAGTTTTCGTGAGTATCAAAAAAAAAAAAAACGCAGCGGAACCTCGCATGCACGGCGGCATCCTTCCTATGCACACCCTTGTGAGCACTAAATGAGTGAGAAACAAGTGGTAACCCTTTGAGTGATTAGTAACGAGATGGCCATCAGTTTCGCAAGTGAAAGAAGCCGAAACCGCCCGCGGAACAAAAGCCAAACCACCGCACGCGCGCCAATGTGCGAGCGGTACTATGTAGACGCGCCGGAGCAAACTAGCTCTAAAACAAACCGTGCAACAAAAACCGAGAGAGGGAGGTGTGCGAAAAATATTTCCTGTATTCTCACATAGTGGCAGCACATGATAGGAAAGAAAAATTTAGGAAATCTGCGCACTTTTTAAACGCACGGACGGCGCCGTAAATATACGGCATCAACCATTTTTGGACTTGTTAGCGTTGCCATATGTTTACGTCATTGACCCTCAAAGGGTTAGAAGAAGTGAATGCTATTTCCTCCTTGCCCTCTCCTTGTGTCAGGTCTAGAAAATTTTTACGAATTTTGGGGTTCCCAGGTAAACAGGTGTGATATTATGCTGTAATATGGTGGCACCTGCTACTGTCCCATTTCGCAGGGGAACAAATCAATTGTTATAATTTGTGTAGCCTGAGTGGGTTTGTGATGGCCGATAGCACGGCAGTGTAGCAGTGTTTGATGTGCTCTTGCACAAGCGAGTCCTCGCAGAAATTGGTCCAAAACATTTGTAAACCGAGCAAGTGAAACTGTGGTGTCAGTGTTTGCCCTCTGGCGTCAATTGAGTCGTTGCACTTGATAACCGCATATGTCTATATAGTCTGATATGCATGTGACTTACACACAATTTTTAAAGTTCTCTTATAGCGCACATCCTTTGGAACAGCAATGCAGATCCTGTTGTGCCAAGAACCGCACGATGTGTTGTGCCAGTCTGTCACTCGCGGTCAGCACCCAGCTATCTCCTGTACCCCTTGCCTGCTGAACCGTCCCAGCGCCAGGCTTGGATTGACTTTGTGCGTGGGTGCCCTTTTGGTGGTGTCTGTGACTGGAACCCACCGACCAACGAGATCAGCTTAGTGTGCTCACTGCACTTCACAGTTCGCTGCTTCCGGTTCCAGCGACCACGTGGCTGCAGTGTGGGATACAGGAAATGTCTAAGAAAGGGCGCAGTGCCAACACTGTACCCAATTGAAGAGCAGGGTAGTTCGATGGCCAATAAGAATTCCCCTGGCAACACTGCAGAAACTTTGGTGAGTCATGATACTTTGTGGCCCATTTGGCGGAAATTGCCACACACATTTCTAAGACCATTAAAACTGCACGATGCACATATGAAAAGGGACACCAAGGGCATAAGGCTTGCCTTTCTTCATTTTTTATTGCATTACATATATTTATTTCGTGGGCAATGCTTGTCATTTCCCGTAGGTCAGGAATAAAGGAGGTGACTAACAGGGTCCTGCTGGGCTTACAGTAGCAATGCTCATCTCACAAAATAATTTCATGTTGTGCAATAATTAAAAAAGTAGTTAGTTGTACGTGTGTGAATATTTTCAATTTTCAATATGAATAGAATAGTCCCTGCTATTTGATTTGCATTTAATTCGAGAATTCAGTATTTTACATATCCTAATATTATTTATTTCATACATATAAGCTATGTATAAAACACTTAATGGGAGGGAGAAAGGCTGATGGTTGTGAGGACTGTTCTGAATTATTCTGCAGCAGGAGAGCCATTGCGGTAGTCCTGAGTGAATGCATGGGGCACATAACTTGTACTCAATAATTTCCACTCATCAAGAATGGCTTGCGTTGAGTCATCCTGCATAGGAATCTGTTCCGATTTATTATTTTAGCAGTTGCATTGTGTTGGCATCCATGTAAGACAATGTGCAGTGCAGTTTTCTTCTTGAGAGAACTGCACTGCACATGCAAACACAACACTCTACATATGCCTGGTAATGTTCCCTAGTTTCCTTACTGTCATTGCCATTGTGTTCCAAATAATTGATAGCAGCTGTTGCATGATGCCAATGTACATAAACCTGCTTACTTCTTTTACCAAACAATCTCAGAGCAAGCTAAATATTAAACATATTATATCCAATTCAGTATTCTATGATCGTTTTGCTCAAAGTATATTCCAAAATTTTGCTTTTCACAAACACAGAGTAATTCACTGGAGCCACCCACTGCAGCAGTGTCCCCGCGATACTTGTCCATCCATCTCATGTGAAAACACCAATGTGCACTCGGTTTCTTATTCCAATACCAGCAAATCTTCCAGGTCATTGCTTGCTGCATTCACAGCTATTGCCACCAACCCTATTCCAATAAGCATCTTTGCAGTAAGCAACGACAACTGCCGTGCACTTGGGCCTGACCAGCTTGACTTGCATGGGCTTCTCGTGTTCGATTCATGCCAAGTGGGTGCATCAAAACTTCCCTCTGCAAGCTTCTGACACAGGCTCAATTCGAGTAACGCAAGCACAAATGTAAGCTTGTGAAAGCCGCAAAAATGACAAATCGCCTCTTAGGCCCCACCAGCTTGGCGCATTGGTGTCTCGCACTGCAACGATTCAAGCAATGCTTCGCCTTTCATATAACAATATATGTCGACTGCAGTTGAGCCTGTCAAATTTATTAGTGACATTCAATCATATGTTTTCCCGGTTGGTACGTTTCCTGTCATGTTTTTTTCGAAGACGTATGAATGAAGTTCTACTAGATTACGTCAAAATGAAGAAGTTACGAAAGTTCGCTTTGAAATTTCGAGCAGAGATACTCGTTTGTGCAAATTCAGTTACCACAGGCTGCTTGTTACATAGATTCATAATTTGGTAGTCTCTTGTATGATTCCCATAACTAGGGTGCGCTTGTTCTAAACAAACCTGTTTAGGCAGTAACGAGAAAATACTCAATCTCGATACTTCACAGTATCTTGAATGCAGTATTGCAGTGTCTCTATACTTCACAAACATCTGATTCTCCCTCTGCCTGGAGCAGAGGAAACAGCCACGGGAACTTAGTGTCAAAAGGGGGTGAAAAATGACTGTGTGGCTTGCTCATGGTAGTGAAAGAATTTGCCAAGCAACATGTGAGCATGCAACTTCTATTAAGTGTTATCAGACTTGCACATAAAAAAAGTTCATGTAGTTATGTTTTTTGGTAATTTTCTAACTCAATGATTACTTTGATTACTCAGTAACACTCACCGTAATTCAATTACTTTTTTCAGTAACCAATTACATGTAGCCAGTTATATTTTTCACGAAGCAAGCGCTGACAGGCGATGGAGCTTGTAACACTTGGATTGGCTGGAACTATAAAAACAAAAGGGATAAAACAACTTACATGGAGTTGCCTCCTACCCACAATCAGCATCCTGCAGCTACACCTAGATCACCTGAACATGTCAGGTTTACAGGTTAGCACATTTCTCTTGGAAGTCCATCCTCGGAGCTTTTTTCCTTATAATAAATTTCTCTCACTTTCTCCTGGAAGTGCATATTAAGCTGCCTTTATAGGCGGAAAGAGCTGCTGCTCAATTCTTCGCTTAGTACAGTCTTTGACTTCTCTAGTGTAGACACAATTTTTGGCCGTTAAGTCTTTCGTTACCGTGAGAAAATTGTCTTTTTTTTTTGTAGGTCCTGGGAAAAAATTATTTACCACTACAAGTAATATTCCAGCATACATTGCAGCATAGCATATTGTGCATAAAAAAAATGCTCTTTCCAAAAACATACATTGCCAAAAAAAAAAAAATCCATTATGTAAAACATACAAATTCTAGAAAGCACCACTTTTGCTGCCAGTTGATAAGAACAACAATAAAAAGACACAATATCTACAAAAACATTAATATCAAAGGAAATTCAGAATATATTTTCAAAGATAAATAACCCAGGAATAGTCTGTGCAAAAATACATGATCAGTACACCGCCGTTATTCGGATATAAAAAGAAACTAAGACCAGTTCTTAGCTCATGCCATGCGGTGAAGCCATTCCTGGGTTTTGTGAAGCACAGGTGCACTCCGCACTTTTCCCACAAGACGTCTGGTTTTTGTTCAGCTTTGCAGTCTTCGTAACACATTTTGCAGTTCCGCCTTTTCAGCATCTTCTGAGAGTGTTCCGATAAGAACTCGAAGGAACGTACTTCACCAGTTTGTCTAGGGTCATCCACTTCTTCCAGGACCGATCGCTCTCAGCGTAGCTGGGCAACTACAAGATTGTGCATCCAAGCATATTTGTATTTTTGCAGGTTGTCTATATCACCTGTGTAGAGAAGAGTACAAAGAAATCCCGCGCCGTTGTAAACTGTCTTGTGCTGATCCGTAGTGCTGGGCTGAGATGTGCTATGGGCAGTCTTCTTGGCGTGAACGGAAGTTTCTTTGCTGCGGATGGCAGCATATCATAACCAAGCAAAGTATTCACCTTGAAGAAAGTCAGTAGAGCTCCCAAGTCGTGCAAAAAGATTGGCAGATAAGCGCGCACAAGGAAGGAGACCGCTCAAGGCCGTAAAGAAAACTCACCGGTGAATAGCTGCGGTTGTCTCATGCTGACACAAAACATTGTCACTGTCAGAGCTTGAGTCTGCCTTGCTTTCATCTTCGGAATCATAGCTCGAGTCCTCATCACTAACTTGAAAGTGCGGGTGCAGCATAGTTTCGAGCCCGACGCTTTTCTCGCCACGCAGCCGTGCAGGACTACGCCATGGGAGCGTTTTTCTATAACTGCGCAGTGACATGGGCAGTGCCACGCAGCCGGGATTTTACTAAAGAAGTGTTACCGAAACTTTTGGAAACTGGTTGCAAAAGCCAGGTCCACATGTAGGACATGCAGCGGACCTTCAGAAATACACTTTAGCAGAATAAAACGACTCGGACTCCATACCAAGGCTCACTAGTGAACAGGTGGCGTCATTTTCGATGAATTATCACCGCCCAGCGCTGTTGCACGGCAAAGCTGGCGACATAATTTAATTAGTGACTTGCTGGGAGTCATTTGATTAGAAAATATTGATGCGAGTGTGGCGTAATCATGAGCGGCATGCTTTTTTCTCGAGCATGGCAGTAGGTGACAGCCACGCCTTTTTGCTCTATAACATATGCACATTAGTTCGCAAACAGGTTCGTCAAAAATCATAACATTGCCAGAGTGAAAAAATTTAAACTGATTCTGAGAGTGCAGTGCCTGTACTAAATACTGGATGGCCTTAAGTGGATAAGAAATGGCTCCAACATGTCAAGCATCAATCACTGGGGATTGATTTGAATAGGCGTGGTAGATAAATGCATGTGTTTCTAACTGTTTGATATTACCTTCCTCTTATAAATATATTTTTGTGATTGTAGCACACAAACAGTATTTCTAAGGCTGAATAATATGCAGCTTGTTATTAAATTGCATTACAGATGTGACCACCTTTTCAAGGAATATAAACGTTTGCTGGTGTCTGTTGCATTTTGGTGTTTAAATGGCAACTCCGGCAATTTCTCGATGTCCACTGATGTTCATAAAATTTTGAATATATGTTCGCTTTTGCATTCTGATTATTTGTGCCAAACTATATGGCTGCAAGTAATTTAGTCTTCCTGAAAATTAATTTAAAGATGGGTTGCGTTCCAGACTCATTACTTTCTACTGGCCACCCTGTGTTTGTTAGGTCAGAGTCTACACCTCACTGTTGCTGAAATCGTCGCTTAAATTGCCGCTGTCTAGTTCTGAAGCTGTAAAAGCTCCCTGTGTTGTCAGGAGACATCATCAGCTTCACTTCTTTGGTGTTAGCACCATGTGTGCTGTGTGTTTAGTGCGCATTCTGCATGTTTACATTATGGTGGTGCAGGACCTGACGTCATTCACTCATCGTGACAACACACGAAGCAGCTACCTCTTTCGGTTTCAGTATCTCGTTTATTGGTTATGTAAAATTATTGATGATGTTCTTAACAAATTGAACCACCCTACATGTGATAGGACCATCAATACCATTTGAAAATGACAATAACCCAATATGGTTAAAAATACGCCGAAGTTGCCCTTTAAGTCTAAATCGCTAAGGAGTGAAGGGAGTCCAGAGAGGAGGTCCACTAGATGTTGGCCAACAAATTGAAATGGCACTTCTATGGCTTGATTGGCGACTCCAACTAAATTGTCGCCATCTAGAAGCCATGCTGAGAAACAGCCCGTCCACGTTCAAGCTTGAAATGAAAGAAGGCCTCCTATCATGGTGTGCGCTGAATGCCTCGTAGTTCTCAAACCATTGTGATGCCACCGTGCACAAGCCCGAAAATGAAAAAAAAAAAAGTACAGATGTTGAAACACCTGTTGTGTACCATTATGCGTGTCATTGCAGTGGAAAAACAGCAATGTATGATTTTATCTTTTCGCAAAAGGAGCAGAAGACTTGCAATAGGGAGTGAGTTGGATAAGAAATTTCACATTGGGAAAAGATGAGGGTTGATACTATACCGGTTTGTTCTTGACTGGAGGCTTTTTCCTCTTCGGCGAGCGCAATATTGCTTTCAATATCTTGATGGTCTTTCAAACCGCGGAGTGTGCTTTGTTTAGGCGGGCGCTTTAACAAATTATAGTGATGTATGTTTAAGCATCATTTGGTTTTGTTCGTTTATAGCTTTCTGCCCCACCATTAGTGTTACTAATGGTTTAAGAAGCAGGAATATTCTCGCTAATGTACTTTTGCCTGCAGGCACGGTAGCAGGAATGATAACTGCCTCGGAAGGTCTGAAGTTCATCATGACACTTGTTATGCCATGAGGCAACATATCGTTTTCATAGCATGCTTTAGTTTAGCAGTGCACGAAGATGCTCTTTTCTCATTCAGCGTGCTGTCAATTTATTTGCTCGAAAGAGGTTTAGAAGCAACAACAAACAGCGCTCGTTCCAGCTATGGAGTGTTCGACCTACGCAGAGCGCTGCTGGTTTGCTTTCCAACACTGTTCACACAGCTAAATTCCATTACAACTGTTTCAGTTCATTTTCAAGTCATGCATTTACACTATAGTACAGGTGACTGCCTCAACGAAAACTCGCGCTAAACTTTGGAATACTTCCTGCGTTTCACTAGGGTTTCAGAATTTCTACGGGCGCCGGGGATCAGTATGTTCGCAAGCCCGAGCCCTACCTCGAACACTGCTTATTGCAAGCATGAGCAAGCACCAGTCATAGAACGCAGACAACCTTATCACACGTATCAGCTAACTATAAAAAGAAAGGTGTGGCCCCGACTCAGCAAGGGAACTCTCATTTGATTTTATCCCAAGACACACTGACCAGGTAACATTACAGATTTTAGCCTCAGTGCAGAATATGCGTATTTAGCTTCTGAAACCATGACAGACGTTACTGCCTGTATATTGTGAAATGCTATATGTGGTATACAACACAAATCGCAGTGCATAGTTGCCTGTGAAGGTCGAAAACAGTCAAGTATTATACCTGTACTAGTGGAGCAACACCGCGAACAAGTGCTTGCTCATTTTGGAGGCCCACTATACACAAACTCCCTTTTTTTAACTTCCAGGTCACTTAAAATGCTCTATGACTTTAACAAAATAGAATCTGATGTGGCTTACTGGGCAGGCCGGTTGTTGGCATGCACAGCGCAACAATTTCTGCGGTTTCGTCACTGAAATCCTTGAGACCGTGATCAAAATAAGGTGATTGGCAGCAAGGACTCTTTCAGCTTCGACGAAACACCTTGATTTGACACCATGAACGAAGAACGTGGGAGTGCAGCATCAAGCGAAAGAGCCGCTGTGAACCTGGATGTGGTGGTAGCCATGTTTGTTTATTTGCACAGTGTTGCCAGTACAAGTGACAAATTCTGGAGTTGCCAATAACATTGGCCACTTGGGATGTGGATGCCAGAAAATCACATATGAACACTTTTTCAGCCTTTAATTGGCACTATCGGGAGCGCCTTCCCCTATTATTGAGCATTGCACTTCGTCGAAAAGCCAGACCGGAGTATCACGGGATTGATTTTCTACAACCTTTTGAGCAAACGATTGTATGTTACTATGCAGTCCTCTCCAGCACACACATCTAGCAAGTTTTCAGTTTCACTGCAGATGCCTTCATAAAGAAACAATGCAAGATTGTCAAACAAAATTTTGACAAGCAGTTCTTGTAAAAATAATGTGTCAAGGGCTGAAGAGGACACATTGTGAAAGAGCCAGGCAGCCTTGTTTATTTACTGTATTTTTGCAGTGTTAATAAAAGTATGGAGGAAAGTAATGTTGAAGTAAGCAATTACTTTTTAGTATTTGCTCGAGTACTTTAGTGAGGCAGTGATCGGTAACCGTAATGAATTACATTTGTAAAAGAAATAATTGTAATCGGTTACCTTTTTTCTTGAATGTGCAGAAGTTGGAATGCTGTTGAAATTCAGAGCATCACAATATTTTGCATATGCAACAGTTTTTTCATAGCCTCCGAGATAGCGGTCACATGCTACAGTCTTGGAACCTTGGAAACGTTGATGCCTTCAGGTAGCATGTGTGGGTTTATTGACCGGTTGCCTTCACCCAAAAAGACCACATTCTCATGATGCCTGCGGCAGAAAGGATGTTCCACATCCACCGCCAAGGCTTGTGAGTGGTGGTGCTGGCTAACACTGCCAAGGTTCTACTAGGAAACATAAATACCCAAGAAAGTGTATGGGGAAACAGCGTCACGGTAGCTATATTGGTAGAGCATCGCATGTGTAATGCGAAAGTTGTGGGATAGTTTCCCACCTGCAGCAAGTTCTTTTTCATCCACTTTCATTTCCATTAATTTATCGTTTCTTTATTTCATTTATTAAGCACAAGTAATTTCCCCATGTTGTCCTTGGTGTCAGTGTTTGTTGGCTTCTTATGATACGACTAATAAAAATCAGGCCCCTCAGTTAGCTCCCTTTCTTCTCATTTAGTCTTGGAACCTGTGCTTTTCGTATAGTGTGATGTTACTACTTGACAAAGTAGGAGTAGGTCTGAAGATTAATGTGCAGAAGACAGGTAATGCTGAATAGCCAGGCAATGGAACAAGAATTGTTGATTTGCAGTTAACCCCTAAATCTGTGCAAGAGTAGTATATACCGTGGTCACTTCGAGAGATGTTTGTGCATTGTGCATCCTGTTGGTCACTGTTGAGATTTTATATGAAATGATTCAAACCATCTTTATTCCCCACTCTACTTTGTGAGGCATGACATGACAGCTGTAATGTATATTAACTTTTTTATACATTGACAAATATGACCCCTATTGTAAATTATATCAGTTTACATTTCCGTGTATGTTCACAAAAATGACCCCAAATGAAACAGGAAAACAACACGACAACCGCATGTGCAGTGCTGCCACATACGAATATAGCTGCGACTTGCATTAATTGCATCATTGCAGTAATTTGCAATGTTATCACTGCCTCCTTTGAGCAGCTTTATGCTTGCTACGGTGTCGCTTGTTTTGCATTGCATGTTTTTGTTCAGAATGTTAGCTTGAAAAAGAGTGTCATACGACAGCATGCAACAATGGAGGTTTGTGCTGTGCTGTAGAAAATGTATGCTGCGAGCTCTAAGTGGACGTTTTCGGAGCCCCCACATAGTCTACGCCTGTGTTTACATGCAGTAGAAACTTGTGCACTGTAACTTCAACTTTATCGCCATTATTCTGTGTTTCTGTTTAGTGCTTAGCCATATATACTGCCATTGTATTGTACAAAATATTCTATGAATTATTGCTTGAGCAATAATCTGCAAAGCTAATGTATACCTTGACAGTGCTGAGCAGTTCTTTTCAAATTCCAATCAAAGTTTGTCAAAGCAACCATGGATCGCATCATGTGACATGTTTCCAGCGGTGTTTTGAGGTTGCTTGTAACCGCTTCTTTGCAGGCTTCCTCTGACGTCGAAGATCCAGAAGGGAAGACACGCAATTCATTGGCTTCCAGCCTGTCAGTTGCAGGTTAGTGAACAGTGCTGTACACAGGCCGCAATAGAGCAGTCTACATTTGTATTCTCACAGCTTTAAAAGAAGTGTTGCACTTAGTCCTGCTTTGGGTTTCCTCAAATTTTGCAGCAAGATTCCATTTTTAGGCCCCATCATTCAGTTAATAAAGGAAAATGGTTGCTGTCGTTTCCTGCCTTGTATGGCTAGGCTTTTTGATTCCTATGAGCATCTAAACAAGTCTACGTTTGTGTGGCAACTGACTTCTATAGCAGTGAGGTGCACATAAAATGATGGTGTTCCAGCTTTTATGGACAAACAAGGAATCTAAGTATTTTACTGAACAATCTGCATCAGATATAAACAATCTTATTCCTATTTTAAGAGAAAACAAAAATCAACTGCTGCAAGATATTCTTTCAACTTTTTGAGAATCAATATGCAGGTCTCTTTATGTTGTAAAAAGCAGTAGGTCTTTTACCAAGAGTGTGAACATACGATTGGTCTTTATGATTGGCAAAGACTACCCTTTGAGGACTCCTGAGTATTAGTGCGTTCAGTTTCACTGATCCACATGATGTTCGTTCATTGTTGCATCTTTAACTCATCACGCTGTTGATTATTGCACAACACGAGCGCTTGCTTTGACCTTTGTTATCGTGTACGAACTACTTATTATTTTGCTGATCTTGCAGAATGTGCCCTGTGTTGTCTGTACTGGTTTCTCTAGTATAGACAACCCTGCTTTCTCTCTTCTGAGAAAACAGAGTTCTCTGCTTTCAGCATTAAAGTTTTTGTGCAGTGACAGTTAAAATCTGAAGTGCAAGCATGGTCCCATCTACAGACTCGCGAACCTTGTCATGCAACACGAGTCGCACAAGGTGTTCACATACCACGGTTAAAAGGATGTTCCACATCCGCCACCATGGTTGTGAGTGGCCCTGGCTATCAACACACCCAGGGCTAAATCTATGACACATGCGTGAATGCTCAGGAAAGTGGACAGTGGGACAGCCACCTTGGTAGCCTAATGTAAGAGCATTGCATGCATACCGTTCAGCTCTTAATGACTGCAAGTTGTAGTTTTGTCCACTCTTGCTTCCATTGTCCTCAAGACTTTTTCATTTCAACTAAAAGAACAGTTAACTTGTTGTACCTATTCTTTGGCTTCATTATCTGTTCACTTTTGCATAGTTGTAACTAGAGAAAATCAAGCCCCTTCTTTCCCCTTATTCTTCTGAGTCCTCACACATGTAGTGTGTCCTGGTGATGTGCAGATAGAGTGAAAAGTGATAGGCATGATGCTGAAAGGCATGACAGTTTATAGTCTTTTGACACAACAAAGGCATAATTGGAGATCTCTGTCACAGTCGACATAGACTGGGTATGCCTTCAAGACACAGAAACTTGCTCATGTCCCCACATAATACTCGTTTCATGTTTTTTATTTTGCTCTAGCTTCAGACCTGTAAAAAATAGCTGTTTCAAGAGCAATGAACATCTTTTTGTGGCCTAGAGATAGATGTCTAGAGTTCTGTAAAATCTGTTTTATGTATGCCTGAAAGTAGCAACTAAAATGGTTATATAGTTAAACCTGGATATAACGAAATTGACAAATGGTCGAACATTTTCGTTACAAGGAGGCTTTCACTATATGCAGTTTCAACATGAAAATTCGAAAAATAAATGCACAAATTAAAGAAAGACGGAACTGGAGGTACTTGCTCAAAACGCGGCAAAAAACTGTTAGCGGCAAAAAACTGTTATTTTGCTTTGTTGCTTGTTCATGAGGGATGGCAACACTGAACGCTCGTAAGACATCAAGGAACGCAACGCTGCACCATCATCGTCTAACGAGCCCACGACGCAGCGCAAAATGTCAATGACATCCAGCACTTCCTTTGCAACAGGCAAAACACATGATGAATTGACCTCTGAAGATGCGCCGTCATCACTGTGATATCATACACTTTCCACCAGCGCCTCATCTGAGATCTCTTCAGTAGCAACGGTGCAGTCGTCTGCATACAAAAAATCTCAAAGCTGCACATTGCCCGGGGGATGCTCCATTCACGCACAGTGAAACCCAAGCTTTGGCGAGATCGGCCTGGCTTGACAGCTCCTCTTCTCCACTGTTATGTTTCCGCAGCCTGAACCAGTTTCCGAGCCTGAACTAGCTGGCATGCCAAATATGGCAGCTACATCCTTCTTTATTTCGCCTCCAGAAACATTGTCCAAGATAGCGATTTTGTTTTCAAGAGTCAATATTTTACGTTTCTTCATTGAGGCGTTTCATCCTTGGAATGATACATCGAAGTGACTGGATGCATGTACACAGGAGCAAACTCGCACATGTGCATGGCATCAAAAATGCAGGAAGAGACAAAGAGAGACCACGAGACGTGGGAAGCTACAGTCCTTTTTTTCTTAGTAGTGTCACTTGGTGTCAGGTTAATGAAATGAAGTGCAGAGACTTCTGCAGCTACGAAAGAGTGGCGCTGCCGACGTGCCGCTGGAAATTATTAAGGGGCTTTAGCCGGCAGCAACCCGCAAGTGGCAGCAATGTCGCAGAACAAGCCGCGGAATGTTTGAAGGGAGGAGGAAATAAGGACATGGCCGCGATGGCAACACGTTGCCAGGCGCCGCAAGAGACATAGGGGGTACCTCAATGCGCGGGCAGGCATGCGCAAACAAGTGTCGTCGCTTCCTACTCCTGACGCCGGTGGCACTCTGTGGAAGCCTCGCTGTCGCCAGGACTACTATGTGCGCGCCAAGTGCGATGACACCGCTTTGCGCTCTGTTGTCGGCGGGGCAACCACAGGAGATGCATGCGGCTGCTGCTTAACTAAAAAAAATTGGAGGCGGAATCACTAGGTGGTCTTCAGGGGGGAATTCGTTATTTTCAGGGTGTCTCCTTCCACCAATTTGTTACATAGAGGTCTCACAAATACATGTGTTTCTGTGGAGTGATGGCAGGGAATAGAAAAACTTCGGGATATTGAGGAATTTGTTGTATGGATGTTCATTACAGGCAGGCTAAACTAAATGAGTAGTATAAACTGTTTAACTAATCATGATCTAGCATCAGGGCTGGCTACCACTAATTTATTTATTTAACAGCCTTTAAATGTAGCAACTTGAAAGCATGCGCACCTATTCGTAAGTGGATGTGATGGATATCCCAAGATAATGCATGAATGTTGACATGAGTGTCACTCCTGGATCCTGGAAGCATGTCACCCACTCAATCTGTCCAGGTTGTGATGTGATAGCCACTGATAATTATTAATGTTCTAGGCCCTGTGCGATTTCTGGAAAGTGGGAATAGTGGCATTGTTTGCCTCTTGCTCTGGCTGTTGCATGTCGTCTTATCTTGCCAAGTGGATGTACTGAGCAGTCTCACCCAAGTACCGTCACATTTATGCTTAGGAGAAGGAAAGTACCAGCATAGCGTGTTTGTGCAATAACATTGCGTTGCTCACATTGGGAGGAATGTAGAGGAGGAAATGTGTGGCAATAAAGTTTTCCTTTTGTTCTCAACTTCTTTGCACCTCTGTGCTTCAATAACATAACTGTGTTTGATAGTGGCTTTTGAACAGGATCCACCTGCACAAAAGCCTGATCCTCTACTCACCATGCCACACAAATTGGGATTGGCCCAGCTTACCTAATTTTGATGGTTAGGACATTTGTCGATTGTTTGTGCGTCGTGAGGCAAGAAATGACTCTTGACAAGTGATAACAGAACAAAAAGGATATCATTGCACGGAAGTTACAAAAGAACAAGTGGATGGCTATAATGCCTGGCAGTTTAGAAGACAAATAAAGCTTGAGCTCAAAACAAACGGCGAAAAATGACGCAGGTCCAACGAGTTGGAATCTGTGTACAGTGAAGCTTAGTGCGAGTGCATAAAGAGTCGAAACATGACTGCACTCACGCGCACACACACAAGCGCGGACGTACACAAATTATACTGAGCATTTTGTTATGTGGAGTTGCTGCCTACTAGCAAGTATGACTGAGGCCTTGAATGCATTGTGATTTCAGAGGGAGTACGTGTATACGTTTGCAGCTCAATTTGAATCCATTCTATCTACATGAACCGTTTACTTCTTCTCATTACTGTGCAGCCACGGCTGCACGAGGTGAGCTTTCTGGTTTTTCTTTTTCTTTCCCCTGCACAGCCAGCACCACTGCTCCTGTGGATGCAGAGACAAGCACCATGTCGTGGTGCTGCAAGAAACCCAGCGGCGTGCATGCTCTGCTATGTTTGGTTGGCCTATTTGGCAAGGGCACATGAGGTCGCAGCATCCACAGTCATGAAACCCACCAATGTTCGCAAAGAAAAGCTTTGCTTTTAAATAATTGTGAACATCCTGAGCACTTCAGGTCCAAAAGTGGGGAAATGTCTCGCACATTTTGACATGACCAGTAGAAGGGTGGCAAGTGAATTTTCGTGTTGTTCTTACTCTCGGAGGGAAGCCGAGGTGACAGAACAGACTGACATCAACACATGACTGCAGTACCTTATTCAGCGTCGACACATGTCAGTCTGACCAGCCCAAGTGGCCTGCACCTCTGGTGGCTTCATCCCAGAGAAGGACCTCATCCACGACGCCTCTCAACAGGTGGACTGGGAGGGCTTCCTTAATACAGCCCCGTGGCAGGAACATCCTCTGGCCTGAGCTCATAGACTGGGATGACACACTGGTTCCGCGGGTCTGCAGCTCAAGTTTCCTTGCATTTCACCTGTTTCGCCCTACGTCCTTCCTGCTCAAGCCACTGGCCCTTCTCTTGGCTTCGCGTTTTTGTTGTCTTCCGCACACAGAATCCACAAATCTAGATGCAGTCCAAAAATTAATCAAACAAAACTGTCCATTTAAGTGCATTCACCACACCAGTTTACTACCTCTGCAGTTGGCACAGGCCCTAGTGTAACATGTAGCATTTCTTCACCATCACTGGCATACTAGCATTGTCATTGTTGTCATCATCACTGTTTTCATGCTTTCACTTTGCCGTTGTCATTTGCAGTTGCTCACTCACCTTACACGGACAAATAGTGCCATCTTGTAACACTTTGCACTAGTCCAGGTGATGCTAGATAGCCTGCACAATGGTTCTCATAACATAGTTTTACACAGTGCATAGGATCTGCATATTTCTTCCTCTATTAGTTTTGGTACAAAGCTAATGTTCTTTTAAAGGCTTTTGTGATAGGAACGTGAGCAGCATTGGCACTGTGAGCCCCTAGGACAGAGTCATCACTACAAAATTATTGAGGGCAAAGTTTTACCACAGAGTGCCTTGTTACTGTGAGTATAACATGAACTTTAGTGCTTGGAGTCCTCATATAAGGCAAGTGAAGTGTAGAATGCAGCCCTTGATTAACGGGAGCCTCCTGTCTTTAATACTTCGGTTTTCAGCAGCTGTGCTTTATTTGAAGATTTGTCATCTCGGTGGTCCAATGTCTGTCTCACTGTCTGACCTCTCTCCTTCCAGGACAAGATAGAGGACACTGTGCTAGTGACCAGGACGCAGTGCGGAGGGTGGCGTGTCTTGCAGCATTCGAGCTCATCTTCCCCAAGGACGTCTCCACCCAGTGTAGCGTGGAAATGGCCTCAAAGGCTGCCAGCTGTGTTGCCAGAACTGCGTCCAAGTCAGTGCAGTGCACTGTGTGAATAGTGTTCCTCTTCAGAGATACTTTAAATGAAGAGAAGATCTTAGCTGTGTGTGTGCGCGCCATGCCTGTTCCTCTGACCTAAGTGACTGTGCAGTTTTGCTGCTGAGAGAAGCAAGGTTGCAGGTTTGATTTCTGGCCGTGACCACTGCAGTCTACTGGGGAGCACAAAGCAAGAATGCTGTTTCATCATGTTGTCTTCGCAGGCAATAAACCAAGTGATTGAATGTTTCTTGAGAACATTGTTGCAGAGCTTGTCCAGGGAATCAGAAGGTGTAGTCAGAGGAGCCATGGATTGCTTAGCAGACCTCTCTCCGCAGCATGTACTAGAAGTGTGCCCTGCAGTTGCAGGAGCCTGTTGCTAGTGGCCTTGCCGTGAAGTCATGGGGGAGAGGGGTTGCAATGTTTACTGGCTGCAGATGACTGAGCATAGTGCTGCCAAATGGGATGCCACTATAGCAGTGGCAGATGGGTATCAGTGTGGCCATAGGTGGTGGAAAGCCTGTATTATGATGGCTGCCATCGAATATGGAGGAGTTTTCAATCTCCGTGCAGCAAACGACACACCAGCATCTCACAGACGATTGGGCCACATGACAAGATTGTATGGGTCACATGACCCAATTCATGGCTTGGACCACAAATGCCGAGAAGGCATGGCAGTATTGCAAATAAGTTGTGTACTCCAGACGTAGTGCAGATCATTACACCCAGTGATTGACTCTTTATCAAGTTATTCTATTTCTGGCCTGCCAGCATCATGGTTGAAGCAGCAAGTTTGTGACCTTCGGACAGTAAGCATGGATGACCAGCACACTGAGCATGAGCTTCACAAGGATTAAACATCGTATTTGGTACCGTTACATCATTGTGAAGTCCTGGTGCACCTCGTTATGCATTCCTTTGTTTCACGACTCTCAATCTCATGGTGCTCCAGACACAATCACCTTCCTTTTATTTCTCATTGACAAGCTTCTCAGTCGACGTCTACATATGGTATTACAAGTGTCAGCGTAATAATCCTTATGTTGCTGAAGACACTCCTCGGAACCTTGATATTTTTCTTTGTTTAGAAAGGGGACACTTTCAGTATTCAACATTTGAAGCTTTCTTTTTAATCATTGTATTTAATTTGATTGCAGATTTTGTTGTTTGAGCACCCCTAAATTAGTTGCCAGAACATATAAGAGCAGCGTCATTTAGTTGTAAACTTTTTTTCTTCCCACACTTCCAGCCATGGCATATGCTGCTGCAATTGAACCTACTTATAACAGTATTCTAGTGCCAAGAAAATCTCATTGTTATAACCGGGTAGCACAAAGGAGCAAGGAGGACAAACATTTTAAGTAGACAGGAAGTACGGTTGAATACATATACATTGAAACCTTGTTAAACCGTAGCCGACCGGAGCTCAGAAAAAATACCTACTAAACGGTAGTACTGCTTAACCGAATAGCATGAGATTGCCCACTTGCCTGTCAAAAACAAAACTCAGAGTGCGATGAAAGGGCAAAAATATGCAGTATTTATTCATTTCGCGTGACAAAAGTCTTATTTTCGTTTGATGCTATGGTGGCCTAGCAGCGATACAGCAGTCTCAAACATACATAAGCTGCGAGCCAGCTTTTCAGCCAGACCCCTGTTCTCAGCAAACACTCGCATGGGAGGTGCCTCGTTGGCATTGTATATTCTCCGTGCTCGGGCGCGGTAGTGCTGCAGAAGTCATGGGGCACCTATTTCATTGGGGGGTGCTGTTCTCGTTGCGATTATTGCATTCATGAGGATGACATAATGCGCAGCTTCTGCCACTGTCGGGCCTGAATTGCCTGTGCTGTCACTTTCCGTGTCGTCTTCATCACTATCATTAGGCAACACTTTGGCAACAGAGGCAACGACGGCGAAAAGTCAAACCTCGTAGCTGACCTCTTTCCACAGTCACAGCAGCGCTGCTGAGAAACTTCTTCACATTCCAAATGCCACATAGCATAGTCATCGGTAGATCCCTGACATGTTTGCCAGCTTCAACTTCTTCGTGCCACGTTTCATAGCACGAACTATGTCCAATTTTTCTTCTATGCGGAGCACCCAGTGTTTTTTTATCCGAGCTTCGGCATGACGCGAGTCCTTGCTTGCACACATTCCCTCCGCAGGCGGCTGAGATGGCTTTCGAGATTCTGAGGTTGGTGAAACCCTTCACCTGAAGGCCTTTGTTGGGTCAAATAATGATTTTGAAGTCGCTATGTGGCAGAGGGAGGAGTTGTCGCCGCTTCTTAAAAGAAGGCTTCTTTGATGCCCCAGCGCTTGCAGCTGCGTAGGATGTTGATAACGCGGTGGCAGAGGAGGGTAATAGCAGTGAGATCACCCTGCCAACCACGCATACTTGCTTGCCTCTGGCGAGCTTCTTTGTTCTTTGCTTAAGGTGTAAAGACCAATTGGAATAATAACATTCTAATGGCATCCCTTGCGAAACGTCCTCGTCCATAATGGCAGAGTCGTCATGGCAATCTTCCGAGATGTCTTGGAAGTCCATGGCTACGGTTTCTTGCGACAAAGGCCCGGCGGCAGCTTGAACAATAGCACCGAGGGCGGGTGAGGCTGTAGTAACAACTACACCTCCACTCCCTCCGGTAGGAGTAGAAGCGGCCGGCTGGGATCCAGCAATGTGCATCATAGTGAGCGTCGAGAAACCGTAGCAAGCGAGCGAGCGGCGGCAAAGGCGGCGCAACGCCACGCCTACCTCCGCGCTGCCACGTACGGCAACGTCAGGCTTATTAACATGGCAGCGCTACCGCGGATAACTTCGAAGTCCAAAAGCGCAAAATAATATGCACTCACGGTCTTCAAACTTCTCATGGGGGTCCGAATGACTTCACGAAGGTCTTCCGACAAAGACTTCAGTCCTCTGATGTGAATTTACAAGAATAATGAAAGTCGACGGAGCCCATGCGAAGCACATCTACTCCGCTCGGCTCTTCTTCTTCCTCGTGGGCTTGAGACACAGTTCCAACATAATCATTGTTAGTACCCCAGATCTGGAGGTCGCGGGTTTTGCGCGCAAGATCACGCGGATTGTGTTGGGCGGCAACCTTTACGAAGTCAACTCTTACGTTGCGGCACTGGACGGAGTGGCTCGGGGCGTCATTCATGGAATCGACCTGAATAGCCCGCCCAAGGAGCTTATGACTCACCTAAGGGTGAGGACCCAAGGCGTAAAAATCGTGCAGGCCCGCATACTGGGAAAGACCAAGATGGCTGTGATCACGTTCAGCTCTCATGTATTCCACGATACGACTACTACTACGGAGGGGAGACCGAGTGCCAGCCCTACAAGCCCACAAAACAAATCCGCTACGTGTGCCAGCGCAAGTCGAGACACGTTTCCGGACCTGTCATTTGTCAAAAACCTAAGGGAATACTTATGTACGCACTTGGGCGAAACTCTGGGCAGCGATCACTGCATCCTCAGCATCTCGGTATCCACCCCGAAACTCAAGAGAACAATTCGCGAAATTAGGCTCACGGACTGGGAGGCGTACAGGCACTACCTCTCGCCCGAAAACGGTATAACGGCAGGGTGTCTACCAACCGTGAAAATCGGGAATTCTTAGGGATTTTCAATATTCTGGAAGAACTCAGGGAATTTTCGCTGGAAAATTAGCTGTAATTTTATTGAAAGGGAAAGAAAGTCCTGGTAAAGCTGGCTTGAGTAGGAGGAGCTGCCTGTGTTCAGTCAATGACTGACTTTCCGGACGCCCGATAATTCGGACGGCTTCGCGGCACCACCACGTACTCCATAGAGCCTATGTCTAACGTCTGAAATTTCGGATGCAAGAACCCTTCGCCATCCCATTTTCCGGACTTCTTGCCATCATGACAGGTCCGAAATGGCATTAATAAAACCACCACCGTGACCCTTTTGATTCCCTCGTCGCTCCTCGAACCGGCGATCGCACGCAGATGCGCTGGCAGCCGTAGCCACCACCGCAGCAGTGCTAGGCCTAGCTGCTTCTGCGTTCGCTATTAAGCGCCTTGCCGCTCTGTGCTGTGTTTTTTATTGAAAGAATTCGCCGCTGTCAGCAATGGCACCGACTCCGCCTTTGTCGTCCTCGCGATTGGCTTCGAAGCTCAGAAAGCACGACGTGTTGCATAATGCCGGTTGCCGAAAGTCACCTTCGCCTCAATGCAGCAATATTACGCGGTGAAGCTTAACAAGTGTGGGACGGGGCGATTGTCACGGGACACAGTATGTATTCCTTAATAATACACGTGTGCACCTTTGCTGCCTGTCACAGGATGTGTACCGATATGCCTAATAAGTGTACTGGCAGGCCTTCAGAGCTTCTGATGTGCTGCGGCAGTAAAGGACATGCAGTGGCGTACCGGTCTGACCTTCCGCTCTCTCTCTATGTGTGCTATATATATATATATCCAATTACATTTACAATAAGTGAAATAGCCTGGAAATGCTTCTGTTATATGTATATTTAATTTAACCTACAGGGACCTGTTTGTCAATCACACATGGTGAACCATGGGGGCCCGAAAAATGAGCTGTCTTTGCATTTATCCGTTGCAACTATATAATGTCTCAAGGTTATACAGGGGCTAAAGGCAATGAGTGCACCCACAGTGGTCTCGGATCGCACCCAGTAGCAGCAATACAGTGTACATAAAAAGGCACATTTGCTACAAAGAATTTAAATAATCCAACAAAGCATCGTACTTGCTGTTTAAGTCTACAACATAAATATATCGCTAGTTTAGGTAATAAATAGTACTGTCGAGGTTACACGCAACGATGTACAATCAACATAAATTACTTGCAATATTCACACACACACACACACACAAAAAATGGACTTGCCATCCCGGCCCTGCGACAGTGGACGTCCAGGGAAGCTGTTAAAAACCACCACTACAACTGCTGAGGGGGCTATGCAATGCTTTAGTGCTTTATAACGCCCCCCCCCCCCCCTACCCTTCCCACGCACTCAATTTCCACTAGATTTGATATCTGTTGAGTTCACAGCAGTGGCGTAGCTAGGTCGTTCGGCACCCGCGGCCCATAGGTCGTCCGTCACCCCCCCCCCCCCCCCCCCGCCAGGGTGTAGTGAGGAAGGCGAGGATATCGAAAATTTTTGGATACCTTGGATACCGCACATGTCCCCCCTCTCCCTCCCTTCACTTTCTTTCCCAGAGATCGCGAATGTAGCAGGTATACACGCTGTTTTATTTTCTGCACTAAATACCACAGGGTGCTGCACTGATAACATGTCATAAGCGCATTTGCACATCTGCTGTCAGACTACGCATAGCAGCCAATACAGATGCGGCATTGTGGAAAATATGGTTCACAAGTAACAAAACAATTCTAATGGAATTTTAATTAGCGATTTTAGATACGATATTACATTTCCAAAATTGAAGTCCGAGAGTCCTATGTTCCCGAACAACAACGTCACAGAATTCGTCGTAGCTACTACGGCGTGCAGTATTTTGGCTGTGGGCAGCCCTGAACCCAAATGAAAATTAAAAATGCGTCAGTGACGATGATTTCTTCATCCTATTAGGAAACCCCATCTGCTTTCCTGCTGCGCAGCTGACAACGCTATGACAATTACGAGTTCTCTTCCTTCTGATCACAAAGCCTTTCTTTATTTGCTGTTATTGGCAAACGTCATTATCTGAGCTGCGGTACCGCTACAAGGTTGGGAACGGAACAGAACTCGCTTCGCGTCGATTCCTGGCGTTACCATGGAAAAAAAAAAAGAGAGAGAGAGAAGGCCGCAGTGAAGCCAGTGCCAACGAAAGCTTGCGCTACTGCTGGTCTGCACTCGCAGTGGAGAGGATAGAAATATTGACGTCACTGGTGCAGTATCATATTTGTTTCGGTACTGCCATACTGGGCCACCCACAGTGCCAAAGTACTGCAGGCTCTAGCACCCAAGACGATCTTGTTTAGAGAAGAAATGTTGAGTTATTAATATGACTTTGGGGTCCTCAATTCCAGAATTGCAATGTTTCCTCTATGATTGTTATTTAAGCTGTTGCTTAAGATATACTCTAAGATCGCGCGGACTAAACGGAAGAGGCACCCAAGAGCCACATGGTCTAACTGCATGTTTAGTGACGTCAGCTCCGATCATGAGCGCACGGCGAGTGGTTTAGCGACCACTTGGCAAATAAATTTTTTTAGCCAGCACATTCGTGCAATTATTATGTAGGATGTTGATAAAGCTGCAGCTGACAATTCTGCGGCACTACGCTTCTGGTACATAGGGTACATGAGCTCAGGCTGCTGCAGCAGCCGGACCATGGTTACCGGAGCATCTTAACCAGTTACGCCCAGTCAAGCTGGCGGAAAGAGGGGTGTCTTCAGAGATATATGACACCCCCCCCCCCACACTTAACTGGCACCCGTGGCCCACGGCCCCCTGCCCCCCCCCTTTTACTATGCCATTATGGTTCACAGTTATTCCAGGGCAACATGATAAATTCTTTGTTCGCAAAGCACGTTCATAAAGCTCCGAATAGCTTACATGCGTAATATACTAAAAATATCATAATTAGTTCTCTATCTTTGAAGTTTGCCTACATGTTGGTGATAACGCGCCCTTTATTTTTGTCAAATATAAACAAAATGTATCGTTTAATTCTTGGAGGACATCGCTGAAACAAAGACAGATGGTGTTATGATGCATGAAAATAAGGAAAGAAAAATGACGGCTCATTATTATTTACGCTTTTAACCGGACCGGGAACGTAAAAATTTTGTCACACAGTGCAGTTACAACGGCCCCACTCCACTTTCTGCAAAATATGAACCTGTTGTAAGCTACAGCTATGTCGAGACACTGGGAAGCACGGTTGATAGCGACCATATCACACGCTCTAATGCTTGAATAAGAACATTTTTACAAAGGCTGTGTTTTATCCAACCACTTCGCACAGGAAGTTTCCATTGGGAATCACCAGTTTTCGCTAAATTTGGTCTTGGCGGCTTTTGTAGTGCTGCCAGGGCAGCGAGCTCAATTCTTCCGCTCTCGTTAGACACGCTCAAACACGCTGGAGTGCTTGCATATGTAATTTATTACGAAAGCCATCTATTTTGAACTTAACCTCCACATCACCCATTAATTTGTCCTTAAGTCACCAAAACTAACGAAGCTGCCTTCTTTAGTTCAGTGAGGACACCAGCCGAAACTAATTTCATTTCATTTTTTTTTTATATATTGATACTGTGAATCCCATCAGGAATTGTAACAGGAAGGGCTTTATGTGATACATAGGAACATGTTATAAGGTGTTACTTACTAAATCTTATACAACAGAAAACTTGGGCATATAACAATTTGATTACGTGATTATACAAAAGAATAAATAGAACGGAGAGGTTATGACAACAATAATTGCTGTTACAGAAACCAGTTACAGGGTAAGAATTAAGGTAATAACAGTCACGCAACAATCAAGGTTACAATAATGCCAACAAGAAAAGAAATGTATTGCATCATTGCCGTAATTATAGCCAAGCACAAACACCGTTAAAATAACAAGGCAACAAGGAACTACGTAAATAATGTGAAGAATTATTGCTGCAATGCATAGTTGATCCGCAATCAGGGTACCAAACGTATCTAAGGATGAGCTGTCAGTGATACTTGTGTTAAGATTATTCCATTCGCGTGTCGCCCTTGGAAAAAATGAGTATTTGAAAATATCAGTGCGGAATGAAAATTCGCTTAATGTGTGTGTGTGTTTATGACGAGTTAATCTATTTGAGGACGTTGATATGTATTTCATAATAGGTAGTTTAAGTTGATTGTGTATTAACTGAAACATGATTTTTAGTCTAGCAAGCTTGGCTCTGTTATGCATGGTTAGAAGTTCTGCCCGTTTCAGTAATGCTGTTGGTGAGTCTGTGATGGAGTGTTTATTATATATGTATCTCAGCGCTTTTCACTGTACCCCTTCAAGTTTTTTAATCAGCTTGTTAGTAAACGGGAACCAAACGGTGTTGGCGTACTCTAGAACCGGTCTTATAAGTGTTTTATATGCGAGTAACTTTGTTTCGGATGGTGCTAGTTTAAGGCGTCTGTTAACGAAGAATAGCTGTCTTATTGCGGTTGATGTGATATTGTTAACGTGAGAATCCCACCTGAAGTCAGATGTTACTGTCACACCAAGGTACTTATGCTCATGAACAGATGCAAGAGGAATGTTGTTAAGGGTGTACTGGAAGGCTGATGTATGTTTTTTTCTGGTTATAGATAATAGAACGGACTTTTTTAGATTTATATCCATCTGCCAGTCCTTGCACCACTGGGAAACTGCTGTTATGGCGTTATTTAAAGTTCTATGGTCATCAAGGCAGTTAATTTCCTGGAAAAGAACGCAGTCATCTGCAAAAAGTTTGAGGAAGATCACACACCGCAGTGTGTGATCTTCATTGGATGAAGTACTGTAGCCATTAGAAGCATTGCCTTGATGCTGCAGAGTGCATAAATATTTCATATTTGTAAGCAAGTCATCAACAGTATGCGGCGTTCGTAGTTTGACCTCGTGCTGCATGCTCTTCGGCAATCCTAATATAATGAGAGGTACTAGCGACGAGCCCGATAAAGTGGTGTCAGCAATATGTAGCAGCCTTCTCTTCTCAAAAAAGTATTCTACCAGAGTGCCGGAATTATATTTAAAGGCTATTGGGGGCGAGCTCCACCATAGGAAAAGCTGGCGCCACCGTCAGCGTGACATGGCATGAGGGATAACGTGGACACAGCGGCTGCGTCGGCTGCTTTGAAAGTGCCGAAGGAAGCTGAAAACTAAAGTTTAACGTCCCATCTGTGATGCGGTTCTGATTAAGTGGCGAGGCTTTACCGCCTTGGGTGTCTGTTCGACAACATTTGAAAGCACTATTATGTAGTGGCTGCCTTTGGAGGCGTGCAGCATGGTAAGCTACTGTATGGTGCCGCAGTGCCGGACATATGCAATGCAGCCTGGTGTCAGCCTTATTAACACGTAGCCGCACGACAAGAAGCTGCGTGAAGGTTGGCTCGCGAAACTTAGAACCGGCAAGCAGCCATCGGCTACAACTCAGGTATGCAGCAGGCACAGTCGCGAGGAAGGTTTCTGCTAAGGCGTCGGGACTGCTATGTTCAGTGAGTAGCAGAAAACGCGCACTGAGATGCTCGCCTGTGCCCGGCTGTCTATGGTCTTTTGGTCTATGAACTTGCTGATGCTAGATAGTTGCAAGTTCCCTGGAATGGAAAGAGAGCGGTAAGAAGCACATAAAAAAAAATGGCATGGGATATGGTCATGTTAGTGTTACGAACTAATGCATTCCATTACGAAAAAGAAACAGCGGCAAATCGCACATTGAGAATACCGGTAAACATACAGTGCGGCGCAACTTGAGAAGTAATATTCAAACGTCCAAGAATTTAGGAAAGAAAGAAAAAGGGTTTAATCGTCGCGACGGCACATTACAGTCGCCGTAGGAGTCGAAGTGTCTATAACGAAATTATTTTTGAACAGCTCTGATAGCGTCCACGCAACCATGGTTGCTTGTGTACTGTCAAATTCTCATAATCTGCGGCCTAAAGCTCATGGCACGATGCGAAAACGCGCTCGCAGCGAAAGTGAAACATAGTGCGCGCACATGCGAGCAGACGCGCAGACGGTCTCTGCGAACACGTGCGATCGCTGCATTGAGGCTTCATTCTATTATGATCTATTCGGTTATGCAGACAGCCCACTATAAGCACATATTTCACATAGCTTGCTCTCAGCGTGTGCCTACCTTTCTCACAAGAAGCCGGTTTGGGACTCCATCGCGGCGACCACGCGCAGTGTACGTATTCGGCAAAAAGATAGAGTGAATAACGATTCTGTGCTTTCAGTTTGTCCAAGATTATTATTTCGATAGTAAGAAACTTCCCTCGTTTTGAGAGTATATACAGAAATGTCCAGGAGGGATGCTGCCCAACCACACAAACACAAAGCTAATTACTATATTCTGCTTAGCTGCTGGTGTAAATTTTTGACAGTGGCGTAATCGTGTTCACAATTACGCCGCAGCCAAAATTCGCAAGAGTAGCGAAGCAGGATATAGTGGCTTACTGCAGTTTTAGCTCTGTGTTTGTATGGTTGAACTCTACGCTACCAGGCGGCTGTACCGCTCTGGCCGCTCACGTTTACGCCCCCGCAAATCCGGCAATCCGCCCAAACCGCTCCCGTTTATCGGAATAGCGGACAAGCTAAATGTCTCTAGTTATGCAGTAAGCTTTTAGCTGCAGTAAATTGCAAGTGAAAAGGTTGAGGCAGCTAAAAAAAGTGTGGGTAATAGAACTCTGGTAATGACACTCGGGGAGGCTCTGACCACCCCACTCCTGTAAGAAAACTCCGGAGGGGGCTCGGGCATCGGACACCCCCCGGTAGTCGGTGCCTATGGCTACATCACCTTCACCACCATCCACACGCTGTTGGATCAGAGCAACAGCAATGGGCAGAAATGTGTTCAGCAGATCAGTACTGATGGAACTGCACAGCTGGTTTGGCAACACATCGAAACAGCTCGGACAGCAGGACAAGTGGAACAGACAAGACAATGCGATGGCTATCAATATTTTTTATTAGAGCCATGCAGTATATGAGCTGGTGCCGTCCATCCAAATCAATTATGATAGCACTGAGACATCTGTATTCTCAGCCTTTTATAATGTACAACTCTGAATAACAATCAGTCAATGGTCAGTACATTATCCTGTCTGTCTAATGTATCATGTGTTCTGCAGTATCATATTAATGGATTTAAACCAACTAGCCCAGCCCAGAGCTATTGCGGAGTTGGCAGAGCAGACTAGCTTCCAAGAATATTTACCTTTTACCACTGGGAAATTTAAGAAAAGGTTCTGCACACGATCAGTGCTGTTTCATGTGCTCTGTAGAAAAAGGCGAATAAACAGAGCAGGCGGGCACTGCGAAGAGAAGTTGGAACAATGAGTAGCTCTTTGTCTAGTTTCTTCACGTCTCATTAGTTTTATACATTTTTGTGCAGACAACCAGGAGGAGCAAGTGGAAGGTGCATCAAGGGATCAACTGCAGTTTTGGGAGTGCAATGTGGTACCGAAACTGATGACTTCAAATTTTCTTCTAAATCTATAGCCCAATACTTAGCCTCCTCAGTTAAGTCGGACACAAAACGTACACTTCTCAAGGCTGCTTCCCGAATTTTCGACCCTCTTGGTATTTTCTCGCCTTTCACCATCACTGCAAAGCTTTTGTTTCAACGCCTGTCGGTTTTAGGCCAGTCTTGGGATGACCAGTTACCAGTGGAGATCAAGACGACATGGACTGTATGGTGCGCAGACGTAATCCAGCTTGGCTTGATCAAGATTACGCGCTGCGTGAGAGATGGGCTATACGGAGCGGTCGAGAAGGCAGAGCTGCATATATTCGTGGACGCCAGCCTGAAGGCTTATGGAGCATGTGCCTATTTGAAAACAGTTAATGACGGCGGAAATACAGCTACATCACTAATAGTAGCGAAGTCTCGAGTAGCACCTACCAAGATTTTAACACTGCCGAAGCTCGAGCTTATGGCTGTGGTAGTAGGAGCCAGATTATTAAAATACATCCGCTCATTGTGGGATTCAGCGCATTTCCCCTGTGTCATGTGGGCAGACTCAACGATCACACTGAGGTGGATCCGGGGTGACCGTAACAAGTTGGGTCAGGTTGTAAAGCACAAAGTGACTGAAATTGCAGCATTTGCTGACCCACTGCTACGGCGTTACTGCCCAGGAGAAGACAACCCGTCAGATTTATGGACTAGGGGGGTATGTTTAAAGATTCTATGTACATGTCGCAGCTGGTGGAGCGGACCTCAATGGTTATCCCAGCCAAGATCAACCTGGCCTACAGACTCGGACATGAGCACACCGATCTACCAAGAGTCAAAGTGTGACACGCAACATGTAGTTCTTCAAGCGCCGAGAATAGTGGACACCCTGATTGACATAAGGAAGTTTGACAACCTACAGAAGCCCCTGCGTGTTACCGCCTGGGTATTTCGATTTGTGGATCGATGTCGTCGTATTCAAACCTCGTTCGGTGGAACTATTTCGACAGAGGAGCTAAACAAGGCTGAAATGTTCTGGATCTGTCGTGTCCAGGTCGAAGTATTCACGAATGACATTGAACACCTTCGGCTTAGAGACACTATCCAGAAACACCCCGTCCTGCGCGATCTCCACACTTACCTTGATCACAGCGGGCAGCTTCGACTTGGTGGCCGACTTGAAAGAATGAACGCTACGTATGACGAAAAGCACTCAGTTATTCTACCGCAAAGGCATCCATTCACGGCCTTAGTTGTTACTGAGGCTCACTGTAGAGTTTTACATGGCGGTGTGGCAAGCACTATGATGCAGATTCGACAGCGTTACTGGATTATACGTGCTCGACAAGAAATTAAACGGATCACCTATGCTTGCTTTTTCTGCAAGATATACAACGGCAAACCTGTAAACGTGCAATTGGCGCCAAAGACTGAAGACAGGCTTCTCACATCACGGCCGTTTGAAGTTGTCGGATTAGACTTTGCAGGCCCACTATATGTGAAGCAACATGAGACTGATGGAGTTACATACAAAGCTTATATTCTGTTGTTCACATGTGCGACCACGAGAGTTGTACACCTTGAATTGATGAATGGAATCTCTACAAGCTTCTTCTTACTAGCGTCCCGTAGGTTTTTGGCTCGTAGAGGAGTGCCCGCAACACTGTACTCCGATAATAATCTCGCAATTAAGAGAGCATCGCGAAACCTATGGGACATTTGGAACACCATGAAGAGCTCTCCATTTGCATCTTTGCTCTTGACGCATCACATAGAATGGAAATTTATTATGGCAGGTGCGCCTTGGTGGGGCGGCTGGTGGGAGAGACTTATCCGATCAGTCAAGTCATCTTTGCGCAATGTGCTGGGAAAGAGCAAGCTCAACAGTGAACAAACTGAGACTGTACTGCTGGAGGTAGAGGCGATTATCAATTCAAGACTCCTAACCTATACGTATACGGATGATAGAGAGCCCTCTCCACTATGTCCTGTTGTCGAGCGTAGGTTTCCCATGTGCTCTTATCTTATCTACTTGCTCTTCAGTTACAACAGCCATGTTCAATTCTTACGTGAGTGTAACCAGCATGTGGATATGCGTGATCGAGCAAAGCAGTTGATGCGTCGATGCTTGGCGGCGGTATGACTTCAGCAGCGAGCTGCCGGGCATCCTGTGCCGACTGGGATGATAGAATCGCTTTCGGAAGTTTATTGCGTTTCGTACATTTTCGCCTGTAACGATTCACGGAATGAAACTTTGTCGGACCTCCAGCATCCAGTGTCCCAGTCACGAGACTAAGACAAAAGGGCGGCTGTTTTTGTCGTTTGAACGCTCGTGGTCCTTGGAGACAATCATGACTCGCCATCTTGGTCACATGCTCAAAGTGGCCAATAATAGTGTGCGCCACGAATTTCTTTTTCTGTTGTTTCTTTCATGAACGCAGTGCCGGCAATGTTGCCGAACGACGAATAGAGAAAGCCAGTAACATGAGCTTTTGAATGTACCAAAATGGCGCTGGCAGAGCGCATAGTTATCGAGTTATGCACGACGAAAATCCGGCGCGATTTATCCCCAATTTAAAGGGCAACGCTTGCAGATTCACATCTTTGGATCTTGATAACGAAAGTATTGCGTGGTATTTTGTAACCAAATTTCGGAGATAGGCGCAGGAACGTATCAGGAATACGGAAAAGAAAAATTGAAAATTCTAGTTTTGGGCAGATTTTCAGTCCCAAAAACGCGGGTCCCCCCATAAAAGGCAACGCTTGCGGATTCACATCTTTAGATCGCGATAACAGAAGAACTACACAGTATTTTATAACCAAATTTCGGAGATAGGTACGGAAGTGCGACAGGAATGTGGTAAATAAAAATTGAAAATTCGAATTTTGGGCCAATTTTTAGTCCTAAAGGCCCGCGGGTCCCCACTTAATGGCCGGCGTGGTTACTGGGCTATGCAGCTACAAGAGTATTCCTAATAGTAGTGTACAAGTTGGGCCGCCTACATCAAGGTGCAGACTGTTTTTCACGTTCTCCGGTAGATTGGAAAGTTTCGAAAATAGGACAGCGAAGGTTTTTTGCATCCAAAATTTTTAGATGTTCTTATACATTGACATTATGGGCTGCTTGGTAGTGTTGCTAAAGCGTTCAAATTATTGGACATGTCTGAAAAATCGAGTGTCCACAAAATCGGTCATTAATAAATTATTTGACATAATGAAGTAAATGTAAAATTTGGTTGGTTGTGCTTTATTTCGATGGGCTTTTCTCCTGTTATAGCTAAACCAGAAATGATCTATCATGATATCGCTTATAACGAAGCACATTTTTGTTTGCGAATGCCTCAAAATATATATTAATAATTAATTTAACTTTTTCTTAATTATGGGGTTTTACGTGCCAAAACCACTTTCTGATTATGAGACACGCCGTAGTGGAGGACTCCGGAAATTTTGACTACCTGGGATTCTTTAACGTGCACCTAAATCTAAGTACACGGGTGTTTTCGCATTTCGCCCCCATCGAAATGCGGCCGCCGTGGCCGGGATTCGATCCCGCGACCTCGTGCTCAGCAGCCCAACGCCATAGCCACTGAGCAACCACGGCGGGTACCAAAATATATATACTGGTAGCAACAACATCAGATAAGACCATGGAGTTATCAGATGCCTGATTTTTCCTACTTTTACAATTCCTGTGGCACTACTAACTACCCTTAGCACCAATCTCTACCAGCAATGACCTCTATTTCATACGGTGCAAAGTGTTTTGGCCATCAACTGCACTGTGATATCTCAAACTTGGTGTCATGAAAAAAGGTGCTGTCATGTTTACTGATACAGAACTGCAACTTTTTTGCCAACTCCTCAAATAAGCCACGCTGGTTATGCCTGGCAGCTTAAGCACTGCTGCTGGTGAAGTGGCTGGTGGAAAAAGATAGCGAGAAACCTGCCCCAACATGTTCGCATTCTTAGACCTGTCGGTGATTGAGCACAAGGTCAGATGCAGTTTACATATAAAGGCGAAGCACTAATGACAATAGAGAAGTGTTAGACAACTATTAAGTAAGGTTCGCAATTTTATCGGCCTTACAAATTGCAGTAAACATCCGCTTGCTTATTAAAATATTAAACATGGTGCCGCACGTGCACTGGCAAACATGAACACGTCTTGCTCAGTAATCACGAACACTTACTTTGACAATGCTGGCGTGTTGAACAGCACCGTCAACAGTGAGTGAATGCTTCGTCCTCCCTTTTGCGTCACTGCTTCTTCGAAACTTCAGATTGCGCAACCTCTAGCGCTAGGCGTGCAGGAACACAGCACACATCAAGACACTAGCCATCTCAGCCTGTCATTATCTATAGCACCTGTCGCATAGATCTCCTGCATAATGCGACGACTCTGTGCTCACATTAGGCTTTGCATAGACTGTCGTGAAGAGTAGATGTGCAGGCGAATGCAGATCACGTGTGGGATCTTTGTGGACAGTGCAGGCTCTGCTACAGGTCGTACTGACTGTCCTTTGCATTTGTCATTGTCAAGCCACAGATGCCTTCAAGTGACTACTGTCACCGTGTACGTGAAATCATTCACATAGACAGGCTTAAGCTTTATTATGAGCCCATCGTATCATCTGTATTTCACACTATAATTGCAGCAGTTGAGTGCTGCTACAAGAAATGTGTACAGTGCAACCAAGGCTAGTTATTTTTCAAACTCCTGAGCTACATTGTCGCCATGAGCTGCACGTCACTCGCCTAAAGCCGTTTCTTGAGCCAAAGATGGTATGATGGGCAAAGATTGCTGTGACAAGCTGGCTTGATCATGTGGCCAAATGCTCTAGTGCTTGCAAGACCACTTTGACCAGGCTAGACGATTGCGCTTGTGTGCTACACCATTACAAAAATATTGCAGCATGCCGCAGATTTGCAATTTGCTTTCATGGAACCACGATAGCTTTAGCATCTATGTTGCTTTTTTGGCATTTCAAAATAAATTTCACTTTTGTTTTAATTGTGCAGCATCAAGGCCTATTTCTCCACCAAAGGCTGAGGATGACAACTCACACCAGGGACGCCTCCACCACTGCCACCTCTGTGATTATGAGACCAATAATCTGTGTCATCTAGAAGTGCATGCCAGGGTCCACACTGGCATGCGTCCGTTTCAATGCCATTTGTGCCCTAACACTTTCTCACAGAGGGACAACCTGAACAGGCACCTGCGCATGCGCACGGGTGAGCGGCCGTTTCGATGCCCTTCATGCCCTCAAAGATCCTCCGATAGGTCCAACATGAAACAACACCTGTGCACCCACACTGGTGAGAAGCCATTTAAGTGCCCTTCATGCTCTCGCTACTTCTCAAGAAAGATCACCCTGGACAGGCACCTGAGCATCCACACGGGTGAGCGGCCATTTCGATGCCCTTCGTGCCCTCAGAAATTCTCCCAGAGGTCCAACATGCAGCAACACCTGCGCACCCACACGAGTGAGAGGCCATTTAAGTGCCCGTCATGCCCTCAGAGCTTCTCAAGAAAACACAACCTGAACAGGCACTTGCGCACGCACACAGGCGAGAAGCTATTTAAGTGCCCTTCATGCCCTCGGAGCTTCATGCAGAAGTTCAGCATTAAGCAACACCTGTGCACCCACACGGGTGAAAGACCATATGAGTGCCCTTCATGCCCTCAGAGCTTCTCGCATAAGTCCAGCATGCGGCCACACTTGTGCATTCACACAGGTGGTCGACCATACCACTGCACCGTCTGCTCCATGTCCTTTCAGCGGGTTGTTTACTTGAGAAGACATAAAAAAAGGCACCATGATACCATAGAGTAGGTGAACAGCTATGTTGAACTAATCTACATAATTGTACCATGCTTCATCGTGTTCTGTGCATCAGTTAACACAAGTATCACCTTATGCTCTTTAACGTTGAACTGCTAAGCCACTTCACAGGAAGCTTCAGTCTAATCTAGGAAGTCGCAGGGACAATTGTAGAAATAAAGTTACGGTACATTACTGTGGCCATGTTCATTTTATAGTCCTTCATGTAAACATATAACACAGAAATACTCATCTTCCAGTTATGCGCGTAAGACTCAGTGTGTGCAATAATAGTACAGTGAAACCTAATTAAACCGTAGTTGACCGGAGCTCTGAAAAAGTACGAACTAAAAGGTAGTACTGCTTAACTGAAATAGCATGAGATTGCCCACTTACCTGTCAAAAACGGAACTTAAAGAGAGTGCGATGAAAGCGGAAAAAACATGCAGTATTTATTCACTTCACGCGACAAAGGGGTTATTTTTATTTGATGCCGCTGCGGCCAAGCAGCGACGACAGCGGCCTCAGACTTACTGAAGCTGCGAGCCAGCTTTTCAGCTGGCCCCCTGTTCCTGGCAAACACTCGCATGGCAGATTCCTTGTTGGCGTTGCATATTCTCTTGCACAGGCGCGGTAGCGTTGCAGAAGTCGCGGGGCACCTTTTTCTTGCGGGGTGCTGTTCTCGTCGCGACGATTACATTTATGAGGCTGACATAACGCGCAGCTTCTGGCACTGTCGGGCCTGAATCGCCTGTGCTGTCGCTTTCCGTGTCATCCTTATCACTGTCGCTAGGCGACACTTTGGCAACAACAGAGGCAACGATGGCGAAAAGTCTAACCTCGATCGTAGCTGACATCTCTTCGCGGTCGCAGCAGCATTGCCAAGCAACTTCACATTCCAAATGCCACGCACTGTAGTCAACAGTAGACCCATGTCGCATGCCAGTGCTGACGTCTTCGTGTCACGTTCGATAGCACAAACAATGTATAATTTTTCTTCTATGCTGAGCACCCGACATCTTTCTTATCCGAGCTTCAGCATGACGTGAGTCATGCTGAAGCTCGGAGTCAAGACGAACTGGATGGCGATGCCTTCTTAGAAACAATAAGCTCTGACGACCTTGCCGAGCGGCCGCGAGCTGACCCAGAACGAGAAAGCCTTGACGAGTACTTGGAAGGCGAGACTGACTTTGTCTGCAAAGTATTTATGCGCAGAATACCGTCGTTCTTCTTGTGAAACGACGTGGTAGTGAAGAACTTTTCCCCAGCCCGAGCAAACTGCCTCCTCATTGTGCCCGCATAACTTTGACCAGACGTCTTGCACTCCCTGCACGACGATCAGACAGAGGGGCACCTTTGGTTTCCTGTAGACTTGCAAAGGTACAAGAGAAGTAGTTTTGGCCGTGCGTAAACGCCGACGTTGCCCGCTAAGTCAAGACATGCCGTGAATGCCAACGACGCAAGACACCGCCTTCAAGGCCAGAGGAATTACTACAGTCGAACGAGCCTCCTTGCCGACCGCTTCAGCAGATCGGGGTGCAGTTGTTGGGACCCTTTCCGATGTCAACATATGAAAATAAGTGGATCGTCATGTCGGCGAATACTTCACCCGCTCTGCTGGAACGAAAGGTCTGTCGAAAAGTAATGCAGCTCAAGTTGCTAAATTCTTAGTGGAGAACATAGTGCCCCAGAAGTCCTCATGACCGACAGAGGAATGGCCTTTACAGCACAGCTCACCCAAGCCATTCTGCAATACAGCCAGAGAGGCCACAGGAGGACAACTGCCTACCAGACGAATTATCTCACGGAGTGACTGAACAAGATCCTCGCAGACGTGGTAGCAATGTATGCCGACGCAGAGCACAGGACGTCGGGTGACGTCCTGCCGTACGTAACCTTCACTTATCACACGGCGGCCCAAAAAACAACCCAAATCAGGCAGTTCAAGTTGGTTTACGGAATGAACGCAACGACGACTCACGACGCGTCCAGAAGAAGGCCACACGTCCCGGAAGAAGAGAATCTCGCTGTCGCCGCCTATCTACAGCGCGTTGAAGAAGGCCGACGGCTCGACCTCATGCGGATCAAGAACCACCATAGGACCACAGCCGGCACTACAACCTTCGACGACGCCCCGTGGAATACCATCCGGGCGACCATGTTTGGGTTGGAACGACAGAAAGCTGAGCTAGTTGGTAAGGATTCATTGTGCAAAAAAAGAGGTGAGGTGTGCAGACAGGACACAAGAGTAGAGAAGTGGACAACATGAACGCCGTGTTCTAGAAATTCTTTCAATGTACTTGAAGTCGACGCTGATTGGGCGGAGAGATGGCGTTTTTCTGCAGAAATCACGCATTTTTTATTGGCTCAAAGGTTGCCCCTATTCTTAGTAATATTTACCTGAGTAAGGTTGACAGCTGCTTAGAGAAAGCCCTAGGTGATAGCGTTATCAAGATATTTCGTTACGTTGACGATTACCTGATTTTTTTGCAACAGGGAAGAATTCGATTCCGCTGCTACCTCAGTAAGTGAGCAATTCAAACTTTATGGAGGAGGATTAAAGTTTACCAAGGAATTTGCTCAGCGACGCGTAATTCAGTTTCTTGACATTTGCTTGGTCTTCAAACAAAATCCCGTTTGTTGGCAGTACTCCCCAAGATCTTCGAAGCCGTGCTAAACTTTCAATCCAAGCATTCCAAAGTAGTAAAAAACGAAATTGCCATGCCGTACCTTAAGTCTTCTCTCACCAGATCCTGCATGCACAACATGAGCGCCAGGTTTAATGCGCAGGTCCGGCGCCTATTAGAAGTCGGTTATCCTAATGCAGCAGTGGCCACTGTGGCTGAGCGCCTAAAGGAGTCGGTTTCGAGGGGGACGGATGTGATTACAGAAAGCAGTAATAGCAAAAAAAGAGTAGCAGCTATTCCGTACATTCATTCAGTGTCGCACAGGCTTAAAAAAGTTGCAAGTAGATATGATGTTAATGTTGCTTTCACTGCTCCCAATAAACTAGGTAAGATATGCGCTGCCGTACAGAGGAAAAACGAGCAGGTAAAAGGCAAAAAAAAAAAAAACAACAACAGATATTTGTCCAGTGGAGCACAATAAGAACAACAGTTTTACTGACTGTCGTATGGGTGTGGTTTATAAAATTCCCATTAGCTGTGGCCAGTTCTACGTAGGGTAAACGGGACGGTGTATAAATCAGAGGCTAATGGAACATAAAAGGTCGTTAACCGGTGGATCGCCTTCTAATCTTTCCCTACATTGCCAAGATTGTAACTGCACGCCAGAGTTAGATGAATGCGCGATATTGTACAGGCATAAGAATGAAGATACGCGTCCTGTGGTAGAGGCATGACATACTTATAATGGTGAAAGTGCGTGCGTGAGTCAGCCTTCGATTACTTTACATAAGGAAGAGATTAAGTGCCTTAACAGTTATCTCTCACGTAGAGTGGCACATGTACCTGACTGACCATTCCTGAGCTAGTGCAGATACCATTTCTGAGCTTGCGCAGATGAGCTTTGTGTGTTCTTTCTTTTTTCGCCTCAGTGCTTCCTTCAGTTGATAGTCGGCGTTCAGTGTTGTCCACTTCTCTATACTCTGGTGTCCTGTCTGCACGCCTCACCTCTTTTTTGCACATGTTTGGGGCTCGACACCGATATGCCGACGAGGACTTAGCTAGAAACTGTTGCGACGCTATTTCTGAACCTACAAGATAATCCGACTTATTGGCGCACTGCACAATGAGGTCGTGCCAGACGGCATTTCGCAGTCACAGGGGCGGCGCGCGCGACCTCAAGTCGTCCACGTGGTGCGTCTTAAGACTTTCTACCCCCGCTGACGAGCTTAGGGACTTTGTTTCTTTGTTGTTGTTTTTTCTTCTTTATTATTCATGGTTTTTTTTTCGCTTTCATGTTCCTTTGCAGCATCGGGACGATGGCTACTCAGTGCGCGGATCGCCCATGGGCCCTCCAAAAAAGCAACCGCGCCATGAGCAAGTAGCCAGCCCACTCCTCGTCCAAGCCTGTGATTGAAGCGGATCCCGTCTCGCTGGAAAGCACCACACCGTCTCAGTTCCCTGCTTACTTCTGCAACGTCGAAACCTTTCAATTAGCTCATCGCCCATATAGCCTCATAAAAGCCACTGCGGCTCTTTGTACGTTAATGTCACTTACAGGCACCTCCGGCACCGTGCACACGACGATCTACGCCTGACGGGACAGATCGCGCAAGTCGTCTACCCTTTTCGCGAAGTGCTGGGCAACTTCTGCCCTTTTTTCTCTTTAGGGCGTAATTTAGGCCACCTGCTACTACTAAGAGGTTGCGTCCGTGGGCATTTTCCGGGACCTTCTTTTTGCTCGCTCCCTGACGGCACCCAATGTCCGCCCTGGAAATGTACCCACCGCCGCCCTTTTATCGCCTTTCCCTTTCTTCACGATTACTTTTGAACACCTAGCCCGGTTCGAGTCGCCGGCGATAATCACGCTTACACTCTGTGCTACTGCCGAGGCCTCTCTTACATGCTTCTCTTTCTCATCCTTTTCTGCGTGATTCGGACTTGACGAGGGGCAGTAACTCTTGCGTTTCTGCTTTTCCTTCGTGCCAGCCTCAAGGTACGTGCAGCTCTTTCCAGCTACACGCCAGGAGACCACGTTCCATTGTCACGAACATTCTCGTTGACGAAGGTGGCCCTGCTCAGCTTTTCTTCGGTACTTGAAGTCCTTTCGCCTTCCGTGCATCACGCTCCATATTTAGCTGATTTTTTTATCTCTTCGAGCGGTTTGACAAGCTCGTCCTGAAGTTACTCTATTTTCTTTAGCCTAGCATCGACATCACAGTGTCTGCCGATTCACTCAATTTCCTCTTCATTCTCTTCTACCTTGAGGGTAGAAGAGAATGCACACTTCACGCTTTACCGTCTTTCTTGCATTTGTTGCACTTAGCTTTCTCTAATGCAAACACCGAAGCTTTCAGAGCATATGCCTTCTGGCAAAGGCCGATACGCACATAATCTAAATCCTTAAAATACTGCAATGTAATTATCACCACTGTATTAGAAGCAATTATTGCCGCACACGCCTAATGTATGGCACCTGTTCGTACGTGTTCAAACACGCACCGACGCTCACACTGTCCTACCAAAGCAATATTCCCGATGCCGACGCACACACACACACCGAAGCCACTAATATCTTAATAGTCTTGGTACTTCCAAACTGTTATTTAAAGGCTGTAAAGACTTAACATCCCACACGGTTGCACTTGTTGAAATGCGTGGCGCGAAAGGACGCTCCATCTTGCAAAAGCAAATATACACGAAAAACACCCGCGCACACTAGAAAAAGAAAAGGAAAACTGGCCAATTACTATTTAAAGGATAAAAAAATCAGCAAATTAAAAACAGAAGCAAGCTCAAAGAATTCATAAGAAACTGATGTTTTCGTCGGCGCCATGGAGCCCTGGAAAAAACAGCCGTCCGCCACATGGAGGAAGGAAAACTGAGGAGAGGCCCAACCCCGTCTGAACGCTATAGGCGAAAAGTTCGGAGGAAATGATGTAGTAGGTTCTCTTTTTTATTTTGCTGTTTTTATTGTTTTTACTGTAGCGGCCATGATTTCGGGCCGCAATTTTATGCTTCTGTGCGCTCACACGTGTTGCTCCGTAGGTTTCATACCGTGGCAAAGGCGTGTCGGCAGGTTCGCTCTAGTCTCCGTGTTTTTGTTGCGCTGTGTTATCTGGACCGTGCTCTCTAGGATATTTCTGTGGCCAGGCGGGCAAGGAGGAACTAAAGCTCGTGAAATGAACGCACATGCAACGCTGTACGCAATGTACCGCGGCAATGGGAACGGACGAAGTATTATCCGCGGGATATTTTGCCCTCTTCAGCGGAACCATGCTAACGTGCCGTCGCAGGCCGAAACCGATGCGTTTCAGAATCTCTACAATGAACGCCTTGCAGTTCAGTGATTCCTGCTTTAGATAGCGCATGGTGCATTTGCGGCACGTAGAACGTACGTTATGCAAGAATGCATAGTCCTCGTTTTATAACATTCGTGTTCAGTAACAACTTGCTTTTGTGCATATTAAAACACAGGTTGCTTAATTGTTGCTTGTTCCTCGCAGTACTCGCGACAGCACGAAGCCATTTATACAGAGCGCGTTCGAGGTTCCTGCACACCCGCCCAGGTGTACCACAATACACGTGCTGATAGAGCGTTACGCAGAATATGTGCATTTTGATGCCCCTCGGCACCGTGTGCCGGCCAGTCTACGCTGCATCCTGGAAGATGGGAAAGAAGCGGCTGCTTTGACTTAAGGAACGAATCCTCTCTACCGCAGGCGTATCTTATCTGCACGCGTTAAAAGCGCAAGGAAGTGAAGTTTAGCGGATGCTCTGCAAGACTGAGCAAGGCTCCACAAAACGTGCGCTTGCGAACACATCAACCGGCTGTTCTATGGTCGCACGTAGGCCGGTGCTACGCGTGTACTGTTCTGCACCGTGCGCCGGCTATCGCAAAACTTTGGTTCCGTCAAGCTTCACTTAGCGTGGGAAGAAGGCACCTCAGGCCGCAGTCAATTAATCTGAACGCGGAGTCAGAAATGACATTCTGCCTCCTCGTAGGCGCGCTGTCGTAGTGATGCGCGGCCATCCGAAGTTTGTTCAATAAAGCACGATGATTCCTGAAGCCACAATACGTTTTTCTGCTCATAAACTCCAGATGAATCGCAAATGGGTCTGTGTGTCGTCGTATCTCCAGTGCGTTCTTGCAGTGCAGTGAGAATGCGCACATTCTTTTTCGTGTCGCCATATGTCTAGCTCGCAAGACAGACTGGGAGCCCCAGGTAGCCGAAGCAGAGAAAAGCTAGTAGAAGGCAGCGATAAAGGTGATAGTTATTAAAACACACAAGAAATGGGAAGCGGCCGGTACCTGCGGTGGCGAGAACAGTTGACTGGCCTGATAAAAGATGTTTATTTTCATAAAAGCCGGTAAAAGCGGCCGATTCGACCTCATGGCCCAATATGAGAAGCTTATTATGAACTTCTTCCAACGTGACTTCGGCAACGGTAATGCAATGAGACATCGCGATTACATCCTTTTGTTTAGTAGTGCTGCGGAGCGCGCGCGTCCGAGCAGCCCGGTTGCGCGCAGCGAGGCGTAGTTTCGCGAGAAATGTAAACAAGAGAGGAGAGCTGGCCCGGTATGATGGCAGAGCAACGCCAACTTCCGGGTTCACTCAGCTTCACAAAGAGTGACGTCAAGGCCCCTCCTCACTTTCTTCCTCCATGGTTTACCACAAAGATCACGTATGGATGGGTGGATGGATGGATGTTATGAGCGTCCCCTTTGGAATGGTGCGGTGGGTTCCGGGCTCGCAGCGTTAAAGAAAGGAAACGCATCAAGGCAGATGACGATTATCGTTGTGTGGCAGAAGGGGCAAGCCAAAGGGTGTAAACTGTTCTTAGAGTGTATCATGCTGATAAAGCGCGTGCCGTTCGTTACTGGAAAGTACCGGGCTCGCAGCCTTAAAGAAAGGAAACACATCAAGGCAGATGACGATTACCGTTGTGTGGCAGAAGGGGCACTCCAAAGGGTGTAAACTGTTCTTGGAGTGTATACTGACTACACTCTAAGAACAGTTTACACCCTTTGGCGTGCCCCTTCTGCCACACAACGATAATCGTCATCTGCCCTGATGCGTTTCCTTTCTTTAACGCTGCGAGCTCGGAACTTTCCAATAACGAACGGCACGCGTGTTAATTATCAGCATAGAACAGTTTACACCCTTTGGAGTGCCTCTTCTGATAACGCGCGTGTACATATTACAAATAATTTAAATCGGAACAATATATGGAGCATGTCATTAACAATGCTATTCATCTGCTCGGGTACTTACAGGACAACTTTCCCAAAGCACTGTCTGCTTTAAATCTACACGTTTACAAGACGCTAATATGCTCAAAACTTGAATATACATCTGCAATCTGGGATCCCAGTCGCGTTACTCGTATTACTTTACTTGAACTAGTACAAAATAATTCTGCTCGTTTAATTCTTTCTGATTATAACCGTACAGCGTCTATAACCTTAATGAAACTAACCAGCACTTATTCCCCTAGATAATCACCGCAGTCGCCATCTTTCGCTATTTCATAAAATTGTTCGTCATACCACACTTCCCGACGATTTCATACCGCGGCGTCCATTTCAAACTGCATTGATCATGGCAGTAACGCAGGGATTGATTCTTGTTACACGAAGTCTTTCAGCCTTCATCCCTCCACATCTCAGGAATGGAACCATCTTATCTCAATCATCGTAGCAATCACCGATAACCTTCTTTTTTTGCAAAACATTAGCTAACATTGTTTAATCAGGAGAATCATTGTATTACCAGAACTCACTGCTCTTGTTCGTTTGTTTTACTCTATTGCTTTGTACCCACTCCCCTTTTTAATGGCATATGGCCCTGAGCGTATTTAAATAAAAAATAGAATAATAAAGTGAAGAGTGACTGCTAGAGTTTCAGTGAACATGAAGCATCATTTCCTCAAAATTGCACTGAGTGGTTTTGAAGGCCTTAAAATTCTTTGCAGTTTCATGTAACAAATTAACGCTATGACGGAGCATGTTGATGGTAATGCCCGTCAATCTGATTTGCAAATAGCAAATGACAGAGTTCGTACATTACCAAGTAAAAGCTCGCTACATGACGAGAAAAGAAACGAGCTGGGACTCAACTTGTTACTTCTGCGAGTGTCATAAAACGCCCTTAAAATCAAGTAAGCTTGTACGTCAAATTTTAGCATTCCCGCTCCGTGCGATGCACAACTAGACTGCTGCTTTCATTATTATTATTATTATTATTATTATTATTATTATAGCGTTCACAGCCATCTATCGGGTAAACTTGCAAACATTTCATGGTCAGGCACTTAGTTCCAGAGGACCTGTTGTCATTATGGTGACCGTTGAGTTTGTTGTGGCTTGCTGTGGTCAGCTTGCAAACCAATAATCTCTCTTTTGTCGTTCTTCCTCAAAAGAGAAATCATGAAGCCATGACAAACATGCAAGCAAAGAATGGTGAAACAAAAGTTTGTCCAATTAATGAACAAGTCACAGTTCTAGTTGAAGTGTTCAGAAACATACCTTGCGATGATTCTGGCTCTGTGGTGACACATTCACTGTTGTTTGTACGTCCAGAGACAATATAGTCCAAAGGTGTGATCACATATGAGCAGCATCTTGGAGGCTGGAGGCAAAAGGAGAAAGCCTCAATTCTTATGGTGGAAGCGTTGGTGAGTTTGTGATTCATGTATGGCTAAGAACAGTGCACAAAACGCTCCATGATAGAAAAGCACACACACACACACACACACACACACACACACACACACACACACACACACACACACACACACACACACACACACACACACACACACACACACACACACACACACGCACGCACACACGCACGCACGCACGCACGCACACACGCACGCACACACACACACACACACACACACACACACACACACACACACACACACACACACACACACACACACACACACACACACACACACACAACACTGTCTTGAATGTGCATTTCTTTCAATGGTGTCCTTGTGCGGGCTGTGCTTAGTGAACCCTCGATTAAATTTCTTGCCAGCTACTAGTTAATAAACACAGTAATTTTATTAGGTATCAAATGACATTATACAAACTGTATCACCGCAAGTACACTTGCATTAATGTGCTGTGAATTTATCCAAGTGTACCATTCATGCAGACACAGCGAAAATTATTTTTGATACTGTACTCAGTGTTAGGAATTTTATCAACGTGGCAAAATAACAAGAGCCTTGTTTGAGTTGCCTTTGAAGAGAAATAACTTTATTATGATTTTACACTTTGGAAATAAAATTGACTACAGGAATAAGCTTTATCCGGCTTGCACCCAAAGAAATTGAAAGTTGAAAATTCGTGTTTTTTTCACTCACCGGTGCACACACCCCGAGGCCACAAGGTTAATCCGCTTACTTGGGTAGTTTCCAGACAGACTGTGCTCGGTTCCAGCGACGAGTTTTCACGCTAGCTAGTGCATTTTTTCCAAGCAACCCGTCATTATGTGGCCAGAGGCGGCAGACCACTGACGACGGAAGCCGTGTATGTAGCCGTTACGCCAGTGAAACGGCGCAGATGATAAAATTCACCGTCTTCGAACACGTTCGCCTGGTAGCGGCCATCGAATGTCGGACGCACAAACTGGCTCAGATATTATTGTCTAACTAAAACGAACCTGCGTGATGCTGCACAAAGGAAACTACCATCCCTTTCGCAAATATAGCCGCCGTACAATTTGAATCGATAACGGCAGGGACTGCAATCACACGTCAAAACCTTCATTTAAGTAATAAAGCACAGGCTTTAATAACATAGGTTTAATAAAAACAATTTTCTGTTTTCTTGCAAAAACTGCACGTTAACTATGTACATTATGTATATGTACATTTATAGGTCCAATATTTAGCCGCGTTGAGCGCCATTAGCAGAAAAAATACAAATTAAAGTATGCGACAAAATTACAGTAGCTCCACTTGCGCGCTTAAGCTGGAACCCGCCGCGGTTGAATTTTCACCCTCCGTGGCGATCACTGGAACTTGAGAGTGTGCGGGGCCTGGGGAGGTATTCTGCAGGAGTCCTCCTAGTGGACAGTCCACTTCGGCCGTTGCTGATTGGCTGGGGCCGCTCGTCTCCTCCTCGCTCCTACAGCTGAATCCAACCAGCAGCGGCCGAAATGGACAGTCCACTAGGCGTGCAGAATACCCGCCCAGGGGGGGTATTCTGCATGTTCAGGGGCGGCACGTGCCATGCATTTGCCCTGAGGAGGAAAGTGTGGAAACTGCGGCACTTGGAGATGCGCGCCCTCGCATAGCAGCGCTGCCGCCAACATCCGTGGATCCGTCGCTCGTTCCTGCTGTTGTCATTTGTGCTGGCTGTACGCCGCTAGCGCGTACATCAAAGTTTCTGTTGTTTGTCATATTTTTTGTAGTTTATGTAGTCCAAACGACGCATTCTTTCAAAGAAAGGCTAGATTTAGCGGTTGTCGCTGCGATATGAAGTGCTCAACGAGTCTAAATGATTATCTAATTATAATATTGCTTTTAGTTATAGAACTTTGGAATAACTGAAGAAATTATATCTTATGGTTAATAAATGAATATTTAGCCCCACTATATCCACCGTATAATTTTTGATATGCTGAAGTGGATGCCGAAAATATCCAATTTGTGTGCTGGAAAGCCAATGTAGAGCCAATATTGTTCTGCTATGTTGGAGGGAGTTTTTAGTTGCAGATAATTCAGCAACTCGTTTACTAATTCAGTAATTACGGTACTATGTAATTATTACTCAATTATAGCTTCACCGTTCTTTTTCCCTTACTCTCCATGGTCAGAAATAAATGAACAACTTGATTTAATTGTGTTCGATCTGGAATGGCGTTTGTGCTTTGTGGGGTTAATGAATAAAAATAATTGCACTGTTGGTTTGCATTACTCATATTACCTCAATACTTGAGTAACTAGGTAAGTATTGATGTTGGAATTAATTTATCTATACCCAACAGATTGAGGATACTCTGACTTTTCGGAATGGAGTAGCCAGTCTGCGAAATATTCATGTATTTTTCGAGTGATATCTGCATACGAAAGAACCCCACAATCGTCCTTTCTTGAAACTTTCAGTCCTGAATCTGAATTCCCTAATTTATAATTGGTTGCATAGTTTTCTGACCAGCCTGCAACAGCTCGTTTTTGCAAAAACCTTTTCGTCTCCTCTGTCTCCTGTGCTTTCTGGGGTTCCTCAGGGTCCTGTTCTTGGCCCCCATCTCTTCTTCATCTACATTAATGATCTTCCTAATGATATACCTTCTAACATACGCCTATTTGAGGATGACTGTGTTACTTACCGACCCATTAATGATAGCTCAGATATCCCTGTCCTACAGCATGGCTTACAAACAGTTGAAACTGGTGTAAGACATGGTTAATATCATTAAATGTAAATAAAACCTCGTTAATCTCTTTCCATCGTCGGCATTCTAATGTAGCACCCTCATATCTCTTAGGTAACTCAATAATATCATCTGTGACATGTTATAAATATCTAGGGCTTATTTTAACGCACGAGCTTTCATCGACCTCTCACACCGCTAAAATAACTAACGAGGCTAACCGCATCTTAGGCTTTCGCCGGCGAAATCTGAAATTTGCCCCTCCTTCGGCAAACGCTCTTGCCTACAAATCTGGGGTAAGGCCCAAACTTGTATACGCATGCTCAGTTTGGGACGCTCATCATACTAATCTCTCTAACATGCTTCAGTCTGTCCAAAACCACCCAGATCGATTTATCTTCCATGACTATTTTTCATATACTGTGTCAGAGCACTAAAATGAATCTTTCTAGTCTAGAAATGAGACGTCAAGTATCCAGGCTCATTCTGTGTCAAGTTTTATCATGCCCCGATTGGTAACAGCGTCATATCGCCCGCTCACCGCCATTCATCCCGCACTAATAATTCAAAGTCAGGATACTCCCCGCATGCGCGCACATCATCCCATCTGCATTCGCTTTTACCACGTACACTGAGAGACTGAAATGATCTGCGTGAAGAAGCGGCGGGCCACTCCAGTGCGACGGAGTTCAAGACTGCCATCGAACACCTTCTTCTTTGAAGCTGCCCACCCCTCACGTAAAACCCCTCTCCAGGGGCATTTGAGAAATAAATAAATAAATAAATAAATAAATAAATAAATAAATAAATAAATAAATAAATAAATAAATAGCCTTTTATTGATATATATTTTTCATGCGTGACGCATAATTGTAAGAATTGCATGTGTATCTCCACAGCTGTTCTGTGTGCATTTCTAATACGTTCTCTAACGGATCCTGGCTGAGTAAAAATCCGTTAGAAAACTTTGGGGTTCTCAGACAATCATGGGGGTCAAATGATCACCTAACACCAACGCAGTTCCTGATGGTTGTAAACTGCCTATCATTTTACAACCTCCCAAAAGCAGTCTGCTCGGGCAATGCAGAACGTGATGAAGAAACGAGCTCTTTACTTTAACCTAGCGATGACTCCACCCGAGAAGCCAGGGCTAATGATTTCTACAATGCCGTCAAAGATAGGACGTGTTAGCATTGACGTTGTTAGCGTGGGTTTCTGTACAGTCTGGCCTGAAATGGCAGTTGAAATGTCTGAACATTACCAGCGTCTTCTCAATCGACAACCCTTTTGTCGAAAATTCGGCGACGGTACGTCATCGGCAGTTTGCGCATGAGTCCCGCGAAGACCTCTTGTTAGACATCGCGCATAAGAAAACTGACCCTGGCGGCACTCCGGTTCGGACCAACGTTCGATACCTGTTGGCAATTGCTGAACTAATGAAGGTCTAAATTTAACAGCGTGGTTCCAACATCGGCTGTGCCATTCTGATTTCTGGCCCAATGATGGCCCTAGGTTAACAGCCTGGTTCGAATACCTGCTTGGCCATTCGGAAAAAGATCGATCACCGGCTCGGATTGCGCATGTAGCAGACAATATTAGCTCTGCCAAGCAAGACAGCGGGAATGAATGGATCGACATTCCCACGGCCTTGTCAACGTATATTACTAAGTTGTCTTCCTTGGGACAACACTGGGTTTGTGATACGCAAATCTTTCGTTCCTGATTATTGTGAGTGTATACTGTATACGACTTGTCAAACTTAATGCAGTTTTAAAGAATCCAACGCAAACCTAAATTCTGAGGTTTTACGTGCTAAAACCACGACGTGATTATGAGGCACGCCGTATGGGAGACTTCGCATTAATTTTGATCACCTGAGGTTCTCTCACGTGCACCCAATGGGCGCTTTTGCACTTCGCCCTCATCAAAATGCGGTGCCTCCCCCCCCCCCCCCCCCGAAGAAAAAGAAGCATGATACAAACTTTTAAAGCCTTGCATTAAGCAAGTTCAGCAGGTCTTACACTCTTGTAACACAACAAGGAGAACGACCAGTAGCACGTGAAATTATACAGTCGGGGTTAGACTTCTTTGTAAGACATATTGGTAAAGCATACCAATCGAGGCTAAACTTCATGCAAGTCATAACTCACCGCAATTGCAAGTACACGTGTAGCACTAAGGCACAGCAGCACGCGCTTCTTCCGCAGTGGCGTACTTGTGCGGCCATCCTCGCGAGCCGCAAGAGCGCGCGCGCCCCTCCATCGCTCACCGCCGACAACCACCGCCGCCGCCGCTCCGATTGTGACGTCAATGCGCCGAGCGCGCGCCGGCTTTTCGGCGGAACAACTACTGGGGCGATAGCATTTACTAAACTTGAATTTCGGCAGACACTTACGACTGCTTACGTGTAGCAATGCGAACGCATTATACCGTTTGTAGACCTCGGAACGTCACCAATGCGCTCATTTTACACACCCATGACGTGACGCCAACTTCACAGCACCGTCACGTGCGCCGCCCATTGATGCGCGAACTAGTCGGCGAGATGGCTGTGACGTGACGTGCGCAGTCAGGCAGGCACTAGGCGCACCTTTAGTAAGCGCACCCTTCGTACACCTTTAGGGCACAAACAGCGATAGCGCAGTGTGTATGCTCCGCTGAGGAGACCAGGACATACACACCTTGTAGTTTACTTGTGTACACTGCAAGGCAGTACGATCATAAAGTATTATTCACTTGCTAATGCAAAAACAACTATGGTGCCTGAAATAGAAATACGATGTCATATCAGCAATTCTACGTATCCCACATCACTGTGTCAGAACAGTGGTTTATCACGTCTCTGCTATTTTTGTTCCTCCAGGTCATAGCGCACAATTTCCCTAGATTCGGACAAAATTTCACTTTTTCCGTAACGAAGACATCCAATTCATACATCTGGAGAATGTTCCTTACGGTTGGCAGCATTCACTTGCCCATACAACCTCGGTTCATAAGCATACCAACCTTTTTATAGAATAGGGTATTTTATCTAACAGTTTCTTTCACTTGCGTGAACATATTTTAATTAGCTGTTGAGATTAACCATGTATGCGACTTATTCTACGCCCATTTTTAGCCAATCTTCCAGAATACGTATGCTCCAAATGTAAGAGTTTTACAATCCTCAAATCCAGTTCGATATTTGTCGTACTTCTCTGCACATACACCTAGCATCACCTCACTGATCATCACTTATCACTCAGGGTTGTGATTGCGCCCTTTTGGTTCGCTAAAAGGAATCCGTTTATTGCGGAGCACCTAAACTTCACTTACGAAGAAGTGCAAGGCACACACAAGGATCGAAGTTGCGGAAACGACTTATATTTAAAAGGAACGGAACTTGTACACCCTGTACAGCATGTAGCAGAGCACGTCTCCATATAAAGTGTAAATAAGTGAACGCCGGAAGCGAAAACATGGAAATGGACCAAACGGTCACAATTATCGTGCTTTACTGCTGACGCGTGTGAAAAAATATTTTATTTTCTTTGACAGTGACTTTCTACAAATTTATGGACGTATGCATCCGTCTGAGTGCTTTCAATGCGTTGATGGAGATGTCTGTGTCATAAAGGGTGCATTGTTTCCTCAGAAGGTAGCGCTCGACGTGTGTGCGTTTTCTTCTTATTCTGCATGCATGTGTTATGTGGGCTACATTCAATGCCTTAATATATTGTTTTTGACCCCCTAAAAGTGCTGGTTAGACACTGTCCATGTTCACTCTCCTGATTAAATGTATCCGCTTTGTAATATCTTCTGAGCGGCAGAATGCATAAATATAAAAATCAAATGAGAAGAAAGTTGTGATCTGTAAATGTTTGTTGCATGTATATTGCGTTTGAAAGAATGAAGTTGTGCACAATTGTAGGCATGGCGGTTGTTTGTATAAGATTCGTTCACCACGCTACTAAAGCTGCGCTTCACATTCATTGCAACATTTGCGTTGGTTCTGCATATTTTTCATTGCTTCATCCAGTCAAGACACTACAGCTTTCATTCACGTCATTTGTTGCGTATATAACTTGTTATAGAGCTGCGCATCAATTTTAAGTGCTAAAATATAGAGCTCACTTGATTTGCCAGATACACAAGTGATGTACAGGCCGAAAACAAAAACCAGAGCAACGAGTTCAATGCTAACATGAATTCGCATTTCCCCATAAAGAACACTGCATGCTCTTCAGGAAATCGTTTGTAAATGCCGTGAGCTGACAAAGTACTACATCGTTCCATATGTCGCTTGAACTTTGCCCTTGAATGGAAAAGCAGTGCTTACAATCAATAGCACTGACGCTGCTGAACCCTGTGACCCACTGAGCTCGCCGGTAACGATCGGCTTTTGTGAAAAACTGAAATTGGGGGTACAAATAGCACATAATATAAAGCTGCAGCAGGAGGCAGTAAGGCAGGTGCAAGAGTGTTTCAACACGCGGCTTGCGAAATAAACTGCACTGCGGTTATTCACTCTGTTTCTACAGTGGCATGCGAGTTGCACAAAACTTTTCAGAACACCACGTATCTAAAGACGGTTAAGGACTTATCGTTACTTTTTTCACATTAGGTTCTACCAAGAAGGCAATATGGCAATATGGGGTACTGTGTGATAAATGTAAGAGTACAACGTAATCAGTATATCACGAAATTTGTGCCCATTCATCACCGCTTGAAGACTTGCTAGTATTATTATTTAATCTGAAAACCCATATACTATTGACACAAATAAAAAATTTGGTAACACCTCCAATCTTTGTAAAATATTGGCAACGTTATTTTGTTAAGCAATCTATCTTATGAATCGTTTGTAAGCGGCGATGTGTTTTATATGCTACTATGATAATTATGAAAACCGGCACATACCCATTGGCACATAGTCAGTGACCCAGTTTGGCTCGAAAATGGTTCTTTGAAGAGTGACCCATACCTACTTGCGCGTAACTAGTTATGCATAAAGAGTGCCACATAACCGTGCCGAAAATCGGTGGATCTCACGCTTCTGTGGAAATGGCATTCCGAAACTTTCGGTGATGCTTGCGCAAAAGGCGAAGTAAATTCTATTGAAACGTAATGTTAATTATCCAATTGCTAATAATCGAATTACACAAAAGTCAATGACGCAAGAACAGTCCAGCGTTTAAGCAAACGTAATGTCTACTTTCTGTTCATTCAAGTATCTCTTCAGTTAAATAACATCTATTTAGTCAAATATCGCTAGTGTAAGGTAACGGTACAAATGTTGAAATTCAGGCGTGACCTCTATTTAAGGGCCACAAAGTGTTCAACAAATGCAAACACTCCTTGGATGGCTCGTGTTGCCCACTTCTTGTGTACCTCTTTGTTGCTAACTTTTATGTTCTTGCGTCTAGGGGTGGGTAGTGGGTGTTAGCGGCAATGGGGTGATAACGCTATAATTTAGACAGAGTGATCACGATGGAACCGCGACGGCCTGACAACCGTGGCATGAAGACTACGGACTTAGCACAGATGCATGATTACGAACGCATCACAACTCAATGTGAAGAAGAAATGACTACGGACGAGTGACAAAACAACTGAACGACGACTATAAGGTCCGCTGCATACGTAGTGAGCTGGGACGCTTAACTGAAAAGAGGTGAAGCAGGAATGCGCTTCCAAAGGCCAACTTCCTCGGTATGTCTGGCTCGACGGGGTTGACCCATGAGAGCTGCCGCCAAACTCGTGTACGAGTACATCTCTAAGCTGTCGATGTGACCGAGTGAGAGGTGACGCGGAGGCAAGCGTGTTAAAAGTGCGGCGCGAAAAGTGTAGGGTTAAGAGTTCTGCATGAGAAGTCACAGTAGACGGTAGGTGTTGTGAAGCCGAAGCAAGCTAGCCTCGGCTAACGCTAGCATAATCACCCCATTTGTCTTCCTCTACATAATATTTGAATATGGTAAATGTATTCATTGAAGTGGCTCGTGATTTTTGGCGGCGATGAAGACGGCTGCAGTGAGCAGCAAGCCGTGGACGCAACCTGTGGACATTTACTGCGCACTCGAGAGGATTTGTTTAGCCAGCACGACAAGCCCACGGCATTGCTCTTGGAGTAAGGCATGGGGACCTGAACTACGACAACGACAAGGGCCGAGCGAGCACAATAGGCCGCGCTCAAGCAGCACGACGCGCATTTGCCGGGAAGCCGTTGCAACAGTTTCTTATGAGCGACGAGGAAGCCCCCGAAAGCTGCGAGAACGCTGCAGTAACACCGAGAAGGACGACTGGGCAAACAGGCGCGAAGCAGCGCTCAGGGAGACCGGCACAGGAGTTCGCGAAGAGCGGTGACCCTCGAGAGTAGAGTACAGGCTCCAGCGCGAAATACGGGAGTTTCACAGACGGCTGGCATGTAGGTACTCAGTGGTGCGTCACCTTTACCAGACCGCCCGACATTGGAGTGAATGAATACCAACGGACTTGGTGTATCCAGTTCAAAAACCACGAGTGCTCCTTTTCGAAGACAACGTGCGGTGACTGGGATGCGTCGAGAACCATCACCCGTTAGGGTACATTGGCAGCTGTGCCATGGCAACCTTAACTGCAGGCTATAACCAGCGACAACCACCGGTTTCTCAGCAATGAAGACTGGAACATCGGTTCAGTGAGTTCACACACTCTCGCTGTTCCTCATCTGCGTGACAATGTGTAGGCACAATGGGCAGAGACACGCACCTCAGTGGATGGGGTAGCCTCGAGCCGCCACAACCGGCGCTGTGGAGGAACGAATGCCAATTTATGCTCCAGCCGCCCGTCGCACCCGCCTACCCGTACATGGGCGCACCACCTTGCTGGACTCCGCCTCTGATGTAAAACATGCGAGCACGCCTACAATGCAATAGTGAGGAAATTGGGAAACAGGGGTCCATGTAGTTCCACGAAAGTCGACATTGGATTTTTACAGGAATTAGTGAGATTTCCTTGACGGTCCGCTTGTCAGGGTTAGGAGCTTGGTATTTACCGTCGATCCATCCATCCATCGTGTCTCGACGGGCGCTGTTCAAGTGGTCGCTTAATGGGATGCACGCAAAGATTACCTATTTCCGTTTTGAGACGTAATTTAATTATGGGGTTTTACGTGCCACAACCACTTTCTGATTATGAGGCACGCCATAGCGGAGGACTCCGGAAATTTCGACCACCTGGGGTTCTTTAACGTGCTCCTAAATCTAAGTACACGGGTGTTTTCGCATTTCGCCCCCGTCTAAATGCGGCCGCCGTGGCCGGGATTCGATCCCGCGACCTCGTGCTCAGCAGCCCAACACCATAGCCACTGAGCAACCACGGCGGGTCATTTTGAGACGTAACAGTGGGGAGTTTGACTAGGGCGTTACAACTGTCAATTGGTAACGAAGGTGTTCTCATGCGATTTCAGCGAGAACAGAAACCTCGCGTAGAACAAAATGAAAAAAAAAAACAGCCACTTGATCTTAAATTTCAGTACGATTGGAGACGGTGAAAACGGTGCCCGTTGATCATTTTACCGATATGTGTTTTAAGCAAACCAGAAAAGATACCGCAGGCATAAGTGGCTTGTGACAGCCAAGCGTTCATAACGCCATAGCTTTTTGCTTCTTCGATGTCAGCTCTACCTATCATTGCTCACCTACTAATCGGGAACGCGAGCTGGGTTGAGAACGTCGTGAGACAGGTCGGTCTTACTGTACTGATGACCGGTCATTGCAATAATAATTATGCTCAATACGAGAGGAACAGCAGATTCGGACACTTGGTTCACGTGCCTGATCGAAAGATCAGTTGTGCGAAGCTACCATTTGTGGAATTGCGACTGAAGGCCTCTAAGTCGTAATTCCGTCTAAGAACAGCAACGATGTCGCTTGCGCTTGCGGGGAAAGCGGGAAAGATTAGCGCCGGATCGAGTAGCCCGTGTGAAAGATCCTCAGTAAGTGCGAGCATTGAATCTGCGTATTCCTGAAAGGATTTCGTCTGCGCGAAGTGGCAATGCGCATTGCGACAAGAGAAAGACCATCACCGCAAATGCGAACAGACAATCACAGTGAAACACCAAATGTACGTTAGAAAACACCACGATTTCAGGTGAAGCTCAGAGCAACAGGGTACGCGCAGCACGAACAGAGAGAGAGAGAGAGAGAGAGAGGAAAGGGGAAAGGCAGGGAGGTTAACCAGAGAAAAAGATCCGGTTGGCTACCCTACGCTGGGGAGAGAGGGGAGGGGGAGGTAAAGTGGTAACAAAGTAGAGATAAGGAAAGGAAGGAACATAGACACACAATCACAATCGGTCACTGTCACCGAATACTGTCATCGCATAGCACAGTGACACCTGAAGCACTGTCAACATCTGTTCAGGCTACAGTCGCCTGTCCAATTCTGTCGCCCTCAAAAACCGCAACAGCGCACTCGTCGCCTTCTGCTGCGAAGGCTTATGATGGCGGTATTTTAAAATAAGTTCCTCTGTGAGAGGTCTTAGGTCAAAGCGCGCTATCGCGGTTGCGAGTGATTGTCTCTGTAAATTATATCGAGGACAGTCACAAAGAAGGTGTTGAAAAGTCTCCTCGTCACCACAGTCCTCACACGAGGCGTCGTCGGCCCATCCAATTCGGTAAGCGAAAGACTTGGTGAAAGCCACCCCTAGCCATAGTCGACAAAGCAGGGTAGCTTCGCGACGGCAGAGTCCAGGTGGAATACAAAGGCGTAGAGAGGAGTCAAGATTGTGGAGTCGGTAGTCGTGAAAACTTCCAGCGTTCCACAAGGAGAACGTGATGTCACGGCTGATCATTCGAAGTTTTTAGAGCGGCATCTGTCCTTGATAACGGTATCGGCTCCTCTTCGTCCCCTTGAAGAGCCGACCGAGCAGCGCTATCAGCGTGTTCGTTCCCTATGACTCCGCAGTGACTTGGAAGCCACTGAAAAGTCACGTGGTGTCCTTTATCAGTTAAGGTATGAATGAGTTCTCTAATCTCAAATACCAGTTGTTCGTGTGGTCCGCGCCGCAGGGCCGATAGCAGAGATTGCAGTGCAGCCTTCGAGTCACTGAATATTGACCATCTTCGAGGTTGTTCTTGGCTGACGAGACGAAGTGCAGCGCGAAGGGCTGCAAGTTCCGCGGCCATCGGTGTCGTTGGGTGACATGTCTTGAAACTGATGGTGGTGGCTTTCGCTGGGAAGACCATGGCTCCAGAGGAACACTGGAGAGTTGCCGATCCATCAGTATAAATATGTACGTGTTCGGCGTACTTCTCGTGCAAAAGGAGCAGAGTTAGTTGTTTAAGAGCAGGTGATGACAGCTCAATTTTTTCCTGATTCCTGGTACGGTGAGGTGTACTGCGGGTCGAGCCAAACACCATGGAGGAATCGATGGCTTAGTTGCGGGGGTGAAGCCTGATGGGAGGCAGGTATAATACTTCGAAATCGTAGTACAAAATGCTGCCTGCGGCCTTTCTGACGGTAGTGTTGCCAGATGGTGGGAACAGGCACGGGCAACGTGCCTAATGTGCACTCTCAACACCTCTACCGCAATGTGTGTTTGTATAGGTTGGTCCCGAGCAATCGCAATAGTCGCTGCTGTCGATGTGCATTTTGGCAAACCAAGACAAACCCTGAGAGCCCGAGCTTGAATAGCCTGTAGAGCACGAAGATTTGTCTGGCAGGTGTTGGTCAGTAAGGGCAAACTGTATCTCAAGAAGCCCAGAAAAAGAGCCCTGTACAATTCCAACATTGCATGCACTTACATTCCCCGAGTCTTTCCTCCCAGAAACTTGAAAAGTTGGGAGATTGCTGTCAGACGCTTTTTCAAGTAGGTCACGTGCGGGCTCCATGACAGGTCTCTATCAATGATTATGCCAAGAAATTTGTGAGACTTCTCATAAGAAATTATCTGGCCATTTATTGATATGACGTAGGGTGTCATTGGTTTGCGAGTGAACTCCAGCAGTGCACATTTGTCTGACGAGATTTCAAGACCTTGCTTGCGGAGGTATATAGCTGTTAGAGTAGCAGCTTTTTGAAGTCTTGCACGTATCTGAGTACGTGTCCCACCTGAGGTCCATATACATATGTCGTCGGCGTACATTGATATCTTGATCGCTGCTGGCAGATGATCAACGAGACCAATGAGTGTGAGGTTGAATAGGGTAGGGCTTAGTACACCGCCTTGAGGAACACCTCGGTACGTGTAGCGTAGTGCGGTTTTGCCATCACCGGTACAGACAAAGAACGATCTCATAAAAAGGTAATGAGAGTTCCATTGGAAAACTCGACCACCTAGGCCAACCATCTCAAGAGCATCGAGGATAGCCTCGTGAGATGCGTTATCGTATGCCCCCTTGACATCCAAGAACAAAGCTGCAGATATCCTTTTGCGTGACTTTTGAAGCTGGACGTACATAGCGAGATCAGCAACACTGTCTACTGAAGAGCGATCTCGTCGAGAACCAGCCATGCAATTCGGTAACATGTTGTAGTGCTCCAGGTACAACTCCAAGCGGGCAAGGATCATCTTTTCCATTATCTTTCCCACACAGCTGGCCAGCGCTATTGGGCGGTATGAGGTGGGTTCAAGTGGGGACTTGCTTTGCTTCAGGAGAGGGACCAAGCGGCTTATCTTCCATTCTTCGGGAACCATGCCATCATGCCAAGATAAGTTGTAGAGATGTAACAGTTCTCTCCGTGCGCTATCACTCAGGTTGTTCAAGGCGCGGTAGGATATTCCATCTGGTCCCACGGATGAAGAACGCCTGCATAGAGCAAGAGCCGCTTCTAGTTCCTCCATTATGAAAGGAAGATCCATGCGGCCGTCACGTGAAACAGGGATGCGACTGGGGGCTGGAAAGCGTGGACCGGTTGCTTGGCCAGCGATCCTTGCACAAAAGTCCTCTGCAACATCAGCCTCTAGCCGCCCCTGGAAGAGCGCCAGCGCTTTGAATGGGAAGCGTTGTTCAGGGAGGGAACGTAGACCACGTATGGTTCTCCAGATGTGGGAAAGTGGTTTTCGGGGGTCTAGTGACTGGCAAAATCTTGTCCAACGTCGAGATGCCAATCTATCTATGCGACGTTGAATTTTCTTTTGTAGTCGTCTGGCTGTCCTAAGGTCTTCGATGGATTTTGTACGCCGGTAACGCCGCTCCGCACGACGACGGAGTGCACGAAGTCGCTCCAACTCTATATCCAATTCCGTGCGCTTCGACGAAACCGTGACCGTGCGCGCGGCGTGTAGCATTGCAGACTTGATTGCTTCCTCTAATCCAGAGGACAAGCCCTCTCGACAAGCATCCTCCATGGTGGAAGTAAAAGTGGTCCAATCAATTAATCGAATGGTGTTCCGTGGGGTGGGACTGGACATTCCTTTGATGACAAGGTGTGTGGGAATATGATCACTCCCGTGTGTCTCGATATCCGAAAACCATTTAACATATCTTGTGAAAGTGCTGGAAACGAAAGCTAGGTCAAGACAGCTGCCATAATTCACGCCTCGTATAAACGTTGGGCTGCCGTCATTCAGGAGTGAAAGGCCGTGGTTACAGGCGAAGTTTGCAAGTCTTTGCCCTCTTGCATTTGTTCTTGCGCTTCCCCATGCTATATGGTGCGCATTAAAATCTCCGATGATGACATATGGGGCAGGGCACACAGACAAGATGTTCGTTAATCGTTTGGGATCAAAAATAATTGAAGGCGATATATAAACGCCTACAAGTGTAAACATGAGTTTGCCCTTTTTAATTGTTAGGCAAACGTATTGATTTTTATCATGAGGCGGAATCGGCTGGCGAACATAGGTCAGTTCTCGACGAATAAAAACGATGACTTTGCTGCATGCATTAGTTGTTGCGGATATAACAGCTTCGTATCCCGATAATCTGACTGGTTTTGATACATTAGGCTCACATATGACAATGACTGGGAACAAATTAGTATATATATACTGACGAAAGTCCGAAAGGCGTGATTTTAGTCCTCTTGCGTTCCACTGTATGATTGACGCTGCCTTGACTTCCTCTCGAAACGGTGGGCGATGGCTGGCCATGTCTCTATTCGAGGGACTCAAGCACTGGGCTTAAGGCGTCCAGTACTTTCAGTGTATTTTGAGCAGACGTAGTTCCAAGGTTCGACAGAATCACTCGAATGGCATCTATGAGGGGACGCAGCATTGAAAGGACGATCTGCTTTGGGCGTGGCATCAGCGGCAGGAGTAGGCTCCCGAGCGGGCTTGACAATCTATAGTTCTGTGGGAGATTGCTGGCTCGGAAGCGCAGGCCATTCTTCTTGAGACAAATTCCTTTCAGGCGACTCCCTTGTGCTGTTCAGCCCCTTTTTGGCCTGATTGGAGAACGTGGGTGCTACAATGGAAGCGGCCCTCTCCTTTCGCGGTTCTGCCTTTTTTGAGGAGGTTCGGTGAGGCCGACGCCGACGCCGGATCGTTGCAGCAGCCTCCCTGTGTGTCGAATTGTCCCTAACCATTTGCTTGAGAACAGCGACCTCTATCTTGATGCGAGGGCAGTCCCTAGACGAGGCAGCATGGGAACCATTACAGTTGCCGCACTTTAGGACAGTAGCCCGGCACGTCTCCTCCGCGTGAGGTTCAACACAACGGGGACACAGTATCGAGTTTGGGCAGACACCCTTGACATGTCCCAGCCTAAAGCACTGATGGCATTGAAGAGGCTTTTGTACGAAGGGCCGAACAGGGTGTCGGAAGTGACCGACTTTCACGTGTGTTGGTAAGCAATGTCCTTTGAAGATCAGTTTGACGCAGCGCGATGTTCCAGGGCGGCTCACACGCGTGATGACAACACCCTCACTTGCTGGTTTGACGAGGATAGGCAAGTCCGCGTTGGGAATGGCGACATCGATGTCATAAATGACACCTGCTGTGGATGCGTCATCCATCGGGATATATGAACGCACTTTGATGCGCCCTAGCACCGAGATTTGCTTCAGTTTTTCGAGCGCACTCCCGTTGGTAACATCAATTGCGAGGACATTTTTGCGTGCATTTATACGAATGTCCTTAATTTCATTCGGCACGACCCCTTCCAAGAAAACAGATAGTTCTTGCCTGTTTAGCAGTCGGAGGTTGTTTGAGGGCTCTTCGGTTACGAACACGATGGCGTGAGGCCAGCGTTCAGGCCTTGACTTCAGAGTCGCCGTGCTCGCTTGCGTTGATGGGTTCGCGTTGACAGTCCTCCCTTTGGCCCTCTTTCTGCGGACAGTGGTGAAGCTATCATCCGATGAGTCTTCATCCGACATTGAGTATAGCTCAGTGTCCTCGGTGTCACTGAGCACGCTTCCTCTCTTCCTCGTGAGGGACGGCCTTGATGACCTCTGGCCAGGAGGGCCTCTGGAAGGCTACGCGTCCATGGCCACAAAACCGGGAGCCGAGGCACCAGGAAATTCCGAAGAATTCGTCGGAAAACAGAGAACACAGATAGAAGCGTTCTAAGAAGAAGGCACTTCGTCGTCGTCCTTCCACGAACAGAGAGAAATACTGTTGTGTGAATGCATGTACGAAGAGGTACTGTATCACACAGTACCCCATATTGCCTTCTTAGTATAACCTAATGTGAAAAAAAGTAACGATAAGTCCTTAACCGTCTTTAGATACGTGGTGTTCTGAAAAGTTTTGTGCAACTCGCATGCCACTGTAGAAATGGAGTGAATAACCGCAGTGCAGTTTATTTCGCAAGCCGCGTGTTGAAACACTCCTGCACCTGCGTTACTGCCTCCTGCTGCTGCTTTATATTATGTACTATTCGTACCCCCAATTTCAGTTTTTCACAAAAGGCGACAGTTTCCGGCGAGCACAGTGGGTCACAGGGTTCAGCAGCGTCAAGGCTACTAGATTGCAAGCACTGCTTTTCCATTCAAGGGCAAAGTTCGAGCAACATATGGAACGATGTATCACTTTGTTGGCTCACGGCATTTACAAACGATTTACTGAAGAGCACGCAGCGTTCTATATGAAGAAATGCGAATTCATATTAGCATTGAACTCGTTGCTCTGGTTTTTGTTTTGGGCCTCACCATCACTTGTGTATCTGGCAAATCAGGTGAGCTCTATTTTTAGCACGTAAAATTGATGCGCTGCTCTAAAGCAAGTTATATACGCAACAAATGATGTGAATGAAAACTGTAGTGTCTTGACTGGATGAAGAAATGAGAAATGTGCAGAACCAACGCAAATGTCGCAACGAACGTGAAGCGCAGCTTTAATGGCGTTGTTAATGAAACTTATGCAAGCAACCGCCATGCGTACAATTTTGCCCATTTTCATTCCATCAAATGCAATATACATGCAATATACGTTTACAGATCACAACTTTATTCTCATTTGATTTTTATATTTATGCATTCTGCGGCTCAAAAAATATTACAAAGCGGAAACATTTAATCAGGCGCGTGAACATGGGCAGTATCTATGCACCATTTTCAGGACGTCAAAGACAATATATTAAGGCATTTAATGTAGCCCACATAGCACAAGCATGCAGAATAAGAACAAGACACACACACATGTCGAGCGCTACCTTCGAACGACTTTTTTGAGAAAAAAAATGCACCCTTTATGACACAGACAGCTCCATCTATGCATTGAGCTCACTCAGACTGATGCATACGTCCATAAAATTGTGGAACGTCACTGTCAAACAAATAGCAGGAGAATTGTGACCATTTGGTCAATTTGCATGTTTTCGCTTCCGGCGTTCATTTATTTAAATTTTATATGGACACGTGTTCTGCTACGTGCTGTACATCGTGTATCAGTTCCGTTCCTTTTAAATGTAAGTCGTTTCCGCAACTTCGATCCTTGTGTGTGCCTTGCACTTCTTCGTAAGTGAAGTTTAGGTGTTCCGCAAGAAACGCCTTCCAGGGTGTACAGGGTGTAAGTTCCGTTCCTTTTAAATATAAGTCGTTTCCGCAACTTCGATCCTTGTGTGTGCCTTGCACTTCTTCGTAAGTGAAGTTTAGGTGCTCCGCAATAAACGCCTTCCTTTTAGCGTACCAAAAGGGCGCAATCACAACCCTGAGTGGTAAGTGATGATCAGTGAGGTGATGCTAGGTGTAGGCACAGAGAAGTACAACAAATATCGAACTAGATTTGAGCATTGTAAAACTCTTACATTAGTGGAGCGTACGTATTCTGGAAAATTGGCAAAAATGGGCGTAGAATAAGTCGCATACATGCTTAATCTCAACAGCTAATTAAAATGTGTTCACGCAAGTGAAAGAAACTGTTAGATAAAATACCCTATTCTATAAAGGGGTTGGTATGCTTATGAACCGAGGTTGTATGGGCAAGTGAATGCTGCCAACCGTAAGGAAATTTCTCCGGATGTATAAATTGGATGTCTTCGTTACGGAAAATGTGAAATTTTGTCCGAATCTAGGGAAATTGTGCGCTATGACCTGGAGGAACAAAAATAGCAGAGACGTGATAAACCACTGTTCTGACACAGCGATGTGGGATACGTAGAATTGCTGATATGACATCGTATTTCTATTTGAGGCACCGTAATTGTTTTCGCATTAGCAAGTGAATAATAATTTATGATCGTACTGCCTTGCAGTGTACACAAGTAAACTACAAGGTGTGGATGTCTTGGTCTCCTCAGCGGAGCATACGCACTGCGCTATCGCTGTTTGTGCCCTAAAGGTACACTAAGGGTGCGCTTACTAAAGGTGCGCCTAGTGCCTGCCTGATTGCGCACGTCACGTCACAGCCATCTCGCCGACTAGTTCGCGCATCATTGGGCGGCGCACGTGACGCTGCTGCGAAGTTGGCGACACGTCATGAGTGTATAAAATGAGCGCATTGGTGACGTTCCGAGGTCTACAAACGGTATAATGCGTTCGCATTGCTACACGTAAGCAGTCGTAAGTGACTGCCGAAATTCAAGTTTAGTAAATGCTATCGCCCCAGTAGTTGTTCCGCCGAAAAGCCGGCGCGCGCTCGGCGCATTGACGTCACAATCGGAGCGGCGGCGGCGGTGGTTGTCGGCGGTGAGCGATGGAGGTGCGCGCGCGCTCTTGCGGCTCGCGAGGATGGCCGCGCAAGTACGCCACTGCGGAAGAAGCGCGTGCTGCTGTGCCTTAGTGCTACACGTGTACTTGCAATTGCGGTGAGTTATGACTTGCAAGAAGTTTAGCCTCGATTGGTATGCTTACAAAGAAGTCTAACCCCGACTGTATAATTTCATGTGTTACCGGTCTTTCTCCTTGTTGTGTTACAAGAGCGTAAGACCTGTTGAACTTGCTTAATGCAAGGCTTTAAAAGTGTGTATCATGCTTCTTTTTCTTCGGGGGGAGGGGCACCGCATTTTGATGAGGGCGAAGTGCAAAAGCGCCCATTGGGTGCACGTGAGAGAACCTCAGGTGATCAAAATTAATGCGAAGTCTCCCATACGGCGTGCCTCATTATCACGTCGTGGTTTTAGCACGTAAAACCTCAGAATTTAAGTTTGCGTTGGATTCTTTAAAACTGCATTAAGTTTAACAAGTCGTCTACAGTATACACTCATAATAATCAGGAACGAAAAATTTGCGTATCACAAGCCCTGTGTTGTCCCAAGGAACCCAACTTAGTAATCTACGTTGACAAGTGGGACTGTCGATCCATTCATTCCCGCTTTCTTGTTCGGCAGTGCTAATATTGTCTGCTGCATGTGCAATCCGAGCCAGCGATCCATCTTCCAAATGGGTAAGCGGATATTCGAGCCACGCTGATAGAATGACACAGCCGATGTTGGAACCACGCTGCTAACTTTAGGCCTTCATTAGTCCAGCAATTGCCAATGGGTATCGAACGTTGGTCCGAATCGGAGTGCCGCCTGGATCAGTTTTCTCATGCGCGGTGTTTAACAGGAAGTCTGCGATAATATATGGTACGCGGGAGTGGAAAGTATAACCATATGAAGGCAGTGTGCTGTGCGGTGGCGAAGAGGACACCGACTCTTTGCAAATACCCGCGAGAGAGCCATCATCGTCATCGACGCCGATTTGGGTGCGCCGACAGTGGCGCCTGGAAAAAGCGTGGCGCAAGAGAGTGTGGCCCGTGGCGTGAGCTGCGCGAGGTTCGGGGTTTGACGGAAAACAGCTTCCTCGCTGGGCGTCTGGCCTATAGGGAGCTACCGCCGCCCGTGCCACTACGCCACACCCGTGTCAACGCTGTCGCCCGCTGAGAGGTTACTTTGCCCCGCTCTTCCGTTGGGCAACTGGTCCAGGAGGGCTGGCGGTCCTGAACCGTGGCGATCGAGCGTTCGGGTGAGCGGCCACAGGGCTACTTCGCCAGCTGTGGACGAGACCCGGTGACTGCGGCCGTGGGCTCCCGAGCGAAAACGCCGCCAGAGGGAACTCGGGCACGCGGAGGCTCCCGTATATCGACTTTTGCGCAGGGCAACCTGAGCCCCGCGAGGTGTTCCGTCCCGGCCGTCCGACCCGGCCGTCCCAACCGGCTGTCCGACCTGGCCGGCCGACACTGCTGTCCGACCCCGCTGGCCGACATCGGTTCCACGAGGTCCCAGACACGGCGACACGCGCTTCCGCCTGAACTGTAGGCCGATTATAATTGACAGATACATATATATAGCTGCATGTCGTCTGAGGTATTTTGGTGAACTGTCGCATGTGTGCGCGTCAATACAAGTCTGATGTGTCTTTGTGCTTCGGAGCGCTGCTTCTGCCTCTTTCTAGAGTGATCCTGCACCCAATAACATCACAAGGTCTTCGGGGGCTCATGCGCAACCTGCCGATGACCGTAGCCATATTTCCTACAAAAGGGTTGTCGATTGACAAGACGCTGGTAATGTTCAGACATTTCAACTGCCATTTCGGGCCAGACTGTACAGAAGCCCACGCTAAAAAGGTCAATGCTAACACATCCTAGCTTTGACGGCATTGTCGAAATCATTAGCCCTGGCTTCTCGGGTGGAGTCATCGCTAGGTTAAAGAAGAGAGCTCGTTTCTTCATCAAGCTCTGCATTGCTCGAGCAGACTGCTTTTGGGAGGTTATAAAATGACAGGCAGTTTACAACCATCAGGAACTGCGCTGGTGTTAGGTGATCATTTGACCCACATGATTGTCTGAGAATCCCTAAGTTCTCTAACGGATCCTGGTTCAGCGAGGATCCAGCAAGAAATGGCAAGAAAGATAGTAAAGCGTTCAGGGTTTGGGGAGTCCCTCAAGGTAGAAGCGAATGGAGAGGAAATCTAGTGAATCGGCAGACACTGTGATGTCGATGATAGGCTAAAGAAAATGGGGGATTTTCAGGATGAGCTTGTCAAGCCACTCGAAGAGCTAAAAATCAGCTAAATATGGAGCGTGATGCGCGGAATGGGGATGGGGGAGATTTCAAGTATTGAAGAAAAGCTGAACAGGGCTGCCATCGTGAACAAGAATGTTCGTGACCATGGAACGTAGTCTCCCGACGTGACAGGGCAGGGCGTGTCAGCAAAGCATGCGTGCAACGTGGGGAGGGGGTAGCTGGAAAGAGGTGCACGTACCTTGAAGCGGCACGAAGGAAAAGCAGAAAAGCAGGGGTTAATTTTCATTTCATTTCATTTACTATACCCGTCAGGGCCAAGGGCATTACGGAGGGAGAGTCGCAAATACAAAAGAATGAACAAGACAAATATGGTATATTACATGAATGTTTAAATGGCAGCTCTATATACAATATTAGGTAAGGCTTCACGGAACTGTTCATAATTTGTAAGGCCTACAGCTTCAGCGGGAAGATGGTTCCAGTCACGTGAGGTTTGCGGCAGGAATGGTTGTGAGAAACTTTTAGTGTTGCATGAGCAAATATCGACTTTGTACTGATGGTCAATGTGACGGGATACATAAATCGGATGGGGGAGGATGTGATCTCGTGGAGTATGATGATGGTAAAACTTGTGGAGGAGGGCAATACGAAACACTTTTCTGCAAGGTGACAGCGATGGGAGGCAAAGGTGAGATTTTATGTTAGTTATACTCACCGTGCGGTTGTAGGTGGCAAGGATAAAACGCACAGAGTTATTTTGAACCATTTTGAGATCAGTGAATAGATTTTCATAGATAAGGTCCCATACCGGAGTCGCGTATACGAGTTTGGGTCGTATTAAAGTTTTATATAACAAAATTTTCAAATTAGTAGGCATGTTGAAAATGTTGCGACGTTGGTAGCCAAGCATACGATTAGCGTAATAACTTATGTTTTTATATGAAGAGACCAGCTGAGGTTAGAGGTGATGTAAACACCAATGTATTTATAAAAGAAAACTGATTCCAACGACATGTTGTCAATGTAGTACGACGGTATGGTCGATGTTTTCCTAGACACACGCGTGACTTTGCAATTGTTAGTATTTAGCTCCATTAAGCATTCATTGCGCCAGTTCCCTATAGTGGTAAGGTCCGACTGAAGTAATTCAATGTCGTTAGCACTGGCAATTTCTCTGAAAATGACACAATCATGAGCGAACAGATGCATATGGGAGTTGTTAAGTGAGGGTGGATTATTAATGTAGATTATAAGCTATAAGGGCCCAAGGCCGGAACCCTGTGGAACACCTGAACAGACCTCTGTAAAACAGGAGATAATGCAGTTAGCATTAATTACGAGCGGTTGAGAAGAAAACACTCAATCTATATCAAAACGTTACAGTCAATGTTAAGTTGTTTTAGTTTGTGCATCAATAGTTTGTGGCACACCTTGTCAAATGCTTTTGAAAAATGTAAGAATATAAAATAAACTAGTGATGATTGGTCAAGAATATGGTGTAGTGTATGTGTAAAAGATATTAGTCGGGTTTCACAGGAATAAGATTTCCGAAAACCGCGTTGTGCTGACGTAAAAAATGAGTTCGTTTCAAGGAAATTAATCAGGTTGGTAAAAACAATATGTTCGAGCATTTTACAGCATGTACTCGGGAGAGAGATTGGACGATAAATATTAGGGGGTGCTTTGCTGCCGCATTTATGCACAGGAATCATCTTGCATATCTTCCACTCATTAAGTAACTACAATGGTCAATGGATAGCTGGAAAAGTTTCTATAGTATGCCGGAAGAATAATTTGAAGTGTTTTTTAAGGATTTTTACCTAATACAATCGCATCCCGGAGCAGAATCAATGCATAGTCCATCAATAGCTTACTGACACCGGATGGAGCAAGAATTATGCAGGGCATGTTAACATAAGTAAAGTGTTGTGTATTTGGCATATGTTCGCTAGATGTGGTTGCAGAATTTCCTGAAAATGTACGGTTTAGAATGGTGGCAGAAAGGTCGAAAAGAATTGGAGCACAGGAAGAGTCGGTTAAAACAAGGCTTTGCCAGTCGAAGGAATAATTGCACGCCAAAATTTTTTAACATTGGCGGTAAGCATTGAAGGCACAACATGTGAATGTAAGTGCTTTTTGACGTCTTTGAGCGCTTGCACATATGCGTTTGACGCCGCAGTAGACGATTCTCATCGCTCATTTGTGGGTGAAACTTTTGCAATGCGGTAGAGGCGCTTCTTTTTATTTGATAAACACTTAATGTGATTATTGTACCAGGGAGATCTTGTGTGAGTTGGAATGGTGCGTTGAGAAATGTACTGTTCAGTAGATGGGTTACTCTAGCTGTGAACATGTTCCGATTACTTTGTACACTACGGAGATCAAAGCTATCAAGGAAAACGCCGATAAAAGAAGATGGTGCAATATTTATGGCGTGATAATTTGCTCTGTAGTAGTCTCGTTTTATTTTCTTCTTGTTAGTTTTCGGACGGTGTAGTTTAATATTAAACTGTAGAAACAAGTGGTCGCTAATTCCTGGCAGGTACGTTACAGGCGATACTACGTCCGGTCGATTAGTGAGGACTAAATTTAGTGTATTCGCTGTGTTAGCAGTTATTCTAGTTGCCTGAGCGCACATGTGCACGAGTGAGAATACGGAACACACATCTAAAGAAAATGCTCATTGTCAAGTCCGAATCACGCAGAAAAGGATGACACACGAAAGCAGGGAGAGACCTCGGCAGTAGCAGAGAGTGAGAGGGCGATTATCGCCGGCGACTCAAACCTGTCTAGGTACTCAGAAGCAATCGTGAAGAAAGGGAAAGGCGATAAAAGAGTGGCGGTAGGGAAATTTCCAGGGCGGACATTGGGTGCTGTCAGGAGCGAGCAATAGCAAAGGTCGTGGAATATGCCCATGGACGCAACCTCGTCGTAGTAGCAGGTGGCCTAAATTACGCCCTAAGGAGAAAAAGGACAGGACTAGCCAAGCATTTCACGAAGGGGGTAGATGACTTGCACGATCTGTCCCGTCAGGCGCAGATCGTGGTGTGCACGGTGCCGTAGGTGCCTGTACGGGACATTAACGTACAAAGAGCCGCAGTGGCTTTTATGAGGCTATATGGACGATGAGCTGATAGAAAGGTTTCAACGTTTTATAAGTAAACAGGGAACTGAGACTGTGTGGTGCTTTCCAGCGAAACGGGATCCGCTTCAATCACAGGCTTGGACAAGGAGTGGACTGGCGACTTGCTCATCGCGCGGTTCTTTTGTCCGGGGGCCCATGGGCAATCCGCGCACTTAGTAGTCATCGTTCCGATGCTGCGAAGAAGCATGAAAGCGGAAAGAAAACCATGAATAATAAAGAAGAAAAAATAACAAAGAAACAAAATCCCTAAGCTCGTCAGTGGGGGTAGAAAGTCTTAAGACGCACCACGGGGACGAGTTCAAGTCGCGCGCGGCGCCCCTGTGATTGCGAAATGCCGTCTGGCACGACCTCATAGTGCAGTGCTCCAAGAAGTCGGATGATCTTGTAGGTTCAGAAATAGCGTCGTAGCAGTTTCTGGCTAAGTCCTCGTCGGCGTATCGGAGTCGAGACCCAAACATGGTCGCCGGGATGGTATTCCACGTAGCGTCGTCGAAGGTTGTAGTGCCGGCTGTCGGTCCTATGGTGGTTCTTGATCCGCATGCGGGCGAGCCGTCGGCCTTCTTCAACGCGTTGTAGATAGGCGGCGACAGCGAGATTCTCTTCTTCCGGGACGAATGGCAGCATCGCGTCGTAAGTCGTCGTTGCGTTCATTCCGCAAACCAACTTGAACTGCCTGGTTTGCGTTGTTTTTTTGCACCGCCGTGTTATAAGCGAAGGTTACGTACGGCAGGACGGCATCCCACGTCCTGTGCTCGACGTCAGCGTCCATTCCTACCACGTCGGCGAGGATCTTGTTCAGCCACTCCATGAGATAATTCGTCTGGTAGGCAGTTGTCCTCCTGTGGCCTCTCTGGGTGTATTGCAGAATGGATTGGGTGAGCGCTGCTGTAAAGGTCGTTCCTCTGTCAGTCATGAAGACTTCTTGGGGACTATGTCGCAGCAGGATGTTCTCGACTAAGAAGTTAGCACCTTCGGCTGCATTACCTTTCGGCAGTCCTTTCATTCCAGCGGAGCGGGTGACGTACTTCACCGCCACGACGATCCACTTATTTTCATATGTTGACGTCGGAAATGGTCCCAACAATTCCATCCCTATCTGCTGAAGCGGTCGGCATGGAGGCTCGATGGGCTGTAGTAATCCCGCTGGCCTTCTCCGCGGTGTCTTGCGTCGTTGGCATTCACGGCATTCGGAACTTCGGCGTTCACGCGCGGCCAAAACTACTTCTGTTGTATCTTTGCAAATATAGAGGAAACCAAAGCTGCCCTCTGTCTGATCGTCGTGCAGGGAGTGCAGGACGTCTGGTCAAAGTTATGCGGGCACAATGAGAACTTAGTTTGCTGGGGCTGGTGAAAAGTTCTTCAACAGCACGTCGTTTTGCAAGGAGAACGACGGTAATCAGCGCATAAATACCCTCTGGACAAAGTCGGTCTTGCCTTCCAAGTACTCAGCAACGCTTTCTCGCTCTTGGTCAGCTCGCGGCTGCTCGGCAAAGTCGTCAGCGCTTACTGTTTCTAGGAAGGCATCGCCTTCCAGTTCACCTTGCGGTGTCGTGTTTGTAGGGGCGCGTGGGAGGCAGTTGCTATCAGAATCTTTCTGTCCGCGCATATAGACTACGCTGATGTCGAAATCCTTGAATCGGACATTCCATCGTGCTAGGCGGCCGGAACGATGCTTTAAAATTGTTAGCCAACGCCAGGTGTGCTGATCGCTTACCACATTGAAGTGCGTGTCATATATATAATGCTGAAATTTCGCCGTAGACGAAATGATTCCGAGGTATTCTTTTTCCTTCGTAAAATAATTCGTTTTTGCTTTCGAAAGTGACCGACTACCCTAAGGTATTTCGCTTTCAACTTGACCCTCCTGAACTGCGCTTTGTTTCCATTTTCATTCGACGTTAGATTTCGTGAGATGAGTTAATGGCTCCGCAGTTCTTGAAAACGCTCTTACAAAGAGCCTGTTAAGGCTCACTCACACTAGGCCAACCCGACACCGATTTCGGTATGCCGACTGTCGGCGACACATTTTTTCATTCGTGTCGGCGCCTTTGTCACACTGTACCGACGTCCACAATCTGCCGATGGTTGGAGGACAACCCGGCGTCGGTACAGTTTCACAGAAGCGCCGACACGAAGGTAAAAAACGCTGCAGCCTATAGTCGGCAGAGCGAAATCGGCATCACGTCGGCATTGTGTGAGTGAGCCTTTACAGGCATACAAGCCAAGAAATCAGCGGAACGCCTTCTTCTCGACGGGCCGCGGGAACGTAACGATGGCAGCTGTCTTCTGTGGGTAGAGACGGACTCTAGGCTAACTGATGACGTGCCCTACAAATAAAAGTTCTTCGTTAGCGAAACGGCACTTTTCCGGCTTCAGTGGGAGTTCGGATGTCTTGAACGCCTCTAATACAACCTCAAACCAGCTAACGTGATCGTCGAAATGCCTGGCGCAGATAACGACGTCATCCAAGTAGACAAGAACGGTCTTCCATTTCAACCCTGCTAACAGTGAGCCCATCACGAGCTCGAATGTTGCAGGCGCCGAGTACAGCCCGAATGGCATCTCATTAAACTTATAGAGGCCGTCCGGTGTGAAGAAGGCGGTCTTGTCACGATTCATCTCCTCCACTTCCAATTGCCAGTAGCCAGTCAGGAGATACATCGATGAGTGCTATTTAGCGTTGCAGAGCCGATCCAATGCGTCCTCTATACATGGGCGGGGGTATACGTCCTTCTTTGTGATCTTGTTCAGTGGATAATATTCGATGCGTAAAGGCAGCGTTTCGTATTTTTTCTTGACAAAGAATATACAAGATCCCAATGTACTTCTAGACGGCTGGATAATGTCGTCGCACAGCATTTGGTCGATTTGTTGCAGTATAGCTTCATGCTCTCGAGTCAAAACTCTCTCAGGACGCTGGCGTAGTGGTCGAACGCACTCTTCGGTTCTTGGCGATGCTTTGCAAGTGGTGTTTGTCGAAATCTCAATGACGTCCAAAAGCACTCTTTGTATCGTCGGCGCAGACCCTTAAGTTGCTCCTGCCTACTCATGCGGAGGCTTGGATTTACGTCGAAGTCTGGTTCGGGGACAGTTGTTGTCGAAGTAGATGCGGCAGAATCCGAGGCGATTCTGCCGCATTGCTAGTTTCTGCAATTTCCTCGATGTATGCGATCATCGTGCCCTTGCTGATGTGCTTGACATTCTCACTGAAGTTGTCGGCATCACTTTCGCTTTTCCTCCTTGCATTCGAGCTACCGTTCTTGCAACACTAATTTCACGGTCGACCAGTAGACGATGGTCACCCCCGATGATGAATTCTGCGTCTGCGAATGTTTTGGCGCCGATGGAAATAATGCTGGAGCAAGGTGGTATGCTGACTTGAACTTCGAGCACACTCAAGGCTTGATGACTGCGACAGCGCTGCGGTTGTATCGCGTGCTCGTCTGATAGCGTTATCGATTTCGACTTCAGGTGGATGATTGCGCAGTGTTAGTTTAGGCAGTCCATGCCGAGATTGAGGACTCGTGAACCCTGTTGGAGGATAACGAAGGCGGCAGGGTAGGTCCGGAGATGGACCGTAATTCTTGCCATGCAGATACCAATGGGCTTATCAGCTATCCTCCAGCGGTCAAAATTCGAGGGTCTTCCGATGCAGTGTTAACTTTTCTCACATGGGCGGGCATGTTTCCATTGATGAGGAAGTAGTGGACTCGTTTGTCCACTAAAGCGTTGAGTGCGTGGCCACCGAGAAGCACGTTGGGGTTACTCGTTTTTGCCTCAAGTTGCAGATTGCTCTTGGCAATGGGTCACGGCTTCGTCGTGCTGACCTGTGGCTGGAACGTCGCGTCATCGGGTATCTTGTAGGCGTATTATTTGTTTCCAGGCTTCGTCGCGATGTCAGTGTTTCACTGATGTGTCGTCGAGAGAGTCTTTTCGGCGTCTTCGTCGGCGGGGGAAGATCTTCGTCAGTTCGACAAAAAGCAGCCGCACCTCCATTGGTTGCTGCTTTTAGTTTTCCAGATATCGGCGTACGGCGAGGCCAAAGGCTGGGCCAGTGTATGTTCGGGGCTGCGGGGAATGGTAGCGTCCTGGTGAAGGCGAATGTGACGGACGTCGGGGACTCCATTGGGTTGCGCCGATGTAGTCGGCGATATCACGTGGTCCTTCACCTTGCTGGAGGCGTGGTGCATCGATGGAGAACCCTCGCAGTCCCAAGTTGCAGTACGGGCATCGGCAGTAGACATAGCCGGCTACGCCGCAGTGATAGCACAACGGACAAGGCCCGGGGGGGGGGGGGGGCGCCAAATGTCTTTCATTGAGTATTAGCTCTGGGCGACTGGCAGGCGTGCTGTTGGCGGCGGCGATGGACGACGGAATTGCGGTGTTACGAGGCGCTAGCACGGTCTCGGAGGGTACCTTGACGGCGAGCGACGATGACGTAGGTCACAGCTTCCAGCAGGATGGTGGGGAGGAAGTGGTGATTATGCTGTCACCTAAGGAACTCGTAGTGATTGTTGAACCTCTTCTTTGACGATGCAGGCGATTGAGGCCACTTGGGACTGCGACTTTGGAAAGAGGTTCTGCTGTTTTTCGTGCACTACCGCTTTCATGGTCTCTCGCAGGTCGTTGCTGCCGAGTGCTTTAACATGGGTGTAGTTTGTGATTAGCGTTCAGCAGTTATGTTGTCTTGTCTGCATATCGAGCGTCTTCTGAATGGTTGTGGCCTCGGAAAGAAATTTTCCCGCAGTCGTGGGCGGGTTGCGTCTCAATCCAGCGAATAGTTGTTCTTTCACAGCCTGCATGAACAAACGAATTTTCATTTCTTCAGACATGTCGGGGTTGGCGTGGTGGTAGATGCGAGACATCTCCGTAAATATCGCGATGTTTTCGTTGCAGGCGGGTTTCCAGTGGAGCTTGGGCTCTCTCTTTGCACAGGACGCTCCCGAACGTCTCTAGGAATCCGTTGCGGAACAGATCCCCTGTAGTCGGTGTCGATTCCTGATTCTCGAATCACGTCCTGGCGGCGTCTTCTAAGGGAAAGTACACATATCCCAGCTTGTCGTTGGAGTTTCGTTTGTTGAATGCATTGACACATACGTATGTTTTCAGCCAGTTATCTGGGTCTTCAAATGAAGGTCCCCGGAAAGTCGGTGGCACCTTGTGCTATCGCAGCACTATACGTGACGCTGAAGCTGCCATTTGGGTTGTTGACTTAGCCATGGTAGTCTTGGTTTTCTTACGTAGAAGCCTGTGCTTCGAGGACAGGTGTTGTATATAGCGGCTTGCTCAATGGTCCGGGAGGACGTTGGTGTTCGCGGTCCGGGCTTCGATCACAGCTTGTCGGGGGCGTCTGGTACATGAACGCAAATAGCCTCCACCAGATGTCGACTTTTTATTGAGTAAACTTGTGCTCACAAGCACAGGCTGCACTCAAAACACAATGATAGCGGAGAACACAGTCGGCGACCGTCGAAAATCTGATCTGTGGTTTAAGCACGTCGGTTTTTTGCATGAGCCATCGAAGGTTCCAGAGTAATCACTGGTGGTCGCGCATGTCAGGTTACACAAGGTGGAGCGACTATAAACAACGGATAAATCCATAGATCACATTAGAAAAATATCTATCTATCTATCTATCTATCTATCTATCTATCTATCTATCTATCTATCTATCTATCTATCTATCTATCTATCTATCTATCTATCTATCTATCTATCTATCTATCTATCTATCTATCTATCTATCTATCTATCTATCTATCTATCTATCTATCTATCTATCTATCTATCTATCTATCTATCTATCTATCTATCTATCTATCTATCTATCTATCTATCTATCTATTCTCTTACGCCGACACAGTGGCCGAAGTTCTCAAACTGCTTAGGGCACTACGAATGTGTTGCCGTCATGGTTGCTCCATCATCTTCGTTTGAGCTTCATCATCCACTCTTTTCATGCGGTCGTTTTCACACATTCTACACAAACCCAATGGCCCAAATTCTTAGTAGATTGGGAGACAAGTTATGTGCTGGTGGTCGTGATGCCTTCATGGTCGTTGCATCTTCGTCACTACAGCTATCCGTCCGACTCTTGTCATGCCGTTGTCATCACGTCATCGTCGTCAAACTGTCGTCATGAGTGCTCGTCAAGCCACCGTAGTGTTGCGGTAATCGCCACTCCTGTTTCGGAATCGAACTCCCGTCACGCAGTCGTCGGCATGCTATCGTCTTCATGCATGCTTCGTGATACAGTTTTTGACAGGCCATTGTCGTCAGGCAATCATGGTCATCCCATTTGGTGATATACATGTCATGTCATTGTTGTCATTGTGTCGTCATCACGCCATCGTCATCACAGCATTGGCATCATCCCATCACGGTTGTTGTAGCGTCGTTATTTTCACTTCATCATTTGACACTTTCATGTCGTCTTCGTCACACTATTGCCTCCATGTCGTCGCCGTCACGCTCTTGCGTTACCATCATCAACAGTTCAGTACCGCCATCACATTGTCTTTATGCCATCTTCGTCATACCGTCATCGTCGTTCCATCGACGCCAATCCTCCTTCGCAATTCTATCGTAGTTGTGCTGCCGTCACGTAATCGTGGTTATGCCACCATTGTCATGCAATTATCCTCATCGCGTCGTCGTCATACAGTTGGTATCATGAAACTCTTGTGAACCGTCACCATCATGTCATCGTGATATCGCCATCGTCGTCACACCAGATTCGTCATCCCACTCTCGACATGGCGTTGTCGTCACACTGGCATCGTGATGCGGTCGTCGTCATGGCATTACCGTCATACCCTCTTCATCATATCGTTGTCCTCGTACCGTCATAATTCAATCGCCGTCATGCACTCATCGTCTTCCTTTTGATCATACCGTCGTCGTGATGCCATTTCGGTCGTTGATCGTCGTCATTTCAACTCAGAAATCTCACTCTCGTTATAACGTCGTGGTTTCGCCACCGTCGTCACACGATGCTGTCATCTTCCCATCGCCATTACTTCAGTAACGTCATCCCATTGTCGTCGTACCGCCTAGATCCTTCGACGTCCTTTCTTGGTCATTTAACCGTAATTATGCCACCGTTCACATGTCATTGTCGTCATTGAGTCATCGTCCGACAGTCGCTAGGATTCATTCATTGTTATAACGTCGTCATCATGCCGTTGTGATCGAGCGATCGTCGACATTCGAGCTTCGTCATCCGTTTTGTCGTCATACCTCGAACTGACGCCATCGTCGTCATGCACTAGTGATCTTCACGTCGTCATCATTATGCTGCCTTCGTTACAGCAGCGTTACCGCTTAAGAATCGCCATCTCAGTGCCGTCATATCGTCGTTGTCATACCAGTAATTGATTATGGGGTTTTACGTGCCAAAACTACTTTCTGATTATGAGGCACGCCGTAGTGGAGGGCTCCGGAAATTTCGACCACCTGGGGTTCTTTAACGTGCACCTAAATCTAAGCACACGCGTGTTTTCGCATTTCGCCCGCATCGAAATGCGGCCGCCGTGGCCGGGATTCAATCTCGCGACCTCGTGCTCAGCAGCCCAACACCATAGCCACTGAGCAACCACGGCGGGTGTTGTCATACCACCTGTCTTTTCATCGAAGTCTATCTTCCTTCGTCCCTCTGCATCGGCAACATGGGGTCATTGTGATGTAGCCATGCTACTGGGCGACCTTGGCAACAGAATCCTATAGCAAAGTCGGACGATACTGCAGTACCTTGCATACATGCAAAGAAACGAGTCTCAGAAGAACCTATGGCTTTGCTAAACTCGATAAGTACGGCGTGTCACTACATTGCTTCAATCCTAATCGCTTTAGCATCGACAGTCGTCCTGATATGACTTCTGCTGGAATAATTTTCGTTGTCTTTGATTTAGGGCATTTTTATTAAACTGATTAGCATTTTTTACCTATTTGTTTTTGTAAGTATGGATCTTAATACCACTGTCATGTACGTTGGTCCTTAGGCATCTTCAAGTGGTGTTATTGCCGATTTTCGTCTAAGGGACCCCCAACTGTCGTTGTAAAAAAAGATTTGATTGGTTGATTGAATGATTGATAGTTCAGCCGTTTTGAGTCGACCTATCTATCTGCCCTCTAACTCCGATCCAGTGTCTCTCGCTATCAAGCGGCGGGCCTCTAGGGTTGTGCTCCTGGCCGTGATGCGTTATGGTCGTTTCATTCTCGTCATTCCGACGTAATATTTTACCGTTATCATGCCATCGTCGTCACGCCTTCTATCCTGACCCAGTGACCTAAGTTGCCGAATAGCTTGGGCCACTAGGTGTGGGTTAGTGGTCGCTATCCCTTCGTGGTCGTTGCAGTGTTGTCATTCTAGCTTTGTCAGCGGACACTTGTCATACCTTCGTCATCACGCCATCGCCGGCGCACAGTCATTATGAATTCGTTCTCACACCGCCATAGAAATGCCGTCATGCTCGTTCAATCGCAGTCATTTGAACTTCGCGATCTGTCTCTAGTCATGCTGTCATCTCATGCTTTCTGCTCCAACCCAGAAATCTCAGTTGTCGAATAGTTTGGGTCAACAGATATGTGTTTGAGGTTGTGATGCTATTGTGGTAGTTGCATCGTCAACATTACAGCTCTCTCATCCCCATACCATCGTCATCACACCATCGTCGCGACATAGTCGTCTTCATGTCGTCGTCGTCACTGTCGTTTTGTCATTGTAATTACTTGAGTAACATCAAGTCATTATCCGCTTTCCTCGTTGCATCAACGTCAATCGTTATTAGTCATAGCATTATGATCAGGCAAGGGCGACATTACGACGCCCTTGTCATGGCGTCGTAGTAAAAAAAAAATTTTAATTGTGGGGTTTTACGTGCCAAAACCACTTTCTGATTATGAGGCACGCCGTAGTGGGGGACTTCGGAAATTTCGACCACCTGGGGTTCTTTAACGTGCACCTAAATCTAGACGTCGTAGTCAGACAGTCGTTATCATGCGTCTTTTGTTACACCATCGTCGTAATGCTATCGTGGTCATGCCATCATTGTTACTCCAGCTTCACAGTTCGACTCTTTTGACGTCGTCATCGTCTCGCCATCCTCTTCATACAGGTTTGATGCAGTCATCGTGTCCGCTTTGTTATCAAACGCTTGTCATTCCTATGTCCTCACCCAACTGTAATGCAGTCGTCGCCATGCACTTTTTGTCATACTGTCGATATCATGCCATCATCGTCGTGTTGCTGTTTAACCATTGTGATCACTACGGTATCATCATCCCATTGTCTTCATGCCGTTTTCGTCATGCCACTTTCGTCGATACATCGACCCCATTCCTTGTCCCTCATTCTATTATAATCATACTGTCACCTTACAATCTTGATTATGGCCCCGTTGTGAGATCGTTTCTTCATCCAGTTGTCTTCATGCAGTCTTCGTCACGCCTTTGTCACCTCATTCCGACCATGTCGTCCTAACGTTGTCATCGTTATACTATCGTCTTCCCTTAAATGAGCGCAATCTACCTCTCTCTATGGCTTTCATGGATTATGAGAAGGCATTTGATTCAGTAGAGACACCAACAGTCATAGAAGCATTGCGTAATCAAGGAGTGCAGGAGGCCTATGTGAATGTCTTGGGAAATATCTACAAAGATTCCACAGCTACCTTGGTTATCCACAAGAAAAGCACAAAGTTGTTTTTAAAGAAAGGAGTCAGAGAAGGAGACAATTTGTCAAATTGTGTCTAGCGTTACAAGACCCTTTCATGATAAAGAACTCAGGCGAACTCCAAAAAGACTCCTTCTTGGGCAAGTTGGTGCTTAAATTTTGTAGGTAAGCTTCATTGTGGTGCGAAATACAGAAGCTCCTGCAGAGGTTGAAAGCTAGAGCCCCCCAGGAATTTTGATTAATATTATTGTTATTAGATATAAAAACATGGAGGGAGCTGACAAGTGCCACTGAGAAGGGCACAATGCCTGCCTACTCTTTAGGGAGAAGGGAATGAAAAAGAGGAAAATAGGCGCAGATAGGAAACAAAGAAATAGGAAGGAAAATAGGAAGATAACAAATGACAGAGACAGAGGCAAGAGAAAGCAGGAACATGGAAAAAATGTCTATAAACGGGAGGCCAAATCAGTTTCCTACATGAAAGTTAGCAAGGCTCTACGAGCCTGGTCGCATTGGGCAGCCTTCCTTCTCAGATACAGGCAATTGTCAAGGGTGTAGACTTGAGTCCAATCAGTCCATATTCCTTAATTAGCAATGCGCTTTGCGTGACGAATGTGGGACACTCCAATATAAGGTGTTCAAGTGTCTCACATGAGCCACAGGACGCACACGATGGACTGTCCAAACGCCCTTGACGATACAAGTGTTCGAGCACCAACACAGAGCCAACTCTCAGTTTCTCTGGCTGTGCTCTAACACTACGAGGCAAGCCATGACCTTGAACACGGGGAGGAAACGAGCCGTTTGCAAAATGGTGGTCTGGGTGCTGCTTTAGGAGGTCTCGGTGGATTAACACACAGGTGTTGTCAATAATACAAGAAATTCCTGGGAAGTCACTACCGTTGTGAGCACAAGTTGAAGCGAGGCGGTCAGCCTCTTCATTTCCAGCAATACCCACGTGCGAAGGTACCCACTGAAAAATAAGAAACACCCCATGAGAAGTAATTTTGTCGGCAGACTCTATTATACTGCGTAGACTAGGGCTATTGGCATCGTTTCTCAACAGCCTGCTAAGGGAAGCACTGGAGTCTGTAACAATAACGACATCCGATGTGCTTATTTCTTCTTGTATGTACTGCAGAGTAACATCAATCGCTTCCAGCATCGCAGTTGTTGATGAGGATAGACGAAGTATCCGAAACACCCTTCTTATGTCAGTCGAAGGGCAGCAGGAGTGTCGCGGTCGGCAAAATGTCAGAGCGGTGGTTGTCCCTTATATTCACAGGGTATCTCACAACCTGAAGACTGTGGCCGATCGCTACGGTGTGCCGGCGGTATTATCTGCCCCACGCAAGTTGGCCTCGCTGTGCTCCCGGACTGCATGCGGAGACAGAAGCGTGCGAGACTGCACTAAGCCTCACGCCACTCAGTTCGTTGGGTGCTTGGTTGGGGTTTTATACGCATTGCACTTGACCTGTTGGAACTTGACATCGGTCAAACAGGCCGATGTATAAATGAATGACAAAGGGAGCACGAGCTTTCAATCAGGACTGGAAGAGTGTATAATTTGCCCTTGCAGCGCAGCGCATGCCCTTTGACTTTGAGTGATAAGCTGCGCCTCCCTTCGCGGGCAAAAAAAAAAATTCAAGCGCAGGCGTGACGAGATGGCACGTGAGCTTGCTGAGACTTTCATGATCATTATCATCATCATCATCATCATCATCATCCTCGTTATCCCCCCTGCAGGGCAAAGGCCTCTCCCATATTTCTCCAACTACACCGGTCATGTGCTAATTGTGGCCATGTCCCTGTAAACTTCTTAATATCATTCCGCCCACCTAACTTCCTGCCGCCCCCTGCTACGCTTCCCTTCCCTTGGAATCCAGTGCGTAACCCTTAATGACCATCGGTTATCTTCCCTCCTCATTACATGTCCTGCCCATGCCCATATCTCATTGGCCTAGCGGAAAGTATCGTTTGGCAATTTCTTCCAGGAAGGACAATTCCGTTGTCCCTTTCTCTTTATGTGAGTGTAGAAGTCGGTCTAGCACGTGGCTTTGATTATCTTTCGTTTGGCTGTCGTCTAACATGCGTTTCAGGAGGCTCCACTTACCTCTCGTCCGTATGCAGCCGTAGACTGCCGAACAGACTTCGTGCCACTGGAGTCTTGTGAGCTCCGTACAGTATTGGTCTAGGTCTCGGTTGAGGATCGCGATGCGTTTGCGCAGGCATCTGTTGAGACGTTGCTTTCTCCATCGCGCAAGTATCGAAGCCTCGGCCTCGAGTAAATGTGCGAGGTGAGGGTCAACCCTTGTGACCTCCAGTTCCATTTGTATGGTTTTCGTGGCTCTGATTACGTCGCCCTTTATCGCAGAGAGGAGTTCCGCGTAGGAGTCATACGTGTCCGTATCTTCCTTCCGTAACTTATGGAAGGTATCCCAGTCTGTGAGGGCGAAAGATCGGGGTGGGGCCGTCTATGTGGTATTTCTGTGCGTATGACGAAGTGATCGCTGCCCAGATTCTCTTGCGTGTTCGTCCATGTGTAGTTTGCATCATTTTCGCAGTGAGGTCCGGCGTAGTATCGCGCCGCGTCGACGTACCCAATCTGGTGGGGAACCTGTCCCTCACTAGGGTGAGGGACAGGTCGTCTATTGCGCGCGAGAGGTTGTTGCCGCTAGGCTTGATTGTGGGGTAACCCCACGACGGGTGGGGGGCGTTGAAGTCACCTGTGATAATGAGCGGTGAGTTTCGTGCCAATGATGTGGCTTTAGTAGGGATCGTGTGGAAGGAATGGTTGTAGTGCGCGGGGGAGCTGTAGACCTTTAGTACAAAAACACCTTGTTTTAAGAGTCGGTTAGGTAAGACCTCGATTAAGATCGCCACGACGCGACCGTTTTTCGGTAGGACCTCGTGAACGATGTGCGCGAATTTTCTACTAACGAGCGTGGCGATGCCTCTACTGTTGTACCCTCCTCTTTTTGAGGCGGTGCAGTACCCTGAGAGCGTAAGGGTTTCGCATAGGGTTTCCTGTAGTAGTATTACGTGCGGCTTCTTGGGTTGAATTTTGAGGTACTGTTGCAGCAAGGATTTGCATTTCGCGTAGCTAGCGCAATTCCACTGCCAAATTTCTAAAGTATCCCGTGTCGTGTTAGCCATGATGGTATTGCGAGGAATTTATCGGTGCCGAAGGGTCCATCGTCGTGTCCATCTGTTGTGGCTGACTAGCTTTGTTTTTAATTTTTATGGCGAGTTTGTTTTCGACAACCTCTACACGGTTCACTAGGCTACGAATATTTTCTAGGTTCTCTCGCCTGAGGCGCAGAATTTCGTCTAGGTTGCCTTGCGGTGCATTAGTCTCTTCTTCCGTCTGTGGGAGCAGAGGGGGTTTGCGTTTGGCTGTGCTTACTTTTATGTTTGTCTCTTGGGGTGGTGCTTGTTTGGGACCTTTAAGGTTTTGAATCTGCTGTTTCGCGTCATTAAGCTGCGCTGTAAGCACTTGTATAGTGGCTCGGAGACCCGCTAGTTCCTGTCGTCGGGCTGCGATTATCTCGCTCTCATGCTCGGGCAATGAAGACCGCGTTACCTGTTCGGTAGATGAGGCGTACCGTTGCTGCTGCTGGTGGTGTTTCCCTCGCACTCGGTCGGCCCACGTCAGTTCGGTTTGGCCGGATGTAGGGCGCCCCCTGGAGCGGGAGCGGCTGCTGCGGAGGGCGCTGCGGCGCTCGGGTGGATGGATGGATGGATGTTATGAGCGTCCCCTTTGGAACGGGGCGGTGGGTTGCGCCACCAAGCTCTTGCTATTATACTGCCTAATGTCCTACCGCGATTAAACAATAAAAAAGGAAAAAACACTATGATCTACAACACCCGAATTTCCTGATCCCCTATTGCGAACTGTGCTTTTGTACGTCTCCAATTTTTGTCGTTTCGCTACTCTTCTTCCACCAATCCTCCAATCGCCTCTTACTAATACCTATGCGGACATGTTTATTTTTCCACTGCTCTCGCTGAACCCAAGGGCTTCAAGGAGGCCAATGGTGCCCAAATCGACCGCTGGGTAGACGTCTTCACATTCAAATAAAAGGTTCCCTAGCTTTACCGCAGCAAGCACATGCTTCGTCTTCCTTCTTATGTCTCGCTTTATAGGTACGTGTTCTTAGGCACCCCGATCTCGCTTCGAAAATATTGAGCTTCCTTTCATCATCAGCCTGGTTACGCCCACTGCAGGGCAAAGACCTCTCCCATACTTCTCCAACAACCCCAGTCATGTACTAATTGCGGCCATGCCGTCCCTGCAAACTTCTTAATCTCATCCGCCCACCTAACTTTCTGCCGCCCCCTGCTACGCTTCCCTTCCCTTGGGATCCAGTCCGCAACCCTTAATGGCCATCGGTTATCTTCCCTCCTCATTACATGTCGTGCCCATGCCCATTTCCTTTTCTTGATTTCAACTAAGATGTCATTTACTCGCGTTTGTTCCCTCACCCAATCTGCTCTTTTCTTATCCCTTAACGTTACACCTATCATTCTTCTTTCCATAGCTCGTTGCGTCGTCCTCAATTTGAGTAGAACCCTTTTCGTAAGCCTCCAGGTTTCTGCCCCGTAGGTGAGTACTAGTAAGACACAGCTATTATACACTTTTCTCTTGAGGTATAATGGCAACCTGCTGTTCATGATCTGAGAATGCCTGCTAAACGCACCCCAGCCCATTCTTATTCTTCTGATTATTTCCGTCTCATGATCCGGATCCGCCGTCACTACCTGCCCTAAGTAGAGGTATTCCCTTACGACCTCCAGTGCCTCGCTGCCTATTGTAAATTGCTGTTCTCTTCCGAGACAGTTAAACATTACTTTAGTTTTCTGCAGATTAATTTTTAGACCCACTCTTCTGCTTTGCCTCTCCAGGTCAGTGAGCATGCATTGCAGTTGGTCCCCTGAGTTACTAAGCAAGGCAATATCATCAGCGAATCGCAAGTTACTAAGGTATTCTCCATAAATTTTTATCCCCAATTCTTCCCAATCCAGGTCTTGAATACCTCCTGTAAACACGCTGTGAATAGCATTGGAGAGATCATATCTCCCTGCCTGACGCCTTTCTTTATTGGGATTTTGTTGCTTTCTTTATGGAGGACTACGGTGGCTGTGGAGCTGCTATAGATATCTTTCAGTATTTTTACATACGGCTCGTCTACACCCTGATTCTGTAATGCCTCCATGACTGCTGAGGTTTCGACAGAATCAAACGCTTTCTCGTAATCAATGAAGGCTATATATAAGGGTTGGTTATATTCCGCACATTTCTCTATCACCTGATTGATAGTGTGAATATGATCTATTGTTGAGTAGCCTTTACGGAATCCTGCCTGGTCCTGTGCTTGACAAAGTCTAAGGTGTTCCTGATTCTATTTGCGATTACCTTAGTAAATATTTTGTAGGCAACGTACAGTAAGCTGATCGGTCTATAATTTTTCAAGTCTTTGGCGTCCCCTTTCTTATGGATTAGGATTATGTTATCGTTCTTCCAAGATTCCGGTACGCTCGATGTCATGAGGCATTACGTATACAGGGTGGCCAGTTTCTCTAGAACAATCTGCCCACCATCCTTCAGCAAATCTGCTGTTACCTGATCCTCCCCAGCTGCATTCCCCCTTTGCATATCTCCCAAGGCTTTCTTTACTTCTTCCGGCGTTACCTTTGGGACTTCGAATTCCTCTAGACTATTCCCTCTTCCATTATCGTCGTGGGTGCCACTGGTACTGTATAAATCTCTATAGAACTCCTCAGCCACTTGAACTATCTCATCCATATTGGTAATGATATTGCCGGCTTTGTCTCTTAACGCATACATCTGATTCTTGCCAATTCCTAGTTTCTTCTTCACTGTTTTTATGCTTCCGCCGTTCCTGAGAGCATGTTCAATTCTATCCATATTATACTTCCTTATGTCAGCTGCCTTACGCTTGTTGATTAACTTCGAAAGTTCTGCCAGTTCTATTCTAGCTGTAGGGTTAGAGGCTTTCATACATTGGCGTTTCTTGATGAGATCTTTCGTCTCCTGCGATAGTTTACTGGCATCCTGCCTAACGGAGTTACCACCGACTTCCATTGCACACTCCTTAATGATGCCCACAAGATTGTCGTTCATTGCTTCAACACTAAGGTCCTCTTCTTGAGTGAAAGCCGAATACCTGTTCTGTAGCTTGATCTGGAATTCCTCTATTTTCCCTCTTACCGCTAACTCATTGGTCGAGCTTCCTTTGAGTTATCATAAATTGTTTCTTTCCTGATTTCGTTTGTTCCTCTTTAGTTACTAATGGCACGTTTCTTTTCCGTTGTCGCCACCCATGAGATTATTTCAGCGCCTCTCACTTTCCGCTTGACCTTCTTTGTTGCTGTATTGCCCACCCTACAGGCCGCATACTTGCTGGTAAGCTTCCTAGTTCTTTTCCTCCACTGTGAATCAATATTTTTCCTGTACAAATACCTGAACACTCTCCCAGCCCATGGACTTTTTTCCATATTCCTCAATGTCGGCGTGACTGAGCGACTCCTTGTGGTCGCAACGGATATTCCCGAGGTGGCGCTCGAATCGCGGTTACTGGCGCCGCTCGGCCCTCGGGAGCGGCTGCGGCCGCGTTGGTTGCGTCTGCGGCGGCGTCTCTGTCGCAGGATGTAACGGACTTGAAACTTTCGTTTGCAGTTCTTGTCGGCTGTGGGGTGTGGTCCGCCGCACAGGCTGCAGTGAGTACACTGGTGATGTTCTGGTGGCGTTTTGAGGCTACACTTCCGGCACCACGAGGTGCTGGGGTTTGGGCAGACGTCCGCGTGGTGACCGTTGTTGCCACAGTTGTAGCAAACTTCTGTGTGTCTTCGAAAGAGCGTGCATCGAACAATGCTTGCTCCGCAGTAGATGTAACTTGGTACTTGCATTCCTCGGAAAAGGATTGTCACGGCTGTGGTGTTCTTGATTCACTTCACCTCCAAGGCGTTGGGGTTGCGTTTCGTGACGATCAGTTCTTGGAGTTGGGAGTCGTTGAGCTCGAGGTCAATACCTCGGACTAGGCCTTTGCAGGTATTATCGGGTGGGGCCGGGTATACCGGGACCCGATACGTAGTGTCTTTCATGCGAATCTGTTACACCGTGGCGTATGCTCTTGCGTTACGTTCGCTGGGGGTGCAGATGACGAAGATATCCTGAGTTACGTTGGGGCATATGGAGTCTTCCGTAAGGTCTTGAGGAGCCAGGGCTGCCGCCATTGGCAGGGCTTGCTCAGCCTGCAATGGTGTGGATTTGGCCACGTTGTGACCGTCTCGGTGTCTCACGATGACGCGGAACTTGTCCCTCGGTAGCTGAGGGATTCTCGAGGTAGCGACGAGGCGCTGGTATGCGCTGTTCGGTCCGGTGGTGCGATCGCCGTCCCTTCGTCTGCCACGTGTACTTGACGAACTTGCTCCTTGTGGTTGACCGGCCTTGCTCTTGCGTGGTTTGCGGTTATATGCCGCGATCCAGCCCGGGTCATTCGCATCTTCAGGCGATATCGTCTCACCGGTGACGATTTCCATGGCGGTAGTGAGTGACTTGCGGTGTTGGCCCTAGGCATACCCGTCTTTGCACGCCGAGGTTGAAAAGTCGAACGGAGGAAATGTTGAGAAAGGGTCCACCCACCGAAATAAATCCGGTATCCACGGAATCCGCGTAACTTGCTGCTTTCGTTGGTGCGCAATTCACTTCGATTTGGCGTGAATAATCTCGTGAAATCATTGATGATATCGAGAGCCGATGTTTGCTTGTCCGCACTAGTCGGCGCCCCACCACCGACCGCTAAGGCTCCAAGAATATTTATTTGCTGTTCTATACAAATAGACACGTTCGTACAAGGACACCGACTGCCTCTCCCGTACTCCTGTCGATTGCCCTGAATATGATACGCATGGCACCGACTCTTCCGTCGTGGCCATTTCTGATCTGCACGACATCCGCACTGAACAACGGCGCGATTACTGCTTACATGTTCTCATCGATCGTCTAGATCCTAGACATTCGGAGCCTACGCTGCGCATGTTCGTGCTCCGCAGCGATGTTCTCGGCCGTCGCAGCATACGCCCTGAAGGACCAGAATCTTTACTCGTCGTAACACGCCGTCTCTGGACATCATTTCTTGAGCAGTTGCACAACGCCCCTACTGCAGGCCACCACCTCGGCGTTTCGCGTACTTACGACCGCGTACGGCGCCGATTGTAGTGGCCAGGCCTGTACCCCTCGGTGCACCGCTGCGTTGCAGCCTGTGCACTCTCTCAGCGCCGCAAAAAGCCTGCTCTGCTGCCCGCTGGACGCCTTCACCCCATCGATGTGCCCTCAGAATCTTTCTTTCGAGTCGGTCTCGATCTTGTCGGCCCTTTTCCGACGTCGAAATCTAGCAATAAGTGGGTCCTTGTCACGACCGACTACGCGACCCGTACGCGATGATGCGAGCTTTTCGCACAAGCTGTGCAGCTGAGGTGCCAGATTTTCTTTTACATGATGTCACCCTCCATCACGGCGTACCTCAGCAGCCCCTCACTGACCACAGGCGCACCTTCTTGTCCCGAGTAGTTGAAGACCTACTTCGCTCCTGTTCTGCCGAGCACAAGCTTTCCACCGCCTACCGCCCGCAAACAAACGGACTGACGGAGCGGCTCAATTGCACGTTGACAGGAATACTGTCTATGTATGCTTCTGACGGCCACAGTGATTGGAAGAGCACGTTACCCTTCGTGATCTGCGTCTAAAATTCGCCCCGTCCCGAGACTGCTGGCTTTTCCCCCTTTTAACTTCTTTTGGGCCTCCACCCTTCTTTGCGCTATTACACACTGCTTCCTTTCTCTACGAACATTCCCACTGAATATGTTCAAGACGTTTTCGCCCGGACTCACACGGCACTCCAGGTTGCCGGCTCCCAGCTCACTGAGTCTCAGGCGGCGCAGAAGGTCCGGTACGACAGCCGACATCGGAACGTTCGATTTCCTGCTGGCTCTCTTGTCCTCCTACGGACACCATGTGGTCGCGTCGGCTTCTCTGAAACGCTGTTGTCGCGCTACACAGGGCCCTACACGATGTTGCGTCAGCTTGGCGATGTGAGCTACGAGATCGCTCCGCTGGGGCCCGATCGCAGATCGTTGTTCGATACGGGTTCTGTTCGGTTGCTGCAACGTCACAAAGTGGCAGTATGCAAAATTTCTGAGAACGGGGCGGAGAGAGCAGCCATTCGGCAAGCGGTGAACTCCCCGGAAGTTTACTTCCCTCGTTTGTCGTGTGCTTGCAAACAGTATACTACAAAACGAAATGTTTCTCGTCTTCCAAATGAATGAAATTTTTATCTAAAAAATGCATTTTTTTTCTCAGACTCAAGCACGTTTTCAAATAGTAGTACGTGTGACTACTGCAATCTTGAACTATTAGTTTCTCTGCATCGTCCCTAGGTGGTGTCGCACACAACGAGAATAAAAAATAAAAAAGGAAACGACAAGAACAGCGGCGCACTTTTCAAGAAGCAGCAACAACGTTCCAGTGGCTCGCTGGCACCGATGAAGGGGTTGATTTCGCTGTACAACCAACGCACTATTTGTTTCGAGAAACGGAAGCGACGCCGGAATTTGCTTTCTGCCATTTCTTCAAACGCGTTTCGCACCGCCACCCGCTCTCCTTCCTCCTCGAGCAACGCCAGCGCAACAACCTAAGTTCCCAACGCAAGCGCCAATTTCTCGAATTAAACTATGGATTAGATTCGAATGTGCCATTCCGCAGCCGCCGGTTGGATCCAATCCAATCCACCAGGCGCGCCATGCGAAGCCGGTTTCGTAACGAGCGTATGATCGCTCCAAACTTCCCAGCTACCGTCGGATTCGGCGCCTAGCAGACGACGTGCTCGGTTGCACGGTGATTGACAGGAGCGTGTCGTCATTTTGACGTCACCAAAAAAGTGGCCGCGTCCCGCGGCTGGCGACGTCGGCGCAGAACAGGTCAATCGCGCGCGCCGGTAAGATCCCAATCGCTGCCAGTCAGTTTGTTGCATACTCCAGGGTAGCGTATCGTACTGCTGCCTAGTTGTAGCGGCGCCTGCCTATCGAAGCTCGACCGACGTTACTTATTGGGTAGCGTGGCGCTGTCGGCGGGCTGCAGGCATCCGGTAGACCATGGCGACCAAGAAAGGGCGAGACGATTTCCAGTGCGAAACTTGCACGATTTATTCAAAGGTTGATGAAAATGAAGAGAAGAGAATGAAGTGATTAAAAGTACATTTCTGTGCCGGTCGACGTCACGTCGCCGGCACAGAAAGAGGGCCCCGCCTCCTCTCGTTATACCGAGCTTCCTGAAAGGAAGAGGTCGTCCCGCCTCCTGGTATTGTAGACGCCTGTCCGCCTCTTCTGCGCGTTGCGGATTCGTGGAAATTATCGTCTAGGTCCGATTCGAGAAAAGGGGCTCTCTAAACTGGCACTCCCACACACACATACACACACACACAAGAGGCCTGTACACTGCGGGGCTTCCGGCAGACACTCGAAACGGTCATGGCGAATTAGAAAGTCACGCTTCATTTCGGCGAGGCCTGGTGGAAGAAGGTCGGATGAGATAAAGTTCTTTCTGCACGTGGAGCGGGACGCCAACAATAGCAGGCGAAGTCACGCCTCATTTCGACGAGGCAGGGTGAGATGGTCGGTTGCAATCCCTTTCAACACGTGGTGCCAGACGCCAACCCTAACAACCCCTGGACTTGTGTGTCCCCACGGGCATTGTGCATGTGTCCCGGCTGAAGCCTTACTTTGCCGCGAGCTCACGTCCCTTATGGTTAGCGTCGAGACGTGCTTTTGCGGGCGGAGGTTATGTTACGGCGAAACCAAGAGTGGAGCCAGTCAGAAGAAGACGATCTGACGTGTAGAGGTGGAATCACTCTCGACAGCCATCTTGTTTATGTATCGTTGTCTCTCTTGTAAATATATCTTTATATGTGACTTCTGCAACGTAAGAATATAATCACCATTGGGCGCTTCGTGTTCTACAAAGAATGCCGCTGTTTTGCCCGAAAGGTGCAGTACCGATTGCGATAGAAAATTAGTAGATAGCTATACGAAGTAAAGATAGTAGTTTCCTGGGCCGTATAAATTTGTAAACATTTCCTCACTAACTAAAATAGCAATGTTATAATGCCTAAGTGATACTGAACGAGGACGTAGAAAGAAAAAGACACAGGGAGACAGCGCTGTCTGCGTGTTTCTGCTGCTTTCTACGTCCTCGTTCAGTCGTGCTTAAAGGGAAGCTGAAGAGTCTGTCGAATTCAATAAGACGCTCATATACGGATGCGGGAACCTTATAAACCATAAAGGTAAAATTTTGGGGGGGATTTTTCAATTAGGAGCGACGCAATCATCGGTTAAAATTGCGCTGTAGCTCCGCCCCCGTCGAGCGCCGCGCGCTGCTGCTGACGCTGACGATGCGAGCGGAGACCGGAAACCGCGGCTTAGTGACGTCAACACTGGTGTTCCGCTCCTTCGCAGTCTCCGCGACCGTGCCTGACCGGGCTTATTTCTGCGTGCGTGCCGTCCTAATCTGCTTCGCTCGACCCTACATTCCTTCATTTGTGTGTATATAGGAGTGGTAGTTGACGTGCGCAGCATCAATTGAACTTGTAGGCCGATCATGCCGGCGTTCTGTGCAGCCTGCGCTTGCACGAACACCAATGTCCGCGACGATTTTCCGATGTTCCATTAGTTCCTGCAAGACAAGAAGCTTTCAGCTAAGTGGGAGGCTGCTGTGAAGCGAAACAACTTCAAGCGCTCAAGAACAAGTGTTGTGCTCTAACCACTTCCGTGACGATTACAACCGGAGTTCATCAATAATGCGTGCTTTGGGTTCTCCTAAAAAAAATAGCACGCTGAACGGAAGGTGCTTGTTTATCGCCCACCCATGACGCAGGTTTCATCACCAAGCGCCGCGAATTTCCTATTCGCATGTGTGTTGTGAAACAGCCTGCATGCAGCTACCATAACGCAGTGCAAGCGTAAAGTTTGCATGTGTTGGAGAACCTGCTCACGCCAAGACGCTGCGCTCCCCCTTCTCTCGAACACATAAGAAACCGACCATCTCACGTAGCCGACGGAATTCGCCGGTTACGAGTAGCGTGCGGATGGCGCGCTGATGAAGGTTCTATACTACACGTGCTAGAACAGCCGGTAAACTTTTCCCGCGTTTAAACCGTCTCTGTAGATTGCCGACAGCTTTGGGGCAGCGCACAGATGCTGAAGATCGCATAACCGCTTACGTTCTACGAGGAGGAACATAACTTACGTTCTACGAGGAGGCATGCAGGAACATAACACTACAGTTGCTTGCCCGGAAGCGTACTCACTGGAACGCTGAATGCAGCTTAGCAAAAAACATACTCGCCAAAGAACATTTACAACACAAGGAGGTGCTAACACTTCGCCTTCGTTCGCGTGGGAAGCAGTGCTTGCACCAGCATTTTTTGCTTCTTGGAGAGGCCGGCTCTTCGCAATCGGCTGGGACATGTAGTATGTTCAAGTATGTACAGTCGCGGACAGAATATTACGGACCATTAAATCTAAGAAAAAGCTGAATATCTCCGCAACCTCACAACGCAATCCGCTATTTGCATTTTGGACCTCGACTAGAATATGCTAACAACGTTGTCGTGGGCAGTTTTACTGGTTACTGCTACAGGCTGCTCGGGAATTCAACGTTTTCGGAGATCCCGTGGTCCATTTTATTCTGTCCGCGACTGTACGTACGTGTAGTATGTACAAGTATAAACCCCTTACAAGGGATCTTGCGCGCGACAGCGACAGCGCTACAAGCGAGGCGATGGCTGTCGCATTCACTCGTCGTCTGCAAGCCGAACTCCACGCGAGCGACGGCTTTGAGCGACGACTTCCCGGTATGAGGGCAGCAATATTCGTGCCGAAACTAGCGTGACGCATGCTTTATCATTTTAAGTTGATGTATTTTACTGAAGAAGGAGCATAAAATATTTCTGAAGGTCTTGCACTAGGTTCTTATTCTTGCACGTGTAAAATTCAATAGTTTGCTCGTTCCGTGCGACAAACAGCAGTATTTGAGTTATGTACATCCAGTTTCGGCTTCGCACAATTGGCTAGTCGCTCATAGCATTTCCGGACGACGAGTTCTAGATTTCTAGAAACGAGCGATCGAGCGACAACACCGAGCGATTTGTTCAAGCTGTCGCCCGTCACCGTCGCGCGCAAAATCGCTCTCGTAGAGTTTGGACTTCACGCCGAACTCCTGAGAGAAACGCAAGCTCTCGAAAATGCCCATGACCGTCTCAGCAAAACACCACCAAACTACTTTGCACCGTGCTTCGTGTGTAGCGGCAGCAGTCGGTCCGGACGAACACCATTGTTGACGTCACGAGACGCCCGACCAATCACAGGCGGAAACGAGGCGCGCGAGCTGGGCGTGTCTGCTGCTGCACTTTTCGTCGAAATAAAATATGTTTGCGCTTTGTTTCGCTCAATTTCGATGCGATATTCGAATTCAGAGGGTTGAAAACCACGGCGTACTGCTCTTCACTCATTTTTTCTGGAAAAGCTTTCAGCTTCCCTTTAAACATTCTATCACGGATTCAAACCAACTAGCCCGGCAACGTGCTTTTAACTAAATTAACAAGCATGGTGTCACGCGCGCACAGGTAAACATGAACACTTCTCACTCGATATGCGCGGAAACTCGCTGTCAGAATGAAAGAGTGAGGAACCGCGGCAGCAGCAGCAATCTAATCGACCTTCGTGCATCTCTCGCTTTAGTACGAACGAAACGTCAAAAGCACAGCGCATACGAAGCGACCCGCACTACGCGCACTCCGCAAACATCGCAGATCGCTTTCAAGACACGGCGCCCGCACGGCCGCGCTGCAAGCAGCAGGAGTGGTGAATGAAAAGACAGATTAGTGCGGGCGAAATTAGGTTCTACTTTAGTTTGCTGATCGAGTCGAGAAGACACATGACTGGCTCCTCTGATGTGAAGTTTAGGGCGTGACGATTGATTGTAGTAAAGCCCACAAAACAAAGAAACATGTGGGTAGTCGACGTTCTTTGAGAAATGAGAGATTAATTGATGATATCATTTTCCTTACCTTTGACGTTATTTCCGTTGCGCTTGAGTGCGAAGTACACTGACATTAAACATAAAGAGGCTGTTTTTCGGTTGAACGATTTTTTAAGACGGGTATTTATCCTAAATCGCCGTTCACTCTATACAGGTTGGTCATATTAAGAGATGGACATTAATTGAAGAACAAATCAAAATGCCTATTTGGTTTATTATCGAGATAACCTATTAAAGTTTCATTTACTCAGTTTGTAGCAATTGTTGCGATTGCGAATTTGAAGCCGAGCAGTGTTGAAATCAGGTGTGCTTAACAGAAATCCTAAGACTAACATAACCCTCCTAATGTAGGTCCCAAAAGAGTGGCAAAAGTTAACTGGAATTGAAGCTACGGTCGCCCCTAATACTTGACCCACACTTTTGGGAAACTGTTAACGTAAACGATAATTTAAATAGCAGCACATTTCAAGGCGGCATATCTCGGATATGGTGTTTGCAGTAGATACTTAGAAGAGAACAACCTCCTACCTAACACTCAATTCGGCTTTCGCCCTCACCTATCGACCCAGGACGCCCTCTTGTACCTGTACAAGGATCTCCTTGAGACACCCCCCAAGTCACAGACAAGGGCCATCCTGGCACTTGATTTGAAAGGAGCGTTTGACAACGTTCTGAATAAAAATATTCTTCAAAGCCTCGCCGACACCAACAGTGGCGCCAGAACCTACAACTATGTCAAAAACTTCTTATCAGCAAGGCAAGCCACTATAAACTTCGGTGGAATAAAATCAGATCCCATCACTCTAGGCCCGAGAGGAACTCCGCAAGGGGCGGTACTGTCACCCCTTTTGTTCAATTTGGCTATGAAAGATCTCCCAGGCCTTCTCTCCGAAATCCCGGGTATCAAACACACATTGTATGCGGATGATATCACTGTCTGGTGCAACTCGGGGAGTGACGCCGAGATCGAGGAGCGTCTTCAAGCAGCAGCGGACACGGTGGACCAGTACGCCAGGGAAAGAGGCCTCCAGTGTGCGCCGGAAAAGTCCGAGTTGCTCATCCTGAAGAACCCGAGGACACCCCTGGCACAGAACATCACAGTGTATATAGACAACCACTCAGTACCGAAACCCACGGAGATCAAGATCCTAGGGCTGTATATCCCGCAGGGGCGACAGAATACCACCACTATGAAGAAGCTTACAACATCCACCGAGCAAATCCTCCGGATGATGCATCGTATCAGAAATAAGCACCATGGCATGAAGGAAAGGGACGCCATCCGCTTAGTGCAGGCTTTCGTGATTTCTCGGATAATGTACGGGACGGCATTCCTTAACCTCTCCAAGTCGGAAATTGAAAAGTTGGAGACACTGATCCGGAAGGCCTACAAGACGGCACTGGGCCTACCAAACTCCACGCCAACGGCAAAGCTCATGGCTCTAGGAGTACATAATACCCTCAAAGAGAAGTGGGAAGCACAATACCTCTCACAACTCAATAGGCTCGCACTCACAAAACCAGGTAGAGATCTGCTCGAAAAGATCCATATTAATCTGCCCTATACGATAGACCAAAGGGAAGAAGTACCACGTGATGTGAGGAGACGCATCAACGTGTACCCCATTCCGCGGAACATGCATCCCGCATATAACATCGAAAGGAAAAAAGCAAGAGGGGAAGCCCTGCAGAAGAAATGGGACGAGCAACCTAACACCCTCTATGTGGACGCCGCAGGGCCAAAGAATGGAGTGATGACTATTGTGGTCTCAACGCCTTCAGGATTGATGGTGAATTGCGCCTCGATGAAAACATCCAACCCCACTCACGCAGAGGAAGCAGCTATTGCATTAGCTATAGCATCTAACCCCAACGCCGATGTGCTCACTGACTCCCAGAACGCCTGTCGCAACTTCAATAATGGATTAATTCACCGGTCAGGGTTGTCATTGCTGACTAAGCATCCACCCAGCCAAGCCTCAGTCATCTGGTTTCCCGGTCACCTGGAACTACCAGGAGGAAACGAAGCCGCTCACAGGCATGCCCGAGCTCTTCTATACCGGGCGTCTCCCCCTGATGACCGTGAAGAATGCTGGGACCTAACTGCTTTAGTAGTGTATGCTGACAACCTTGCACCATACAGAACAGCCAGGAAGGAGTACCCAACACCACATAAATCCCTCAATAAGTTGGAAGAGAACACTCTTAGGAGACTACAAACTAATACATACCCAACGCCAGCTAAGTTACACCAGTGGTACCCTACACTATACTCCCCGCAATGCCCACACTGTGGAGAGGTAGCTAACCTCTACCACATGGTGTGGGCTTGCCAATTTAATCCCATAGTTGACCCCATTCCAAATCCCTCAAAAGAGCAGTGGGAGGCTATTCTGCTCAGCGATGATCCTGACCGTCAGCACTGGCTGGTGGGGAGGGCCAGCGCAGCAGCAATAACCAGTGGGCTACCGGAATAGGCGGCCCACCCACGAGTTCTACGAATATCCTGAAAATAAAGATGTTTTCAATCAATCAATCAATCAATCAATCAATCAATCAATCAATCAATCAATCAATCAATCAATCAATCAATCAATCAATCAATCAATCAATCAATCAATCAATCGGATATGGTGCTACCCTTACAATTTCTGCTCCGCAAGCATGGCTTCATTTCTGCTAGACTTCACTTCCGCAACAGAAACACGCGCCCTAAAGTGAATAATCTTCAAGCGAATACCTCAGCTACCTCAGCGTGCCGAGCTTTCTTGTAGAACATTCTCGCCTAAACTACAAACCTATCTGAAGAGGTAGAACAGCGCTGTCGGAGCATATATCTCAAAAATCTGTTGAGCTAAAAAAAAACAAATAAAAATGTTTAGTTTATAGGTCTAGCTTAGATAATTATCGAAGAGAATACAGAAGATGTATGTAAATTTACAGTGCGTTCGAATAGTCAAGTGTTCGACGAAAGCTCGTCTGGCGAGAAATATACAAGATACCATGCAAGGAGAGTGACGTGTCATACATCGGCGAGAGCAGAAATATTAAACGGCGCTTGAAACAACACATGAATGACGCCGCCAAGGGCCACACTGCCACGAATGCCCTGGCAGAACATCACGAACTCACCGGACACATCATTGACTGGGACTCGGCAGCCATCATCGCAAAAGAGAAACACTTATCTGCCCGTTTGCTTTTAGAATCATCTTAAATCCAATCAACTAGACACACGATAAACAGGGCGCGGGTTAATCTTCCAGCGATATACACCCGAACGCTGCGCCACCTGACCCATAAATAGCCGCGCGCCCATGCTTACATCTTCTTTGTGATCAAGGGACCCGTACGGGGCTCGAAACGTATGTTCTTTCTTTTTATTTTATTCTTGGGGAGTGTACGTTTTTTGGTACGAGTGCGTTCGATTATGTTGGCTGATTTTACGTGCTCATCTCGAACAGGAAACTGCAATGAAACACCGTATTCATGGGACGTTTTTATAAAGGAAGAGTGTGAATTATCTTGAGTGGCTTATAAGTAACAGCCTCAGTTAGAACGAATTTGCCACTCTTAAATTGCTGGCACGGGGCCAATCATCCAGTCTTAATAACTGAAACTTCAGAATTCTATAATAAATATGAAATCTATATTAATGAAAGCTTTGAATTCAACATACATATCTTATTTTACTTCCATTTTCTTTCGCAGGACCGAAAACTTGTAAGTCGCGTGACACGGCGTCAGCATTGGTGAAAATGTTCAGGCTTGGTGTGGAAATCATGAAACTGGATCCACTCACATTGCCCGACATGTCTCTCAATGTTCCAACGTTGGGCGGCATCAAACTGCACAACGGGAGCTTATCAGGACTCGGCAGTGTTCTTAGGACGGGGCCGAACTACCTCAAATCCGATGATGGCGGCCTTGAGCTGCACGTTGACATTGGCACCGGGCATCTCGCAATCAACTATACTACAACGCTATCTGTTCTGTTCATGTCTGTCGACGTGTACATATTTGTGCACATAGACACTACATGCATCACACTTCTGATAAAGGAGTAAGTTTAAAAGCATTGAGATTTCTTTGAAACTCGCCTCGATTTATCGTGTCTGACAGTTTTTCTAGGACGATGCCGAAGATAGTGGAGTCTTCAGCGCGAGACATATGGTGTGATTTCCCGTGCGATCTGTCGTACGGCACGTCGTGTGCGAATTGCCGCATGCGGCGATTCGGGACACATGGTACGAATGTGCGAGCGGCGGGTAGCTTCGCCTAGAACCGACGTCCCTGCGTGGAAGTTCGGAATGCTGCGTAACTTCGAACAGAAAGTGAAAGCAACCGTATTTGCACAGCTCTCTTGTTTGAAACAAACAATGACAATATAAACACGTCTATGCGAGCACTGTAGACGTGTTTCCGCAAGGAAGCGTTAGCAGTATCGGCTCCGTTCACAGCCGAAGATGACTAGGAGCCGGCAGGCATAGCTCGCTCGGTCATCGAATCCGACACCGGTGGCGCTTGTGACACGATCGCTTGCAGCTCGTATAGCGAAGCGCCTATGTTAGTCGGCACAACGTGTACGCAGTTATGTCACGCTTAAACTGCAGCAAATTTGATTTCATTGGCGCCGACAAAAGCGAACGAGCTTGCCAGGCGGGCTTGCGATCGCTGGGAGACGGTGTAGGCCCAGCTCGCTGGCCGTCTATCTGGGGTCGAGGGCCCTTGCAATGCGTCCGCAGCTCGTAACAAAGCACCTAAATTCAGGCAAATAAACATCAAACGGCAAATGCTGGTCTCCAGCTTAAATTAAAAAAGTGCCGATTTGCAGCTCGATAACTGACTATATTAGGCCACGTTGTCTCCAACGATGGCATTCTTCCTGATCCCGCTAAACTTGATCCTGCCATTCCTGATTCCTGATCCTGCCAACGACACAAATGTGTCCCGCTTCTCTTCACCGCACCTCTCCGGCCACTTCCCTGCCCAGCACAACCATTTGACCGTCTCGGCATTGATTTATACGGTCGTCTTGCATCTACTGGCGCTGACAACCGATGGATTGTTGTCACCGCAGAACATTTGACACGATATGCTGAAACTGCCGCCTTGCCAGCAGCATCAGTAAAAGATGTCGCCTCGTTCATTCTAAACAACTTTGTTCTCCGCCATGGCGCATGCAGCTCGTGAACTGCTGAGCAATCGGGGTCGCGTATTCATCTCCGACGTCCTGCAGTCACTCCTCTCTGAATGTCAAATTATTCACCGCACTACTGCTGCTTATCGCTAATCTTAACAGAAAGATTCAACAGAACTCTTGGTGGCATGCTATTAAGGTATGTTGCGTCTGAACACTACAACTGGGATCTTGTACTTCCTTTCGTCACGTACGCATATAACACTGCCCCTCAAGCCCACTACGGGATTCTCACCATTCTTTCTGCTTTACGGCCGCCATCCCTCCAGCACCATTGATGCGGTTCTCCCGTGCCGGCCGGATCCTGCTGAATGCTCACCCGCTTCTACGGTCGCTCAGTACGCCGAGAAATGCCGACAGCTGGCCCGTTCTTCGATGCCTGCTCAACAGTGCCGCCAAAAAGAGCATCATGACCTCCGCCCACCCCCTCACCCCTTCCCTATTGTCTCACTCGTGTGGCTTTGAGTCCCACCTGTTGTTGCTCCTGGTCTTTCGTCCAAGCTTGGAGGACAGCGTCGACCCGAAGTACCACGGGCTCTACCACGTGGTTGCGCAGCCATCACCAGTTATTCACGCGGTCGAACCCGTATCGCCATCTCCCGATCTGCGTCGACGGGGGCGAGGGACTGTGCACATTGACCGGCTGAAGCCTTATTAAGATCCGATCACCTCTTCCTAGGTCGCTAGGAAGGCTACTCTTCAATTCCGAGGGTGAAAATGGCGAAAAAGATCGGCAGGCTGAAAAGCCCCGTTGCCATCGCGTGGCTCGTACTGTTATGCCATTACCACCAGCCCGGATTCCGAATCTACAAGATGCAGAATTTATCCTGCGAACGCCCTTTGGACAAACCCGGGGCTGCGCCGAAAGGCACAGCGCCCTAATTCTCCCTTGACAAGTCAAGATGCTGAGCCGTCAGGCAGCGGTGTCCTGCGGAGAAGCATCGGCGAGCGACATGTACAAACGTGCAACCAAGTGCCAGACAGCCCGGCGCCGTACCTCCTTTTTCCTGGAGGTAACCGCGCGCGCCAACTTTGAACCGGGTGGCCAGCGCGGTCGCTGGTTGGACCTCTCGGAAGACCGTCGAGTGCTGGCTTTGTATTGGGCCGTTTGAGTGACAATGGTTTCTCGGGGCATTATAAGGCCCGACGCAGCCGCCTGGAAAACCGGATCCGCCGACCCACCGGGAGCTCTGTGCCGCTCTCGAGTGGAGTGAAATGTGTCACGCGTTGCAGTCTCGCCGGGCGTCGCCGTGCGGGAACAGTCGCGTTTGCTGTGAGCTCTCGGCCCCCGTCCCGATCCGATCTTGTCCTGTATAATGACCTGTATATAATGTATAAAGTCCCTTTCGTTATTCTCACCGACGCCTGACTCGGAGTCTTCGCTACCAACGCTCTGTCACGAAACGGGTGACGAGCGCTACGGGACAACCTCAAAGTCGTAATAGTGGTGGCACCGGTGCAAAGTCGTAACAGTACCCAGTTCGCTCCCTGGCTGCGCCTTACCTGCTGGTGTTGCGTTTGTCACTGCTGCTCTACGACCGGAATAAACCCCCTCTACACATGGTTTATTTAGAGGATTTAGTGTAGTTCTACTTACACCTTTGCTCTCCTGCAGCACGACAATCGGGTTTCGTTGAACTGAAAAGGAACGTGAGCGCTCGCTTTGGCGACGCAAAATTTTTTAGGTCAAAATGTTCAGTTTCCAGCTGAGGGGCTTGTATTGAAATTTCAGTATGAACTGTGGGGGATTAATGGCGGAGTCTGGGCATTTGCATGCTGTCTGGTGTGTTTCCGGAATTGACTCTTGGTGGCGGTTGTTGTGAGACGGTTGGAATAATTCCGAGTTTGCTCTTGTTGCGGAGATCCAAGCCATCTTCTCCAGCCATTCTTATCCAAACTAGTGGCTGCCAGCGCTGACCCGTAGAGATTTTCCGGGCCATGGAGGAGCTGTTACGATGAGACAGCGGGGGCAACGAACTTCGAATCTCTCCACCTTCCCTGCGAAAAATCGCTTTAGCTTTGTGAAGTTGACAGTGCCTCACATCAGTCAGACCAGCGGAAACACCATGATGTGACACTTTCACGGAAAATACGTGGTGAATGGATATCATTTGGCCGCCGACCTCGACGCTGGAAGCGAGAAACTCCAGTGAAAGTGCGTTCTACGCCGCTTCGTTAGGGCCGCTGCTGGTCGACAAGGCCGACCACCGGACGAAATGGCTAATTGATGGGCCCTTCCAGGAAACCTCGTGTCAACGAGCGTCCACACCGTCTTCTGGGACAGTGAACCGTGTGCGCCTGGGGGTACTTCTCCGATTGTGTTCAGCGTACAAAGGGGCCAGAATGAGTGTGTGCACCTTCGCTGTCAAGATAGAGCCTTCGGCGACTTTGGACGATCCGGTTAGTTGAAGGTGTGACCGCAAGTTTCCCTGGTCTAGGCATCTAAGAGGATAAGGTGGATTTAAGCGGACTTTTTTGGCTCCTCAGGTGTGTTCTCCCAGATATATGTAGTCTGCTCTTACCTCTAGCTTATGCATTGTGAACGATGTACTGCGTTCCGTGCACCGGCCAGTACGAGTATCCCTTGTTCTGTAAAAAAATTTTACCTCTTCTGTGAAAATATACAGCCTGTTGTGTTCCTCTATCTTCTGGACACCGTACTCATCGCTAAAGAAGCAACCCTCGTCAAGAAAGCTCGGAGGACAGCATCGACCCGCTAAGCCTCTGTATAACGCCCGGGTAGCGTAGGCCAGCTACACACTACGAGACGCACCGGCGGCGTAGGCTAGAAAGCGATCCTCAGCGTGACGCCAGATCCTGCGCCTGCCCTTGTTAGCTCTCTCCGTGATCGTTTGATCGCGCAGTACAAGAATGTTTGCTAATGTGACGCCAGACTCATAGATCACGGCCCCCAAATGCTACAGTGCATAGAGACGAAACCGCAAGAAGGCACATCTTGGAAAACTATTGTAGTGATTAGAAAGGAGGAGGAGGCAAGAAGGCACATCTTGGAAAACTATTGTAGTGCATAGAGAGGAGGACGCAACAAGGCACATCTTGGGAAACTGTTGTAGCGCAGACCGACGAGGACGTAAGAAGGCACATCTTGGAAAACTATTCTAACGGATACAGACGATGGCGTAAGATGGTACACGAGGACGCAATAAGGTACATCTTGGAAAACTATTGTAGCTGATACAGACGAGGGCGTGAGAAGGCACATGAGGTCGCAACAAGGCACATCTTGGGAAACTATTGTAGCGCATACCGACGAGGACGGAAAAAGATACAGCTTGGAGAACTATTGTACAGGGCATACATACGAGGAAGCAAGAAGGTACATGAGGACGCAATAAGGCACATCTTCGGAAACTATTGTAGCGTGTACCGACGAGGACGGCAGAAGGCACATCTTGGAGAACTATTGTAGCGCATACAGACCAGGACGCAAGAAGGTACACGGCGCTTTCTTGTGCCGACTTGCGTCCTGGTCTGTTTGTGCTATAAATAGTTTTGCCAGTGGCGTTGCCAACAAGCCCATATTGCAAATCTAGCTGACCTCATTCCAGGGCATGGCATCATGCCCGGGAATGAGGTCAGCGATCAATGAAGTCAATGAATTCCGATTCATTCCGTGATGCCTTGACTGAATGCATGACTAAAGAAATGTGAAGTTTTACGTTTGTCGCACAATGGTTTCTATACTTGCACTATATTTTACAGCTTATTGTCGCATTATTACCGTTATGTCGCTATGTTTACCATTCCGTTGGAATGTCGCGTCCGTAACTTTTCTGTCATTTTTTTTTTTCATTATTACTGTTTAACACTCTGATCTTGTTAATCACACGACTTCACTGACAACAATCTGTGTGATTTATTCCTTGTTATTATATTATGTTTTCTTCTTTTCCCTAGTGAATCGTGAACTAAATAATTATTTTTTTCATTTCGGTTGCACTTGCGGTTGTAGGTTAAAAACAGATACGGTTTATAGATGTCTTGTATCCTTAGTATTTTCTATGTACTGCCCCCCTTACTCAATGCCTCACTTTGAGGCCTGTAAGGTATCTTTAAATAAAAGAAAATAAAATATGTTGGTTCTTTCTTCGTTTCAGCCGTTTAGACCTCACACTATTATCGGATACATCCTTGGATATCAGCCGACAGTCTGTAGCATGCACAAGGCCACCAAAAAGATAAACGATATTGCGCTTCTTTAGTGGAACCGGGCTATGCAATTGATTTTTGCTATACGGCAATGTATACTCAACTGCGTGTGTGCGCACAAATGCGCTCCTTCTTTTCATTGTCTCCACTTTACCCTTTCCCACGTGTAATTTAGCCAAATGGGCGCAGTTATCGTTAAACGTTTTCCTTTCTCGTTTTTCGCTCATTCTTTCGATATAAATATGTCATGAATTGCACTCTATTGCTGTAGGCCACACATAATAATTCTGACCATTCTGAGTGGAGCTGCGCTAAAATAAGCTCAACTATTTTGTCATGCAGGACGAACGATGCCAAGCTGGCTCTCGAATCCTTCAGGATAAACTCAATGCAGGGGCTTGACGTTCGCCTAAAAGCGCTGAAGCTGACTGACGGAGCCGTGAATGCCATCCTGAATGCTGCAACGGCTATATTCAAAGGCCTCATCAAGGGGGCAGCCGAGGTCATGATGCGGGACAGGATAAACAAAATAATTAAAATGGTGAACGAGCAGCTCTGATTATGCGATGGAACAGCAGTCGCTCTTACTACAATTCTCCTTGTGTTCCACGGGAGATATGGTCGCAATTACGCTACAAAAATGCCTTGAAAAGCTTCCTTTGGCGAACTAGGACGCGTAAAATAATGTCCCGTTGCGAGCTTGAATGGCAACACTTTCCTTATTTCCAATAAATGTGGCATATCTTTAGCCACATACGGTTGTGTATTCTTTAGTTCATCAATTTATTGTAATAAATTTTTCCTTACAAGTAGTAACGCTGTAAAGTGTCCTGGTCATCTCTGATCACCGAGACATTACACGACCTCTGCCTTTTTTATTTCCTCATCGGGCTTATTTGCCGTATAAGCACGTAATATAGGCATAGAAAACTTTGTGGATTTTTCACTATGTCAATAAATGCGTATTTCAATGTTGGTGTCCGGAATGAACTTCTAGAGCCTGAAAGTACCTCTTTATGTGTTTTGGCTTACCTGATTTTCTTTATAATGCTATTATCTTCTTGGGAACTTGGCTGAAGATTTGCAGAATATTGGCACAACCACTTTGCCAGTGTAGAAGCATTTCAAAAGAGGAAAGCCTCTCTGTGAGAATGGTTTATACCACGCTATGCGAGAATACATATGAAGATGACGTAGCGCAGTTGTGCGATCACCTCCTATTTTCGTCAACGTCATTGAGCGACTCCGAAGGTGGGGCTCATTCTCGACGTTCAGGAAAGGTAAGCACCATTCCCAATGGACTTATTGCTGATAGCCTTAGAAGGTTTGATCTGTCTCGGACGAAACTCCACGTATTCGGTACTGAAAGAAATGTCAAAAGCTCTACCAGGTGAACACTCATGAATTCCAGCGTGCCTCCAGTCATTGTAGTTTCTGAAGTGCAAATCTGTGACCGTAATTTAAGTGAATGTAGGGCGTTACTTTTCCGAATACAAACCAATACTTAGAGCAAAACGCCCCAATCCGGAAACCTTGATATTGTGCTTGCTTGTCACTGGTTTCGCAATTTTCTAACTGCGTGAAGTTAAACTAAATTTAGGATATCTTGTAATTTGCGCAGCATGTGTCAGTCTGTTTCATCGATCATTAATATGCATCTTGAAAACAGAGGTGTTACGGGCTATGTTTCTTATAAAATTATGCTTTCTCCAAAGATGCATAGCGGAAGTTCTTATTATTTCAACCTATGCATTGTCTAAACGACAGTATTTGGTGCCTATATATACTTTAAATGACAGCTTTAACACTGCTGTAGTGGCCTAAACCAGCTTATACAGCGCTTAAACATCCGGTCTTTATTTATGACCTTACTTGCACAGCACGTTATTCATTCCCCTTTTATTTATGTCATGAGGGCTCGTCAACAGGTAAATTATTTGCGCTGGTGCATCTCAGCTGGTGTATTCTCATCTGGCCCGATGTGGAAGGTGAGCGAGAGGGCTTGCGTGTGGAATATGTTGTACAAAGCGGGAACATCATAATCGACGCCATGCTTTTTACGTCCCCTACATGATCAGAGGCCTCCCTTGAAATCTCGAATAACCCCTGTCGGGAGTCAACCAGCGTTCTAAATTCCTAGTCACATCGCTCCGCATCAAGCTTTCCTGGCATTCGCGACGTTTTTCTTTTTTGAGGAGCATGTCTGTTCCAAGAAACGAATGTGTAACTGAAGTATAAAATGAATAAAGCGTCCAACTCCATTAATTGATCTTCATTTCAGCTGTGTGTATCGTAATGCAGTGAGAATAAACCATGAATAGTAAAGCTTCGACAAGCAACACAAGAAACAGTATATTACAGAACATCTGGCTCTCTAACGGAAAAAAGAACCTGACAGGGTTTGGTTAACTGTGAAAACCTACTAATACGATGAAAAACAAGCGTCATCCTAAATACAGAAGACATTGAGTAAGCACCTCAATACAAAAGGCGTGTGAAACAACATCTATGCGGTCTAAGATAAACAGGACAATATCATCAACAACATCGGCGGTGTCATAATGACAGCGGATTAACTTGATATTGAGTGATAAATTACTGAGTTTGGCTGCGTAAACACAATTAGACGCAGTTGAGCGTACATGAGTAAATATCGGTGTTAGTAAAGAACGCTGTTCCTGCTTAGCGAGAACTGTCAAGTAGATATTACTCGACCCAGTTGGACACAGTTTCACTGGGAGCAGCCTCGCTCAACAAAAACTTGTTCTGCTCGATCCCAGAATTGATCGATGCCATCATGGACAATAGATCGGCCCTGACGGCATCAAGACGAGCTCATGACGACGATTGAATGACAAAGATGGCACAATGACAATGGGATGACCCTGGATGACTAGGACAAAATAACGGCGGAACAACCACGGCTGCAAGACGATCGAGTGAAGGTGCCACAACGACGACAATGGCATGACGACGAATGAATGACAACAAGGATGTGACGACGACGGCATGACGATGACGAAATGACGGCGATGATACAACAACGACGGTACAAAGACGATGGCACGGTGACAACATGATGCCGATGCTATGGCGACGATGGTGTGACAGTAGGATGACGGAACTACTATGGCGTGAAAATAGGTTGACGAAGCTTAAATAATTACGATGGTATGACGATGCTGGAATGACGACGACAGCGTGACGACGAAGGCATGACAGGCAGTCGAATCACAAAAAGACGATTCGACGAGGACGATCGCATGTCGACGACTCTGCGACAACGGCGCAAAGAGAACAATGACATGATGACGGAATGACAATGACAGTATAACGACGACGGCTCGAAAATGGTAGCGTGAGAACAACGATATGAAACGCAGTGACAGCAACAGAGTGAAGACGCTGGAAATATGGTGATGGTGTCGCAACGAAGGATTGTTCAATATGGCAAGAAGCAATACAGTAATTAGGGACATTTAATTCAGTTTCCTTTTTTTGCCACCATGTGGCGTATCGACCTTAAAGGGCCCCTGAAACGGTTCGGACAAATCTGGTAAACGCGTAGGGTACAGCTAAAGTTAACCATTCGCACCAGAATTTGTGTGAAGCGTCTCATATTATATGAGTTATGGAGGATTACAAGTTACCCTCCTCCATGACCATGCATTTTTTCCTCAACTCCTTCGCCGAGTGATCGGGGATAAGCTCCGCCTTCACTGGCTCTGTGTCATGATGGCCTAATTCACCTTCTGCGTCATGATGGCCTGCTTCACCTCCACGGCGGAGGTGAAGCAGGCGTTAAGTACTACCCACACGTGAGCCGATCTCGAAGATAGTGCAATGCCGGGCCGACCCGCGGCGGAGGTGAAGCAGGCGTTAAGCACTCCGTACACGTGGTCCGATCCCGAAAATAGTGCAATGCCAGGCTAAACCGCTCCGGAGGTGCAGTTCGCCCTTAAGAGGCCCACATACACAGCTTCGCTGGTCATCCATCTTCACAGAGTGGAAGGGCACTGAGTTTTGTTTTTGTATTTATGGCTCTGTTATAATAATTTCAGTAGTATCTCGTATGCAAACGTGCTGTTCATCTGCTTATATTCAATGAATGCTACGGGTATATGGTATTGAAACTGATCGCTACAATTTATTCTGGATTTTCCTTTTCCGCGTTTCCTGCTTTCAGTGCTTAGTATTATTAGCATTGTGTAACAGTTTGATTAGCTTTGTGTTTACAACTATATAACAAATGTAGGAATTGCGTTTAAAATATTTCTCTGCTGTTGAACATATATGTAGTATGTATGTTGCACGACCAACTTCTGCAGTGAAGCTGCCTATGCTGTCGTGGTGGCATGCTAAAATAAGGCAATTTTAAATCTATTTGCCATGTCCCCTAAGATAGTTCCCTAAGCTGTCTTAAACAAAAATGAAATGCAATGAAAAATGGAATTTCTGAGCGCTCTGACGCGCTCCAAAACTACTGAACTTGGGCTGGCCGAAAAGGCGCGCTCCGGCTACAGTTAGATCACAACCTACCACCAATGCACTGTAGATTACCTCTCCGTCAGCCAAAGCACGAGAATCTGCCGTCTTGCCCTTTGTTGTTTTGAAAGTGACGATTCATTTGCCCCTTATTTTTACTTGCCCGCCGCTGATACTGCTGGGTGCCTGGCTGCTGTCTTGCAGAAGAGCTCATACACACGATGTCACCTGTATCGTTATGGCCTCACTTCTCCTCATTCCCCATTTGTCATTTCTGCATGGTCGTTCTATCGTGCTTTTTCTGCTGTAGTGATCATCGATTCCACTGACACCTGCCGCGGCGGCTTAGCGGCCGTGGTGTTCAGCTGCTAAGCACGATGTCGCGGGGTCGAGTGCCGGCAGTGGTAGCCGTATTTCGATGGGCACGAAATACAAAAACGTCCATGTCCCGGGCATTCAGGGCCCGTCAAGAAATCCCGGGGGGTAAAAATGATTCCGCAGTCCCCCACTACGGCGTGCCTCATTATCATATACTGCTCTTGGCACGTAAATCCCAAGAATTGAATTCATTCCAGTTATTCCACTGACGCCATCCCATTGTTCCATCCGCGGCTTGTTCAATCCACGCCATCCCACGGCTTGTACACTGAAAATGTCGGCAAGGAGCGAAGTGGGCCGACTGCAGCGTCACGTGGTCGTCATATCGGCGTCGTCGCGCCGTCACGTCGTAGCACTGTTGTGGTTCCCGTGCCGTCTGCTCGCTGCAGTCCTAAACAATTGGCCAATACCGGACATAGCGCAAGCTATCATCATATATAGAGCGTATTGAGGCTACCCGTAGCTGCACATGATGCACGTAAGCGCGGAAGGTAGCTCTAGCACCAACACACCGTCGACCCCATAATGCCATCACCGTTGCATCGCCTTCATGCCATATATAATGATCATTCCTTCGTTGTCATTTTGTTAAGTAGTAGTGATGGTGGAAATCACAGCAGCGAAAATGTGAATAACTTAACTTTTTTCTGGGCGAACCTGTGCCCACAAAAGCAAGTTACTCTCAAAGCACAACGATAGCGGCGAATACAGACAGCGACCGTCGAAATCTGATCTGCCGGTTAAGCGCGTCGACTTTTATACACGAGTCATCGAAGTTTCCAGAGTAATCGCTGGTGCCCGCGTATATTCCAGAAAGTACTACACAATTCGCGTCGCGTATACAATCAGATTACAAAAGCTTCAGTGACAACAGACAACGCATAAAACCATCGATAACATTCCAGTAAGTTCCAATCACGCAGGCGCGTCTTGTGCTGAGCGATAACTTTAATTTGTTAGTGGGTCAGGCCTGCATTCACACACGTATTTATTTATGTATTTATTTACTTACATACCTACAGCGCCCAATGATGGGCATTAGAGTAGGGGGAAGGAATATACAAATGATGGAAATACAGATGATTGATGTTACAAAAAGATACATCTAATACACAATACAACAAACTATTGATATTGAAAACACAGTACTTAACACAACACTACACCTAAGGTTATTATGAAATACAATATAAATACACTTTAGTACATAATACAACGCAATGGTATTATTAATAATAATTATAATTATAATAAGGTAATGGAAAGAAAAGAACAGCTATAAGGCAAAAAGCCGCGGACAGGAAAGGTTAATCTCCTATTCTGTCCGAAGCGAAACACATTTTAGAACTAAAGATATAAATGCTTCGACAACAAAGTTTCGAACACAGATGGCGTTGCTGTAACAATTTCGAGCGGCAGTTTATTCCAATCATGTACAGTTTTTGGAAAGAAGGAATGCTTATATAGGTTGATACGACATTTGTACTCTTGTACCTTTAGCGGATGATCTGTTCTAGGTGATATGTAGCTTGGGTTCTTTATGTATGTGTCCCTGCACAAACCGGTCTTGCCTGTGTAAATATTGAAGAAAAGTTTAAGTCGCAAATATTTCCGTCGGTTCTCGAGAAGTGGCCATCCCAAGTTAATACGTATTTGTGGTGAGCTCCGAGTGAAATCATAGTTGGCAGTAACGAACCGGGCGGCGCGTTTTTGTATTCGTTCCAGTTGGTTAATGGCTGTGTTTGTCTCTGGGTCCCAGGCAGAGCTGCCGTACTCTAACATCGGACGAACGTTTGTTAAATAAAGCGTTTCCTTTACCTTATGGGGGGCTCTCCAGAAATTACGTTTTAGAAAATTTAACATACTACTAGCCTTAGACGCCACGCTCTCTATATGGTCATTCCAAGAAAGATTATTTTTAAAGACAACGCCTAAGTACTTGTAACTACTTACCTCGATCAATGGTTCAGTGTTTAGAAAGTAATTTTTAACAAGTGGTACCCTCTTGTTAATGAAGCGAATGACATTGCACTTGGCAGAGTTTAATTTCATGCTCCAGATGTCGCACCACGTGGACACTGTGATCTGGCGCCGACAGGGGATCTGGCGCCGACATGGCTACCAGAAATTTACGCCTACTTTTTATGCAGATGACGTACGCTGCTTACGTGTTCGCCAACTTGACGTGTCCCCTGAGCGCCGAGAGCGCCGGATTGACCGACAGCTGTACGGCCCTTCGCTTTCCGGTTCGACGCGGAGCGCTGAAAACGAACCCTTTCGACTTTGACGGCACCTGCCCGACTCTTCGCTTCTCGGATCCACAAAGAACACTGGACGCCGCAGCGACACCTGTGGTTGATCAACTCGTCTGCTGGCAACAGGGGTCAGCCCCGGACAGAAAACTACATAAGCAGCTGCCTCGCCACACCACTCTGGGATCTGGCGCCGACATGGCTACCAGAAATTTACGCCTACTTTTTATGCAGGTTAGTTACTCCTACCGTTTTGTGAATGGCAAGCCATTTAAAAAATTGGCGTCAGATCCCATTGCATGCTTACTGTTCCCTGCAAGCAAACTGTGTTATTTTGGGTTAAGTTGCATTTCTAGCCCTGGTTGTCTGTCTAAGATTTACTTACTGCTCTCTGGAGATGTAGAACAAAATCCAGGACCCCTTTCTATTGAATAAGAACAGCAAATGTTTCAAGCTATTGTCACAGCACTGCGCGGCTGAGGCAGCGAAAGAAAAAGTAGAGTGTGCGCGCGTGATCTCGCGGTACTCTGCGCCGGCTGGGCCTGGCCTGTAGCTTCCCTCTCGGACCTCGTTTCACCGTTTCACCCTGTAAATAAACATCATTCGTAACATCGTTGGTGGACGTGCGGGGTAAATCTTGGACGGTCTTGGACGACCCAGCTCTACCAACTGTCCGACGGAGTAGACGCTTGGCCGGTTTACGACCACAAGCAGCGGACATGGCCGATTCCGGAGAAGGCAATGACGACCCCACCTGTGGCGGACCAGACAGCAATCAAGCAGGTCAGGCTGGCTACTGGACACCGCTGCGAGAGCCACCCACCTTTTCGGGCAAGGCCAACGAAGACGTCGACGACTGGCTCAAACACTACAACAGAGTGAGTCGCCACAACCACTGGAGCACTACGAAGCAGCTCGATAACGTGGTTTTTTTTCTCGCTGGAACCGCGTTCCTCTGGTTTGAAAACCACGAGAGCGTTCTAACGAGCTGGGATAATTTTGTAGAAGAATTCACCAAGTGCTTCGGGGACCCAATCTCTAAGAAAAAGAAGGCTGAGCAGATGCTTTCCCGGCGAGCTCAATTACCTGGCGAAACGTGTACAACGTACATAGAGGCTGTTCTGAAATTATGCGGAATCGTCAGCGCTACCATGACAGACGAAGACAAAGTAGGCCATCTGCTTAAAGGAATCGCTGAAGATGTTTATAATTTTCTTATAACGAAGGAAGATCTTAGTACTCCGTCTGATCTGAAGAAACACTGCCGGGCGTTTGAAGCGCTGAAAATGAGAAGGATTGGGCCAAAGTTTGGACGATTGGACAATGTTACTACTATTGCAAGTGTGTCCGTCCCAACCCACGACGACATCTCCTCGGTGATTCGGCAAGTGGTTAAAGAAGAGCTTGAACGCCTTAAAGTTGTTGACGATGCTCATACGTGCCATCAGTGTGCATTTGATCATTGTTCTCGTGTGCCACCGTCCACCTGGGCACCTCAGAGTTTCCGAGAACCTCGCAGGACCTATGCTGATCGTACGGAGATCAGCAACTTGCCACCGCAACCGACAAGTCTGAAACGCCGACAAGATGCACCACAACGATTTGTTCCGCAGGCTCTTCCCTCCTACAACCAGCCTGAGAGTACGTTTCTACCCATGACACCCATGTCACCGGTGTCACCCGCTACAAGCCGCGACTCCCGCATTTGCTACAGCTGCGGTGTGGCTGGACACATTGCTAGGTATTGCCACCGCCGCCAGCAGCGTGCTCCACGGTTTACTTCCTACACACCCCGCGTGCCCGCTGACGAGCCCTGGCCATATCCCAGTTCCTTCGAGTGGCTGCAGCAGGGACGCGCGAACCGCAGTGACTCCCCCGTTTCCGATCGCAGCCTCACACCACCACCGACACGACAACGACGCTCTCCATCACCTCGTCGTCGCTCGTTATCGCCCCCGCCGCTGGGAAACTAGCTGGTGCGGTCGATGGGGGTGAGGCCGCAATATGTTCATCTTCATCAAGACCCCCTTGTGTAAAATTGTTTAAAAACAAAGTGTGTGTTTTAGTTGACAATGTGAGTGCTTTTGCTTTAGTTGACACTGGGGCGGCAGTTTCTGTTATGAGCCTGTCCTTCAAAAATCGGCTTGGACCAAAAGTTATGTTTTCTTGGGATCGGAACACTACCTTTCGTGGAGTTGGCGGGGAAATGTTACGCCCACTTGGGGTCTGTTCTGTTTCACTTACGATAGGGGAGCAGACATATAGAAGTGAATTTACTGTGCTTGCACGTACAACGCATGACATTATTTTACGAATTTATTTCTTGCGTGAGCGGGGGGCAACTTTGGATTGTCGAAGTGGCGCGATTTCTCTTCGCCGCGACGCGCGAACTTCAATGACAGATAGCACCAGTGATGCCGCCGACGTTCTCTCCGTGTCACTAGATGTGTGTTTGCCCCCTAAGACTGCAATGTTTGTACCTGTCAATACTTCTCGCCCTCGTACAGGTTCTTGTGGTTTAGCCGAGCCCGATTATAACAATGCGCTCAAGAAAAATGCGATAGTCCCTCGCTCCCTCGTTGTCACCACTGATGGTTGTACTCGTTTGTGGACAGTGAACGTTTCAACCTAATCCATAACATTGCCGCTAGGACTTAAACTGGCAAGTTTTGATGAACAAGCCATTGTCAGCGTGAGAACGGTCGAAATCTCAACTGCCGAAAAAAAATCCAACCCCGATTCCAACCATCATAATTCTGCTGACATTAAGCGCATGATTAACAAGTCGCTGTCTTCTAGTGAGCAGTGTCTGCTGGATGCTGTGCTCGCTCGCTACGCCACAGTGTTTGATTTTGCTCAAGGCCAACGAGCGTCCCATACACCACCGGCGTCTCGTATGCAACACCGCATCCATACAGGGCAAGCAACGCCAATTCGTCAGAAGCCCTACCGCGTTTCACATTCAGAGAGAAAAGTCATCGCCGAGCAGGTCGAAGAAATGTTACAGAAAGGAGTGATCCAGGAATCATGTAGCCCTTGGGCTGCTGCTGTGATCCTAGTGAAGAAAAAAGACAACTCATGGAGATTCTGTGTGGACTATCGCCGCCTCAACACCGTCACAAAGAAAGACATGTACGCCCTACCACGAATAGATGACGCCGTCGACTGCCTCCACTCCGCGTCGTATTTCTCTTCTGTTGATTTACGGTCAGGATATTGGCAAATTCCCATGCACCCCTCAGACAAGGAGAAGACAGCGTTCGTAACACCTGACGGTCTCTGAGTTCAACGTTATGCCCTTTGGCTTATGCGATGCTCCAGCGACATTCGAGCGATTTATGAATACCGTGCTCCGAGGACTCAAATGGGAAATTTGCATGTGCTATTTAGACGACGTCATTATCTACGGCCGGACATTTTACGAGCACAATCAGCGCCTGTCGATCGTTCTTGATTGTATTCAGCAAGCTGGCCTTATTTTAAACTCGAAGAAATGTCATTTCGGTGAGCGTCAAGCCCTCGTACTAGGCTTTCTGGTCGACAAAGACGGCATACGACCAGACCCTGAAAAGATAGCAGCGGTTCGCGACTTCCAACAGCCACAAACGGTGAAAGATCTGCGAAGCTTTTTGGGCTTTTGCTCATATTTCCGACGCTTTATCAAGAATTTCGCACGGCTTGCCTCTCCCCTCACGTCTCTCCTTCACAAAGACACCCCATACTTGTGGACTGCTGACTGCGAGTCGGCGTTTCAACAGCTGAAATTTTTGTTGACTTCTGGACCGGTACTGCGGCATTTTGATCCGGAGGCGTCAACTGAGCTGCACACTGACGCCAGCGGTGCGGGCGTTGGCGCTGTGCTCTGCGATGGCCGTGAGCATGCCATTGCCTACGCTAGTCGGACACTTACAAAAGCGGAGACAAACTACACCGTTACTGAACTCGAGTGCTTAGCAGTCGTCTGCGCCATTCAGAAGTTCCGTCCGTATCTACATGGCCGCGCATTCACGATAGTGACTGACCATCATTCACTCTGTTGGCTGGTTGGGCTGCGTGACCCGTCTGGCCGGTTGGCCCACTGGGCTTTGCGCCTTCAAGAGTACAGCTTTTCCGTTTACAAGAGCGGACGCTGTCACACGGATGCTGATTGCCTATCCCGTCTCCCTTCGCCGCACACTAAAGCTGAGGATGATGACTTCGACGACTACCTAGTTTCCATCTCGTCCGACTTTCCAGACCTGCGTACCTTTGAGAGCGAGCAACGTTGCGACCCTACTTTGAAATCCCTACGGGCAGCGGCACGTGAGCCAGCAGGAACAACACCGTTTACTTTTCGTAATGGTTTGCTGTACAAAAAAAAAAAAAAATTACTCGGCTGATGGTTCCCCATTCCTTCTAGTTGTGCCCGAAAACCTGCGCCCTGCTGTCCTTCGTTCCATGCATGACGATATCACGTCCGGGCACCTTGGCTTTACACGCACACTACACCGACTTACACAGAGATTTTTCTGGCCCAAGCTCTGGAAAACAACGAAACAGTATGTCGCCAGCTGTACTGCTTGCCAGCGCCACAAGCAAACGACGACGGCCCCAGCAGGCTATTTACAACCAGTCAAGCCACCGACGTTACCCTTTGAAAAAGTCGGCATCGACTTGCTTGGCCCGCTCCCAAAGACGTCAGCTGGCTACCGCTGGATTATAGTATGCGTAGATTATCTTACTCGCTACACGGAAACGGCGGCACTTCCATCTGCCACTGCAGCAGATGTCTCTTCATTTTTGTTGCATCACGTCATACTCCGTCATGGCGCTCCCCGTGTTGTCATCAGTGACCGTGGACGGCAATTCGCCGCCGACGTCTTTGAAGAACTTTTACGGCTTTGTGGTTCTCCATATCGTCATTCCACTCCTTACCACCCGCAAACAAATGGCCTCACGGAGCGGACGAATCGAACCCTTACCAACATGTTATCAATGTATGTCGCTGCTGACCACAAGGATTGGGACGCCGTCTTACCTTTTATAACGTACGCGTACAATAGTGCTAAGCACGAAGTTACTGGATATGCGCCGTTCTTTTTGCTGTACGCCCGCGCACCCCAGAGCTTTCTGGACACTTTTCTACCTTTATCGTGCCAAGAAGATCCTTCCATCGCCCAAACTCTGTGTCGTGCTGAGGAAGCACGTCGACTGGCGCATCTTAGGACGTTGTCCTCACAAGGCAACAGCAAGATTCGCTATGATGCGCGGCATATCCCCGTCAGCTTTACTACCGGTGATTATGTTTGGTTGTGGACACCTGGGGTGCGATCGGAGATGGTTGTTCGGCGCGTTCGTTCGGTTACCGGCGCGCGCGATTTGCCTACTCCGCGCCGAAGTCGCCTGCCGCGGGGCGCCGCTCCGTTTTTGGTGACGTCAAAATGACGACACGCTCCTGTCAATCATCCGCCCACCGAGCATTTCGTCCGAACGCGACGGGAGTTGAGAAGTTTGGAGCGATCACACGGCTTCGCATGGCGCGTCTGGTGGATTGGATTGGATCCAACAGGCGGCCTTTTCGGCTGCGGAATGGCACGTTTGAATCCAATCCATAGTTTAATTCTAGAAAATGGCGTTTCCGTTGGAAACTTAGGTTGTTGCGCTGGCGTTTCTAGAGGAAGGAGGAGAGCGGGTGGCGCTGTGAAACGCGTTTGAAGAAAGAAAGTGAATTCGGGTGTCGTTTTTGTTTCTCGAAACAAATAATTCGTTGGTTGTACAGAGAAATCGACAACATCATCGGTGCCAGCGAGCCACTGGGATGTAATCGCTGCCTCTTGAAAAGTGCGCCACTCTTCCCGTCGTTTTTTTTTTTCTTTTTCCTTCTCGCTGTGCGCGACACCATCTAGGGACGACGCAAAGGACCTAATAGTTATAACTTGCTGTAGTCACACGTACTACTATCTGAAAACGTGTTTGGGCTTGAGAAGAAAAAATACACTTTTTTAGATAAAGATTTCATTCAATTGAAGACGAGAAACATTTGGCTTTGTAATATACTGTTTGCAAGCAGGCGACAAACGACGGAGGTAAACTTCCGGGGAGGTCACCGCTTCCTGATTGGCTGCTCTCTCCGCCCCGCTGTCACAAATTTTGCATACTGCAACTTTGTGACGTTGCAGCAACTGAACAGAACGCGTATCGAACAAAATATCTCCGATCGCGCCCCTGTTCGCAAAAAGGGATTGTACCGCAAGTTTCTCGCCAACCGGGCCATTCGTTATACTGAGCCGCTTGAGTGATGTGAACTATGTCGTCGCCAAAGTGACGGCAAGTAATCGGCGTTCACGGGCGACGCAAGTTGTTCACGTGGCCAGACTCAAGCAGTGCCATCACAGGTCTCTTTAACACACTCAGCGAGCTTCGTCTGCCCCCGGGGAAAATGTCGCAGCACTGCGCGGCTGAGGCAGAGAAAGAAGAAGTAGAGTGTGCGCGCGTGATCTCGCGGTACTCTGCGCCGGCTGGGCCTGGCCTGTAGCTTCCCTCTCGGACCTCGTTTCACCGTTTCACCCTGTAAATAAACATCATTCGTAACACTATTATGAAAATTCCATTGATGATGCAAGGGCAGTCCGACATACTAGATGAGATCCGCTGCCTTCGAGCTAATCAGCAAGCTATGGAACAAAAGATAAACGATTTGGGTGTCAAAGTTCAACTCGCTGAGGAAACCGCATCAAGCGTCACATCACTGCATGCCACGATAGAAAGGATTTCATCTCGTGTTGACTCGGCCACTTCTGCACTTGCCTCAATGCGTGATAACCAAGACGACCTAAAAAATAGGTCTCGCCGGAATAACTTGATTTTTTTGGCCTTCCCGACACAGCGAAGGAGACATGGGCTGAATCAGAATAAAAGATTACCTCCTTCTGTACAGAGAAATTAAATGTATCACTTGAACTACAATCGATGGAGAGAGCACATAGAATAGGGCGGTACTCTGAGCACAAGAAAAGACCATTAATAGTAAAATTTAATAGTAACTTACTCTTAACCTATTACTTAAGTAGCCGGTCGATGCTTAACGCCTTTCATAGATAAATCTTGTACTTAAGGTAAACTTCAATGGACATTTAAGTTAGGGAAAGTAAAGTACGGTCATTGGCAACCTTAAATGCGACTTTCGCTACTCTCGCCTAGGAAGCAAGATGGCCGACTGCTACGGCAACCTCGCCGACTTTACCGGTTTCGCCGGACGTGTGCACGATATTACGGAGGATGAGGCATACCGATACGCGCCGCCATTACGGCCACGGCTTAAGGATTGACAGGATCCCATGGAAGTATACAACAACGCTGAGTTCTCGTGGCGGTACCGCTTTTCCTAGCAAGTGATGATACGGCTGTTGGAAATGCTGCCACTGGTCCCAAAAGACAACGAACGTGGTCACCCCGTGCCGCCGTTGCTCCAGCTTCTAATCGCGCTGCGATTCTACGTCGCCGAAACCTTTCAAGTTGTTACAAGGGACCTCGTTAATGTTTCGCTAGGAACTGTGTCTCGAATCATTGCACGAATGTCAAGAATGATTGCCGAGACTTTGTTCCCGCAGCTCGTGAAGTTTCCAAATGCTAATAATGATTTGGCATCCCGTAATGGAGGAATTCTACACCATCGCACGGTTTCCTGGTGTGGGCGGGTGCATTTACTGCACTCATGTACCCATCAGAAGTCCCGGAGGAGACGACGCGGAGGTTTTTCGCTGTCGAAAGGGGTACTTCTCCATCAATGTCCAGGTATGTTTATTGCGCTGTGGTAGAGTGCTCCGAGCTGCGAGAGAAACTGTCGAGGCTAAAGATTATGGTAGTAGTAAGCAACGCTACCGATTTCGCATATACCAAATGACTACACATTTTTGCAATTACCTAACTACAATATCAAGGAGGCGTTAATACATTTCGTGCCTTACCATTCGATTGCACTTGTTTATGAAATATCCTGGTAAGGTGCGTGACGTTGCATTATGAGCCGTTTTTAAACACAGCTAAAAATGTGGCTTTTTTGCAGGCACTCACAGGACCTCGGCTTCAATATTTTTATTTAGTTGCCAGCTGGCCCGGCACAGCACATGACAGCCGAATTTTCGATAATAGTTTAGCCAGAGTTCAGTAAGACGAAGGGACTGTGCCTGTAATCCTACTACATCCTACATCCTACTAATCCTACATCGTGACCCCTTTTCAAAAGACACAATGCAGCCATCGGCACAGGTGATTTGAAGTTTCAACACTACAATAAAATTTTGCGAAGTAACAATTCTGTTCGAAAATAATGACTTAATTAAAAAACTGCTTTGTTTAAGTATAACAAGGGCCACTTCAAGGCTCGCTGCAGTGTTGAGAGTACGTTTGGAGTATGGAAGTGAAGGTTTCCATGCCTTGAAATGACTCTTCAGATAAAAACAAGATCAGTTCCTATCGTCATCGCAGCTTGTGCTGCACTACACAGCTTCGGCCACCTCCTGAAAGACCCTGGCCCACCTCCTGCACAAAGCCAGGCAATACACAGCGCTGCTTCGCCAGCTTCCACTTCATCCGTACAACCAACGCCACCAGGCGTGCCTCCGTTGCCAGACACAGAAAGTGGTTTCAGGATCAGAGACCGCATAGTCGCACACTATTTTACGTAAACTGAATAAGACAAAATCACAACAACAACAAAGACGTTTACTGTTTCTTCAAAGTTTCTAGCTGAAGCTTTACAATTTCCGCTTTTCTGTTTTGGTTGGCTTCTTTCAGCCGAAGCTGCATAGTTTGTTCGTGTTCAGCTTGCCTGTGCAAAGATTCATATTTGGGCTCGAGGCGCATGAATTTCATTTTCAATAAATGTTCCTTTTTTTCTTCTCGGTCATCCTTGATGGCACTGAGGCGGGCAGCCAGTTAAAGGGAGACCGCCGTCTATCTCTGGCTGCTGCTTGTCGCGGGGCGACTTGTGCCAGCTGCCACAGGACGGCTTGAAGTTGCTGCAGTTCTTGGCTCTGTCACAGCAGCTTCCTGGCTTGTTGTACCATGAACGAGCGCTTGGCTGTCTGTAGTGGTCGGTAATGGGGCAGCATTCATTTCAGGTTCTGCTGGTGGCCTGCCAGAATCATCCCAGGACCAGTAGTCGGGCTCATGAGCCACGTCTTGACTACCTGCAGTAAGAGTTGAAAGTTACCACAAAGCAAGATGGTTCCTGCATTGCTACACTAAACGTTCTGCAATGTTCTGGACACCTTGGTGCCTATGCACGGTCTATGGTTGTGTAGTGCACATGGACCCCATTGTAAGTGGGAGAATATGTAATACACACTATACAGCGCAACTATAGTCGCTTTTCGAGCTGGGTTTCAGCGTCTTTCGTTTCCTTCTCGACCAGCTTTACCTCATCTCCTGGTTGGTCACACTAACAACTGGCGCTTGCATGACCATCTGAGGACACCATGCAAACAGCTGAAGGCAATTTGTTGTTGCATATATGTGCGACGCGAATTGCGCAGTAACACGCCGGCACCAGCGATTACTCTGGAGCATTGGGTGACGCATTTATAAAAGCGGACCCGCTTGACCCGCTGATCGGATTTCGACGATCGCCGACCCTTGTTCGCCGATATCGTTGTTATTCGAGTGTAACTTGCTTTTGTGGGCACAGGTCCGCCCAATAAACAATCAGTTTCGTCAGTCCCACTTTCACGATTGTCTTCTTCACCGTCATGTGACAATATATAAGCACACAAAACCTGGTTACATCAGGCATGAAAGTGTAATAATGATTTATGCGGGGTAGTGCTCATGATTCGCTGTGCCAGTCAAGAAATTTCGGTAATTTTGTTGTAAAGGAACAGTTCAGCGTAAATCACATGAAATCTGGGCAGCAAAATGAAAAAGAAATGAAGAAGCCATACCATTTGCCTCACCTAGAGACTCGTCTCTGCGTCTGCGACAGTAGTGCAACGACAGCAGGTGTGCACAGGGATTGCCATGACTGCGATTTGCCTAACACAGCGTGATGTTCGCTGCTGTCGCTGTCGAGTGGATTTTAAAGTCGAACAGCAATATTTGACGCTATTGCTCCGAGTTGCTGTAGCTCGTCAGTCGCTTGGCTCGGTGAGGGTGTACCGCCACCTGAAATTGCAAGAAAGCAGTTTGTGCGACGACAGAGCTTAACACATCACACGAGCACACGACATGATTACACAGCCACATGAAAATATAAAATGAAGCTTTTTATGCTGACTGTGATTTTGTGCAACACAGCCAGGCGTTCAAGGAGTTCAAGGTGTTCATTGACACAATGATCTGGGGCTCCCGCACCCCAGGACTGCGCGCGCAAAGGTCGGCGCCATGAAAGACGATGAAGCGCGTAAGCTGCACGCTCTTCTTCGGGCCCGCCATTAAAGAGAAGCGTCTATTTTGCAAGACTCTGTCTTCAATCTACGTTACATTTTTCTGATGGAAGTGCGGGGTACATGCTAATACTCCCAGATCGAACACCGTCTACAAGCCCAGTACGAAGTTCGGTCGAGCTGACTCCTGTTTATGTACGGACAAGCCGTCGACTTCAAGGACTGCCACCTGAGCACGAGCCTTTACCTAATCAAGTCAGAAGGATGAGTACATCGGTTCCGTCTTCCTCAACCGCGCCGACCGAGGTCGTCCTCAACCAGCCGCGAACCCCACCTCCTTCTATGGGGACACCTTCGAATATGTAGAGGACTGGCTCGATCACTTTGAGCGTGTCGCAGAATTCAACGGCTGGACTCCAGAGCGCAAGCTACGCAACGCCTACTTTTCCCTCGAGGACTATGCGCGGACATGGTTTGAGAACCGTGAGGTGGCCCTATCGGCATGGGACGAATTCCGATGGCAGCCAATCAACACGTACGCCAGCCTCGATCGCAAGGAGCGAGCTGAATCTGGAATTCAGGCGAGAGTACAGAGGCTGAAAGAAAGCGTCGCAATGTTTGTCGAACATATGTGCCGACTTTTCCGACGCGCGGATCCGTCTAAGCCGGAAGAAAAGACGCTCAGGAACTTGATGCGCGGTGTCAAGCAAGAGTTATTCGGTGCCCTAATACGCAACCCTCCAAAGACCGTTGCAGAGTTTCTCGCGGAAGCCATATCAATGGAAAAGGCACAGCAGCAGCGAACAAGGCAGTACAACCGCCACATGTCGACCCTATCGCGTGACCCTCTCGCTATACCCTTGGACGATACCGACGCCTTGCGGGCGCTCATTAGGTTTCTTGTTCGAGAAGAGCTCCAAAAGCTTCTGGTGGCTGCGGCATCGGTGCAGTGACTCCCTCTGGCTGAGGTCGTCCGGGAGGAAATCAGGCATGCAGTCCAAGTCCCAGAGCGAAGCGAGACACCACAGCACGAAGTACGGCAGCCACAACCTCGCATGTCGTATGCGGAACCTGCGCGAAGTTCCCTGTCTCCGATTTTTTGCGATGTGAGCGACGTCCCGGACTTTCATGGTGTGCGCGCCGTTGAACAAGCAACTGCCCACTTCAGGCCTCGCCGCATGCTATTCATGGCTGAAACACGACCACCCCGCAAGAGCGACGTATGGCGCACTGTAGACCGGAGGCCCTTGTGTTTTCATTGCGGTGAAGCCGATCACCTCTACAGGGCGTGTCCTTACCGCCGAGCTGGGCTCCGTGAATTTTCACTGAATGCGCCGTGCCCGATCAATGGTGAACGCACCCTGGAGATTGAAGCATACCTCGCGGACGCCAGGACCTCGTTTGCCCCACGATTCCGTGAACCCCGGTCACCGTCACACGCCCGAAATAGGTCTTCCAGCCCCCTTTCACGCCGAGAGCAACAAGGCGTCGCTCACCCAGCCCTGCCTCCCGGGAAAACTGAGTCCAGTGACCTGCGGTGGTGAGGTCGCTGACGTTGCGAACGCTGAAGATCCTCCACTGCGACGACCGCGATATGACGTAATTGAGACGCAGATAAAGCAGTGTAGTTGGGTGTCAGTATTTTGTGACGTACCAGTTACCATAGATGACCACGAAGTCACGGCGTTAATCGACACGGGTGCGGACACGTCTGTTATGAGCCAGAATCTCACGCGTATATTGAACAAAGTTTCGACGCAATGGACCGGAAGTCAGATTCGTAGTGCAGGAGGGCCCCTCATAACTACAATGGCCGTTGCAGGGCACGAGGCAATATTCGGGGCTTCACGTATATCGGCGACGACGTCATTCTTCCTGAATGTTGAAAGCACCTCACACTCGGTATAATTTTCCTTCAGGTGAACAGTGCCATCATCGACCTGCAAGTGTCTATAGAGTCAGCTTCGTTACTACGCTAGCCATAGCGAGCAGTAATGACAACGACCGTGACATCGCGCTTCGCGTAGCGGACGATCACGTCATGTTGCCACCCAAGAGCACCGTGCTTATACCCTTGTCCAATGCGACATGGAAGACGACGCCGAAGTAATTGCTGAGGCAAACATGCCGCTGCTTCTTGAGCCCCTCATCATTGTGTCAATATGCACCTTTAAGAAATATCAAGGCACATGATACCATAGCTTATTCGGAGACACACATGGCTTATGTGCGGTGAGGGTCTAGCTGGTCCCAAAGCACTGGCATATTCAGCCGCAGGGGAACGTCCCTGATTTTGTGCTGCTCTAGCTTACTATTGTTTTTTCGATGACCAAGCAGCGGCAAATTCCGAGGGACAAACCGCTCTTTGAGAAGCGTAGGTTGTCTATCAATGCTGCCAAATGGCGGTGGAAAAAATTTTCAACGCAATTACTACATGGTAGTAATTTGACATATTATGTCAGACATTTTCCAAATAAAGAAGAATGGAAAAACACAGCAAGAGCGTGGAAATCGAAGCCATAGTTGGGAAAATGCACTCGTTTTAGAAAGTGCTAATATATGATTGCAGCACCCAATATAACTTCTTTTCAAGAGCACAGCAAGCTGTTTGGGCAGGATCACAAAATACGACAAACGTTGAACGAGGGTGCCAAAGGGAAAAGATACACAATGTAATAGGCATACATTACAATCTGTACTCCATGTAATTTAGTTCAGCGTCCAGCCAAACAAATGCCGTAATTTCGGCACTGAATCATATCGGTACTATCAGCGTCAAATGAAACTTGGACAGCGGAGCCCGTGGCACAAGCATATATAGTGCGCGCCGTCCAGTCATCCCCGTCGACAGCCGCGGACATCCAGTTTGGGCGCCGCGCGATCGTGAGATATTTTCGCTTCTGTTCTGCTTCTTATAGTTGAAAGGGAGAAAATAAAGCTAAAAGAAAACAGAAGCTAAACTATTGCAGTTTATGGCGAGTATTGTCACACAGTTCGCCGAAAGCATAAGTGCTATCTGTGTCAAATGAAACGCTAAGAGTAGTGCGCCTGGTGCACTTTGCACCGTCATCATTAGAGATACATTCGCTCGTGTGGTTTGCCGCTTGTACCCCACATTCCTTCTTTCGATCGGCAAACTTGCGCAAGGCTGGCAGCCGCGACGGTGGCTGGCGTGAGCGTGCCGAGCGCGTTTGGCCGTTTGACTCCCGAACGAGTGCAGGGCGGCCAAACTGGGTATGCGCGACTGTCAATGGGACTGGACGGCGCGCACTATATCTTCACTTGGCCACGCGCTCCGCTGTTCAAGTTTCATTTGGCGCTGCTAGTACGTAGCGAGAATGGTACAAAAAATGTTCTGGCCTCAAGCTGCGAGACGTTCGCGGGCGCCAAATGTGCCTATTTTGGCGAATTAATCGAACGACTTAGCTCGCTGAGCACTATGCAATGTTCAGAAAGAGGATCTGCGTCAGTTTAATGATATAACTGCACAGAACGCAATGCTTGGCTGTAGAAAACCGCTCCCGCATGTCTTGTGCGTTGCACCTGCGCCACTTGTCTTTGAGGTTTTCCCAACACTTGTTAAGTTGGCCCCACGTACGCGGTGTCACGTTGTGGCGGCTGTTGAACTCGTCCCCTATTTCTTTCCACGACTCCCGTTTTCGACTGACGGAAACAGCGTCCGTTTTCTTGTTCTCGACCACGCTGCGATGGCGCGAAACGAGCTCCAGGAGCACAGCACGTTCTTCTTCGGAAAAATTTGTTTTACTTTTTTCCATCGTCCGCGCTGGTTGAAAACACGCAACACACACACGCCTCTGGAAACAGGATGCGCTAGGAATTTAATGGGCTTGTAACACGTAGCACACCAAAAGCGGTTCTTCACCAAGAAACATAGCCAGATGCACAGGGACGCAATAGCGGTATGCAAAAGGAAAATGTTTCCTCTTGTGTCTTTCGGCTTCCCGACAGTCCAGGAAGGCGTGGAGGACGGTCAGCCTGTCACCACATCTACCACACGTTGGCGACTCGTCAAGAGATAGTTATGAGTGCCAAATGTGTGTCCTATTCTTAGTCTAGTGAATAGGACATTTGTTCTTCGTGTTTTCGCAGTTGAGTGACAGAAACCTAACGTCGGCTAACTACGCGAAGCTTATTACTCGTTTCAGAGTACCACAAGCGTTGCCAGTGGCTTCGCGCGCAGTTTGTTTCATAAGAAAGGCTTCATGTCTGTGGCAGGGACAAGCAAAACGAATACCCTGCGATGCTATTGATTTGTCGATCTCGTCGGCAAGCGCATTACTCTCAATTCCTCTATGGCCAAGCATATTACTACACGCCTATGTGATAAATAGATGTTGCATAGGAGTCAGTAAAGCTCACTGAAGACAGCATTTGTGTGTTTTTGTAAAGAAACAAGCGCTTTTAGAAGACTTAACGAGTCTGTGAATATGATTGCTCTGTCAAGTTTTAATTTCTATATATGTTTTATCGCAGACAGTACTACATAGGCTTCTGCAGTGAAGATACTTATTAGGGGATTCAACACGTCAGGTTCAGAAAAAGAGGGACCAACCGCAGCGTAAGATACGCCAGCATGTGATTTTGACGCGTCTATGTAGAATTCGGAGCGGGAGTTCTTCGATTGAAGCTCACAGAAATGCATAGCTATTTCAAGCTCAGGAGCGTGCTTTATGACCTCTACAAAGGATACATCAGATTCTATCACCTTCCAATCCCAGGGCGATGATAGCTTAGCTGCAGGCATTAGGCGATGTTCGAGTATTGGGACATCCATTTCTTCGCTAAGTTCTCTCACGCCGATTCGATCACACCGATGGAGGGTCTATTATGAAAAATTGCAGAACGCGTCAAGTCGTTAACTCTTGTGAAACACGGATGGTCCTTATTAGAGTGCACTTTCAAAGAATAGGTGAAGCTGGTGTATGTCCTCTTAAAATGGAGCGATCACTCATCTGACTCTACGTACAGACTTTCGACAGGGCTTGTTCTAAATGCGCCAGTGCCCAGGCGGACACCCAGATAGAGGACGGGGTCTAGAATATTTAACGCGCTTGGGGCGGCAGAGTGATAAAGCACGGCACCATAGTCCAGTCGGGATCGAACTAGGCTCCTGTAAAGTTTCAATAAAAAACTTCCTGTCGCTACCCCATGTTGTGTGGGATAGGATTTTAAGTAAGTTCATATTGTTTTTAGACATTTTGCTTGAAGACATTTTAAGTGCGGAATGAAAGTAAGCCTATAGTCAAGTACAATACCTATACATTTTTGCTTATTGTTTACAGGTACTTGTTGTCCGCACAGCTATACAAAAGGATCTGGAACCAGGCCTCTCTTTCTTGCATAGAGAGCACAAGCACTTTTGTGGGGGTTGATTTTTAAATCCATTTTTGTCTGCCTACTTGGACACCTTGTTTAAGCCCTGCTGTACCTGTCTCTCACACACTGTAAGATTGCAGGATTTGAAACATATTTGTATGTCGTATACGTAGACAGAATAAAAAATAGCTGGTGGTTATGATGCACGAAGCGTATTCATCTTAACGACAAAGAGGGTGCAGCTGAGTACGCTACTCTGGGGTACCCCAGTTTCCTGTATGAATGCACGCGACAGTGCATTAGGTATTTTCACCCGAAATGTACGATTAAGTAGGTAGCTTTCCATAATGTTTAACATATTGCCGCGGATGCCCAGCGCCGACATGTCCCGCAGGATTCCGTACCGACAAGTTGTATCGTACACCTTTTCCAAATCAAGGAACACGGATAGGAAGGATTGTTTATGTACGAAAGCATCGCGAATGTTTGCTTCGATGCGCGAGAGATGGCCGGTTGTGTATTGCCCTTCCCTAAAGCCAGATGGAAATGGGTCAGGCATTTTGCGGGGCTCTAGGAAATGTACGAGACGGCGATTGATCATTTTTTTTTTTCGAAAAGCTTACGAAGGCAGCTCGTAAGCGCTATAGGAGGGTAGCTGGTCAGCAATGATGTATCTTTACCGTGCTTTAAAACAGGGATCGCAATAGCTTCTTTCCATTTAGATTGGAGATACCCAGCAGCCCAGATAGTATTTAAAAGTGTGAGTAGTGTGATTTGTGTGTCGGAGTGCATGGTGCTTGAGTAAATCGTTCATGATTCTATCGGGGCCCGGTGCAAAGCTCCGACATACTGATAAGGAAGCTTTAAGTTCAGCAATGGTAAAAGTACGGTTGTAGGGATCGTTTGGGATACATTTCTGATTCAGTGGCTTAAGTTCTTCTATTGCTTTATGTTGAAGAAAGTTCCCAGAATAGTGAGTGGAGCTAGACACGCGCTCTAAAGCGCAAGATATAGTCCGGCGTAACGCGCGCGCGCGGCCACGCGCGGCGCGGTTAAGCGACGTCGGTGAAGAGCGTGCAGTCTACAGTCCGGCGTCACGGCGTAGCCGGCGTGCACCCATGGGCTTAGATTTAGGTACACGTTAAAGAACCCGAGGTGGTTGAAATTTCCAGAGTCCTCCACTACGGTGTGCCTCATAATCAGAAAGTGGTTTTCGCACGTAAAACCCTATGTTTTCTTTTTCTGGCTGTCAGGACAAGTTAACGCCATCCCGCAAAAGTTTTCGTTTTAGGTGCACAAACAGCGCGCGGAACGAGAAGCGCGCGCGCTACCCGAACGGCGAGGGTATATGCAAGACGCGCATGCGCCATGTAAACAGCTGTTCGCCGCGGCGGTGAAGTTGCGCTCCCGGACGCACAGATGGCGCCAGCCTCGAGCTGCGCGCGCACGCCGAACTCTAGAGGAAGCAAATTTCTTGCACCCCTGGCGTCGCTAGCGCAGCGTATCCGACTTCGCCTGCCGCGGCCTGGCGCGCCGAGAACGCCGGACTATATCTTGGCCTTAAGTGTTCACTGAGAGCGTCGGCCCGGCCTTCCAACTTGTTTCCTTCTTTATCAACCAGGGGCTATGGATGGAATTGGTGTCCCTTAAGTCTCCTGAGCCCGTTCCATACTTTTGCCTCCTGTGTGTACGAGTTAATGCTGGACAAGAATCTCTCCTAGCTTATCTTCTTAGCTTGTCGTCGCCTCCGCCTTCCCTCTGATTTGATGTTTTTAAATTCTATCAAGTTTTCTGCAGTTGGGGATCGGCGCAGTAACACCGCCCCCCGTTGTTGCCGACATGCCACTGTACGGAAGGCTCGAGCCGTTCGAGGGAGATGGGTCCGCCTGGCAAATTTACGAGGAGCAAGTCCGCGTGTTCTTTCCGGCAAACGACACACCCGAGACCAAACAGCGGGACATTTTCCTGGCCAGCTGTGGTACCCGCGTCTTCAGCCTCTTGCTCGACCTTCTCAAGCCAGCCACGCCGCACGTTAAGACGCTGGGTGAGCTGCTCGCCATACTGCGCTCGCATTTCAACCCAGCACCATCCACACTAATGGAGCGTTTCCGCTTCAACAACCGGAGCCGCTGGAAAGGAGAGACCTTCGGGCAGTTCGTTGCTGCGCTACGAGGGTTAGCGAGTGCCTGCGTTCATGCCCTGAGCGTTCGTCTGCCAGAGTACCCGGAAGCCAGCCTGCATGTGGTGCAGAGCTGCCAAATCTGCCAAGAGCATCAACGAGCCTCGCGTCCTGTGCAAAGCACCCCCTGGCCGTTTCCACAGAGACCCTGGTCCCGCCTACATGTGGATTTTAGGGGACACTTCAAGGGCCCTTACTTCCTGGTGGTTGTGGACGCCTTTTCAAAGTGGGTGGAGGTTCTACCTGTCACGACTCCATCAGCAGGCGCGACCATTGCAGCGCTACGACAGGTCTTCACCACCCAGGGGTTGCCGGATGTCATCGTGTCCGACAATGGTCCTGCTTTCGCCAGCACAGAGTACCTGGCCTGGCTGACGAAGAACGGAATCCGCCGGATGATGGTTCCGCCGTACCACCCTGCTTCAAATGGTGCAGCCGAGCGGGTGGTGCAAACCATCAAAGACAAGCTCAAGAAGAGCCAGACTGGAGATTTCCGGACGCAGATTGCCCGGATACTGTTTCGGTACCGGACCACGCCTCACGATGTCTGGCCGTGCCCCCTGTGGGCTCCTGCTGGGTCGGATGGTCAAGACACCCTTGGACGTTTTGCATCCGGACCTCCGAGCCACAGTGCTTTTGAAGCAGCTGAAACAGAAGTTGGCTGCTGACCAAGGGTGCCGTCCCGGGCATTTGCCAGAGTCGGGAGCTCCAGTTTTCGCCAGGAACTTCCGTCCTGGCCCACCCTGGTCTGCCGGACAGGTGGTGTCTCCTGCCAGCGCTTCATCGCTGCTCGTCCGCATGCCAGACGGCGCCATGTGGTACAGACACGCCGACCATGTCAGGCCTCGCCTCGGGACCTGGCCAGCACCCTCGACTGCCACCTCTGAGTTCCAGCCTGCAGGCGGACTAGCGGCTGCACCAGTCGCTTCCAGCGGAGCACCACCCACCTCGGAGGCGGCAACCGTTGCCAGTGGTGCGGCACCCGTTGGACCGGTGTCGAGCCCAGCACCACTCACGAGGTCGACCACTACGGACCCTCCGGATGGAGCGAGGCTGCCTCAGGCAGCACCCGGCGTTGCCACACCCGACCCATCAACACCGGTGGCCAGGCGGAGTACTCGACGGCGGAGGTAACCGGACCGTTACTCGCCTGGATAGCAGGCACCGTCGACCCAGCTAGGGTGGAGGCAGAGCCGCATATTTTGAACAGGGACGTTTGTTTGTTATTTAACAAACAAACTGGGGGTAAGGGGGTGTGGCAAGCATGCGACGCCCCCTCAGGCATAATCTTGGTTCACCGCTAGGCTCGGTGGCCTGCCAAGCTCGGCAGGCAACATTGGTCACCGCACCGTAATAAACACCGACGAGCACGGCTGCTCGGCGGTCAGTCATCTTTCAGCACCACCACGCTGCGGAGCGTCCGTTTATCGGAGGGTGCCCGAGCCCTCCCTTGTTCACGAACCCCGGTGGATCGTGACCGCCTTCTTAGCTTGCCGTCGCGTCCGCCTTCCGTGTGATTAAATGTTTTTAAGTTCTATCAAATTTCTTGCAGTTGGGGATCGGTGCAGTATGCCCAACGCTTTATTATTTTTTTTCCGTGCCTCCTTGCACTCATGATTCCACCACGAAACTCGTCCTTTGGATGAGCTACCCATTGATTTTGGAATCAAGTTATTTGCTGCCTCGATGATAAAGCGGCAAAATACGCTACCGCGTCGTCAATACTCAAATCGGGGATAAAATGTCGGAATAGGTAGGTCGATTCCTTGTAATGATCCCAGTCGCCAGAAGCTAGCTTCCACCGAGGCGTATGTGGAGGGCATTGATGTTTCCGATTAAGTTTAAAAGTACCTGAAAAGGGTAACTTCCGTAAGAATTTTTAATAGCGCTCCACTCTAAGTAAGGGATAAGAGCTGCTGAGCCAATAGAGAGGTCTATGGAAGAATGAGAATTGTGAAACATGTTATAATAAGTCGGTTCGTTTTTATTGAACAGGCATGCACCAGTGTTTACTAAAACGTTCTCTACCAATCAACCTCTCGCGTCGCATCGTAAGTCTCCAAATACATCGTGTTGTGAGCATGAAAATCTCCCAAGAGTATGTAAGGCTCGGTAAGCTGGCTAAGCAGGTTATAAAAGTCTGTTTTTTTCGAGATATTAGTTCAGGGGTATATAAATAGAAAAGACAGTGATAAATTTATTAAAAAGAATGGCCCGAACTGACACTGCCTCTAGGGGCGTTATAAGGGCTACTTGTTGGCAAGCTAGACTTGTCGGCTACTATTGCAACACGGCCAGAGGCGTTAACTTCGTCGCGGTTCTTTCGGAAGATGACGTAATTACGAAGAAAATTTGTGTTCGTAGGTTTGACATGTGTCTCTTGAACACACAGCAAATTTTGATTGTGTTTGTGTAGGAGTTCTCTAATATCATCAAGGTTATGACGAAGTCCTCTAACATCTCATTGTAGTATTCGTGTTTCCATTATGATAAATGTGTTTTGTGCTGTGTGTTTAAAAAACGAAGATTAGCTCACGGGCCCTTTCGAGGCGCCGAGACGCGAGTTTTGTCTTTTTTTTTTAGCGATCGAGAGAGGCTCGCCGCTCCTTAGACGTTGGTGGCGCGGCTTGGCTGGTCGTTGTGCGCCAATACGTCATAGTCGAGTGCGCCAATACGTCAGATGATCTTGTGGGGTCCGAAATAGCGTCGCAAGTGCTTCTCGCTAAGCACTCGTCGGTGTATTTGGGTCCAAACACCAAAGAGGCCGCCGGGCTGGTACTCGATGTAGCGTCGTCGAAGATTGTGGTGTCGACTGTCGGTCCTCTGCTGGCTCTCTATTCGCTGGCGAACGAGCTGTCGGGCTTCTTCGGCGCGCTGGAGCTAGGCGCCCACGTCGATATTCTCCTGGTTGGTGACGTGAGGCAGCAGGGCGCCGAGAGGCGTCGTCGGGTTCCTGCCGTAAATCAGATTGAATTGCGTGATCTGCGTTGTTTCTTGCACCGCCGTGTTGTAAGCGAAGGTTACGCACGGCAGGACGACATCACATGTGTTGTGCTCGACGTCAACGTACATCGCTAACATGCGGTGAGCGTGTTTTTCAGATGTTTTCTTAGGCCATTCGTCGGCGGGTTGTAGACAGCGCTCCTCCAGTGACTTCTCTGACTGTACTGCAGGATGGCTTGACTAAGCTCAGCTGTGAAAACCGGTCCTCTGTCAGTAATGAAGACTTCTGGTGCATGTGCATCATGTCGTAGCAGGATGTTCTCGAATAAACATTTGGCTACTTCCACTGCACTACACTTGGGCAGAGCTTTTGTTTCGGTGTAGCGTGTAACGGCCACGACGATCCACTTGTTTCCAGATGTTGGTGTCGGAAAGGGTCCCAAGAAATTCATCCCTATCTGCTGAAGCGCTCAGCAAGGAAACTCGAACGGTCGGAGTAAACCCGCTGGCCTTGTCGGCGCTGTCTTGCGTAGCTAGCAGTCACGTCACGTCTTGACGTAGCGGGCGGCATTGGCGGTCAGGCGCGGCCAATCGTACCTCTGTTGTACTCTTGCGAGTGTAGGGGAAAATCGAAGGTGCCTGGCTCTCTGATCGTCTGGTAGGGCCTGCAAGACTTCTGGCCGGAGTTCCGCTGGCACACCGAGAATGTAGGTTGCGCTGACTGGGGAGTTGTTCTTTGCGAGGACGGCGTTATGCAAGCAAAATGAAGGCAGTCCACGCCGAAATACCTAGTGACAACGTCGGTATTGCCTGCTATGTACTCCACAGGGCTTCGTAACTCCGGGTATATTCGTTGCTGTTCGCCGAAGCCGTATGCAATTATTGTTCTTAGGAAGGCGTCGTCGTCTAGTTCATCTTACGGTGGCGGGTCAATGGGGGCGCGAGACAGGCAGTCGGCGTCAGAATGCCTTTTCCCGAACTGATACAGCATGGTGATGTCGAATGATGCTTAGCCCAGTGAAGTGAAACTTCACTGGGCTAGGTGACTAGAAGGATCCTTTAAGTTTGCCAGCTAACAACACAAGACGTGGTGGTCGTTTACCACTTTGAAGTACCTGCCGTATATGTAAGGCGGAAATTTCGTCGTAGCCCACATCATCGCAAGGCAATCTTTTTCCGTCGTAGAATAATTCGCTTCCGCTTTTACAATTACCGGCTAGCGTAAGCTACGACGCGTTGAACTTCGTCCTTCGTTTGAACTGGCACAGCACCGAGGCCTACGGTACTTGCGTAAGTGTGAATTTACATCGCGGCGTCTTCGTCGAACTGTCAAAGCATCGGTGGTGACTGCAGCCATCGCTTCAGCGCCTCAAATGCGTCGTCCTGCCATGTTTCCCATTTAAATTCGACGTCGGCTTTCGTGAGATAAGGGCTCCGCAATTCTTGAAAAGCCTTGTACAAAGCACCTGTAATAGGCACACAGGCCAAGAAATCTTCGCACTGCCTTCTTGTTGACGGGCTCCGGGAACTTAGCGATGGCAGCTATCTTTTGTGGTTGTGTACAGACTACAGACTTACTGAAGACATGGTCTACGAACAGAAGTTCTTCGCAAGTGAGACGGCACTATTCGGGCTTCAGGGTGAGTCCGGATGATTTGATCGCCTCTAGTACTGTCTGAAGCCGCATCGGGTGATCTAAATTCATGGCAAGGACTAAAACGCCACCCAAGTAGGCGAGACAAGTCTACCACTTCAGACCTGCCAAGACTGGGTGCATCACACACATGCCACTGTACGGAAGGCTCGAGCCGTTCGAGGGAGATGGGTCCGCCTGGCAAATTTACGAGGAGCAAGTCCGCGTGTTCTTTCCGGCAAACGACACACCCGAGACCAAACAGCGGGACATTTTCCTGGCCAGCTGTGGTACCCGCGTCTTCAGCCTCTTGCTCGACCTTCTCAAGCCAGCCACGCCGCACGTTAAGACGCTGGGTGAGCTGCTCGCCATACTGCGCTCGCATTTCAACCCAGCACCATCCACACTAATGGAGCGTTTCCGCTTCAACAACCGGAGCCGCTGGAAAGGAGAGACCTTCGGGCAGTTCGTTGCTGCGCTACGAGGGTTAGCGAGTGCCTGCGTTCATGCCCTGAGCGTTCGTCTGCCAGAGTACCCGGAAGCCAGCCTGCATGTGGTGCAGAGCTGCCAAATCTGCCAAGAGCATCAACGAGCCTCGCGTCCTGTGCAAAGCACCCCCTGGCCGTTTCCACAGAGACCCTGGTCCCGCCTACATGTGGATTTTAGGGGACACTTCAAGGGCCCTTACTTCCTGGTGGTTGTGGACGCCTTTTCAAAGTGGGTGGAGGTTCTACCTGTCACGACTCCATCAGCAGGCGCGACCATTGCAGCGCTACGACAGGTCTTCACCACCCAGGGGTTGCCGGATGTCATCGTGTCCGACAATGGTCCTGCTTTCGCCAGCACAGAGTACCTGGCCTGGCTGACGAAGAACGGAATCCGCCGGATGATGGTTCCGCCGTACCACCCTGCTTCAAATGGTGCAGCCGAGCGGGTGGTGCAAACCATCAAAGACAAGCTCAAGAAGAGCCAGACTGGAGATTTCCGGACGCAGATTGCCCGGATACTGTTTCGGTACCGGACCACGCCTCACGATGTCTGGCCGTGCCCCCTGTGGGCTCCTGCTGGGTCGGATGGTCAAGACACCCTTGGACGTTTTGCATCCGGACCTCCGAGCCACAGTGCTTTTGAAGCAGCTGAAACAGAAGTTGGCTGCTGACCAAGGGTGCCGTCCCGGGCATTTGCCAGAGTCGGGAGCTCCAGTTTTCGCCAGGAACTTCCGTCCTGGCCCACCCTGGTCTGCCGGACAGGTGGTGTCTCCTGCCAGCGCTTCATCGCTGCTCGTCCGCATGCCAGACGGCGCCATGTGGTACAGACACGCCGACCATGTCAGGCCTCGCCTCGGGACCTGGCCAGCACCCTCGACTGCCACCTCTGAGTTCCAGCCTGCAGGCGGACTAGCGGCTGCACCAGTCGCTTCCAGCGGAGCACCACCCACCTCGGAGGCGGCAACCGTTGCCAGTGGTGCGGCACCCGTTGGACCGGTGTCGAGCCCAGCACCACTCACGAGGTCGACCACTACGGACCCTCCGGATGGAGCGAGGCTGCCTCAGGCAGCACCCGGCGTTGCCACACCCGACCCATCAACACCGGTGGCCAGGCGGAGTACTCGACGGCGGAGGTAACCGGACCGTTACTCGCCTGGATAGCAGGCACCGTCGACCCAGCTAGGGTGGAGGCAGAGCCGCATATTTTGAACAGGGACGTTTGTTTGTTATTTAACAAACAAACTGGGGGTAAGGGGGTGTAGCAAGCATGCGACGCCCCCTCAGGCATAATCTTGGTTCACCGCTAGGCTCGGTGGCCTGCCAAGCTCGGCAGGCAACATTGGTCACCGCACCGTAATAAACACCGACGAGCACGGCTGCTCGGCGGTCAGTCATCTTTCAGCACCACCACGCTGCGGAGCGTCCGTTTATCGGAGGGTGCCCGAGCCCTCCCTTGTTCACGAACCCCGGTGGATCGTGACCGCCTTCTTAGCTTGCCGTCGCGTCCGCCTTCCGTGTGATTAAATGTTTTTAAGTTCTATCAAATTTCTTGCAGTTGGGGATCGGTGCAGTATGCCCAACGCTTTATTATTTTTTTTCCGTGCCTCCTTGCACTCATGATTCCACCACGAAACTCGTCCTTTGGATGAGCTACCCATTGATTTTGGAATCAAGTTATTTGCTGCCTCGATGATAAAGCGGCAAAATACGCTACCGCGTCGTCAATACTCAAATCGGGGATAAAATGTCGGAATAGGTAGGTCGATTCCTTGTAATGATCCCAGTCGCCAGAAGCTAGCTTCCACCGAGGCGTATGTGGAGGGCATTGATGTTTCCGATTAAGTTTAAAAGTACCTGAAAAGGGTAACTTCCGTAAGAATTTTTAATAGCGCTCCACTCTAAGTAAGGGATAAGAGCTGCTGAGCCAATAGAGAGGTCTATGGAAGAATGAGAATTGTGAAACATGTTATAATAAGTCGGTTCGTTTTTATTGAACAGGCATGCACCAGTGTTTACTAAAACGTTCTCTACCAATCAACCTCTCGCGTCGCATCGTAAGTCTCCAAATACATCGTGTTGTGAGCATGAAAATCTCCCAAGAGTATGTAAGGCTCGGTAAGCTGGCTAAGCAGGTTATAAAAGTCTGTTTTTTTCGAGATATTAGTTCAGGGGTATATAAATAGAAAAGACAGTGATAAATTTATTAAAAAGAATGGCCCGAACTGACACTGCCTCTAGGGGCGTTATAAGGGCTACTTGTTGGCAAGCTAGACTTGTCGGCTACTATTGCAACACGGCCAGAGGCGTTAACTTCGTCGCGGTTCTTTCGGAAGATGACGTAATTACGAAGAAAATTTGTGTTCGTAGGTTTGACATGTGTCTCTTGAACACACAGCAAATTTTGATTGTGTTTGTGTAGGAGTTCTCTAATATCATCAAGGTTATGACGAAGTCCTCTAACATCTCATTGTAGTATTCGTGTTTCCATTATGATAAATGTGTTTTGTGCTGTGTGTTTAAAAAACGAAGATTAGCTCACGGGCCCTTTCGAGGCGCCGAGACGCGAGTTTTGTCTTTTTTTTTTAGCGATCGAGAGAGGCTCGCCGCTCCTTAGACGTTGGTGGCGCGGCTTGGCTGGTCGTTGTGCGCCAATACGTCATAGTCGAGTGCGCCAATACGTCAGATGATCTTGTGGGGTCCGAAATAGCGTCGCAAGTGCTTCTCGCTAAGCACTCGTCGGTGTATTTGGGTCCAAACACCAAAGAGGCCGCCGGGCTGGTACTCGATGTAGCGTCGTCGAAGATTGTGGTGTCGACTGTCGGTCCTCTGCTGGCTCTCTATTCGCTGGCGAACGAGCTGTCGGGCTTCTTCGGCGCGCTGGAGCTAGGCGCCCACGTCGATATTCTCCTGGTTGGTGACGTGAGGCAGCAGGGCGCCGAGAGGCGTCGTCGGGTTCCTGCCGTAAATCAGATTGAATTGCGTGATCTGCGTTGTTTCTTGCACCGCCGTGTTGTAAGCGAAGGTTACGCACGGCAGGACGACATCACATGTGTTGTGCTCGACGTCAACGTACATCGCTAACATGCGGTGAGCGTGTTTTTCAGATGTTTTCTTAGGCCATTCGTCGGCGGGTTGTAGACAGCGCTCCTCCAGTGACTTCTCTGACTGTACTGCAGGATGGCTTGACTAAGCTCAGCTGTGAAAACCGGTCCTCTGTCAGTAATGAAGACTTCTGGTGCATGTGCATCATGTCGTAGCAGGATGTTCTCGAATAAACATTTGGCTACTTCCACTGCACTACACTTGGGCAGAGCTTTTGTTTCGGTGTAGCGTGTAACGGCCACGACGATCCACTTGTTTCCAGATGTTGGTGTCGGAAAGGGTCCCAAGAAATTCATCCCTATCTGCTGAAGCGCTCAGCAAGGAAACTCGAACGGTCGGAGTAAACCCGCTGGCCTTGTCGGCGCTGTCTTGCGTAGCTAGCAGTCACGTCACGTCTTGACGTAGCGGGCGGCATTGGCGGTCAGGCGCGGCCAATCGTACCTCTGTTGTACTCTTGCGAGTGTAGGGGAAAATCGAAGGTGCCTGGCTCTCTGATCGTCTGGTAGGGCCTGCAAGACTTCTGGCCGGAGTTCCGCTGGCACACCGAGAATGTAGGTTGCGCTGACTGGGGAGTTGTTCTTTGCGAGGACGGCGTTATGCAAGCAAAATGAAGGCAGTCCACGCCGAAATACCTAGTGACAACGTCGGTATTGCCTGCTATGTACTCCACAGGGCTTCGTAACTCCGGGTATATTCGTTGCTGTTCGCCGAAGCCGTATGCAATTATTGTTCTTAGGAAGGCGTCGTCGTCTAGTTCATCTTACGGTGGCGGGTCAATGGGGGCGCGAGACAGGCAGTCGGCGTCAGAATGCCTTTTCCCGAACTGATACAGCATGGTGATGTCGAATGATGCTTAGCCCAGTGAAGTGAAACTTCACTGGGCTAGGTGACTAGAAGGATCCTTTAAGTTTGCCAGCTAACAACACAAGACGTGGTGGTCGTTTACCACTTTGAAGTACCTGCCGTATATGTAAGGCGGAAATTTCGTCGTAGCCCACATCATCGCAAGGCAATCTTTTTCCGTCGTAGAATAATTCGCTTCCGCTTTTACAATTACCGGCTAGCGTAAGCTACGACGCGTTGAACTTCGTCCTTCGTTTGAACTGGCACAGCACCGAGGCCTACGGTACTTGCGTAAGTGTGAATTTACATCGCGGCGTCTTCGTCGAACTGTCAAAGCATCGGTGGTGACTGCAGCCATCGCTTCAGCGCCTCAAATGCGTCGTCCTGCCATGTTTCCCATTTAAATTCGACGTCGGCTTTCGTGAGATAAGGGCTCCGCAATTCTTGAAAAGCCTTGTACAAAGCACCTGTAATAGGCACACAGGCCAAGAAATCTTCGCACTGCCTTCTTGTTGACGGGCTCCGGGAACTTAGCGATGGCAGCTATCTTTTGTGGTTGTGTACAGACTACAGACTTACTGAAGACATGGTCTACGAACAGAAGTTCTTCGCAAGTGAGACGGCACTATTCGGGCTTCAGGGTGAGTCCGGATGATTTGATCGCCTCTAGTACTGTCTGAAGCCGCATCGGGTGATCTAAATTCATGGCAAGGACTAAAACGCCACCCAAGTAGGCGAGACAAGTCTACCACTTCAGACCTGCCAAGACTGGGTGCATCACACACTGGAACGCTGCAAGCGCAAAACAAAGACCGAATGGCATCACCTTGCACTCGAAGAAGCCGTCTGGCGAGATAAACGCGGTCTTCTCTCGATCCATTTGGTTGTCTTCAATTTGCCATTAACTAGTCTTTCAGTCCATCGGTTAAAAGTACTTAGCATTACAGAGTCGGTCTAATCCCTCCTTTATTCTTGGGAGGGGTATACGTCCGTCTTGGTGATTTTGTTCCACCGGCGATAATTTCGACGCAGAAATGCTGTGCACCATCCTTCTTTACCAAGACTACGGAAGATGCCCACGCGCTTTTGGACTGCTGGGTGACGTTACCGCGCAGCATTTCGTCGACTTGTTGCATTATAGCCTCTTGTTCTCACATCGACACTGGGTAAGGGCTCTGGCTGTGTGGTCGAGCAGATTCTTCTGCTATTATGCCATGCTTTGCAAGTGGTGTTAACCGAATCCTCGATGACGTAAGAAAGCAATGTTTGTATCTTTGGCGAAGACTTTCGAGCTGCTGTTGCTTACTCATGGGGACCTTTCGAATGATTTCGAATACTGGTTCGGGCACTATGGTCATCGAGGTAGATGCGGCATAATCGGAGAGGACAAACTCATTGCTGGTTTCCACAATATCCTCGAGATATGCAATCGTTGTACCCTTGTTGGTGTGTTTCAGTTAATCGCTGAAGTTGGCCAGCACCACTTTCACTTTTCTTCCATGCAGTCAAGCGATATCTTTTTGTGACGCCAATTTCACGATCTAGCAGTGGACGTTGATTGACCTCAATGACGCCTTCTACGTCTGCAGGTGTTTCTGTGCCGACTGAAGTTATGCTGAAACGAGGCGGCATGTTCACTTGATCTTCAAGCACACTCAAGACGTGGTGACTACGAGCGCTATCCGGCGTTATCGCTTGATCTTCCGACAACGTTATCGACTTCGACTTCAGGTCGATGACTTCGCTGACCGATTCCACGAGAGATCAACACGGGTAAAAAAATTCATATTTTAGATTTCATTGAATATGTTATATTTTATGCGCATATCACTCGGTAGCACTAAAGTGAAGATCGCTTCTTTGCCACATGAATATTTTAGGAGGAAAAAATTACGAGATAGCTCAGTGTGGAGGCGCCTATATAATGCACAAGGAATTTTCACAAATTCACAACAATGTGAAATGCAATATATTACAGCTACAAAGAATACATTTTTGTGTGTAAAACATAGACGTAAAGAAGGGTCAGCTAGCATTGTTTGAGGCTTAGAAAAATTCGTTAATTTGCTACAATCTTCAAAACTTGCTTTATCTACGCCTTTTGATCAACTAAGCGAATTCATCTAGCCTTGTGAAATTTGGTGGACTGTGAGACCTTAACTTATTAAACAATTGTGCTGAATATTCTTGCTGTATAACAAATTACGATTTCTACAATTCGTCTCAAATTTGAATTTTCGACAAAAATGAACGCTATTAAAAATCAAAATAAATGGAAAAACATCGTAATTTTTTCTCATTATCTCGTAAACATCTGTTCAGAGGCACTTGAAAAAGAATATTAAGAAACATGTTGCATTATTTTGTTTGTAATGACAATACAGGTGGCAGAAATGAGACCTTTGCCAGAATGCAGCAAGGTGCTAAGAAAAAGGGACATCGGGGTAAAAAGAACGTGCATAAGACTCTGAATGCCTAAACTTGACCGCGATTGCGACGCAAAGGCAATTTTGACCTTATGATTAATACTTATGCATAAAAGTGCGTTCAGTACAGTACCCATTCGCTTAAATGGGAATAAAGAAGCGTCAACATAACCTTTACGTGGCTCATTTTATTTAACAGCAAGTGCGTGCACCTTCCAGCGTAGATAATTTGTGCTTTCTGTTAATGTAGGTTTGTATTTCTTTGTATGCTACAAGATTGACGGTTAACTCTCTGTGAATGTATACAGGTTCAGAATGTACGGCAGGTAAATGCCTCTAAAATGCCGTACGAGTCATTATATAAATGTCATTAACGTCATTATATAACAAAGGAGGCGGTGGTGGGAGTGGCGATGGTGTTGGTTAGGGCAGGGTAGCTGGCAGATAGTGCCAACGATTGCTTACTTTACCGCCTCTGAAGAAAAAGAAAAAACGGAACGGTTAGGTTACACTTCCGTCGCCACTTGGCACTGGCGACGGAACTGTGAACGTCGTGTTAATTTATCTGCTTCTGTACAGGCTCACGTGCATTCATTCACCGGTGACACCCAAGCGGCCCAAGCTTGGACGCAAGGTTGACGTGGAACAAGCCGCGCCTGCGTGCTGTCGTGCGCCTGCATGCTACTGCTGCCTCATACCACGTGACAAGCTACAGTCTACAAGAGGAGCATTCCCGTCACACAGTTCCCGTCACACAGTTCTGTCGCCACTTGGCAGTGGCGACGGAACTGTGAACGTCGTGTTAATTTATCTGCTTCTGTACAGGTCAGTGTTTAGGCGAATTCCATTTCTTCTAGCGAATTTTTCTGTTAAATGTTCCGCCGCTGATGCCAAGATGTCAGTGCTATTCTGTCTGTTGCCGCATCTGTCTGTCATTTCCATACCTCGGTTTAAAAAGTCAGTAACTGATTTGTTATGGCAAAAATCAAAGAGGAAGTAAAGATTGAATGCCTGAAATTTAAGGAAGAAATACAGCAGGAACTTAAAACGTTCCTCTAGACTGTAGAAAGAGATTTCAGAAATGATATACGAGAATTGAAAACAAAAACGTTCAGCTCGAAACTGTAAATGCCGCTCTGCGCGAAGAAAACGCGACCCTAAAAACTCTTTGAATGATCTAGGGCATCGAGTAACTAGCAGTGAGCAGTACTCTAGGAATGTGAATTCGGAGCTACAGGGTGTCATTAAGAAGGAAAACGAATCTGTCGATGACCTGCTGTGCAAACTTGGTGCAGCCATCGGTGAGCCGATTGCTAGAGTTGACATTGAAGCATGTCACCGCGTACCAAGTAGAATATAGAACAAAAGCCACATTGTTGTTCAGATCAAGTCTCGTGTACAGCGCGATAATGTACTGAGAGAAGCCAAAACGGCACGCCTCACTAATGCAGACTTCGGCATAAGTAGCTCAACACCTTTTTCGCCGCCTGTGTACGTCAATGAGGATCTTTGCCCGACGCTGAAAAGGCTGCTGTCACTTGCGGTGAAAAAGAAATATGAAATGAAATGGAAATCAGTGTGGTCCTTTAACGGGAAGATATATGCTAGACAGTCCGACGCAACACCGGTTGTGCAGATACCAAGCCAGCGCGACATCGATAAGATTTTTGTAAGGCAGGGCGGTTGTTGAGCTAGAGTAATGCGCTTGCCTGTATTTATAGCAACTTTTTTTTGCTTCTTGATATGGATTATCTGGAGCTTGCCCTTCCCCAATGCGTTAGCTCACGTCACCAAACAAGTTACTCAGTTCTACATATTAATACAAGATCACTTAACCACAAGAAGGATGATGTCGCAATTCTTCTGGAACAATTTCAGTTAACCTTTAGCGCTATCATGTTGACGGAAACTTGGGGAAGAAATGATGATCAGGCATTCATTTTGGACCGTTACAATTTATTTTCCCTAAATCGTCCAAACAAACGAGGTGGGGGTGTGGCCCTGCTCATTACAACAAAAAAGAATTGCCATATTGTCCCTCAATTTACTGTAGTAACTGATGATTATGAAATACTAACAATTCATTGTAAGCTTGAGCTGCTTTCTGTACTGTATCGACCCCCAGGTAGAAGTATTGCCAATTTGTTGCAGTTCTTTGAAACTTTTTTGGAATATGTTTGCAATAACAGCTTACACCTGGTTTCTGCAGGAGATTTCAATATTAATATGATGGAAGAAACCAATGTCACCCGCGAACTAATCGCCCTGTTAAATTCCACTGGATTTACTAACTTAATTACGACGCCCACTCGTATTACATGCTCCACAGCATCGGCTTTAGATCTTATCGTGACAAATATTGACACTATTGTCTACAGCGCAGGTACTATTATATCTGATATTAATGACCACTGTCCTGTCTTTCTAAATTACGATAACGAACGACTAAATAAAATTTACGACAGGAGCAGCTGATTATTCAACAAATAACAGCTGAGAGCATGGAATTATTCAAAAGCAACACAATGAATGAAAGCTGGTCCACTGTAAAGGATAAGAAAACTGCAAATGACGCTTATAATGATTTCATTAAAATTTTTATTCGTATCTACGCGAAACATTTTCCTTTCAAAACTTTCAAACCTTTAAAAAGTCTAACAAACCAAACTTCTTTATGTACTCATTTTTTCGGTGTCATTCTCATTCTAAAAATATATTACTTCATTGGTCTCTGGTTAGAAATAACACATAAGTAAAAGCTGCTCTTGAGGGCAGCTTTCCCTCAATGCCTACTGTAACTCATCTTTGACAAAAAGAGAAGCATAACATCGGGCAGAAAAAGTGCGACTTGTCATTGGCGGCGTTGGTACTACTTCCAGTCACTAGTACAGCTCGGGATCAAGGGTTGCGACTTCATTGCTGCCCAGTTTTAATTCTGCAGGTGTTACACTTGGGTGTAGCGTGCGTACGTAAGTGTGTATGCATTAAAATGACTTAATGCTAGAGCAAAGCAACTGTAGTGCAGAGAGGCATCAGTCATCTTTATATATTTGCTTTGTAAAGATTCGCTAAGTTCATCTCTTGCAGTATAGACTGGGCGCTCTTTGGCCAAAGATGCCCTTGTGCTATTAAAACCTATCAAATAATCAGCTTTTTGCAGTAGCAGGTGCTTATTCTTTTTTCAGGATCGGTGCGCCAGTTTTAATTTGTTTTTCTTGAACTGTGCAATTCCTACTCACAGGAATGCGTGTCATCTGAGGTGTTCCTTTTTCAATCAAGAATGTTGAGGTTGTCTTTGTGAAACTCGATTTCTTGCCTCAAACGAGCTTGTACAAACTGACCCAGCTGATAATTCTACCTGCTTATATATGAAATATGCTGCGGTTATAAACCCTCATATTGAATTACACATAGTACAAAATTTTTATGTATTAAAACAATTTCATGAAATTTTTCGTGTTTTTTTGCGTTTGTGTTGTCCACTTCTCTACTCTTGTGTCCAGTCTGCACGCCTCACCTCTTTTTATGCATATTAAATATCGTCTAAATTTAACCATGCTTTCTTTACGACAACGCAGGGAGAACAAGTTCCAGTAACGCCATGCATTCAGTATGGTGGCCCAGACGTGTTTGCAAGCAACCTCCTTCATGTGGACCAAGAACTACTCTTCAGTGTCTCGCAGACTTCCATGCAAAGCCCTCAACGTTCTCGTCTCAGTGGAATGCCTGCTCATCTATCAGCGTGTCCATCACCAAGACTGCCAGTTTTCAAGCTTCTGAACCTATTTAAGAAAGCTTAATGATGTTTTTATTTAATTGTCACAGTTGGCCGTAGAATTTGAACATTTTTGATGTTTCTAACATTTTTACCTGGCACAAAGCGGTGCAATAACTTTAAACCAGTGTAATGTATTTAAGTGATGCTCACTGTAATGCCTATCTGGTATTGTTAGTGTTTAAGAAATTTGAATGTCTGATGAGGTAACAGCATTCCAATTTGTCATCGTAGCTCGTTTCAATGAGCTGCTTGGAAATAAGACGCAATACTTACCACACGCCAGTTGTAGCATTTTTTGTTTTCATGACTACAGTATACTTGTTTCAAAAGATGAAAAGTGGAAAAAAAAAGCGTAAAGGGCATAATAATCCTAGGATTGTCATGTCTTTACAGCTCTGCAATGACTAATGCCTCATACATCTTGGGAGCACATTGGTTGCAATGCCTACAGGTATATTTGATAAGAGAATAGCTTGCACGCAGATTTGCCACACAGTTGATGGCTGGTGGCTTTTTTTGTCGTCTTCATGTTATTACTATGTATTAAATACTCATTTAGATGTAAAGGGCACTACAGGAACTGAAGTACCAAATGGCACTTTAATTTCAGGGTGCAAAGTGTCCAGCATGCCTGTCAAAAAACGTGTTCTAGGGGCTACCTTTCCTCTATAGGTAAATGGACACGACATGCTCTGTGTACAATGTAATCGTGCTTGTCTGGAGCGCTTGAAAGATGTGCTACGGGCTGTACTGGCACTGTCTGAACATAATGCATGGGTCTAGAAAGCCTGCAGCTGAGCATCTGCCACCGTACTGAAGGAAGTGTCCTAATTTATTTTGTTGATGTGGTTGAAATTTAGGAGCTGCAATGAGTAGTTCTGACTGTGGTAATGCTGCTGAACTAAAGCACAAATTACACACCTCGACTCACACAATGTACTCTGAAAGTTTTGCTAGGTGGTATCTGTTTGCTGCCTGAACTTATGGCACCTTTACGAGTAGTCGCAGGTGATTGCAGCTGCTGAGGCTTTATCAACTGGCAAGGTGAAAAAAGAATGCTGTGCCACCAGTGTGGCTGCACAATCCGAGATGCAAGCTATCTTGAACCAGGTGTTCGGTAGACGGTACCTGTGCAGCCAAAACATTGTTTGAGCCCTATAGGCAACTGTGTTCACAACTGCACACAAGTGTGCTGTCACAGCAGAAAGTTGAGAACAAGCAGCATTTTTACTGGTGTTTCTTCGAAACATTAGTGCAAGTCATTCTTTCACCATCATAGTCATTCTTTCATCATGCATAGGTAATGAGAACAAGGCATTTGGGACACACAAGGGGTCGTGTGTCTAAAGTTTAATTAGATCAGTAATTTATGAGATGGAATTATAAAAAGTATACCTTTTGTTCCTCAATGGTCTTTTGGAGAGACATGACCGTTTCTGGCAGTTTTTACTTTTTATGTCTAGATTTGGTGTGCTTATTGCAACTGTAACGAACAGTCAGTGCTCTGTTCTGCCCGGTTTTTATGCTGTATTTGTGATATTTGCAATATTTTTTTGCAGTTCAGCTGACCGAAGTATACGTCTTTATTATTACTAGTTTTCATGTTCAACTTTTGTGCAGTGCTCACTAGTTATTACTAGCCATGTTTTGTTCACATATGTTATTGGATTGTAGCGCGAAGTGACACGGGCACTGACTAGAAGCAGACACGACGCGCGCTAACTCCCAACTAAATTTTTATTGAAACGAGCATATGTATATATATAGGTGATTGCAAAAAACCGCAGCATAAGGACGTGACAAGGTATGACGACATCAGTTAAACATATCAGGAAGTAGGGAAGTCAAGAAGGAAACAAAATACTACTTCAGATTAACACACCTGTTGTGAAGATACTGAAATTCGCATTCTAACAGTGACAAATATGCATGGCTAACGCGAGTCTCTCCTATTCTTTTAATGTGGAATGCCTCATTATTTCCCGTGTGGTTTGGCATTTGTGTCTTGAAATAATTTTTGTGTCTTCAAACAGGTTTACAACCGCAATTGAAACAATGCGACCCTAGATATGAAGCATTAGGGTTGTTAAGTGAATGTTTGTGTTCTTTTAGTCTGATATTAATGCACCTGCCGCTCTGTCCAATGTAAGTCTTCCTGCACTTGAGAGGAATCTGATAAACTATACCAGTGTTACAAGGCACAAAAGGGGACACATGTCTAACGCCGCAATCATCTTTTCTTTTTTTGCCACCCTGTTCAAGTTTCCTATTCATCATAGGGCACATGACAGACAACTTGCGGGGGGCCAAGAAAACTATCGATGTCACATCTATTGGTCATGTTCCCTAAACCATGGAATAATCTATGTACATAGGGCAGCACAGCGAACCTTCCTTTTCTGTTTTTGTTTCTTAGTGGGGCTCTTTACCCATTTTAAAAGCTTTTCGCAGGTTCGTGATAATAAACGCACAGGATAACTAGCCTTCTCGAGCCTATGTATTTGAGAAAAACTTTGTTTCATATTGTGCGCACATGAATTAGTAATGGCAGACTTAATGGGATGCTGAAACACTTTTCGAAAAAAATGAGTTTCCTGCGGCATTCTACAGTTTTTAGTCCATCGAACACAAATATCTAGTTTAAAAAGGGCGGAAAGAAACGCAAGCGGCTGTTTTTGCAAGAAAACGCGCAGCAGCGCCTCAAGGCATCGCGCGAACGCCGCTGTTGCCCGTGATTGGTCGGGACCGCTGTGACGTCATTCACGGGGATCACCGGTCGGCGCCGCCATTTCAGAGCGTAGCACGCTGTTCTGGTCTGGCTTCACATATTAGTTGTAAGCATTATGGAACATTCTCGTTGTCTCGGACAGCTTGTATTTTCGCCTTACATGTTCGAACCGACAGCCGATACAGAAAACGATGGCAGCAACGACGATGTTGAGTGTGCCAACAGCGAGAACGATGTGTGCAGCTTCTCGCGCATTAGAAATATTAGCTGGTACGTATGTTTTTTTTTGATGTAGCTGCACGTTGCAATGACAGGAGAAAAAACGCGCTAAAGTGTCACTGGGAACTTGCTGCTAGAAGAATGTCGAAGCTCTAACTTCTCATTAGATTGTACACACGGGTGCGATTCCGCGATGTCAAGCACCTTGCCACTGCTTGTCTAAAGTTCGGTGGTTTTTTGCGTGTTGATACACGATCACGAACATAAGTACCGCGTTTCAAAGCGCGCACATACAGTTCTGCGAGGTACAGTCATGGAAGTTGCTTATCATACACATCCAGATCAAGATGGCCAGGGGGATTATATGTGCAATATTCACACTATGGTTCGACGATCTTGCGATTTTGGCTCGATCAAGAATCGGTATGCGTGCTGCATGCTAGTGTTGACATAGATATGAGGCAGGTTTAGCACCGCCGTGTGGTAAACATGGTAACTTTACGGTAGCTGCAACCGTACGTCGAATGTCGCTAGGCAAGCCTAGCAACGCTAGCAACAACGCGTTTCCGCATTGGTCGTAAGGCTATCCGGCTGTGCTAAAACTGTGTTACCAGATGTTCATGGCTGCAAATGTTCCCATTTCTCGAGTGCATCGATGTGGGCACCGGAATTGGAATACTGATTGCCCGCATCGTTGTCAAGCTCCGATGATAATCGCTGTCGCCGAAATGGTCCGAGCACAGCACAGTTGATTTCGTCGGCACGAAATTCTCTCTCCTCCCCACACGGACCCACTGCGCTGCAAGCTTGTCCTTCGGGAACATGTGAAACACCACATCGTCTCGCCCGCCTGTGCTCGCACAGCTGAATGCTGCACAGAACGAGGGCATGTTGGGCGCCCTTGGCTGTAGGCACTCACGCAGCGCAGAAAGGAAGCCCAGTTCACGAAAATCGCGAAAGAAAGCAAACGTTAGTGGCGGCAGATCTCTCACAGCGTCGTTTAGTAAAGCGCAGGACGGAAAGAAACCCGCCAGCACATGCGAGCACGCCGGTCCGCCGGCACGCTCCCCGGGAATGACGTCACTCTCGCCGGTTCTCTCCTCCGGCTGCCTCCTCACCCGGCACTCCGGGAAGCGACGGGGACGTGTCCGCGAGGGGGGGGGGGGGGTTTAGAAAGCAATTTCCGCCCCTTATATTAACAAAATGAAGAAAAACATTTCAGAACCGTAAATTGATAGGTCTGTTCTTCCCAACCCTAGCAATTCATGGAATTTGAAAACCGTTTCAGCTTCCCTTTAAGAGCTGAGTAAGCTATTCATGTCGACACAATATTATACAAAGCTTTTCACAACAAATAGATAGGCTGGAGAATGCTAGTTATCCTGTGCATTTATTATCACTAGCCTGCGAAAAGCTTTTAAAATGGGTAAATAGCCCTGCTAAGAAACAAGAACAAAAATGAAAAAAGGTTAGCTGTGGTGCCTGCCCTATGTACAGTGCTCACGGAATGAAACGCGTCAGTTTAGGGCTAAGTAATACGCATACTTTCGTTTCAACTGACTGCAGTTCATGTCACATCGACGTAATTTTGGCGCGTACGCTTACACCGGAGTCCTCGTCACGTTTGGTGACCAAATTCCTAGCGACATGACATGGTGCTCTCGCGTACTTTGCACATATGTAGGGTTCTACTAAATGATCCGCGTCATATTTCATTGCGTGAGCACTGTACATAGATTATCCCGTGGTTTACGGAACGTAGCCAATAGATATTACGTCCATACAGTTTTCTCGGTCCACCACAATTTCTCTATCGTGCCCTATGATAAATAGCAAACCTGAGCAGGGTGACAAAAAAGAAAGGATGATTGCGGCGTTAGACACGTATTCCATCTTGTGCCTTGAAACACTCGTATAGCTTATCAGATTACCCTCAAGTGCGGGAAGACTTACATTGGACAGAGCGGCAGGTGTACTAATATAAGACTAAAATAACACAATCACTTAACAACCCCAATGCTTCATATATAGCGTCACACTGCTTCGATTGCGGTTGTAAACCTGTTTGATGACACAAAAATTCTTTCAAGACACAAATGCCAAACCACACAGGAAATAATCGAGGCATTCCACATTAAAGATTAGGAGAGACTTGCGTTAGCCATGCATCTTTGTCTCTGTTAAAATGCGAATTTCAGTATCTTAAGAACACGTGTGTTAATATGAAGTAGTCTTTTCGTTGTTTCCTTTCTTGACTTCCCTACTTCCTGATATGTTTAACTGATGTCTCATACCTGGTCATGCTCTTATGCTGCGGTTTTTTGCAATCACCTATACATATATATGTATTTCGTTTCAATAAAAATTTAGTTGAGAGTTAGCGCTCGTCCTGTCTGCTTCTAGTCTGTGTCCGTGTCACTTTGCGCTACAATCCAAGATCATGTTATCGTAGCAACTCGCCCAACTTTCTACCCTTTTGTTCACATAGACGCACTCAGACTTGTTCTTTCTTATGTGGCCGGTTATTTTCGTACTTTATGATAAGATGCAGTGATTTTCAAATGAAAGCATGTGATAGTTCGTAGTGAGGTTATTTAAAAAACTTTTCTGCTTAAAATTTAATTGAACAAGCCTGTGCTATTATTCAGTGCTTGTGTCTTTGTATTGATATGGTTTTACTCCTTCCTTTTTACTTTTAAAATGTGCAAACATATTTATGTAACCGTTCCTTTTTAATGAAATAATAAATACTTCTGACACTTCGTCACAAATTTTACGATGATATTGTTCAATTAGGTAACCTTAGACTAGGTTGTTATTCTGGTAGCTTAACTTACATTGCCTGTGGCATATTCAGTGGAAGCATATGGTGAAAAATAAACTAAATAATTGGGTATAAGCAGGTCACTGGAGCATGCATAAATTTCAGGAAATAGTGCACGTTTATATATCAAACAGCACGCACAGCTACCCATGCAGTTTTGTTTGCAAATGATGAAACATTATTCTAAGTGGAAGCGCTTTGTTGCACTTTGTTCATTGGCTTTCAGTGCTACCTTTAGGTCATTATATATGTGAAGGTACTAGTAGATGCATCCCGTGGAGATAAATGACAACTTTTCTTAATATAGGTATCAAATATGTGCTTAAAACGGCAAAAAACTGCTTGATATGCAATCATATGCTTCTGTAGTACTGCACTGGTTACCGTCGCCAATCCATGCATTGCTTGCGCTCTATTGCATTCAATATGAGCTTCAACAACGAGCTGTGGTAGCTTTCCCTCCTGGTAAAGCTGGTGTTGCTGCGAAAATTTTTGACCAAGAAAAGTGGAGGTTTTTAATTATTTCAGAAACGCATGTAACATCATACTTTTGGTTGTGTGCTATTTCCATGGAGTGATAAGTACTGGTGCACCAAGGTGTGGGAGATCCTGTGTCCTTAGTGCAGCGTGCGTTGTTATTGCGCTCTGCTTCCTTCCGGCAGTGTACTATCACTGCAGAGGAAGACGACGAAAAGCATAGGGTGTGTGCGTTGCTGCGATCGTGATACAAATTTTTTTCCTGAAAGGGTCACACGTTATATATGCTGCCACATGACAGACCAGAAGCGCGATATGACGACGCCTCACACATTCTGGCTCATATATACTGAACAAGGTAGTATCATAGCTAAGGCTAGGCAGCATTCACAACAGCCAGTCTGTCCATTAACTACATGGCTGTAGTGGACGTTAAAATGCGGGGATAACACCCTTTTGGAAGGGCGTTGTCCATGCTGCACCCATATTGAAAGGGTGGTGTCTGTGTTACACCCATATAGGAAGGGTGTTGTTTGTTTTACATCCATAGGCAAGGTGACGTCATATTAACACCTTTTCCTTTGTGTGGTGTTAATTTACACCCCTCTGCTTGGGGTGTAGCAATACACCCAAAAAGGGTGTCACCCATGGAAGAAGTCATTTACACCCTTAAGGGTGTTAAAATTTTTAGAGTGTACGTCGACGTCGAACACAAGACCTGGGATGCCGTCCTGCCGTACGTAACATTCGCTTACAACACGGCGGTGCAAGAAACAACACGACGACGCTCGACGCCATGCTGCCGCACGTCACTGACGAAGAGAATCTTGACGCCGCTACCTATCTCCATCCCGCCCAAGAAGCCCGACAGCTCGCCCGCCTACGGATCAAGAACCAGCAGCGTACCGACAGCCGACACTACAACCTCCGACAACGCTTCGTAGAGTACCAGCCCGGCGACCGTGTTTGGGTTTGGACCCCGATACGCTGACGAGGACTCAGTAAGAAACTATTACGGCGCTATTTCGGGCCCTACAAGGTCATTCGACTTATTGGCGCACTGGACTAAGAGGCCGTGTCAGACGGCATTTCGCATTCACAGCGGCGCCGCGCACGATCTAAAGTGGCCCACGTGGTGCGTCTTATACGCTTTTACGGACGCTGACGAACTTCCTTATTTTGTTGGTTTCTTTGTTGCAGGTGTTTTTCTTTATTGCTTTCGTTTGTTTGCAGCATCGGGTCGATGCTTTTTAAGAGGGGGGGGGGGTATTCACACGTGTACTTGTTGGTCTTTATCGGGCGACATGTTTCACCGCCTAACAAATGTTATCACACAGCGTAGGACGCACCTGCATGTATCGGAAGTTTCCGGAATGTTATCGATGCTTCCATCCACTGTCTGTGACCGAGCCTTGTGTAATCTGATTGCATGTGTGCGTGACGCGAATAATGTAGAACTTTGTGGAAGGCACGCGAGTCCCAGCGATTACTTTGGAACATTCGACGACTGAAGTATAAATGCCGACGCGCTTGACACGCTGATCATCTTTTCGGCCATTGCCGACTGTGTTCTCCTCTGTCGCCGTTCTTTGAGTGTAGCCTGTTTTTGAGGGCACAAGTTCGCCCAATAAAACGCTAGTTTCGTCTTTCCCAGTTTGGCTGCTTTCTTCACCGTCACTACCACGTGACAATATATGAAGCATGCATCTAGTCTGAAGCGCAATAAACGTTTCAAACTGAATACTTTGTGGTTGTAGCACCAATTTTTTGCCACTGCATTTACTGTAGTCCTTATTGCCTACAGTACAGTTCTCTAGAACTTTGGTAAATTGCAAGCATTTTACACACATCGGCCTAGCTTCTATTGGCATTTGCTTGTAGGGACTCGAAAGCAACTGCATAGAAATATTCTATAGAAATTTGTCTTTAGTATCTCTAAAGCAAATCGATAGAAATATTCTATAGAAATTTGTTTTTAGCCTCTGTAAAGCAACTTGATAGAAATGTTCTATTGGGGGCGAGGACTTACGGAGTCGCCATCTGTCGGAAGCGCCTCTCTTGCGTAGTATGAGGGATCACGTGGAGCGCTCCTCGTAGCTTTCGTTTACGGAGCTCATTAAAAACACCACGCGGCACCCCTCCTGGACATTTATGTAAGTACTCTCAAAACGAGGGAAGTTTCTGACTGTCCATATAATAATCTTAGGCAAACTGAAAGCACAGAATCTTTTACAGACGCTGTATACCGAACACGTACAGTGAACGCCACTGCGCACGGTCGCCGCGATGGAGTCTCCCGAACCGGTTTCTTGCGTGAAAGGTAGGCAAACGCTGAGAGTAAACTATGTGAAATATGTTCTTTTAGTGGGCTGTCCAAATGTACCATAACAGAATGAAGCCTCAATGCAGCGATCGCACGGTTTCGCCGCGACCGACCGACCGCGCATCTGCGTGCATGTCCGCGCACAATGTTTTGCTTTCGCTGTGAGAGCGTTTTCGCACCGCGCCGTGAGCTTTAGGATGCAGCATATGAGCATTTGACAGTACACTAGCAACCATTGTTGCGTGGACGCTATCAGAACTGTTCAAAAATAATTTCGTTATAGAGATTTCGACGCCTACGGCGACTGTAATGTGCCGTCCCGACGAATCAATCTTTTTTTATCTTCTAAATTCTTGGACATTTCAATATTATTTCTCAAGTTGCGTCGCACTTTATGTTCATCGGTCTTTCCAGCATGCGATTTCCCTCTGCTTTCTTTCTCGTAATCCACGTGCTTTATTTCATAACACAAACGTGACCATATGCCATGCCTTTCTTAATGTGCGTCTTACCGCTCTCTTTCCTTTACAGTGAACTTGCCAGTTTCTAGCATCAACAAGTTCACAGACGAAACCGTCATGACATTAGCCAAGCAGCGGGCGCGGGCGAGCGTTTCAGTGCGCGTTTTCTGCTACTCGCTGAACATCGCAGTCCCGGTGCCGTAGCAAAAATCTTCCTCGCGTTAGTGCATGCTGCGTACCGGATTTGTAGCCGATGGCTGTCTGTTGGTTCTAAATTTCGCGAGCCAAGCTTCACGCAGCTACGTGTTAATAAGCCTGACACTGGGCTCCGTTGCGTACGTCCGGCACTGCGGCACCGAGCAGTAGCTTACCATGCTGCACGCCTCCAAAAAGAGCCAGTACCTATTATTATCATCAGCCTGGTTACGCCCACTGCAGGGCAAAGGCCTCTCCCATAGTTCTCCAACTACCCCGGTCATGTATTAATTGTGGTCATGTTGTTCCTGCAAACTTCTTCATCTCATCCGCCCACCTAACTTCCTGCCACCCCCTGCTGCGCTTCCCTTCCCTTAGAATCCAGGCCGCAACCCTTAATGACCATCGGTTATATTCCCTCCGCATTACATGTCCTGCCCATGCCTTTTTCTGATTTCAACTAAGGTGTCATTAACTCGCGTTTGTTCCCTCATCCAATCAGCTCTTTTTCTTATCCCTTAACGTTACACCCATCATTCTTCTTTCCATAGCTCGTTGCGTCGTCCTCAATTTAAGCAGAGCCCTTTTCGTAAGCCTATAAGGTTTCTGCCCCACACGTGAGTACTGGTAATATTGTATTCATATAGGAGGTTGTGGGGCCAAGTACTGCACTAGGGTGGCCAATCCTGATCTTAGAGGGAGTGTGTACCCATTCTGGTCACCGGGATCAAGCCGCACTCCAGGCCTGTTATGCAATTTTATCAACACGCGGATTCTTTTTATTCCGGTGGAAAATTGCGTGGCACCGGGATTCGAACCGCGGTCCTCTCGCACGCGAGGCGGATGCTCTACCTCTAGGCCCCCTCTGCACCTTAGTAGTACTTTCATTATAGTACTTTCAAATGTTGTAAAGCAGACACCCAAGACGGTAAAGCCTCACCACTTAATCAGAACCGCAGCGCAGCTGGGACTTTAAACTTTTGTTTTCAGCTCGCTTCGGCACTTCCGAAGCAGTCGACGCGGCCGCTGTGTCCACGTGATCCCTCAAGCCACGTCACACGACGGTGGCGCCAGCTTTTCCAGTGGTGGAGCTCGCCCCCAATAGGAATTTGTCTTTAGGATCTTAAAAGCAACTACATAGAAATGTTCTATAGGAATGTGTCTTTACAGTTCGTATAAGAATGCGTTGGGCCACTAACTTTTGGAATTCTATAGGAAAATTGCATAGACAATCAAAATAAACACTATAGAGTTGTATAGAACAAATTCAAAAGACTTTCTAAAAAACACATTAAAATTTTTTGTAAAGGTAACACATGGCAATGCACAGTGCACCATTAAGAGGCGAACTGTGTGGAGAAGGATGACACAGCTTCGCTGGTCATCTTTCCTCGTAGAGTAGAAGGACACTGATTTTTTTTTATGGGAAGTGACGGGGTTTAGCGTATCGATTGGCCCGGTATTTAGCGGATTTTTTCTTTTTTCGCAGCTTCTATGCTGCTGAGACCAATACATGTGTTGGATAGCTGGCTTCCTTTAAGCGTGAAACCTATTGCTGAAAACTTGGGTTCATAAGATTTGGCATGACTTCAATGCATTGTTGAAACACATATTCGTTTTATTTTATTTTATTTTATTTATTTATTTATTTATTTATATATTTATACATACTGCAGCGCAATTTGCGCTATAGCAGGACTGGGTTGAGAAAAGGTACAGAAAATGCATTGGAGTATACAGCGGTGAACACAAGTGAACACTTTTACAAAAGAGCACTGATGGAAGGAAAATCTCAAGAAGATATACAAATGCTTCAGGGCATGGGTGAGCACGATTATGCATCTAGGATGGCGGTTGCAAAAATTCGGGATGAGCATGAGCGAATGGACACAGGTAATGAATTCCAGTCTTCGACTGAGCGGGGAAAAAAGCTGAATTTGAACATGTTAGTATATGCGTAGTAGGGTATCAAGTTTAGGTCATGATGTCTTCTCGTTGATGATCCTAGCGCGAAGTTAATGTAATTATCATTTGAGAGCCTAACCAAAGAATTGACAATGCAGTGCAATAATTTTAATGATTCGACACGGCGACGAGAAGAGAGCGTGTTTAGGTTCAAGGAAGAAAGTGTTTAAAGGGACACTAAAGTGAAAAATGATTTCTTCTGCATCAGTAAATTACCTTTCTACAACACCAAAAACACCACTCTCACAACGATAAGACGTTTTGTGAGCCAGAAAAAGCGCAAGAACGAAATACGGGTGGCGACGCCTTCTTAAGTTCCCGCACCTGGGGGCTGTGACGTCTTGGATTTTGGTGGCATCTTCTAGGGCCTACTAATTATATATAGCGGTACAGATTGACTACATTGTGTTCTAAAGGAACCAAATATTAAACATGGCAAGTTTCCGGAACCTTTACTCCGTCAACGCGGCCGAAATGCGAAAACATACTTTGGAATCCCTGACGTCACGCTGACGTACCGGCGCTGGAGTTTCGGTTCGAAATTCAAATACTGATGCTTGGACCTTCATTTTCTCATCTAATATTCAAATTATCTTTTTGAAATGACTGCCTGCAGAGTTCTGAAACAATGCTCCATTAATCTAAACTGATTTATTGTTTCCCTTTAGTGTTCCTTTAAGAGGGCCAAAAGTCGCGATCGTAACGATGGCATATAAATCGCACAGCTTTTTTCTGTATTGCTTCTAGCTTATTAGTCTCTAACTGCTTATGCGGCCTCCAAACTACAGATGCATAATCAAGAACAAGGCGGATTACAGATTTATACATTAGTAACTTTGTGTCTTTAGGAGATCGGGTTAGCGTTCGCCTCAAGTAACCTAATCTTTTAGTGCCTTACTGCATATGTAATAAATGTGTTTAGACCATGACATGGTATGCGCAAAAATGACACCAAGATACTTATACTCAGAAACCTCAGCACGGCCATTGAACGAGTAACTAAAAAGGGAGGGCGAAGATTTGTTGCAGAAAGACATCAGAACGGTTTTATTGATATTAATGTTCATTTGCCAAGTGCTACACCAATCGCAAAACCTATAAAACAACTCTTGAAGGCGATAATGATCATTAGAAGAGCTAATCACTTCATATTGAACGCAGTCATCAGCATAAAGACGGATGTTAGAAGAGCAGTGAAGTGGCCAATCGTTTATATATAATAAAGAAAAAGCGGCCCAAGGACGGAGCCTTGGGACACACCTGATGTCACTTGAACAGTAGCGGAGTCAGTCGAACTGTAACAGACGAAGTGGGAGTGAAATGAGAGAAAGCTTAAAATCCAGTTAACTAAATGAGAATTATTCAGTACAGCATTAAGTGTAGCAATAAGTTTAGAATGTAATGTAAAACAGGTGTCAAATGCCTTCGAAAAATCTATAAAAATGGCATCAACCTGGTTGCCTACATCAAGGTTAAATGAAATGCCATGCGTGAACTCAGCTAGCTGCAGTAACGTGCTAAAGCCGTGCCTAAACCCATGTTGCATGTTAGACAGTAAATTATTTGATTCCAGAAAGAGCGTGATGTGCTTATGAATGACGTGTTCCAGCATTTTGCATGACTGTGACGTTCGTGAATTTGGCCTGTAGTTCGACACTTGGCTTCGTGAATTTGGCCTGTAGCTCCCTTGGCTTCTTCCTTCGACTTTTCCACTGCTGCTGCTGCTCCTGCTGTATGGCGCGCCGCGTCGGGAGGTGGTTGCGAGCATGCATGGTATGAGCGTGGCACACTGCAAATGCGACGTGGGGAACTTGTTTGAACCTTTCCAACGGCGGTCGTCACAATGCTGTCTAGAGTTCACAAGGCGTCACCACAATGCCGTTCCGATGGCTGTAATTATCCGTCATTCCCCTGAGAAGCAGGGATGGATGGACAAATAGATGCTATGGGCGTCCCCATTGAAACGGGGTGGTGGGCTGCGCCACAAAGCTCTTTTTCTTATTTTGCCTAATATTCTACCCATCTTTTAGGGAAAAAAATAGAACGCATACACAATGAATTCCTAAGATCAAGCTTTCTAAACCACCAAGGGGATCTTTATTCTAGTACGCCTCCGTTGTTTGTGGGTCTCCCTACTTTTACGCCACCAAACTTCCAATCGTCTATTACTAATATCTATCGCGGACAAGTTTATTAACCGAAGGGCTTCAATTAGGCCAGAGGATCCTAAACCGACAGCTGGTTAGATATCTCCACGTTATAATAAAATATGTTCCATGGTTGCCCCGCCTTTACCGCAGCAAGCACATGCTTCTTCTTCCTCGGTGTACCTTGCTTTTTAACTACGCTTTCATCCTCATCTCGCTTCGAAAACTAAGGAAGTTCCCTTTGAGTTATCGTAAATAGTTTCTTAACGGATTTCGTTTTTTTTTTCTTTTCCTTTCAAGTTGTTACTCAAGGTACTTTTTTTTCCATTGCCGCCACCCATGAGATCGCCTTATTTCTCTGGCTTTGCGTTTGACGTTCTTTGTTGCCACGTTGCTATATTGGTCGCATTTTTGTTGGTAGGCTTCCTGGTTGTTTTCCTTCACCGCGAGTCAATAAATTTCTGTACATATACTTGAACACTCTCGCAACGCAATCACTTTCTTTTATATTCCTCAGTCATTCTTCAAAATAAATTTTATTTTGAGTCCTCACTCGAAAACTTCTCCAGCCCATATCAGCCTACAGAGCTTCATTTGTGGTCTTCCCGTCAGCGCCCAATACGAGGGGTCCCACTGACCTTTGGTTCCCATCGAGTCCTGATTGTACCCCTAACTTCAAGCAAACAACCGCATTCCCAAATGTAAGCCCTGGTACCATTACACCTTTCCATATACCCCGGAGCACCTCGTACCTTTTGTAGCCCCATAGCGCTCTGCGTTTCATTATGAACACATTTATAGTCCCGTTTGCTATTAAACTCTCACTTGAGTGAACTTGAAGGGACCGAAGGAAATAGTTCACTTAACTGAAAGTTCGCTAAACTGAATATTCACTAGACCAACATAAGACATGGCATACAGAGTCAAAAGTTTGAAGTGCAATTCATAGAGAAAAAGAAATGGCATCCATAGTGTTAGAAATGTGTGAAATGGAATTTGTACATATCAACAAGTACACGGTTCATAACAGTTATAATGCTGCCTTTCTCACTCAGAAAAAAAAACTGTAATCTTCTTCTGCACTTGTACTTTTAAAGCATAGGAAGTAACAAACTGTCCAAAGAGTCAATGTTTTTGTACACTTCTTCTGGCACAGCTTGCTGTTGAGACACAAAGTCTTTCAACTTTCCAATGTGCCCTACAACCTCAGCTAGAGTTATAGGGCTTGAAACTGGCTCAGCAGTTGCCTCTTCTTCGTCGCACTCTTCTTCTTCTTCAGAACGAACACTGGAAACAATCTCCAGATCCGTCTGTCCAGCACAGGTAATCAGTGCACTGTCACATTGTGCATAGTCTTCAAACGAAGTATTTGATCGTAACTGATAAGTTACGATCAGATAACTGAGTAAGCAACTGATCGTAAAACTAAGCCTTGGTCCTCTGAGCGAGTTCGTTAAACTGAAATATTGACTTCCGAAATTCGTTTAAGTGAAACAGTTTGGCATAGAATCCATAAGAAAACTGCCGGGGATTTCTAAAAAATTCGTTATTCTGAAATATTCGATAAACTGACGTTCGTACAACTGAGAGTTTACTGTATTTTTTCCCTATGTTTACATATATCTACTGCCTTCGTTTATTCATGCAACAAGGTATTTGCATTATTTTACTCAAGGTATTTCCTGGCCCGCTATTGACACTCTGCTCATTGGTTTCATTTAATGCCATAACACCTGATTTTTTAACGCTAGATTTGACACCTAAATTCTCGCCTTCCTGTCCACGGATATCAGCCAGGCGTTGCATATCACTTTGCTTGATAGCTGGCAACACAATGTCGTCCGCATAAAACAAATCGGGAAGCTGCTGCTCTTCTATTATACCCACCTGTTTGTATGAGAGACAAACCTGATGTTACTTTCCTATAGCGCACTTTTCATCTTCGCCTGTACATCATAAACAGCAGCGGGGATAAATGGCATCCCTGTCTCAGTTCCTTCGGAATATCAGCTTTCTTCTCGCTCCTCATCCTTTCCCATTGAAGGAAAACTATTTTCTAGGTTACTCTCCCTCATTACGTAAGGATTGCAGAAACTTCAGAAATTACCTTTGCGCTAACGTGCAATAGTTGAAGGGAGAGGTAGATATAGTAATAGACAGGATGTAGGGAGAGGAGGCAGAGAATGGGAACACTCCCGATTACATAATGCGCGTGACCGCTCTCGTCGAAATATTCTACTGTAGCGAAGACTGGCGCACCCTATGGACGCACTATCATCATCGGCCCGCCGACGAAGACGGGCTCGCGCTCTCGGTGTCTGACGCTCGACTGAGACGGTCACGTTCCTGACTGTTCAATAAACCGCCTTACATATTTGGTGGAGCTGTGCTGGGTAGTAATTCCCCAACTACCCTGGAACTACGTAATCGGACACTGCAGGCCATCATGCCTGACGACGCCAGCCAAACAACACCTCCGGCATCGCCAACAGGTGGTGGTGATAACTTTATTGCACACAGGGGAGTTGTGTACACGCAGGTCATTGGGCCCCCTCACGGCCCCACTGCACTCAAACGTTCATGTCCCGGAGGCTCATGACGCTGGCAGCACGGCCTGTGACGATGGCTTGCTTGGCAGGGTCCTAGGAGCGCAGTAGGGTCTCCCAAGCCTCCCAAGCACTAAGGTGCGCCAGGCCCTGCGGGGGAGGATCCGCCGGGCAGAGGAAAAGGATGTGATCGAGAGTGGCTTTGGGGTGGTGGCAGAGGGTACAGGAGGAATCGGTGTGGATGTGGTGATAGCGCGAGCGTATATAAGGGAGGGTAAGGTGCGTGTTTGGAGCCGCCTCCAAAGTGTCTGGTGATAATTGTCGAGGGAGGGATGGGGTGGGGGGTAGAGCCGACGCGAGGCTTTGCAGGCTTGGGTCAGTTCACTGAATGAATGCATGCGCTCCCGTGAGAACCCTGGATTGGAGCTGGCCGGTGCCCGGTTGAGAGAACCTCGGGCTAAAGCGTTGGCAGCCTCGTTTCCAGGATTGCCAGAGTGGGCGCCCATGTGAGCTCCATGTGGCGGGGCGGGTGTGCAGCGAGGGAGTTCAGTATGCGAAATGCAGGGACGTGAACTCTCCCTCAAGCAAAATTTAGTATCGCAGTTTTAGAGTCCGATAATATATACCGGGCCTCCGTGCGCGTAATACCTAGGGCAATGGCGGCCTCTTCAGCCTCCTCCGAAGTGGCAGTTGGGGATATGTGAAGGGTGGTAATCGGTTGTAGGGAGGGGTTCGTGATGGCAACAACCGCGTCCTCACTTGTGCATGCGGCATCCACCCACACAGCATCCGGTTCCATGCCATAGTGTTTGTGGTGCGCCCGTGCGCGAGCTCTGTGGCAGGGTTCGTGGTAGGTGGGGTGCATGTTTTTAGGGAGAGGTTTAATAAGAAGTTCGCGGTGAATGTGGTGGGGGACCCGGAGCTGTGTGGGATCCGTGGCTGGTATCCTGATACCGATGGTGTGTAGGATGTGTCTGCCGGTGGGGGTTCTCGCGAGACGTATGTATTGTGTCTGTCGGTGGGCCTCAATAAGCTCACCTATCGTGTTATGTAGGCCTAGCTGGAGGAGTTTTTCGGTGGAGGTATTTAGGGGTAGGTGTAGTGCTGTCTTAAATGCTGTTCGGATCATGGCATCCAGGGTGGAGATTTCTCTGCCCTGGAGTTTAAGGTAGGGGAGAGTGAAGAGAAAGCGGCTGAGGACGAAGGCATGAATGAGACGGCATAGGTCATGCTCCTTCATACCCCGGTGGTGTGCAGAAACTCGGCGGATTAGGTGGGATATCGACACCGCCGTCCTCTTGAGTTTGTGGATGGTGAGAGTGTTTTTCCCGTTATTTTGGATGTGGAGGCCCAGTACCCGGAGAGTGTGTATCTCAGGGATGTACCGGTTTTCCAGTGTCACGGTTATAGGGGTGGTGTGGCAGTTGCCGGTTGTGGGGCGGAGTATGAGGAGCTCCGCTTTCTCCGGAGAGCGTGAGAGTGCGATACTCCGCGCATGTGTTTGGGTGAGGGTAGCTGCCGACTGCAGAGTGTTCTCTATGTCTCCATCACTGCCATGGGTGGTCCATAGAGTGATATCATCAGCATAGAGTGGGTGCCGAATGTGAGGGATGGTTTGTAGTTTGCGGGCAAGGGGAATGAGAGTGACATTGAAGAGAAAAGGGGGGAGGACAGATCCCTGGGGTATGGCAATACCACTAAGGGTGTATGGGCGGGATGTGTGGGGACCGAAGTGAATTTCGGCTGTGCGGCTGGTAAGGAATGCTTGAATATAGGTGTACAAACGTTCACCTATATTCAAGGGGGAGAGCGCCGCCATTATCGCTCGATGGTCTAGGCGATAAAAGGCCTTGGAGAGATCCAAGGCGAGGACGGCTTTTGTGTGGCCCGGTATGAGGGGATCCAAAATATCCTGTGGGAGCTGGAGCATGGCGTCCTGTGCCGACAGGTTGGGACGGAAGCCCACCATGCTGTGCGGGTAGAGGTCTTGCTCCGCCATGTGTTGGGTGAGTCGGACGATTGCGACATGCTCCAAAAGCTTGCCCAGGCATGAGGTTAGGGAGATGCGGCGAAGATTTGCAGCTGTAAGGGGTTTGTGTGGCTTAGGTATGAATAAGATTTTGGCGTGACGCCAGGATTGCGGAAGGGTGCCCTCCTGCCAGCGTCTGTTGAAGTACTCCCTGAGCTGGGCAATCGACTGATCGTCCAAACTGCGGAGCATGCTATTGGAGATACGGTCAACTCCTGGAGTGGAGTTAGAGCGGAGAGTCAGGAGGGCCGCTCTGACTTCTGCTTCCGTAATCTCCGCGTCGAGATTGGCATTCGGGGTGCCTGCAAAGGGGGGCAGGGGGTTTGAGGTACCGGGAGTGTATGTGTGTTCCTAAGTATGTCGATGAGTGCGTCGGGAGAAAGGTCGGTCTTGTGTATAAGGCGTGTGACGTGTTGTGGTGTGGCTGTTTTAGATTTCGTGGGGTCAATTAAGTGACGGAGGAGTTGCCAACTGCGCTTGGAGGACAGATTGCCAGTCATAATATCGCAAATCTGTCCCCAGTTGGATCGGCAGAGCTCCTCAGAGTGCTCAGTAATTTTTGTGTGCAGTGCGGCTAGCCGCTTTTTAAGGGTCCAGTTGAGCTTTTGCCCTTTCCAGCGCTCTAGGATGCTATGGTGGGCCTCCCATAGGTGCGCCAGGTGAGTGTCGAGAATGGGCGTATCTGGTGTGGTGTCACGGGTTCGAGTGTGTGCGGAGACATCGTCCATGAGTGATGCCACCCACTGGTCGATGTCTGCAATGGGAGCGTCAGGAAGGGCCGCCCGTGCGGCGCGGACTGCATCCCAGTTGGTGAGTTTGTGTGTTAGGTGAAGGGTCGTTCTTTGTTTGTAGGGTACTGTAACGTAGAGGATGTAATGATCGCTCCCTAATGTGTGATGTGTTGTGTTCCACGTAATACCCGCAAGGTTGCGGCTCAGTGTCAAGTCCGGGCTGGTGTCCGCGCTGACACTGTTGCCAATTCTCGTGGGTGTGTTAACGTTGTTGTGTATTGTGAGGCGGAGCTCTTGTACCAAGGACCAGAGTCGTCGTCCTCGTCCCGTGGTGGTGCGGTAGCCCCAGTCAGTATGCTGACTGTTGAAGTCCCCTCCGATTATCAATGGATGCTTGCCTGCAATACGATGGAGATCTCGCAGTAGCGTTTCCAATGAAGTCATCGGATGAGACGGTGGGTGGTATATGTTTGCAATAAAAATAGATGGTGTGCAGTCTGTATGTTGTATGATTTCTGTGATCACGCAGGGCGTCTCGGAAGTGATCTGATGCGTTTGGTGTGTAATGAAGCGATGTATGAGTGTGGAAGCCCTGGGTGCATTCGTTGCGTCCGAATGAGCGGATGTATAGCTGGGAAGTGTGGCAGGGGCATGTGTGTCCTGAAGGAGGAGGATGTGGGGCGTCGGAAGTGTGGGGAGGAGGAGTTGGAGGGGTGCGCGCTTGCCCTGGAAGCGGCGGTTGTGCCATTGCAGGATTGATAAGGAATTAGGTGGTAGCCCCGCCATCCTGTAGCTTGGGTGGGGATAGTATATAGGTGGGTTGGGTAGGGAGTTCTGTGGGGTTGGTGGGCGGGATTGATAGGCGCGATTGGGGAGCTGCAGCGAAGGAAGGGCCTGCTCGATTGTTTGGAGGCGGGTGTCGTACCGTGCAAGGCTCATCTCAAGGGTGTGCACCATGCGCGTAAATGCCGCTTAAATTTGTTGTTCGAAGCGTTGAGACAGGTGGTCGATAAGCTGATTGAATTTTTGCTCTAGACGCGCGTACATTTCGGCGAGTTTAGCGTCCATGCGGGCCTCTAGAGATTGAAGGTCGGTCTGGGTGACGGGTGGGTGCTCTGTTCGTCTCTTCTTGGGTGATTGTGAGGAGGAGGGGGTTTGGGAGTCGGATTGTTTCATGTTTTCAGTGGGTGTTTGAGGTAGCGGTGTGGGTTGGGTGGAGGGGCGATTTGCGGAAGCGGTAGAAGGGGTAAAGGTGGGAGTCTTGATGAGAGACGTAAGACGACTCACCTCCTCTCGCAGGGCCTGGAGCTCCCGGTCACGGGGGTCCACCTGTGTGGGCGGGGGGATTGAGGGCTTGCTGGGAGCGTTCAGTCTTTTGCCTGCTACTCTGTCCGCCCAAGAAAGCTGTGGGGACAGTTGGTGCTGGTGGCGACGAGACGATGAGCGAGACGTACTGGAGCGACGGACGCTGGAGCGGTCCGCGTCTCGTTCCGGTGTGCGGGAGATGTGCTGTTGTCGTGACGCGGGCGGTGAGCCGCGTCCCCTCGCTTTGCATCCTTTAGTACCGGTCATGTGGGCGCCTCCACAGAGTATGCAGGCTGGGGTGCATGTCGGGGTGTCCTCTCGGGGGTGCGGGATACCGCATCTTGAACAGCTGTGCGTACGCTGAAGGGTACACACATCCGCGCGATGCCCTAGTTTTCTACAGTTTGTGCAAGCGTCCAGGTGTCCTCTGTCTAAACTGCAGCTGTGGAGTGCGCCTCCGTAGGAGATGGTTCGGGGCACCGGACCAGTCCGGAAGGTGATAAGGATCGAACGGGTCCGTCCCATGCGGCGTGCATCAATGATGGGCACGCTAGTGTTGCCCGTGACGGGGTCGTCCAGAATCTGTGCTGGGGTTTCTTCCCAGTAGGCGTTAGTGATTACTCCTCTTACTGCACCACACGGGGGGGGGGGGGGGGGGGCGATGTAGGCGGTGACGGCGTAGACTTGGGTTAGAATGGAGAGTTGTTGGATGACGACCAGGCGTAGCGCGTCGGCTTTATGCGGGGTACTCATCGTGCAGGTGTTGTTGAGGGGGTGGATAATCAAGCTGGTGGCGTCTGGTGCTTGGAGGTCCTTGGCTGTAGTTAGCAGGGCCAGGCAAAGCTGGCGCGGTTGAAGGTCGGTTAAGGTAAGTCCCCCGGTTGAACGAAACACTATCTTGTAGGCATCCTCAGGCAAACGCTGCTGGCGTTCCGACCTTTGCGCCGCGAGACGCGTCGCGCGCAGCTGGGACGCTTGGTGTATGGAATCTGCAGGTGACGAGCCGGTCGCGGCGTTCGCCTGGTCCTGGATTTTCGGTGCTCCTTTCTGACGGGTGGGTAAACTCAGGATATGATTCCAGTCCCTGGGATCATAGTCATTTGGGTCGATCGTCTCTCCGATCACTCGGGCCTCCATACTGTCGACGTAGGGGAGGTCGAAGCGGCTTAGGCTTAGCGCGGGGTGGCACGAGGCCTAGTGCGGCAGCTGATCTGCAAAGGGCTGTTTTCGGCCCGTGGGCCCGCTTAAGGGGACCGACGGCCACCAAATTTGCACAGATGGTAGCGCTCACCTTTACGAACGGTGTAGTGAAGAGATGGGCACTGCGTGGGTGGAAATTTGAATGAAATCGCCGTGTTTGTACAGAGCCGATGCGAAGCGCGTTCGCACTCGCTGGCCCCCTGGCGGCATTCACCAACAGTGATTTGTCCTGGCTCAGTGCGTCAACGCGATCCTCCGATGTTCAGCGGTTCCGCCGAATACGACGTAGAAGGTTGGCTCTCCACATATAGCGGGTGAGTGCCCACAATAAATGGGACGATGCTGCGAAGTTCAGTTACGTGAACGTCTACCTCACGGGTGTCGCTAGCGTGTGGTACCACAACCACGAATCCGACCTCAGCACCTGGCCAGATTTCAAGGCGCGCATTACGCAAGTCTTTGGTCGCCCTGAGGTGCGGACGTTCCGTGCCGAAGAGCACTTGCGCAGCCGTTCCCAGCAACCCGGTGAAAACTTCACCAAGTACATAGAAAACGTCGTGGACCTTTGCAAGCGCGTCGATCCATCGATGACTGAGTCTGACAAGATCCGTCACGTAATGAAGGGCATCGAAGACGACGCATTCCAAATGCTCCTCTCGAAAAGCCCGCGGACCGTGGTCAAAGTCGCTGAACTTTGTCAAAGCTACGACGAGCTTAGGAGGCAACGTCTACTCACTCGACGTTCATCGGTCCCCGATACTTCCCTTGCAAGTTTAGCCACTGTGACTAACGACCATATGTTCGGCGAAATCAAGGAATTTATACGCTCCGAGAGAGAGAGAGAGACAACTTTATTTATCCCATCTTAAAGGGAAAGGAGGTGCGGGAAGAAGGCGAGGGAGGTTATCCTACTCGCGGTAGGCCTCCTCTACCACCTCAGCCCACCTCAGGATAGCTTCCTGAAGCTCGGGGTTGTAGCTGCGCACGGCAGCCTCCCACAGCTCCTACTACTACCGAAGCTGCCCGCCAGCTATCCCTACTAACCGCCATCCCAGGGCCTACGCCGTCCTTGGCTCCTACGTTGCGTCAGATGCTCCAGGAACAAGTATCCGAAGCTATTCAGTCCTCTCGTGAAGCGCCACCATTGCCTGTACCTCTAAGCTACGCCGACGTTGCTGCACGACCACCTCCATCGACTTTTTCAGCACCACCATTTGCTACACCGCCATGTCCAATCCCTCCAGTGTACATGACCAGATCACCGGATAGCACGGGACCCTGGCGTACACCCGACAATCGCCCCGTGTGCTTCTTCTGTGGAATCCCTGGTCACGTGGCACGGTACTGTCGCCGTCGCTTATGGCTTCAAGGTAATGACCAACCTGTCCGCTCCTACGCTTTGCCAGCTTCGTCCTTCTCGCCACCAAATGACTCGCACTTGCCGTCTACGACCAACGTCATCCCTTCTGCCCGTGATCGTCGCTCGCCATCCCCTCGTCGACGCTCACTTTCCCCCATGCGGCGGCGTCCGTTCCCATCGGAGCAGGAAAACTAGCTACCGCAGTTCAAGAGGCGAGAACTGCGTTCCAGTCGAACCACACAAGCGCCGCTCTCTTCCGACGAACGTAATCGAAATGTCTGTAGAAGGAGTCGTCACACTGGCATTAGTCGACACAGGTGCCACCGTTTCAGTAGTTACGGAAGAACTTTGCCGCAAGCTTCGAAAAGTAATGACACCCTTATCTGCGCTGTCACTCCGGGCAGAAGTTCCCAGTGCATTACCCCTGTTGCCGCATATACCGCCCGCGTTGTCATTCAAGGATACACGTATACATTCGAGTTCGTCGTCCTCTCATCCTGTTCATACCACGTCATCTTGGGGTGGGACTTCCTTTCCGATCATCAGGCCATCATTGCTTGTTCTCGCACCGAAGTTGAATTTTCTCCGCTTCCCAATACAAGTTTACATGTCTTTGACGATTTTGGTAACAAACTGGCCGTTACAGAAGACACCACGATCCCTCCGCACTCTTCTGGAATTGCGAATGCCTGCTCTACTTTCGCCACTGACCCCACTGCCATGTTTGTCCCATCGGACATTTTTGTTTGCCGACGGTGTTCCCTTCCCTTGGCTGTCCTAACTGTCAGCGGTGGCTGCACGCGATTGCTCGTTTCCAACACTAAGGCCACGCCCCTCGTCTTACGTCGTGGCGAGCGCCTTGGACCAACGTTACTAGACTAGCTTCAGTTTTAAAACTCGGCGCCGTTGCGCGAAACCGCCACCCGCCCGCGCCTTCGTGGCGCTGCAGTCTCAACCAACTTCACTTCCACACTAGCCGGCCACGCGGACGGGCCGGACTAAGCGCGCGGTGCAGCGTTGGTGACGAGCACATCGAAAATGGATTTCACCGCTCTTTCTGTGCACGCGCGAGGAGCAGTGGTTGCGAGAGAGAAATGTGGGTACTTTTGGTGCTCAATATTTCTCGTCGTTTAGGTACTACGGGAAAGAAAACCGTTTGCTCCGTTTGTCCCTAGCCGAGCTTGCAGCACAGAATCGACAGGATGCGTGGCCGGCAAGGCGAAAAAGCCGCGTCCGAGGTGAGTTTGTTGCTATTTTGTTACGACGGTAGCATATTAAATTTTATAGTCGCTAGGGGATACGTTTGAAAGTGAGGTGTCTTCTCGGATGACTTTAGTGCCAAAGCATTACGACGTGCCGATGCATTGTTCATTAGTGTCGTTGATCAAGGTCAGCATACCACACAATTCAGGGGAATCGCGGGAACGGAAACAGTTTATGAATTAACTGCCGTGCCGATGTATTAGTTCTTAATGTAACTGAGAATACAGCACACTTGGAGGTTCGTGGGAATGGAAATCTTGTACTCTGTATGTGTAAGTACTAAAACTTGCGTCGCCATGCAATCTGAGCCGTAGATCGTTGTGGGAGCTGTACAGCCACACTGGCAAAACACTACGCCCTGCGGATGAATACGGAACAAATTTATGCTAAAGAAAAGTGGTCGTCATGCAATTTCATAGCAGTAGACCGTTGTGAAAGCTGTACAGTAACATTGATATTGGTTACGTGTTACAGATTCGTAGCGTTTCTGAGGAGCTTGTGCGCAAGGGTAATTAATAATCCCGGCTGTTACGATGTCGAGCTCATATACGGGGCGCACTATGTGGGCGAAACAAGGGCTCAGATCGCTACAACCGCGTCCGAAATAGTTCTAAAGGCCTGCCAGTACACTTGTTCGGCGTCTCCGTGCTTGTACTGCGACAGGAGACGTGGCGGCAGGTGCGCACGTATACGCACTGTATCCTATGATTGGCCGCTTTCCACTCTTTGTATACTTCGCCGCAATACACTGCGCATGCTTGATTGCGCGACACTGATGCCTTGCGGCGAAGCTGGCTTTATGCAACGCTCGAGCCATCTTGTCCGTCACTGCGTTTAGAAAACGCATACACGTTCAAGCTACTTGAGCTGCATTATTTTGTCGATGTTTACCCCTCTTTACTAAATGAAGAGGATAACGTATGCCTGTGTGGGTGATTTAAAAGACTGTTAAAAAGCCTGGTAACATATGTGCAGTCAGTCAAAAAACACTATTTATGCAGGCGTCCACGCTCCTGTAAAAAAAAAAAAATGCAATTCAGTGATGACCCTCTGGAGGTGGATTCGCACCTATGTAAGCACAGCCGGCTCATTAGTCACAAAGTAGGCGCTGAAGAGAACTTTTTAATGCTCATTACACGACATTGACAGCGATTAATTTGTGGTCAGCCAGTGACAAACGAACTGCACCAAACAGTGAGACTTCGTCTTAATCCGCAATGCTTACGTGGCGAACAGGAGAGCACAAGGTGAAAGAATGTTTTCATACAAGGCAAGTCATCCATGTAGTGGAATTGCATTTATCGTTGGTGTAGTGTTGATTCACTTTCTGAAGTCCAACCTTTAATGCAGCTTAGTTTCCGTTGTGCAAGTGCTTCTACTGGAAACATCCAAAATATGATTTATCAAATCAGGTTGCCGTCTTCTAATTTTTGAAATTTTCCTCTGGTCTTAATAAGTCTTTTCTGAATCTGGAAGAGCTGGCTGATTGTACATTTCATCTCGAGATAGCTCACACACTTCCAGCAGCACATGTTACCACACTTTGTTGCGTGCAGATGAGCACTGCAAATTCTATCATTTTGATGAGGCACCGATCTAATGCCACTCACTCTTGCCACAACGCTTTTTCAGCTTGTACTGTACTTGTTTCTTCCACCTTCCATTTGCAGCACCAGGGCTAAGGCACAACAGCAATAACATTTCTAGCAGAAAATGCTTGCTCCTTGGCATCTGATCTCCCCATTCATTTGCTACTTTCTTCAAATTTTTCTGTTTATGTGATGCTCTTGCCTTCACACAGTCAGACTGTTCTCCTTCATGCGCTTCCTTGTACTCTTTGTCCGCTTCTTGCTCGACATACCGTGCATGCCTTCAGTCATGTCCAATTGATTGATGCATTCTTGTCCTTTTCTCTCTCTCCTCCAGAACCTGCAACTTTCGACAAGCCAGCATTATTTTGCTTCTTTTTGTGATAGTGCCTGGCTATCTGTTGCTGATGCCACACATTCACTTTGCAATGGTTTATTAGACCTCATACATAAATTAATAGCTGTATAAAACCTTGACCCTCCAGCACTTCCACAAAATTCATGCAGAAGTGGAAACAAAGATTACACCTAATTCCTCACCACACGTTACTATGTCTGCATCAAAGCTGGATATTACCAACATGTGTGCAGTGTCGTTGCCCATGCTTCCTGGACAGGAAAGCCAGTTGCTCCAGTTCACAAGGCTAGAACAACTGCGAAGTGATTGAGCTATCTGCTTGTGCTGCATTTTGTTGCCACAAGCTGTACAAGGTCATGGCTTGTGCTGCAGAAACCACATCTTTTTGCCTGCTGAATTCCTTTGTGATGCATTGAACGTGTCTGCTTCCGTTTCCCCTGCTATTTTTACAGCGAAGCTGTATATGGCTAGGTTCTGATCATGACCAATAGTGCATACATCGACACGGTGTATAGAAAAAAGTTGCGTTGGCAAAATTGAATCCACAGTAGCCTGCTGTGCGCCAGCAGTGCTCAGTGGCTCCGGAGTGGATGGCAGAATAATAAAACGTCATTGTGTACCCACCAATGTCTGTGCCTCGTTTTCTTGTGAAGTCGACATTGCTCTAGCGACCTTTGGTCCTGCTATGGTCCTATGCTTTGGTCCTTTGGTCCTGCTATGGCCAGGACGCGTCTAGTCCGTACTGAAGAAGAACAATGTGCATGTTAAGAGCACCGGTGTGAGCAACAGGGTGAAGGCAACGGGCTGCTGCTATAGCCAGCCCCGTCTTGTCTGCAGATCCGTAATGTCGGATAGCTGCTCTGTGACCGATGAAGAACAGCGTGGCCGTGAGGATCACTTTGCGAACAGAAGCGGGAGTGGGCACGAAAGCATCGGCGACCAATTGCAGTATATCACAGTGACCACAAAGCAATGGTTACCATGGTGACAAAGTAAATAGAAAATCAAAGATAACGATGTTGTGTGTATGTTTCTTTATTTAATCAATATAGCAATTAACCATGCATAACTCAGTATACTTGTCAACAAGTACAGCTTCAGCTGGTCTCCATCTTCACATAGTGGAAGGGCTCTGAATTGTTTTTTTTATCATTTGTCATCAAACTTGTGCATTTTCTTTTTGTAATGCTACAGCCTGTTTAGTGCCATTACTGTTTTCACTGCTTTTGCCTATTCTGCAGCAGTTGCTGGCATTATCTCTTGCCTAGGTGTTGGTCCGCATGACATGCTAGAGATGCCATAGACAGTTTAATCACAGGGTGTTCAATGTAAGAGAAAGTGAAAATTACTGGTGTTTCTCATTTTTTAAGCAGGCTTTTTTGAACTCTTGTGTGATAAAATCTCACTTTGTTGATAAACAAGTGATTATCTTTGACAAGTTGTTTCCAATGACATTTTTTCTGCGTCGAAAGTTCACACATTTGCCAACAAGGTGCACACATGACTCAAAGAACTTTGAAACTTTATAGGTCTTGCTTCATGCTGTCACTTGGTTTGACATTTTATTCCCATTTTTGATCTCGTTAACCTGGCTGCTGTGCGGGAATACCGAACTTGCTACTTAGTACTCAGCACGAAACAATGCTTTAAAACCACTGTGTTGTCCACTTGCCTCACCATGCCACTGTGTGGTTTTCATCAGAATTTTCCATCATAAGTACACTGTTACAAACTTGCATATGACAAGTACGTTACCCTATATGCAAGCAATGCACTGTTTAAAGCTGAGCTAAATACTTAACCAAAAGAACTGCTTTCACCTCCAGTCCACTCTTTTTAGTCTGTTGTCTAAACATCCTGCCAAATACTGTCATTGCTATTGTGTCCTGCCGCAAATGTTCATTGTCAGTAGACCTTAATTGTTTTGTCTGCTAGCGCAAGTAATATGCCTGAAAATGTACTATGGTGGTGTCCTGTCCTTTTAAGGATGACTAGTTTTCCTGGAAACCATAGTAGCCAGAAGAATGGAATTTAAAATGTGCATCACCAAGGTCCTACAGAAGAGCAGAGCTCAGTGTTTGAGCCTTGACATCACTCCATAGAATACCTGCATATCATTTGTGCTCAATTAACCTTGCTGCAAGACTTTTTCCAAGGGCAAGGCCTAGAATGTTGGTCAATTTTGATGCTCTGACCTAGTTTGATGTGATTTTCTGTGACATTTTTCTCTATTCCTTTCTTGATTATTTTGGATAGTGGCCTTCTTAGGAGCTATTGCTTCATTAGACGTTTCCTAGGAAGGAAAATCTTGGATGCCTTTATACCACACTTGTGTGCATCATCTGTCTGCGGCAGCTGCTGTGAATTGCACCCACGCATCACCCATGTGCTGCTCTCGTGGTCTTCCAATTAGCAAGGCAGTCGCGCCACACTTCGCTTTGTTTGCGAAGTGCCACACGAGACAGATTGTCCATGCTAGCCAATATATTGTGAAATGGAAACATGTATAGAGCTGCACTCAAATTTCGCATTAGGCAGTAGGCGAAATATTTTGTAAAAATAACAATTATATAAATACCATGCAATGAAACCAATCAATATGTACTGAACCAAACTTGCCACCTAATCGCACTGCAGGGAACCCCTGATCATTCTAAGTTACACCAAAGGCTTGTCATATTTAAATAGTCTCTTGTGCACGCAGTGCATGAATGGATATCATTGAAAAATATGTGAATGCCTAAGGCAGTGTAATCAGGACTGGCAGACTGGCACTTTTTTCACTTCAACTGTCAGTTCCCTATATGTTGCTTCGCTATAGGGAGGTTATGCTCTAATAGAAACAGTTGGAAGACGGTTCTGTCCACATTGTCACTTCCATCTATATTTTGTTTTGCACTGTGCATTTGTTTAAGACCCATCAACTAGCCCAAATTAATTTACATTCCAACTGCAGTGCAAGTGCACTGCAGTTGGAACATTGGAAATAGGCCTGTGTTTAAAACAGATTCGAGTGGTCAACACATGAAGTGGGCTCATTCATGTGAGTACCCATGTCAGGGCTGTATTGTCTTTTTTGGAAGAGGATCGATCGATTGTTCCTGCTTTCGATAGTCTAGTGATCTAGAGAGCATATTTTAAAAGGCTGATGAAAAAGGGAACACTTTTGGATTTTGCGTGCTAACTACTATCTTGTCAGCTGCTACAGTTTTTGTAAATATTCAGTAAATGTATTTGGTGCATCTCTTTTCCTCTGTAACACTTTCATGGAGGTTGCGGACGCTTCCAGACGCAAGACTGATTTATGCAGCAGGCGCTCCTTGGCTGCATCTGTAATGCTAGCTCAAGGCGAGAATGCTTTGGGCACGTTGCCATCTACGTCCACAGTCATCCTGGCATAACCGCCATGGTATGTTGGCCACAGAAACGTCACGTGGGTTGACAATATGTGTAGGCTGCTGTGAACACAGTTGGCAGGTGGGCTTTGCTTGCCTTGCGTGGTTTAGATTCCAGCTTATGATCTTGAAAATCTCACCTTGTGCTTCTACTGAAGCATTACAAGCAATGGCGTCTGTCCTTTGGCATCATTATCTAAAACTTTTCACCTGTGTTGCCATCTGTTTACAGCAATGTTTGTCTAGCTTATCTTATGTTCAAGTGCCATTGTAAGTTAATTCTGGTTCACACACATTTGACCCATCCTGTCATGTCTCGGCACCAAATGTTACGGAACCTGTATCTGTGAAAGTAGAGGGTTTTCACACCATTTTCTCCTCTAACATAGGATACTGATGATATTTAGAGCATCAGCAAATGTCGATAGCGTCTTGTTTCAGCGGAGAAATCGGCAAGGAAATGCTCTGTCCTGACAGACGCGTGTACCGTGATGGGGCCGATAACACCTGTGTGAATCAGGCCTTTGTGAGGAACATAGTTGTGAATTTACCTTTAGACCAGTCTGGCTATGTCAAGAATTGCTGGGTAAAACACACTTCTCTCTTTCAGAAAGAGATAATTGAAGTGTTTTCGAGGTTGTCCTAATTTCCTGCCTCTGGCTTGAGCAGGTGTGCAAGATGCAAGCATTAGGTCCATAGAATTGACTGCACCATTTGAAGGTGCACCACTGTAAATGTTCGGTTTGCCTGCAAGACTGTGAAACATGCTTTGTTGAGAGTCTTATGGCTTCGGTAAATATTACGTCTCAATGTGCAGAAATATGTCGCAAGATGTTGAACTTTAAAGGGGTACTTACATGATATTTTTGACTATTCATTTCTTGCGTTAAATCAAGGTCCTAGACTTCTAAACTCTAGAAAAAATTGTGACAAGCTTCAGAGCGCAGTTAGTAATTTACTAACTTTTCTACAGCCAATTTCAGTGTCGTTTCTTTCTATACAGTGGAACCTCGATGCGATTCTGCTTAATACATTTTTCGAAATGTTAAGTTTTTGTTTTCTTTTGCCGAAGATCCGATTTGGTTGGATAATATGTTGGATGATACGATTTTCCTATGATACACTTTATTTTCCAGTTCCTGTGAAGATCGGATCAACGAGATTCTACTGCATGTCAGTTTTTAATTTATTTCTCATTAACCCTTTATTGACAATTGTTGCCTACGGGCAACATACCAGAAAAAGAATGTTTGTCTTGCGTAGTTTCATTATTCAGTACCAAGATTCTGGCTAGGTGTCTTTGGCCAACACTGAATGAGAGGCAGCAACTGTCATTTGTTAGTTTAGAGCAGGAATACTCGACGAGGAAGAGGTTTGGCATGTGACTCACTGTCTTTTAAAAGTAAGGTCAGAGGATACAGGCCGATGCAAGATATCCAACTGCGGTGGTGTCACACATCTGAAGTAAAGCAAAAGATATGTACACCTATGGTTCATATGTGATGAGAGCTGTCTATACAAATTGAAAACAAAGCCTCAGGTGGCTTGGGGTGAAGCCCACTTCCAGATTCCTGCCTGGGGCTATTGTATTAAATAATTACCCCTTCATATCGGTAAAATCAAAACTTTCCACATATTTATTCATGAGGTGGAAATGTGCACATCAGCTGCTGTGAAATATAACCTCACTGAGCATTCGACCTCACTCAACCTCAAATTTGTCCATGAGGTTGCCATTGCCATAGCTAAAAATTTTTAACAGCCAACCAATGTCGCATCACTTTGGGAGGTTGAGATCAGCTTAGGTTGACTTCATTACGTCAGCCGTGTGAACCTTGTGACATTGGCCATCTTTGCATGGAAGTCTACATTCTATGGTCCCCTGTAGAATCATGGAGTGCTATAACATAAAATGATTCCAAACTTTTCTATTCCAATTCTGCAATCAGCCCACCACGATTGGTCAAAAATTTTTCAGGCCACTCCAAACTTCACCCGTCTGTCACGCAACGTCACGAAAACCGTGATGGCTCTCCATCTGATATACATGTACACACTGATTATGAGTGATTAAACCGCACAAAAAAAAATTATTCCTGATTCAACGCTTTTTCACCATTAGCCCTCTGCTATTGGTTCAATGTTTTTGGGCAACACCCACCTCACCTGTCTGTCACGCAACCTCACAATACCGCAAAACCTCACTGCATCAAAGCGACGTGTACGCGAAAAAAAAATGCATTAATATGCCGAACAAAACTGAAAATTTTTCTGAATAGCCAGAGACTGCTCCGTTCTGAAAGGAATAGAAGATGGCTGCCCACCGATCGCTCAGGCCCTCGCTACTCGCACCTGCCAGTCAGCATGTATTTATTTGCACATGATAAATCTTTTTGCATGGCAGTAAAACGTTATCGAGCTCTTGCGGCATGTATACAGCATCGCTCTGCCAACTCTTCCTTGCTGAGGATCCGTTTTAGCGGCATTCTTATCCTTCTGTTGCAAGGCGCCGCGATTTTCAACCAGCCACCGCAAGCTAAGTAAGGTGAAGCGGACC